>NW_025767079.1:3187500-3802500 GCF_003918875.1 Haliotis rubra
ATTCTATATTTATTTACATTCACAAATATATTAATTCAGATCTTGACACATTGTCAGATCAGTTGTTTTTACGCAACATACATATTGTCCATCATATGTCCAATGGCACACAGGTATGAATCAAGATTTCTTTCACATAACATGTACTCTTGTCGTCTCTTCTACATATTGCTTCCTACGTTAGGGAGCAGACTGTCCACGCTTATGTTGCAAAAGCTGTACTTGGCTGGATGCTTCCCCACAACCAACACCTAACTTAACGAGCTTAGTAGCAGTTAATCCAGTTACAGGGGAGTGAGTACGGCTAACAGAACAGCCAAGCGAGGGGCTAGAGGTGTTAATTAGTGGCTTATAACAACAGGGGGCGGGGGCTAGAAGAATGATGCCAAATAAATCATTAAAAAAAGGCTGCCTGTATTGGATCGAGTTTTACCCCGCCAATCCTGTGATTTATATTGATACTCATCGCCCAAATATGGTCATTTCAAGCAAGAAGGGGGCGGTGGGGTAGCCTAATGGTTAAAGCGTCGGCTTGTCACGCTGACGACCCGGGTTCGAATCCCCACATGGGCACAATGTGTGAAGCCCATTTATGGTGTCCCCCGCCGTGATGTTGCTGGAATATTGCTAAAAGCGGCGTAAAACCCAACTCACTCACTCACTCAAGCAAGAAGGTAAAGATATTCATAGTCGAGGTACATGCGTAGTATGTTTTGTGAATAAATTATTTGGATGAATTAACAATTTTAGGATTTCATTTATTTTATTTCATTTGTTGTAGTTGCATTCCATGGCGTCCTTTAGAAAATCCTGTTCGTATTATTTGTTAACTGAAGTGATTGATACATGCCATCGTATCCCAATTGCGTAGATCGATGCTCATGCTGTTGCTCACTGGATTGTTTGGTCCAGACTCGATTATTTACAGACCGCCGACATATGGTTGGAATGTGGCGTAAAACTAAACTCACTCACTCACACAGTGGAAATTACTGAAACTGTGAACGTCACCGAGCCCATGGTGCATTAAATCAGCAGGCCAGTGAGTGTGATGTTTAATATTTTATTGAGAATCAATCACTGAAAATTAACTCAGCAGACTGGATTATTCTGGCGCCATAAAGCTGGGACACGCCTCATGTCGGGTAAACCAAAAGCAACATCATCATGAACAACAACAACAACAACAACAAAACACACACACACACTCTCTCTCTCTCTCTCTCTCTCTCTCTCTCTCTCTCTCTCTCTCTCTCTCTCTCTCTCTCTCTCTCTCTCTCTCTCTCTCACTCACTCACTCACTCACTCACTTTGAACCCAACGATTTGCACAAATCTCTAAGGTAATAATTGATAGTTTAAATGATAATTTCTAAAAATAAATATATGAATAATAGACTGGCGCCCTAACACTTGCGTTTTTAAAGGATAGAATTACTATACATCCATGGAGCAAGGCTAACCAACCTGGTACAAGGTGAAAGATACGAGAGCTGTTTAATACATGCGATAACATAAAGCAAACCGGTTACAACGACGGATAAGATTTACGCGAAACCAACCAAAATACACCTTATCAAAAAACTCATTTAATTCTTGAAACCTCATTTATTCACGCTTTGACATTTATGTCTGCTCATGATGACATTAAGAATGGTACTGTCTGCTTTACAATGGACGAGAACCGACATTAAATTCAGATTTATTGTGCTTCATGCATTTCAGGTATTTCAGCATTGCCTGTTCGCTTATTGTCTTCAGCGCGACGCATTTCAACAGAAGTGTTTTATCACTTTTATAGTGTAAATGTTTTGTTAGTTCATAACATAAACTTGAAATTTATACTTGCATGCCTTGAAATCTCATCTAAGTATCATGGAATTTCAAGAACAAACAGAAACTCGAATTGCCCTTAAAGTGAGTGAGTGGGTGAGGGTGGTTTCACGCCGCTTTTAGCAATATTCCAGCAATATCACGACAGGGGACACCAGAAATGGGCTTCACACATTGTACCCACATGGGGAATCGAACCCGGGTATTCGGTGTGACAAGCCAACGCTTTAACCACTGGGCTTCCCCAGTGCCCCTGAAGGGTTACGTCCATTCGTGTTTTTGCTGCAGAAGACGTCAAGTCGGGCTTTTCAAATAGTACAGGATTAAATGAAGATTTATGCTCTGGATAAAATAAATATCCTCCCCAAGATAGATGTAAAACGGCCGATAACTGGATTAAACTAATCTGATCATCAGCATAACAAAACCGCTGCTGATCTTACAGGCAATTTCACACCACACGTCTCTAAAAATAAATAATGCATTTCTCTCAATACTATTAACAGAGAAGCTTCCATATAATTTAACCCCCCCGGCCCCTCACCCAATTACGTATTTAGATTACAATATTAAATAAAAAAAGTTCGAATGAAATATATTTTCAGCGGCTAGTAAATGATAGTCTGGGCAAGTCAAACGGGTGGTTGATGTCATGAGCAACTCACTTCGCAGTTGGGATATGGTGATACGCCAAGACACCGACCACCCCATTCGGTTAGTCGACAAGCATACGCTGATGGACCCTTGCTAATCAGGAATCCAGTGGTGGTACTGGACGAATGCCCAAAGTGAATAAGGTCTTGGTTTCGAGAGGGCGAGTATGGTGCAGAGAGATCGGGGTAAATTCGGAATTTGATAAAAAGTATCAGAGCGGATTCTGACATTCAACCAAACACTGGAAAAAAGTCCATGTTTACAAGACATTTCCAATTTTGGAAAGATGATGTTTCCAAAGATTTACAATTTTGGAAAAGTCCACAAGGGGAGATAACTGGTGGTTGATGGTAAATCATTGTTATTTGCACGCCCCGGGACCTAATCCCTTGTTGATTGATGAGTGAGTCACGGCAGTTAATAGTCACCAATTAACAAGGCCTACTGCCATTTTAATTAACAAGTTATTATGCCTCTTAAAGGTCACATGCAACCAAAAAATCGAAAACATAATTAAAACATAATTATCACTTCTTCATGACATATAATATGCATTGCTGATTATGAAAAAACAAATAAACAAAATAATAAGCGTACAATCGCAAATCAAAAGTGCAATATTTTGTACTTGGGTTTATCTCCCCCGAAACGAAGCAGCCGGGATACCGAACCCAGTCAGGGCTGGTGTAACGGCTGGTTCATTTGCAGATGCCCTCACGGCTGATTGTGTGTGTATATATAGAGATGTTGGGTTTTGTAAATACATGCTCATTTTTTGTGTATAACATTTTGCAATCAACAGACATCATAACATGTCATGTGTTCAAGTATCACACCTGCCTGTCTGTGTAATTACATAATGTGACAGAGACCGAACTCGGGCCATAAATCAATGCATTTTGTTTATGGTGTATAGCCTGATTGGTGTTAAGTTCAAATTGCATGTGGTCAGTGATCGCAGTTGTGTATTGAATATTGTCATTAGTAGACAGGCAGGCAGACACACAGGTGTAAATAAAACGAGACATTGAGTTTTGTCTGTGACAACGACATATCTACATAGTATATCACAGTTAGATATTCTGTCAACGCTAAATAATGACATTGCTTTCAAGTATCGAAGTGAGAAAGTGACTCGGTAAGAAGAACGTGTGGGGAAATAGACAGATGAAATTATATAAACAGTTTATTTACTGTCATAACATATAAAAAGCTCGCGCCTGTGAAATATCAACAAAACATTATGAAAATAGCTCACACCAAAGCCTTCACCGAGTATTCACCAGACAGCCCGCTTCCAAGTTGCGCGAACCTATTTCACTGCGCACATGCTATGAACGCAGCCCAGCTGTTGAAACCCGTTTTCCCCCGAATTTTTCCGGGGAAAATTAGTGAATCGTTTGAACTCCGATTTCGCGCGGTTTTTTTCATCGCGTTATTTTTCAACTTTATAACTTGAATTTGCATTTTTGATGATTTGTTTCGGTAAGTCCATACCGAAAGGTATCAGAATCTGCAAAGTTGTGTTTTACGTTGCATGTGACCTTTAAAGAAGCCTCTGGAAGTAAGTTAAATCTTTGATGGGCATTAAGAAGTGGAATGCATTACTGTGACCTGATTTTCACCTGATGAAGGAGCAAGCATATGCTCCGAAACTTCGTGTTATTCACAATAAAGAAGTTGACATCCATAAATCTTGCTTTTCTTATTAAAAAGGTAACTTATTAAAATCTGCTGAGATGTAGGCTTGTTAATCATGTCACGGTGTGATTATCGCTCTAACACACCTGAGAGATTCGTCAACAGTGTGGTATGCACAGGCGGTGAAACTTGTATTGTATTACATTGGGTTGGTTGCATATTGTTTTGTGTTATGCTGTCAGTTTGTATGTATGTGTGAATGAGGAACCTCACATATTATGACATTGAAAACAGACTAAACTTAAACATTTATTCCATGGTCAATATCGCAATGTTAGTGATATGGTAGTATACATCTATCAGTACCAGTTTGACGTGTCTGGTCATGAGTTAACTAACATAGTGATTATATATTTTTGACCATTACATGTGTCATTCACACGTCATTTATGCCATGATAATGTTCTCTGATCCATTTCATCATACAGCATTTATTTCATTCAATGTTTTGAAGCTCATATGAAAACATGAAAAATGTTACTGTTCCAGTTCCTTTTGAAGAGTGAAAGTATTTTTGTTCCTCATGTCTTCCAACCAATATAGTCATTATGGTTACAAACGACCTGATTTTAATACCTATCAAGTTAGATGTTATACACGCGTGCATGCACACACCCACACCCACACAAAACATCCGTAATTTGTGAATTCTGTTCGGACGATAAAGAAATATCTAATTTGATCAGAATCAGTATATGAATTATCTTCCCTTACTCTGAGAGAAGCATGGCATTATTCGTTCATTTTTTAATAATTTTATCTCCATAAAAGAAGGTATTATCAAAACTGTGAAACAAACTTGCGTATACTACCATATCACTAACATTGCGATATTGACCATGGAATAAATGTTAAGTTTAGTCTGTTTTCAATGTCATAATATGTGAGGTTCCTCATTCACACATACATACAAACTGACAGCATAACACAAAACAATATGCAACCAACCCAATGTAATACAATACAAGTTTCACCGCCTGTGCATACCACACTGTTGACGAATCTCTCAGGTGTGTTAGAGCGATAATCACACCGCGACATGATTAACAAGCCTACAGCTCAGCAGATTTTAATAAGTTACCTTTTTAATAAGAAAAGCAAGATTTATGGATGTCAACTTCTTTATTGTGAATAACACGAAGTTTCGGAGCATATGCTTGCTCCTTCATCAGGTGAAAATCAGGTCACAGTAATGCATTCCACTTCTTAATGCCCATCAAAGATTTAACTTACTTCCAGAGGCTTCTTTAAGAGGCATAAAAACTTGTTAATTAACAAGGCAGTAGGCCTTGTTAATTGGTGACTATTAACTGCCGTGACTCACTCATCAATCAACAAGGGATTAGGTCCCGGGGCGTGCAAATAACAATGATTTACCATCACCCACCAGTTATCTCCCCTTGTGGACATTTCCAAAATTGTAAATCTTTGGAAACATCATCAAATTGGAAATGTCTTGTAAATATGGACTTTTTTTCCAGTGAAATCACCGAATATGACCACGATGCATTAATAATCAGGGACCAGAGAAGATCCGGGTTAGAATTGATCTTCAGTAACCCATGCTTGTCGTAAGAGGCGACTAACAAGATCGGGTGGTTGACTTGGTTGACACATGTCATCGTATCCCAGTTACGTAGATCGATGCCCATGTTGTTGATCACTGGATTGTCTGGTGCAGACTCGATTATTTACAGACGCCGCCATATAGCTGTATTATTGCTGAGCGCGGCGTAAGACTAAACTCACTCGCTCAAACACTCATTTCAACAGTAACGCTTGATGACAACACTTTCCTTTTTGGAACAAGTTGTGACATTGTTCCTAAACCAGTAGCGGTCGCGGGATAGCCCAGTGTTTGAAACGGGGGGTTCCCACTTTGCCGGACGCTTTTGTTCGGAATAAAAAATCACTGATGCGCGATAATCCCTATAACAATAGAGGATTAAGTTATAGTTTGAAACGTTCGCTCGTCACGCAGCCCTTCCTTTTAAGATCAGGATTCTTTGAGAGGAATTTAGAATTTGGAGCAGTAAGGAGGGACAAAAATGGATGAACAAGTTCTTTATTACAGTGGGAGCGACGTTTCGGTGTTTTAATCTGATCGTAAGCAATATGTGGTTAGCTATGGTGGCTGATTGGGGCCATCGCTTTCTCGCCTTAAAATTCGGAGGCGAGAAAGCGAGAAAGCGATAACACGAGACGAGAAAGCGATAACGCGAGACGAGAAAGCGATAACGCGAGACGACAAAGCGATAACGCGAGATTGCCCTAATCAGCCACCATACTATGCTTCCCTATGTTATTGCAGCCTTTATCCTAATACTGTAATCACACTTCTTCACACGTGTATATGTGCCTGTCTATAATAATAATAATAATTGCATTTATATAGCGCATCATTCACTAATAAATGCTCTGTGCGCTTAAGATGGAAATTGACACTTGAAAAGAAATGTTTTGAGGCCAGTCTTAAAAGATGTTAGTGACTCGCTGGTTTTGAGTTCAAGCGGTAGCGCGTTCCACTTCATTGCTGCATTGAAAGCGAACGACCTTTTGCCAAAGTTGGGTTTGATGTTTGGCACTGTCACTAGCATTTGGTTTTGTGATCTCAGTGAGCGTGAGGGCTGATACAGGGGCAGTAACTCTGCGAGGTAGTCAGGGGCCATTCCGTTGAGACACTTGTACGTCATTACAATAGTTTTGTAGTCAATTCTTGCGGTGATTGGTAGCCAGTGTAAATCGTTTAGAATTGGAGTAATGTGATCGAAGACTTTAGACTTTGTAATGATTCTTGCAGCAGTGTTTTGGAGGGCTTGAAGGCGACGTAGCTGATCTTGGTTGACGTTGTTGAGGAGGCTGTTGCAGTAATCTACTCGGGACATGACCAGAGATAGGACAAGTTTTGAAGTAGCATCAGCACTCAGATAGTTGCGGAGTCTTCCAATGTTCCTGAGATGCATATGGGCATCCTTATTCTGTTCATCACATATTCGGTTGGGTAGCCTAGTTGTTCGATGCCCCACATGGGTACAATGTGTGAAGACCATTTCTGGCATCCCCCGACGTGATATTGCGTAATCACGCGGCGTAAAACCAAAGGCACTCACTCACTCATCACCTGTGCGATAGTTTTAACACTGTTAGAACCTACTTGCACTGTAACAAAGAAGTTGTTCATCCATATATTGTTATCGTACCTTTTACGATCTGATTAGCTTTATTTAGATCTGTGATTGCAAATGACAGCAAAACTGAAAAATTCTTAGTAGTAGTGTGCAACTACCAGAAAACGAAGAGTTACCTGTCTTTGTGAACACACTCAAGGGAAATGCAACCTCATTTCGCAAGACGAAGGTGTCGGGAGACGAGGTTGATTCGAGATCGCTTTTAGAGCGGCCATAAATTTCCTAGTCCCGAGATGGCATTTGGACGCCTTGTCAACATGACCAAGGAACAACCCTGATAGCAAACTGACAAGGAAAGTCACAGGGTGGAAGCGCTGTCCACGCGAAATGTTGAGTTGCCCCCAAAGCAACTCCATTTCCTCGATGGACAGTGAAAGAAGAACATGTGACGCAAGAGTAATGGTAGGATTTCCCTCGAATTTTCATAATTTTGCAAGTATATCAGATTTTGCCATTTAGCACAGGTCTTTCTATAATAGCTTGACACCCTCTCTATTTATTGCAATTATGCGTTAAGCGAGGGCACCCTCCTGAGTGTCGAAACAAGATCGCGGAAAATGATCGTTTCAACACGAAATATGACAACCTCATCAGCAAATTTTGCTGTCAATTCTTACATATAGTTATTTTAGGTCTTCATTAACAGTTTAGGCTTTAATGCGTCAGTATTTTTTCAGTTATCGTCGAAAAATCAAACTGTACATTTTATATGGAGTTACTCACGTTTAGCAAACAAAATGTCCATTGCGTTGTGATTTTACTGTCCAGGAGTTGACAGTTTGTAGTTTTAACCGTCATGTCATCAAACCTGGGTTTTCGGCGTGACGCGCGAACGCTTTAGCCACTAAGCTATCCCACCGTCTAGTTAAGGTAAGTAGACATCTTTGCGATAACGCCATGCTTTTGCTATATACTTCCTCCGTCAACCTGTGCCGCATGGTGGGGAACTGAGATTTGCTCAACTTTATTAATATGAACATGTCCAGCCCCTGTTGGGGGCCAGTGAGTCCTGTTATGGAACAACAACCTTCTTATCCAAATGTGGGCCAAAGACGTTTACCCCGTCAGCAAGTTGATTAGGTAAGGGTGTAATCTGTTAGATGACTCAAACTGCTTCTGTTTCGACGACATGCACGAGACTAACCCACTTGCAAAAGGGAGGACGCGATACCCATCTAAAAGGATAGACAACCCGACAAAGCCTTCAACACTATTTGCTGGATTCAACACGAAGCCCATGCATCAATCAAGACGTTCAGCTGTGATTCTGGATAATCGTGAGTTCATTTACCAATCGTTAGAGCTGTATTTTGTTGCTGATGCATATCTGACACGTTACACTCACCCGTGAAGACCTTGGTTGGAATTGGTCGTCAGCAACCTATGCTTGTGGTAAGAGGCGACTAACGGGATAGGGTGGCGCCGAAAAACTACATTCACCCCATCACTCACTGAGAGAAATAGGGATTGAAATGTATCATCAGATAATGCGTGTCGTTTACAGGAATTAAACATGGTTATGACTTGACCTCAAAAGCTCCCTTGAAGATCCGGGTTAGAATTGATCTTCAGTAACCCATGTTTGTAAGAGGCGACTAATGGGATCGGGTGGTCAGGCTTGCTGACTTGGTTGACACATGTCACCGTATCCCAATTGCGAGATCGATGTTCATGATGTTAAACACTGGATTGTCTGGTCCAGGCTCAATTATTTACAGACCGCGGTCCTATGGCTGAAATATTGCTGAGCGTGAGGATTAAATTAAACCCACCCACCCCAAACATTGCCCGAATTAATCGAATATGACCCTATGTTAATCAATTCCCTTGTCTTCATTATGATTAGTTGATTGTTCATCGATCTTATGCGGTTGTGTACCGATTTCAAAATTCAGATGTACCCGCCAATTTTTCCGGGGTAAGCCTTTGCGTTTCAACCTGTTAATCAACTCGAAACATAATGGAAAGGTTCTCTTACAAGAGCAGTATTTTCGCAGACACAAGTCTGAATTTCTTTGGTTTATGTAAGAGTTATTCTTGTTTCCGATAACCTAGTGAAAACAGCGTGGTGAAACATCACCAAACATTTTCTCATGAGAACGAGAGACGTTTATATCCATATTCCTGAACTGACTTCATGGCAGTGTAATGAAAGAATTAGAAATTGCACAGTTTTGGGAATCGACCCCAGCTTAGGAGGAGGTACGCTTTTTATGGATAGACAACTTCTTTATTGCAGTGAATGCGACGTTTCGGTGTAGATCCTAACACCGTTATTCAAGAATTGAGTTAAAAATTGAATGCAGGGAATCGACCCCAGATTAACTGGCCAATACCTACACCACAAGGCTATTTAACCGCCCCGTTAACTGAGAGACGGACTACCGAGGTCAATGACTGGTTTGTCCAGATGGGCATGATCGTCGTTGACGACATGGGATACGATGTTTCTTCTGCACCTACAACCTCATTTTACGCGCTGTTTGGTAGCCGAGTGGTTAAAGCGTTCTCTTGGAACCCGAATCCCGGGTTCGATTCCTCACATGGGTACAATGTGTGAAGTCTATTGCTGGTGACGCCCACCGTGATATTGCTGGAATATTGCTAAAGGCGGCGTAACACTATGCTCACTCACTCACTCTTCAGCATCCACAGGCTATGTATATAATAAAGATAATGACTCTGAGACTCATCTTGAGATGAACTGATCACTTGAAAGTTTTATTGAAATTGCTCGTGTACAATGATTTCTATTGCTGGCCGGCGAACACGTTTCCAACATCATACCACAACGAAGGAAACGCGTAACCTTTCTAGACTCGAAGGGACTTGTATAAACTGTTGACCTCTTTCATGACGCTCTGAGAATAAAAAAGAATATTCGTAAACTGACATGTACTTTCAAAGTAAAACAGTCTCATTAAAATCACATCCTAATTCATGGCGCTCAGAAACCACAAGGTGTGAAAAATATCCATAACAGTATTTCTTAAAGACATTCCGTGAGGTGAGGTGAAATGGGGTTTAACGCACAAGAACCCGTTATCGCTATGTAAGGTCTATGTTTAACCTACATAGCGATAACGGGTTCTTGTGGTTTAACGTCGTACTTAAGAATATCTCGCTCATATGACGACGTGCATGCGTGTGTATGTGTGGCTGCTTGCACTTGCCCAGACTTGAGCTGGTTTTAAAGTGTTAGCTGACTGAGATACCATGCCGCAGTTAAGTAGTACTCAGAGACTTTATACTGACTCCGAGAAGATCAGGCCTTGTTGTCTTTAATACCGAGCGCAAGGCATTCGGAACTACCCGATAATTTATCTGGCATCAACAATGATCAGCTTATTTGAAAGCTCAAATGGTACGACTTCTTGTCTGAGGTTGTGTCTGAGTAAATAGTCTGTTTTGCTCTGATGAGTAAATTAGAGTTTTTTTACCATTGCGACTTGAGGGAGAATTCTTCACATGCTAACAGTGCACATTCTAAGATACAAAAAGCGTGTCTCTGATGTTGCTGGGCGTGACTCACCTTTCTACAGAAGGATGGGGGGTCGAAGACGGTGACGTCCCTGATGCCGGGAAAGATGTTGTTATAGCCCAGGGCGTACAAATAGTTGTCTGAAAAGAATATCACACATATATTATCACACAATGTAGGAACACAATAAAAACATGTCCTCCAAAACGTGACAAACACCGCACATGAATGCACAATCTGAACCTTCCTTCGTTCACGAACTCAAGTACAATCTGACCCATCACATGCACAATAACCCCGGCACAATCCGGCACTTATGCTGTTCACATCTGCACATACACTTGTGCAGACAAACTCCGGTACAATCTGAATCTCCCAATGCAGACTAACTCCGGTACAATCTGAATCTCTCAATGCAAACTAACCCCGGTACAATCTGAATCTCTCAATGCAAACTAACCCCGGTACAATCGGAATCTTCCAATGCAAACTAACCCTGGTACCATCTGAATCTTCCAATGCAGACTAACCCCGGTACCATCTGAATCTTCCAATGCAAACTTACCCCGGTACAATCTGAATCTTCCAATGCAGACTAACCCCGGTACAATCTGAATCTCCCAATGCAGACTAACCCCGGTACAATATCTGAATCTTCCAATGCAAACTAACCCCGGTACAATCGGAATCTTCCAATGCAGACTAACCCTGGTACAATCTGAATCTCCCAATGCAGACTAACCCCGGTACAATCTGAATCTTCCAATGCAGACTAACCCCGGTACAATCTGAATCTTCCAATGCAGACTAACTCCGGTACAATCTGAATCTCCCAATGCAGACTAACCCCGGTACAATCTGAATCTAACAATGCAGACTAACCCCGGTACAATCGGAATCTTCCAATGCAGACTAACCCCGGTACAATCTGAATCTCCCAATGCAGACTAACTCCGGTACAATCTGAATCTTCCAATGCAGACTAACTCCGGTACAATCTGAATCTTCCAATGCAAACTAACCCCGGTACAATCTGAATCTTCCAATGCAAACTAACCCCGGTACAATCTGAATCTTCCAATGCAGACTAACCCCGGTACAATCTGAATCTTCCAATGCAAACTAACCCCGGTACAATCTGAATCTTCCAATGCAGACTAACCCGGTACAATCTGAATCTTCCAATGCAGACTAACCCGGTACAATCTGAATCTTCCAATGCAGACTAACCCCGGTACAATCTGAATCTTCCAATGCAATCTTCCAATGCAAACCGGTACAATCTGAATCTCCCAATGCAGACTAACTCCGGTACAATCTGAATCTTCCAATGCAAACTAACCCCGGTACCATCTGAATCTTCCAATGCAAACTAACCCCGGTACAATCTGAATCTTCCAATGCAGACTAACCCCGGTACAATCTGAATCTCCCAATGCAGACTAACCCCGGTACAATCTGAATCTTCCAATGCAGACTAACCCCGGTACAATCTGAATCTTCCAATGCAGACTAACTCCGGTACAATCTGAATCTCCCAATGCAGACTAACCCCGGTACAATCTGAATCTGACAATGCAGACTAACCCCGGTACAATCGGAATCTTCCAATGCAGACTAACCCCGGTACAATCTGAATCTCCCAATGCAGACTAACTCCGGTACAATCTGAATCTTCCAATGCAAACTAACCCCGGTACCATCTGAATCTTCCAATGCAAACTAACCGCGGTACAATCTGAATCTTCCAATGCAGACTAACCCCGGTACAATCGGAATCTTCCAATGCAGACTAACCCCGGTACCATCTGAATCTCCCACTGCAGACTAACCCCGGTACAATCTGAATCTTCCAATGCAGACTAACTCCGGTACAATCTGAATCTTCCAATGCAAACTAACCCCGGTACAATCTGAATCTTCCAATGCAAACTAACCCCGGTACAATCTGAATCTTCCAATGCAGACTAACCCCGGTACAATCTGAATCTTCCAATGCAAACTAACCCCGGTACAATCTGAATCTTCCAATGCAGACTAACCCCGGTACAATCTGAATCTTCCAATGCAGACTAACCCGGTACAATCTGAATCTTCCAATGCAGACTAACCCCGGTACAATCTGAATCTTCCAATGCAGACTAACCCCGGTACAATCTGAATCTCCCAATGCAGACTAACTCCGGTACAATCTGAATCTTCCAATGCAAACTAACCCCGGTACAATCTGAATCTTCCAATGCAAACTAACCCCGGTACAATCTGAATCTTCCAATGCAGACTAACCCCGGTACAATCTGAATTTTCCAATGCAGACTAACCCCGGTACCATCTGAATCTTCCAATGCAAACTAACCCCGGTACAATCTGAATCTTCCAATGCAAACTAACCCCGGTACAATCTGAATCTTCCAATGCAGACTAACCCCGGTACAATCTGAATCTTCCAATGCAGACTAACCCCGGTACAATCTGAATCTTCCAATGCAGACTAACCCCGGTACAATCTGAATCTCCCAATGCAGACTAACCCCGGTACAATCTGAATCTCCCAATGCAGACTAACCCCGGTACAATCTGAATCTTCCAATGAAGACTAACCCCGGTACCATCTGAACCTTCAAATGCACAATAGCCCCGATACAATGTGAATGTTCTGAGGCAAACTTACTTCCGGGACGGAGGATGGTGGTTGTACTGATGATGGGCACGCAGTCCCGGCGGCTGACAACGGCAACAGTGTTCTTAAACTCGTTTCTCGTGTCATTGAACTGGTAAGCTATCGCAGAAAGGCTGTCGGTGCCAAAGCCGTAGAAGAGAGGACCCATCTCGACAGCGCCACCTAAAAAGCAAATGATCAATGCAGTTTTCTTTATAAACAACAAGGTGATGTCTATCCTTTCGGTACAGGATACAGTCGTTCACTTTTTAGGAATGCCTTTTCGTTGTTGAATAAACATGTCGCTAAGAACCTGTACTGCTCGTACAGTACAGTACAATCTATTGGTGGTTAGGCCCTTTGACTAAATGTATTTTGTCTCATCATGGGGACGGTGGGGTAGCCTAGTGGTTACAGCGTTCGCTCGTCTCGCCGATCCGGGTTCGATTCACCACATGGGTACACTGTTCGTAGTCCATTTCTGGTGTCCCCGCTGCGATATTACTGGAATATTGCTGAAAGCGGCTTAAAATTAACTCACTCACGCACACACTGTGGGTGGTAGGGTAGCCCAGTGGTTAAAGCGTTCGCTCATCATGCCGAACACCCGGGTTCTGGAATATTGCTAAAAGCAGCGTGAAAACAAACTCAGTCAGTCAGTCGCCTTATCGGGGTCTTCTCGTTCACTCAGCAGCTTAGGGGATTAACAGTTATGCTTGATTGATTGTACAAATACTGGTCGTCCCTGTGACAAGCTGCTGATTTGTCTGTGACTCAGTACACAGATTGTGTAGTTCTGGAGTTAACAATGATTGTAACTCAAAATATGCACTGAGGTGAAGTAAATTGTTAATCTTATAATGCCAATCCAGTAATATGAAAAACCAATGTAAAATAGCAGTATTCTAACCCTTGACACCCTTTATTTTTCCACTATCATCATAGACCTTAAGCATTTCATGGCATCCACTAGGGTATCTACAAGATTCCAAACATATCAACTGACACCCGTACTTGATACAGCGAGTAATTATCTGACACATAAGTGGGTATCTGCCTGTCTCACCGAGAATGGCATTTGTTGAGACTGTTCTACAGGCACCTATATATCTCTTAAAGAAATTTCCCTGTACTTTTTCTTTTTTTATATGTATATTTATATTTATATTAGGAGATGGAAATTATGAATATGTGTCATGTTAAAATGAACGTGTTCGATCAATATTCTGTCACAGTGATTCCTTAAATTAAAAGATTTCAAAGATTACAGGATCATACAACACAGTGACTAAATATCCCAGGTGACTAAATATCACAGGGAACAAAATAGAAAGCGCACCTTTTGTAATATGGGATTACCTCGCTCCACTTACCTTGAACCCTAAAACAACAGCTGCTGGGTAAGTGAGAATGACCCGCTTTATCATGCTTGGGACCTTACTTATAATACGCTGGTATGCCTAACCGGGACGTGATCATTAACAAGTAGACCAAGCTGGATATGGTTGAGTGCGACATTAAAAACTAACAATACAAAGCACTTTCACTTTCCATCAAGTATTCAGTGATGTACTCACTCACTGTAATAATCTTACACCGTTATAACGCAATGGGTGTGGAATGGCTCACCAGGAATGCAGTTGGCCGGGAAGCTCCCAGACACGGAGAACGTCTCGCACGTTTGCTTGTCACTGTCGATGCGGAAGCCGGTTCCCTGCAATCAATCAATCAATTGAATACAAGGTATAAAAGATCCATATTTTCCGGTAGATATTGTATTATGCGACTTTCGCCAGGTCCAATACTACCTTGCCGTGAAACAGGCCCTCTTTGAAAAAAATATATTTAATGATTAATAATGATGATGATAATTATTATTATTATTCACTCCATGTGCATGTTATCACAAGGGTCAGACAATGTCTTGAAGTTATTTTCTATTCAAGGATTAAGGCGATTCGCGGTACACCATTTTACACCAGGTTCGATATAATTCAGTTATACCACAATAATTAAAAAATACTTCAGATTGTGGACACAAATTTGTATTTTTTATATGATGTTGAAAAAATAAAAATCTATTTATTCAGTAGTAAAATCTGTTATTTCATTTTTTATTTCTACGTTCAAAACATATGTGAGAAAGTGAGTGCCTTCGAAAAACGCCGCTTTTCGCAGTATTCGGGTATATGAACTTGAAGGATGTTGGCTTAAAGCTTTTCAGCCGAAAAGTAGTAAAATAATAAAAATCATGGCGAGCAAGGCGAGGAGCCGAATTTGATAACGCTGGACAAATAACATGTTCCTGAAACATGGAATCCAGCGAATAGGATATACGACGTTTCTAGCACCGGCTTGCATATTATAATTATGTCTGAAATTTGGTACATCTGCCTGACGAGCGGCCAGTCTCTCCTTGGGCTAGCCATCCACCCTTCAAGGAAGAAGTGTCTTTCAAGCGCTTTTCCTTCGTCTATCCAGTATAGTGGGAGCTGGAATCCGGTGGAATCCAACCAGAACCGGATTTCACAAAGCGACCTTGACACTGACGGATCTCGTTATAATGACTATTCTCAGCCAGATATCCGCCTAGTTCGGTTAGGGTGGAATCTGGACTTGTATGGCCAGTTACTTCCCTTGCATCCGGAGGATGTTCTGATGGCTGTTTCGTGTCATCTCACAACAACTATGTTGTATTTATACATTTGCATTGTATGTGTTTCGGGTTTTGCCAAATGTTAACCTTGATCAACACTGATTTCAATCCTATCGACCGATGGTTGTCAGCTGACCCAATGTTAATTTTGAATTTTAAACTTTAAATATGAATGCTCAGTTGTATATAAAATGTTAACACAAGAGAATTATGCATCTTACCTGGCGGTAGTCCCAGATTTCCTTGTAGGAACTGACAAAAGCAGTGTAGTTGCCGCTGATCGCGTACCTTTTGTTGAGGGCGTCATAGGAATAGTATTGGAGGCCCTGAACAGAGAAGAGACTTGATTAGATATAATTAGAAACGATACTTATTCAGGGCCGACTCAGACATAGTGCAACTATGATGGCGTTTGTAAATATTCCATTCTAGACAAGACAATCCTGTGATTATGTGCAACCACTGACATACGTGGAGGTAGGAAGCAAGTGAGAATGCCTAACTGACACCTCCAATAAATCGTCTCTTACCACATTCATCATCTTTAACCTGGGATCCTTTCAGTGTAGACCCGTGAAGATCCGGGTTAGAATTGATTTTCAGTAACCCATGCTTATCGTAAGAGGCGACTAACGGGATCGGGTGGTCAGGCTCGCTGGCTTGGTTGACACATGTCATCGGTTCCCAATTGCGCAGATCAATGCTCATGCTGTTGATCACTGGATTGTCTGGTCCACAGTCGATATTTACAGACCGCTGCCATATAGTTGGAATATTGCTGAGTGCGGCGTAAAACTAAACTCACTCACTTACTTTCAGTGTTGAATAGATAAGACTCAAATGGCGTGAGGGATGATTTTACGCACGTCTTAGACGTTTACCGCTTGGCTGGAATTAACGAGCACCAGGAACTCCAAACGCCAACGACAGAGGGGTAGAACTATTGTTAAAGCTTTCGTGATTATGATAATCGATTCACGTCGTAGACGTAGGGTGCAAGAAACTCCACTAACTTGGGGGAACCAACTGCAAACCTTATGCAGATGAATTGCATGAGGATCATGCATCCAATTGCTGAAAAGCATGTGCAAATATCGTGCAAGTGAACAGCTGCGTTTTGGTGTAAAGTTCTGTTAAGAATTCACCAGTTTTCGCGGATTTTTATCATTTATTGAACTCATGACAATAATCTTTTCAACGTTACGAATTTCTTTTACAATACATCTGTTCATGTGAAAACAGTACCTTTAAACAATATGGAATATTTTGCAAAATCTAGTTTAGAACAGTTGACTGAAGTAAAGGAGCCCCAGTTAGTTGGGAGATTCGGGACCTGGGGGAATCTAGACTTGTTAAACGTGTGGACGTTAAAATAAATTTAACATTAACATGTGACGATATGACGCCGCTCTCCCACCTGCTGAGTCAGCAAGGAGAGTATAACCATTATGTTAGGTGTTAATAGCACTAATACACTGGCGTGCAAGCACGCGCTCCCATTTGCTTTGAAAGTCTTTCTACAAGGAACAAATTCAGATAACAAAAATCAAATATATTATCTATAGATTATAGATTATCCCGTGCGTACCACATTCCTTCATACTAATTTACAGCTTTAACAGTTACCACGAAACAATTATTGTATTAAATAATTTCTCAGTTTTTAACGAGCTTTTATATACTCATGCCAAAAATGGTCGTCACCCCCTTTAGTTTTTTTTATTGGAGAGGGCTTGTGGGTTGTGTGTGGGTTGGGGTGGGGAAGGGGGTGACAACCATTATTGGCATGAGTATATATCATTGTACATTGTTAAACCAGAACTAATATTTAACAAATGATTCCAATTCCGGGAAAAACTTGATTTCTAACACATTTTATAAACGTTTCGTTAAACACACATATTTCCCGTAAAAAAACACACAAAGCTTGATAACAAAACCGAGATTGAATGTCATAGGTGTTGAATTATCCAGGGTTTTGATTTGAAAATTGCTTAATTTTGTCAAAGCATTTCATAATCAGTGAAAGCATACAACCGAAGAATGAATAATTTTGAAAAGATACAACACCAGTGAAAGTTCTGTCGGTAATATTCGGCGCTCGATACAGCGAGGTTCGACTTTGCGGGAGAACCAGCTGAATGTCATGATTTTGAATTTTTAAAATTCCTTAACCTGCTCTCGTTTATGAAGAATGAAGGGAGACTACTGAAGTACTTTTTAATCACGACACAACTAGGATGATTAACTTTCTCATTGAAACAAAACATTGAAACCGAGAACTGAATAAGCCAGTTTTAGTTTGAAATTTTAATAATCCCAACTAAGAGGTAAGTCCCGTTGGTGATATTGTTAATTAAAGTGAATTAAAGTTAAGTTAATCTGTATTAAAGTACTTACACGTTCTCCACCTGAGGAGTCGACAATGGTGTAGTCTTTGAACGCTTCCCATTGCTGAGGAGCACAGCAGATGGTACCATGGGCGACAATCGCCAGGCTGGCGAGTAGAACTGCCTGCAGCATCATGTTGAGGAGTCGTCAAGTCTTCAGTCAACCGGGAAGCCTTCTGTCGCCGAGTCGTGGATAGGGTGAATGCGGGCTCCTTTTTATGTACACTGTCCAGCATCCTTCAAGGTCACCCGGGCCCCGGATGACCTGTACGTGTTTGAGAGTGTAATTCATCACTTCTTTATGTAACGAGTGGCCACATAATAAATCATGCATTTGGGTAAACTAATGGGGTGTTTATGATTAACATAACATCAGATTTTCACTTTGTTATGCAAACGTTTTCGTCCTTGTTTCTCGCCTTAAAAATGTTGTTATTACTGAAACGTAAAAAATCATATGTTTTTGTGGTATAATATCACGTGAAACGACTTGTATAATATATCAAGACGCTTTGTTTGCTTGACCTAACATTTTTGTGACGATGCATGTATTTTCATCATCATCATCATCATCATCATTCTACTTGTCCAAGATATTTTTTATGGATTAAACTTCTTTTTAAATTTCTCTCACAACGTTTCGAGACCATTCCAGGTCCCTTCATCAGGTGAACTGTCAGTTAGGACTATGTCAGTTAGTCATAGTCCTAACTGACAGTTCACCTGGTGAAGGGACCTGGAATGGTCTCGAAACGTTGTGAGAGAAATTTAAAAAGAAGTTTAATCCATAAAAAATATCTTGGACATCAATGTACAACTTCTAAATGCCACTGAAAGACATCATTCTACTTGTTTTTCAGTTTGGAATGTACAGACATGTTGAGCTGGTGCCCAACATCTGTTAGTATATTTTTTACAATACATATACATATACCAGTCTCACGCCTCTTTACAAAGAGAAATTGTAGATCACATTGCGCCTAAAAAATGTTCTTGTTTTACACCGGTTTTCGGTCTTAGCAGAGTGTCTTTTCACGTAGAGATAACAGCCTCGCCCATTGTTTCGAGCAAATGAATTTATTTACATGCACAGAATGTTAATGAAATCTACCTGAATGTTGCGTATATGTAGACATGTAGGTTAATATGATAATTTAATGTTTTCTCTCCTTAAAAGGACTAAACATTCAACTAATCAATTATATTCCGACGTATGCTCTTTCTTCGTGAAGTCGGGTTAAAACTTTACTCGTTTACCACCACTACTACTAGTACTACTACTACTAATACTACTACTATTACTACTACTACTAGCACTAGTGAGTGAGTATTGTTTTACGCCGCTTTTTAGCAATATTCTAGCAATATCACGTCGGGGAACACCAGAAATGGGCTTCACTCATTGTACCCATGTGGGAAATCGAACCCGGGTCTTCGGCGTGACGAGCGAACGCTTTAACCACTAGGCTACCCCACCGCCCCACTACTATTACTAATATACTGAAAACGATTAAAACGCAATTTGACATTCATACTTTCTCTACTCACACAAATGTGAACATATATAAATGTAACTGGCAGATATGTTTTAAGTGACTATCTGTGGATAATTTCATCTGAAAATGTCCAATCAACAACAACATCTGTGACGCAACAACGACATCAAACAAAGGAGGGGTCACTTGCAGTCAATATCGTGTGTGTCCACCGTGCGCTGCAAGACATGCTCCCAGTCTCTGGGACATTGAAAGGCACAAATTTCTCGGGAACAGCCGTGGGATGGCCTGCCAGTGATGTTTAAGTGCCTTGGTCAATTCCGCAACTGTCCTTGGTGGCACAAGTTGATTTCGAACTCCCCGTTCAAGTTCATCCCACACATGCTCGATTGGGTTCATGTTTGGGGACAATGAAGGCCAGTCCATCACACGACTGACTGACTGAGTATGGCTTTACACCGCTTTTAGCAATATTCCAGCAACATCACGGCAGGAGACACCAGAACATTCTCATAATTTAAAAAGTCCTTTGTTAACTTGGCTGCAGGGGGACGAGCATTATCATGCTGAAACCCATAATGGTTACGACCGCCATGTTGAGCCATCATTTTGAGTAGAGCCGGACGAAGGGTATTGTCCACATAACGGTGAGCATTCAGATTGCCGTTAACCACTACCATCTGAGATCGGAAGTTGGCATTGATAGCACGCCAGATGTGGCGCAAGTCTTTCTCCTCGACGTCGATAAATCCGTTGACGTCCCCCTGCAAAGGATACGTTAAACCTGGATTCATCTGAAAAATTGACATCTCGCCATGGCCTTTTGCCAAGATTGGTCCCATTAGTTGCCCATCGGTGTCTGGCAAGTCTGTGGCGATACAATAAGGTTGGACCACGGTACGGGCGACGACACCGGATGTTGAAGGCAGCAAGGCGTCCTCGCACCGTTTGGGTGCTGACATGACGTTGTGTTGTCCAAATTGTCCTCCTTGCCGTATCAGCAGCAGTTTGGAACCGATTTCGCAAGTGTGAAACTCGGATATTGCGGTCCTGTCGTGCTGTCGTCACAGGTGGTGCACCAGGTCTCGGACGATGGATGAACATTAAAGTGACTGGCAATCATCACATCTGAAGCACCTTGGCTGACCATACCGATAGCCTGCTTCCTTTCGTCTTGTGTCAAGCGTGTTCATGTCAGAGGAATGCTCGGGGACTCGAACTCGAAATGGGTCAGAATAACAGCCTTTTGTCACAACATCCACTGTATCGAAAAAGAAAATCTTCAATAGAACTTTTCTAAATTCCAGGACAACAAATACCAATTGCGTTTTTAATGACATTCAGTATACTACTACTACTACTACTACTGCTGCTGCTGCTGCTGCTGCTACTACTACAACTACTACTACTACTGCTGCTACTGCTGCTACTACTACTACTACTACTACTACAACTACTACTACTGCTGCTACTGCTACTTCTACTACAACTACTGCTGCTACTACTACTAGGACTACTACTACTACTACTACCACTACTACTACTACTGCTACTATACTACTGCTACTACTACTACAACTACTACTACTAATACTACTACTACTGCTGCTACTACTACTACTATTACTACTGCTGCTGCTACTGCTACTACTAGTACTACTACTACTACAACTACTACTACTGCTACTACTACTATACTACTACTACCACTTCTACTACTATACTACTACTACAACTACTACTGCTACTACTACAACTACTACTACTACTGCTACTACTACTACTAGTACTACTACTACTGCTACTACTACTACTACTATTTTATTACTACTGCTACTACTACTTCTACTACGACTGCTACTGCTACTACTACTAGTACTACTACTATACTACTTACTACTACTGCTACTACTACTGCTACTACTACTACTACTACCACCACTGGTACTACTATACTACTATACTACTACTGCTACTACTACCACTACTACTACTACTACTACTACTACTACCACTACTACAACTACTACTACTACTACCACTGCCACTGCCACTACCACTACCACTACTCACTACTACCACTACATACCACTACTACTGCCACTGCTACTGCTAATACCACTGCTACTCACAACCACTACTCACTACCACCACTGCCACCACTACTACTGCCACCACCACCACTACTACTACTACACCACTACCATACTCAATACTATACCACTGCTACTACCACCACCACCACTACTACCACTCACTCTACCACTTCACCACTACCACTACTACCACTACTACTACCACCATACTACATACCACTACTCTCACCACTACCACTACTCTACTACCACTACTCTACTACCACTCTACCTCTACTACTACCATACCACTACAACCACTACCATACTACCACCACTACTACCACTCTACCACCACTACTACTACTACTCTACTCTACTCACTACTTTACTACTACTACTACTACTATACCAATACTATACTACTACTCTACTACTACCACTACTACCACTACTACTGCCACCACTACTACTACTCACTACTACTACTATACTACTAATACTATACTACCACTACTTCTACTACTACTACTACTACTACTACTACTACTACTACTACTACTACTACTACTACTACTACTACTACTAATACTACTACTACTACTACTACTACTACTACTACTACTACTACTACTACTACTTCTACTACTACTACTACTATACTACTACTACTACTACTATACTAATACTATACTACTGCTACTACAACTACTACTACTTCTACTTCTACTACTACTATACTACTACAATACAATACAAACGAAGCTGGCATGGTCTTAAAGATGATTTCGGTTGGATTAAAATATGACAAAAAATAAGAATAAAAAGTCTTAATCCGGAAAAAACACAAACCAACTGCTCTGTTTGGGCTTTCTTGGTATTCAGAAATTAATATATATATTCAGCAAAATCATAAGTGGTCAAATTTACAGATTGTTAATCCATAACACAGATTGGACTTCAAGGAAAAGCAGCAGAGAACCACAAAGAAAAGGAATATAGACTGAATCCGAAGTTACTGTCACAAAGTACTCGCGGTAGCAGCATTCATTCAGCATACCAACATAATAATTAAATATTCACTATATTAAAGCCGAGATACAATATGGGTGACAACGTCTTTATGGCATTATGATGTCTCCATACTGTATTATGCCCTTTATATTACTTTTCAGCTTCTAAAATGCCAATCAAAGAGAAATATTTAGAAGATTTTAAGAAAGTCGTTGAACCCTTCTGCAACTCTTAAGGCCCATTAACCGGTGTTTCAACACTCTAAAATACCAATGTCAAACTGTATCCTGTCGTAACACATTTGGTTGAGTAATGAGTTAGCTGAAGAAGTAAAAAACTGGAACGCTTACCCTTTGTCCTGCTTCTGCATACCAAACCAGCCTAACATGTTCTGAATGAGGACGTCTCTTCGTTTAAGCATTCATCCTATTTACTTGTCTTGAACAGAATGAAAAAGAAATGAATGGATTTAATCCGATGAACAAAAGTAGGTCAAGTTATTATTTTTTGAGTTCAAAACATGGCAAAAATTGTCAATGTAAATGTTTTATTTCTCGCTCACCAACATAATCAGTATGTCCTTCAAAAGGGTAGTGGGTATACCCCTCAACCACCCATCCTTTCCTCGATCTGTGTGTTACCCATGACGATGCGGGGTGGAATTGATCTTCAGTGAGTGAGTTTAGTTTCACTCAGCAATATTCCAGGTATATGGGGGAGGTCTGTAAATAATCGAGTCTGGACCAAACAATCCAGTGATCAACAGCATGAGCATCGATCTGCGCAAGTGGGAACAGATGACAAGTGTCAACCACGCAAGCGAGCCTGACCACCCGATCCCGTTAGTCGCCACTTACGATAAGCATGGGTTACTGAAGATCAATTCTAACCCGGACCTTCACGGGTGTTGATCTTCAGTCATCCTTGCTTGTCGTAAAAGGTGACTAAACTCACTCACTCACTCGATCCGTGTGTTCAGTGACATAAAG
This sequence comes from Haliotis rubra, assembly GCF_003918875.1. Classification (NCBI taxonomy): domain Eukaryota; kingdom Metazoa; phylum Mollusca; class Gastropoda; order Lepetellida; family Haliotidae; genus Haliotis; species Haliotis rubra. Next base: position 3,211,636 of record NW_025767079.1, read on the forward strand.
GTCAAGGTTGGCAGAATTTTTAAATTACAAACTTCTTTACGAAATATGTACTTTTCAAAATGCTTCTATTATCCCAGTTCATATCGATAACTTCAGTGGCTTAAATCATCTACAAAATACCTTAACTGTGATATATATTGAATATATTTGGATCTTGCACTTTTAATAACTATGTAGTAATAAGCTGTCTTGGGGGCGAACAATTTGATTAGAAGTGTGTTTGTGAAACGACGGGGTGGGGGCCGGGAAAGATTTGGGGAATGAGCGCTTGTATCATTTTCGCTTTTTTGAATAATGTCTTCAACAATGTTTTTGACAGCAACGTGCCTTCAAGCACATGTCTGTTTCAGTCACTGATGTGACCCAATCTGTCAATTTAGCAACAACAGATTTCTATTGTTTTAAGACGTTGGCTGAAATATACAACACGAAGACCCACGCCATTTTTTAAGGCTCTATAATGCATTTCTCCTGTGATGATTTCAACTTCAAGACAACAGTTACGTCTTGCCTGCTGTCAACTCCATCATCTGGGTCGCGGATATTAAAAGTCTTTATTACCCATGTGGTGAAACATAATCAGTGTAATATATATCATATGTGATCATGTGAACATATCACCTTTGCCTATCAACCATTGTTTCTGTATTCAGTCGTCTGTGACGTCATTAAACAATTGAAAGTAACATCAATTAAAAGGGCCGTCAAACTTACCGTGTTTTACAGCACATGTACATGACAAAGCTTGATAATAAAGACATTATTACACTCGAACAAGTGTGTCATAGAACGTATACGAAACTCGTGCAAAGTTAAGTTAAATATTACATCATAAAGTCAACATTGACATATGAAGATCTTAAGATCTTTAAAACATTCAGGACATGAAACTACCTATCAGCCATCGCGTGGAAAATATTTCTGATAAGGATGTAACTATGAAACATAGGTTTTCATGCCCAAAAGAACATTTTTATCGATATGATCAAATAACAAATCATAATAGCCAAAATTGCATGTATTTTGTCATGAAGCCAACATTGAAATATTGAGACCTGCCCAGGTAGCATTCGGACGTTGGGCCAACGTTGGCAATGTTGGCAAAATCATTGCCAACGTTGGGCCAACGTCTGAATGCTATCTGGGTGAATGTTAAAAAAACATTCAGGACACCGACATGAAACTACTTATCAATGATTTATTATCCCTTGAAAATTGGCAACGTAAATGTCATCACTGGGAAAATATTTCTGATAAGGACGAAACTATGAAACAATTTTTCACACCAAAAGGGACACTTTTATTCATTTTATCAAATAATAATAGCCATTTATCATATCATTAAGTCAACATAGAAATATGAAGATCTCAGGAATGAAAGTGTTCAAACATTGAGAACACTGACATGAAATCTCAAAGCTTTATAAAAGCCAAAACATCATTAACTTTTATCCTGGTTGATGTGTATTCGCAAATTTCGCACCATATTACAATAATGATTCATTTTGTTTGATTCCAACCTGGCATGTACTTTCCATTATGGTTCATGAGCCAGTGTTAGGGCAGATGTACGCAGTAGGGTTAAGAACTCGTTACACGCTAGTTCACCTTTCTGCCATAAAATTCATTCAGTTCTACGTTACATACAAACCGTTTCACGTGGTAAATTTAAGAACAGTCGACAACATTTATGTAATTCAACATGACTTCTAATCAGTTGATACCAGATGATAACTGGGGAAGTTTGCTCCAACAATGTATTCATATGTTGCTTCTAAAGTTACTTCATTGAGTGCCAATAACGCCTATATACGTTCATTGATTATTTTGAAAATGACATTTGAAAGAGTGAGTGTTTAGTTTTACGCCGCACTCAGCAATATTCCAGCTATATGGCGGCGGTCTGTAAATAATCGAGTCTGGACCAGACAATCCAGTGATCAACAGCATGAGCATCGATCTGCGCAATTGGGAACCGATGACATGTGTCAACCAAGTCAGCGAACCTGACCACCCGATCCCGTTAGTCGCCTCTTACGACAAGCATAGTCGCCTGTTGTGGCAAGCCTGGGTTGCTGGAGACCTATTCTACCCCGGATCTTCACGGGTAACATTTGAAAGAAGCAGGTATAGACGCTGTCGTCTCGGTGACGTAAATGTCATTTATTAGGACTAAACTTTGTCGTATGCGAATGTTATTAGCGATGCTAAAACACACACGGGAAATAATCTCCCATAGATACCTAGCAATGACATCTTCATGGCAATGCTTATACACAATAACCAACCTCGATCATAGTAAAATCCTCCGTGATGTGCAAGTAGACGCGTACGTCTGTGACTGGCAGTTCTTTCAACATATGTTCATTTAATACCGAGACGACCATCCATATTCATGCAGACTTGAACCATACTGGAAATTGAGTGAGTTCACGTCTTGCAACGAAAAAGTGATGACATCAGGCCACTCGAATACAAATGGTCAACAGAGAGAGCATGACTCTCAGAAAGAGATCTGTACATTTCATTTTCGTGGAAGTTGAAAGGTAAGGGCAGCTCCGACCAACTAATACCCACTATAATTGACATGCAACTCATAAAGAGGATAGCTGTGAAAAGCTGATACCCGCTCTATTTCACATGCGAGGATAGCTGTGAAAAACTGATACTCATTCTATTTGATGTCCGGGGACAGCAGGGCCGAACTGATACACACCCTATTTGATGTGCGAGGATAGCTATGAAAAACTGATATCCACACTATTTGACAAGCGAGGATAGCTGTAAAAAAAGATGCCTACTCTATTTGACAAGCGAGGATAGCTGTAAAAAATTATGCCTACTCTATTGGCAAGCGAGGATAGCTGTGAAAAACTGATATCCACTCTATTTGACAAGCGAGGATAGCTGTGAAAACTGATACCCACTCTATATGACAAGCGAGGATAGCTGTAAAAAATTATGCCTACTCCATTTGACAAGCGAGGATAGCTGTGAAAACTGATACCCACCCTATTTGACATGCGAGGATAGCTGTACAAAATTATGCCTACTCCATTTGACAAGCGAAGATAGCTATGAAAAACTGATATCCACTCTATTTGACAAGCGAGGATAGCTGTAAAAAATGACCGAAAACAACTGATACTTATCCTATTTGACATGCGAGGATAGCTGCGAAAGACTGATACCCACTCTATATGACACGTGAGGACAGCTGTGAAAAACTGATATCCACTCTATTTGACATGTGAGGATAGCTGTGAAAAACTGATATCCACTCTATTTGACATGCGAGGGTAGCTGTAAAAACTGATATCCACTCTATTTGACATGTGAGGATAGCTGTGAAAAACTGATACCCGCACTGGTTGATGTGCGAGGATAGCAGTGAAAAATTGATACCCACACTATTTGACATGCGAGGATAGCTGTGAAAACTGATGCCTACTCTGTTTCATGTGCGAGGATAGCTGTGAAAAACTGATACCCGCTCTATTTCACATGCAAGGATAGCTGTAAAAAATGATACTCATTCTATTTGATGTCCGGGGACAGCAGGGCCGAACTGATACACACCCTATTTTATGTGCGAGGATAGCTATGAAAAACTGATATCCACTCTATTTGACAAGCGAGGATGGCTGTAAAAAATTATGCCTACTCTATTTGACAAGCGAGGATAGCTGTGAAAAACTCATACCCACTTTATTTGACATGCGAGGATAGCTATGAAAAACTGATATCCACTCTATTTGACAAGCGAGGATAGCTGTGAAAACTGATACACACTCTATATGACAAGCGAGGGTAGCTGTAAAAAATGACCGTTAACAACTGATACTTATCCTATTTGACATGCGAGGATAGCTGTGAAAGACTGATACCCACTCTATATGACAAGCGAGGATAGCTGTGAAAGACTGATACCCACTCTATATGACATGTGAGGATAGCTGTGAAAAACTTATATCCACTCTATGTGACACACAAGGGCAACTGTGAACAACTGATACCCACTCTGGTTGATTTGCGAGGATAGCTGTGAAAAATTGATACCCAAACTATTTGACATGCGAGGATAGCTGTGAAAACTGATGCCTACTCTGTTTCATGTGCGAGGATAGCTGTGAAAAACTGATACCCACCCTATTTGACATGCGAGGATAGCTGTAAAAAATGATACCTAGTCTATTTGACATGCGAGGATAGCTGTGAAAAACTTTTGCCTACTCTATTTGACATGCGAGGATAGCTGTGAAAAACTCATACCCACTCTATTTGACAAGCGATGATAGCTGTGAAAAGTGATATCCGCTCTATTTGACACACAAGGGCAACTGTGATCAACTGATACCCACTCTATTTGATGTGTGAGGGTAGCTGTGAAAGCTGAAGCTGACTCTATTTGATGTGTGAGGGTAGCTGTGAAAGCTGAAGCTGACTCTATTTGATGTGTGAGGGTAGCTGTGAAAGCTGAAGCTGACTCTATTTGATGTGTGAGGGTAGCTGTGAAAGCTGAAGCTGACTCTATTTGATGTGTGAGGGTAGCTGTGAAAGCTGAAGCTGACTCTGTTTGATGTGAGAGGATAGCTGTGAAAAACTGATATCCACCCTATTTGACATGCGAGGATAGATGTGAAAGACTGATACCCACTCTATATGACATGTGAGGATAGCTGTGAAAACTGATACCGACTCTATTTGACATGCGACGATAGCTGTGAAAACTGAAATCCACCCCATTTGACATGCGAGGATAACTGTGAAAGACTGATACCCACTCTCTATGACATGTGAGGATAGCTGTGAAAAACTGATATCCACTCTATTTGACATGCGAGGGTAGCTGTAAAAACTTATATCCACCCTATTTTACATGTGAGGATAGCTGTGAAAAACTGATATCCACTCTATTTGACATGTGAGGATAGCTGTGAAAAACTGATATCCACCCTATTTGACATGTGAGGATAGCTGTGAAAAACTGAAATCCACCCTATTTGACATGTGAGGATAGCTGTGAAAAACTGAAATCCACCCTATTTGACATGCGAGGGTAGCTGTAAAAACTTATATCCACCCTATTTGACATGTGAGGATAGCTGTGAAAAACTGATACCCGCTCTATTTGATGTGCGTGGACCGCTGTGAACAACTGATTGGCTCTTTACTTGACATGCACAAACAGCTTTGGCTCATTATGTATTAACCTAAAATAACTAAATCGGCAATGGTTGTTATTACTTTTAACAGCGAAATATATTTTGACACAGGTCCGAATTTTGTTTGTATTTTAATCCTCTGAATCAAAACATTCAAATAAATTTAGAACGTCAGTGGAAACGAATAACCAGTTTTAACAGAAACAAATTGCGTTTTGGTGTAAAGGGAAAAATAGCCGTGAAAATTATATGAATGATCACCAGCAGTCAGTGATGACACCAGGTGTTCGCGAAAGGGTAAGCAGGTGGTGCCCTACACTCACCGTTCACAAAATGTGCCTAAAATGATAGAGTTTGCCTGATGCTCCACAGCAGAACTGCCATGCGACGTCGGACTGATAGTCAAAAGAAAATGATTATTTTTTTGTATAACCAGTGGCGGCCATCTTGAAAAATGTCGGCCATTTTGGATTTTTGATCGGCCACCGTTATTTTATGGACAGGGAGCCCATGGTGAGCAATCATGCCAATTTTGGTGCTTGTATCACAAAGTGAACGATTCGGCCTATTTTGGTCTGTTATCCGCCCTACTAGTAAACAAACCCGACAATCAAGTGATTGATGAACCGGACAATACAGTTAGATCATGTGTAATTACAATTGCTGTGTAGAAGTACAGAGATTCCGATGCTTACAAGTAAACGTCAGTTTTAATGTCTCAGACCAAACATTCTTTTGTAGTTCACTCAGCATACTTGAATATGCTACTAAGTTTATGATCAATCTATGATGAATGAGCTTAAAATTCATTCCATTTTGTAAGTCCAAAAGACGTTTCGTCTTTGTTTCAAAACCAAAGAGGATGTAGACAAGGCGGTCCCTCTCTCCTTATATATTTTTACTTGAAGCGGAAATCTTAGTCATAATGATAAATGGTAATCAGATATCAAAATAAAATAACATTAATGATAAGAAACGGTTTTAATACTCAGTTATAATCGCATTTAGTAAGTCGAAGTCAAGGTTAATTGTTCTGTTCTATTGCTCTACTGTAATCCAAGTACAGTGTGAGTGTCCGCTTCATGAATAACGAGACAATATCACGGCACAGATGCGTGGCGGGTTTAAAAACTCGTTACACACACTTGTTCACTTCTCCACTTTAGCTCAAAGGAAACTATACACCGCCAAATATTACATAAAATTTCACACAAATAAACGGCGAAACAAGCCTAAATGTCGCAAAAACTCCAAAACGACTTTTTCTGATGTAACACGAAATGCACGTTCATATTGAAGGTATAAAACGCGACACGTGAACAACACAGCTGTAAAAAGAACACAAAAAATATGCCACGTTTGAGGCAGAGGCAGAGAGAGAGAGAGAGAGAGAGAGAGAGAGAGAGAGAGAGAGAGAGAGAGAGAGAGAGAGAGAGAGAGAGAGAGAGAGAGAGAGAGAGAGAGAGAGAGAGAGAGAGAGAGAGAGAGAGAGAGAGAGAGAGAGAGAGAGAGAGATTATTTTATTATTGATCGCCATATCCGGACAATTCATCTGAGAAATCAACGGCAGCGACGGCACCAGGACACCGTATCAGTCGACATACAGTGTACCGGCGACTAAGGGAACATGGCATTCGAGCACGTCGACTCTAGATACCGCGGAGTGCATCTGACTCTTCAAAACCGACGTCGTCGATTGACATGAGCCGGCGAATTCGACGTTGGCAGATGCGTGATTGGCGACGTGTGATGTTCACCGACTACAGCAGGTTTTGTCTGTACAGTAATGACGGCCAGGCTCGTGTTAACAGACGAGTAGGTGAACGTTTAGCGCCGAATTGCGTTCAGTAAGACGGACTGTTTGGTGATGGTAGCGTGATGGTGTGGGGAATGATCTGCGGCGATCTCAAAACGAGACTTGAGATTATTCTTACCATCCTAAATGCTCGAAGATACAGGCTGTGTTGCTATTTATCCAGCAATAACCACGTGACATTGTATTCCAACACGATAACGCAAGGCCTCATACAGCAAAACTGACAAATGCACAACGTTAACATCGTTGTTTTGCCGTGTTCTCCCATCATAGAACATTTATGGGACTACCTGGATCGAAAAATCAGAAGACTACTAACGCCACCTGTCACCGCTCAAGACCTGGAACAATGTCTACTACAGGAATGGCAATGGATCACGCCTAGCGTCATTCGTCGTCTTACGTCATCAATGCGTCGACGTGTTTTGGCGTGTATTGAAGCCAATGTTGGTCACACTCACTATTGATTCAGCATTTGAAGACATTTTGCAGAAAAAAAACGCCTTGCTGATTTGTGTAAGAGTTCAGACTATGATACCGCGTGTCTTTCAGTGTCAGTCAAAGGGCACTTTCAACTTTGTATGAAATTGAGTACATTTGCTCTAGAACTGAATACTTTATTGGAATTAATCATATGTTCAATTATATATATATTGAATACTTTATTGGAATGAATCATATGTTCAATTATATATATTGAAGATGTTTTGTTGCATTTGTTTTAATGTACCAACATGTGAACAAAGCTCTAATATTCTCGGTCTACCAGCTTATACCTATAGAGCCCCCATACCCCACCCCACCTGCCCACCTATAAAAAAAATAATAAATAAATAAATAAATAAAATGAAAATAATAAATAAATAACTTAATTAAATAATATATAAATTACACAAAATGCACGTGCGAAACTTTTGACACACAAGGGCAGCTGTGAACAACTGATATGCACACTATTAGACACACAGGGACTGTTGTGAACAACTGATACCCACTCTATTTGACACACAGAGACAAGTGTGAACACCTGATACCCACCCTATTTGACACACAGGGACAGGTGTGAACAACTGATACCCGCTCTATTTGACACACCAGAGCATCCGTGAACAACTGATACCCGCTCTATATGACATGCGAAATGTTGAAATAAACAGGACAGGACAAACGTTTAATTTGCCAAATGCAAGAAAGCACACAGAAGAAATGTCACGTTTATCTCTGGAAGGGCGGGGGCGGTGGGGAAGCCAAGTGGTTAAAGCGTCCGCTCGTCACACCGAAGACCCGGGTAAGATTCCCCAAATCCGTAAAATGTGTGAAGCCTATTTCTGGTGTATCCCACCGTGATCTTGCTAGAATATTGCTAAAAGCGGCGTAAAACCATACTCACTCACGCCTTGGATCACAAATCAGTGGGAAGTTTCTTTTGCTCGTCAGTGAACAATAGAAGCAGTTTAAAAAATAAAAGTGTCATTGATGAAGTGGACTTAAAAAATCCCGAATGCCTGAACCTATTTGTGACTCGAGATGACAAGGTATGAGAATGTAAGTCACGACCCATACCTTGCGCGGCCTATTTCCTGACTCGCTTCGTGGTTTCCTAAATCACTCAAGTACTTAACACCACAACGTGATCTTATCCATGCAAGAATATCCGCCCGTTTCTACCCTTGCAATATTGAGCTTAATGTGTCTGGACGACCCGCGCCAAGAACAAAGTCCCTTGTTATGAAATCAAAACGAAAAATATTTCATCCTCAACAGACAAACAAAATGATATATGACCGCAATAAAGACATTCATTAATGCTGCAATTCCCTTAAACACAGAGGCTCACAGACCAGAGAGGCTTCACAGTATCAATTAACTCTGCACAGAATACCAGCAACACGAAACACCAAGCAAGGCACCTCTGAAAACAGCAATGCAATTGAGCCCTTGCCAAAAGTGTTCTGCCTTTTGAGTTGAAAAACAAGTTTGCACTCGGATATATAAAAGGTTCTTCGCTGAAAATGACCGAAAACTTTGAACTACGTATAAGATATGTAATTACTTAGTTTTAAAAATATTTTCTGGGCAAATTCGACAGCCGACGGCTGTGTCTGTGCCATAACAGCGACCATGGATATTGATTTTGATTTTGTAAAACTCTGACTGAACAGTCAACATCAGCCTCAGTACCTTAGCACAGAAAAGTAAACACAAAAAGACTTAGACTTAGTAGCAAGGATGGAAACCTGTCGAAAAAGAAAGAGGGTCTATGCCTTTTAGCGTTGAGCGAAATATTTATCTCCATATCCCAACACCTTTATATGACTGCAATTTGGTCATTTGTTCCAAATATATATAGAAGAATTAATAAAAATCCTTTTTCAAACGTGTATTTATAAAATCGCATCGGCATAAATTAAACCGAGTATGAGATGAAACTGATTTCAGATGGCCTAAAAAGCAAAATGGCGGTGAAAGTTCCGTGAACGGGACCACTGAATGTCGGTCATGTCACACTTATCCTTGAAAGAAAGACCTCGGGTTGGGTACGTGAAGGGAAACATTTCCATCTGACCCCATGTCTGACTCAAGGGTTGAAGAGTTGTACTTGCGTGATTGCAGCGGAAAATTACTTTGCCTTTTACAATATATGGTTTATCAGAATTGCAAGTTCTACTGACTTTTTTAAGTGAGGAAACTTCAAATATTTCTGCCTATTTATAACTTAATAACATCTGGAGACCTGAAAAGCATGAAGGTATTCCCGAATTCATTTTTTCTAATATATGTACGTACTTTTTTGTCAATGTGGACATTTGTTAATAATATCTCAGTCCATAACTATTGTTTTTTGCAACACTGACTTTTTGACTCACACAAATTGATATACACAAGAAATTGTTTCCAAGTCTAATTGAATTATTTGCTATAAAACGAATTCCAAACATGTTATGTTAATTTCATCTATCATTAACTAACAATATACAGATTAATAGAAAACGAAAGTCAGAATATATTTTTGGATACATTTTCCTGTCAATTGGTAAAATGACTGAAATATTTAAACTTTTCATAATTTTACCTTGTGAATCAAATTTTATACATTGACTAACGTGCACACAGCATCACACGGAGAGGTGTGTGGGAACAATATAGTATTGTGTGATGAAGTTATCAACCGAAAAGAACTATGATGATTCTGTTCAGTGCTACCTTAAACGAATGAAAACAAAAAGCAAGGGGTGTAATTACAACTAAGAAACCTTACTATGTAGTATGAGAAAATACCTTGTTGGAGATATGTATGCGTCAATATCCACATAAGGGAGCAGGTTTCCAAGCATCTGTAGCAGTTCATAGACACTTGTTCTATGCCACACGTCTTTGTAACAATCTAATATTTATATATACGGCGTTTGGGGATATTACAACTGTGTTTCTCAACTGATGACGTAGGTATGTTGCATGTGGGTCTCTGCATAGGTGTGAAGTCTCATTTGTAGGTTGACCCAGCACACGTGACTACTATTTCCATGATGTCATGATCCTAAACAAAGATTACACTATTTCAGAAGTTCAACAATCTGGGAAACTCATTAACTTTAACTGGCACATTCTGTGTGAGTTATAAAACTCTGACATGTGAAAACTCCAACGCAATGAATGTATCAGTATCACAAATTGGGAAACGTAATTTTAGTACTTGTACTTTCATGTGTTCCCTTATTCGTTTCTATGAGTATATTTTGTTTGTTTGTCTGTGCGATCTTTTGCACTCAGCAATATTCCAGCTATATGGCGGCAGTCTGTAAATAATCGAGTCTGGACAATCCTGTGATTAACAGCATGCGTATCGATCAACGTAATTGGGATCCCATTACATGTATCAACCAAGTCAACGTTCCTGACCGCCTGATCCCTTTAGTCACCTCTTACGAAAAACATGGATTGCTGAAGGCCAATTCTAACCCTGATCTTTACGATACGATATATTTGATGTGAAAATGATTTTCTGATGAGGTTCTAATTTTTTTATAAACAAGTAAAATTCACAAAACCATTTCCAGACCACGAGAACTCTCATCAAAAAGTTACATTGTCAGATACCAACTTAATAATTGCTATCAAATAGTGATGATACTTGGTACGCGAAAGGGTGACCAATATCCTGCCCATCATTCCCTAAATAGGAGAATAAACCAAACGACCCTAGAGGATACAATCAGTGTATGAAATAAGCCAAAACCCCAGCCAGACATCTGGGCTGGTAACTTCAAAAACTTATCAGCCCAGAAGAGATTTGACCAGTCCTTCTTAAATACTAAATAGACAGTGCCAGTGGACACGATTTCTGGAAAAAAATTCACTCGTCCATCGGACTGGCTAGCTGTAAAATTAGACCGTCCGGCAGAAATCTAGCCCGTCTCGGGCTGTCGGACGGGCATTATTTCATACACTGATGATACAAATGTAATAAATATGAGGATCCAAAACTATCTTTCACTTGAAAATCTGAAAAGAAAATGTTTTATGATGCAAATGAGCATATTGATGTACAAACATTGATGTACAACCATTTCAAACTTGTCGAGCAAATTGCTCCATGGGAGTAAATGTAAACTGGTTACAACATGGTGGGCATGCTGATGCAAAACGTGATTCAGCGAATAGTTCTTATTCTTCTTTAGGCATGTGCCCATTTCGTTCTGTAGGGAGTGCAACAGTTATATAAATATTGTGTGTAAAATAGGAAAACAGCCTAAAAAACGGGGGTTTCAAATATTACAAATATGTGCATCCAATACTTTATTTTTCTTGCAACTCTGGAACTCAAATGTCTTATGTCACAAAACAGCATATTAATGGATAAGTAGTGGATTATTTCTTTTATAACTTCCTTGTCACAGAAAATGTGAATGAACTACCAAAATTGATAGAATATGTCTAAACACCCACTGTACTGTGCCCAGTTAGTCAATCTTGTTAATGACCCAGCCAGCTAACCAACTATCAAGATTTTAATGATTCTTGTTGATGCATAAGAGCGTTACAGATGAGTGATGGTTTTTAGTTGACATATTCATGTGGTAGTACTTGATAGTATATGGTGAAAAGACTGAAACGGACATAAAAAGATCGAATTAGTTCTACAATAGTTCTGTCAGTTCAAAAGGTCATTGAAATTAATCTGTACAAAATCTTTTAGCTTATTTTTGTTTCTTACGTTATACATTCTAACATGAGACAAAGAATGCATGTAACTCATGGAAATGATTCCTACATCAATAATCAATAAGGAGAGAATTCAATCATATTTTCAGTGAAGTAAAATTTTGTGACCAATGGAGCCAAAACATAGCAAAACTTCAAAACATTTAAAAGTAAATTTAAAGCTCATTTCCTGACTAAAAGTTATGCTGAAAGTGACAAAAGCCTTACTCAGATAAAAGAAACAAAACGTACACTGTGGGGACTGTATAATTGTCTGACTTTAGTTAATTGGTTCCTAAATAGAGCTGCTGGGTAGCAGACGACATCCTGTTGCACACTCCGGCACAGCGATGACTTAACATAACATCACTGCCACAGGGTAATTTGCATATCACGTGACTGGACTTTTCTCTTGTTTGTAATCAAACGCGCATATTCATAATAAGAAGAGACTGGACTCACGAAAGCTTTCGGCGCTCTCTTCATAATGTTTTACATTGTTACATATATATTCTTCCACAACTGCGACAGTTAGGTCTATGACAGTACATATTTAGATATCAAACTGGTTGCATCGTTTGCTCTCCATCAGCTTCAATGACAGCACTTGGAGCCGTACAACCTATGTAAACAAAGGATATTTTCTCAGTGAAACTAAACCATTCTATTAAAGATGTTTAGTTAGATGTGTAGACGCGTCAAAAATTAAAAGAGTATAAGAAATCGGTACATTATATTGAATGGACAATGCAAGATGTGACGAATCGTCACATTTTTCTGGCCTGTGGCAGAGGAACTATGCTGGCTTGCCGCATGGAACTCTGGGTAGGAGAGTGATCTTGTTGGTGAGGGCTCACAAATCTATCTCCACTGGGAAGAGTTCTTCTGGGGGGAGGTAACTCTATAGCCGATAAACTGACTGAAGTGTCAATAAAACCTTTAATGGGTGTAACAGAACACCCTCTCATAAATGTATTTGGAGATGGAAAGTGCCCCTATAATTTAATTCATTCTTGCAGACCTGAACGAAAGAATCTATGTATTATTACGTGAAAAAAAACCTTTGGGGGCAAGAAATATACTGAACATCATTGAAAATGCACCACCTGTAAATTTTGAAATATGGTAATAGGATTTAATTTTGAGAGTGAAAATGAACGTTGTAAATGTTGTTAATAACACAAAAGACAATAAAAATAATGCTGTACTGTAAAGAACGGATCCCCGGATTGCCCGAACACATCATGGAACACATCACATGACAACAACAAAATGCATGCACAACACACACGAAAAGCACAAATTGCATGCGTAAAACGTGCTGATTATGGGTATAAATGGCCGTCGGCAAAAAAACGTTCTCATTTTAGCTGTACCTCCGCAAGTAAAGTATATTTTGCAATGCCAAGATTATCACCAGAGGAACGAGAACGGGCGTTGGGCATGTTGCAGGTTGGCACATCAAGCAGGATTATTGCCAGACGATTTGGTTGCCATCATTCCATCATCATAAGACTTGCCAACAGGTACCAACAAACAGGAACCACCAGGGACCGCCAACGTCCTGGCCAGGCACGTGTTACCACCCCTCGCCAAGATCGAGACATTGTTCCCGCCAACGCTGTCCAAGGCCGACGTGGTTTGATCAGTGCTTCCACCGTCCGACGCCGTTCCGTGCGGCAGGATTACGGTGTGTAATTACGGCATGGCGTTGTGTTCTCCGACGAGTCACGTTTTCACTTGCGAAATGCTGACGGGCGTCTACGGGCATGGCGTCGACCGGGAGAACGTTATTATTAGGACTGTGTTATGCAAACAGATCGGTGGGGTGGAGATAGCATTATGGTGTGGGGGGGTATCAGTTATCATCACCAAACCGCTCTGGTAGTTTGTCGTGGCAGAGTGAATGCCCTTTACTACCGTGACACCATTCTTCAGAACAACGTCGTTCCCTTCTTTAACCAACATCAAGATCACAGAATACTGCAGGCAGAGTGGTCTCTCTGTCAAAGAAATCAGACCACATTACTCCCGTTCTTCACTCACTTCATTGGCTTCCCGTCCACTACCGCATAATATATACTGAGTCAAAAAAGAAACTTCACATTCTTTCTTCAGGGCACTATAAAAGAACAAGAGATGGGTAGATGGTTAAATTGTTATTATTTCATTGCTGAGATCTGTGTGATGTACTCGATAGACTGACAGTCCCATAATCAGTTCCATTAGGCTACACCGCCGTTCCAAAACATGGGTATACAGAATGTCAAGTCACAAGAATAAAAGTGCGAAATTTCTCAGTTCAATATCGTGTATGGCCTCCCCGCGCATTCACCACTGCCAAACACCGTCTCCTCATCGACTGCCTGATGCTTGTGAACACGTGGTTGGGGATTCTGCGCCATTGCTCTTGCAAGGCAGCGCCAAGTTCCTGCAAATTCTGAGGTTGGTTCCTAACACCACGAAGACTTCTCCCAAGTGGACCTCGATGGCCAGTCCATGACGTTGATTCCAGCGTTTTGAAGGAAATTTCGTGTCAACATCGCGGTATGCGGCCGAGCATTATCATGCTGGAACTGTGGACCTGGGACATGAGCCGCCATGAAAGGAACGAGTTCAGGGGTGAGCCCCTGGTCGCGGTAAGCAGCAGCTGTGAGGTTTCCACGGATGACCAGAAGTCGGGAACGGTTGTTCCCACAGAAAGCACCCCACACCATGCAACTTCCGCCCCCGAATCTGTCGACTTCCTGTACACAACATTGGGCATACCGTTCACGATGTCGTCTCCAGACTCTATGCCTGCCGTCCGCGAATCTGAGGGTAAACCTGGATTCATCGCTAAAGACGACTCGATTCCAGTCTCTCTGGGTCCATCGGAGGTGACGTTGGGCCCACAGCAGACGTTGACGTTGATGAAACGGCGTCAATATTGGCCCACGATATGGACGCCGAGAATGGAGATTGGCAGCCCGCAACCGATTTCGAATGGTCTGTGAGGACATTCGACCTCTAAACATCTCAGCCCTGGTTCGTGTAGTCGGCAGAAATCTGTCACGTAGGTGACGTAGGACGATTTGACGGTCTTCTGCTCGTGACGTCACACGTGGACGTCACGACCTTGGGCGATCAGAAATGGTGCCAGTTTGTTGTAGACGACCTCGCAAGTCATACACAGTACGAAGGCTGCATCCCATTGCTCTTGCGACGTCAATAACAGATCTTCCCGCTTGCAACATGCCAACGGCACGTTCACGTTGCACATTTGACAATCGTGGCATTTCAAGTACCGTCAGAGCTGTGGTTTAAAAGTGTTTTTTCAATTCTTGAGGCCAATGCAAACACGTGCATATGAAGAAAACTTCGATGCGAAGATCACGTGATCGACTGCACGTGCAAAACCTGATTTGGCACTAACGTCATTTGCTCGACAAATAGATGGGTTTGAATGGGTTTTGCTAACGTTTTTCTAGAGTCGAAAGATAGGGATCCCATTTCGGATACATAGATGTATCATCAGAGAAGTTTGAAGTTTCTTTTTTGACTCAGTATATAAAACTCAACTCCTTGTTTTCAAAAGTTTACATGGTCTAGCTCCTCAGTACCTCTGTGATCTGTTCCACCGTAATACTCCTGTACGTTCACTCCGATCAAATGATGAGTGTCTTTTGACAATTCCTGTGACTAGGACAAAAACATATGGTGACAGGTCACTCGAGACGACTGGCCCTCATCTCTGGAACAATCTTCCATCTCACCTCAGAACACAACCAGATTTAGCTGTTTTTAAATCAAATCGGAAGACGTGTCTCTTTGCTGAAGCATTTGAACTCTATGTGATATCTAGACCATCTTAGAGCCAGAACGCCTTTGAGCGGATTACGGATATTGTTGCTATATAAGTATTTGTATGTATGTATGTATGTATGTATGTATGTATGTATGTATGTATGTATGTATGTATGTATGTATGTATGTATGTATGTATGTATGTATGTATGTATGTATGTATGTATGTATGTATGTATGTATGTATGTATGTATGTATCTGCACACATTCCAGCAGGACAATGCTCGAGCGCACACTGCACGTGTTGCAACACAGTTTCTGGCAAACAGCAACATTCCTCTATTTCCATGGCCTGCATTGTCACCAGATTTGTCACCCATTGAACACTTGTGGGATTACATCGGCCAACGCCTCTCACGTCGCCCACAGATCAACAACCTTGGGGAACTTGAGAATGCCTTGCAACAAGAGTGGAATGCATTGTCTCAAAACATTATTCAGAGACTTATCAGTTTAATGGGGAGACGTTGCACAGCTTGTGTTGCTGCTAACGGTGTCATACACGTTACTGACTTTCCCATTTGACTCCATCTTTCTTTCATGGTCAGCTGAATTAAAACTTCATTGTTTTGCTGGATTGGTTCTTGTTTCTTTTCTTTACCAATCATTGGACTACAAAAGTATGTAAAATTTACACCGATTGCTCATTTATGCTCTTGGAAATCCAAACTAATACAGGTGGTGCGTTTTCAATGATGTTCAGTATAATTACCAGACTTAATTGATCATTATTTCCAGGTTGGTGGCCAAGTAAGACATGGCATTTGGTGATCCTCATTTTGATATGAAATCTCGTGTAAAGCTCTCGTATAAAGTTCCAGTGCTGTCCCGATCACTCCAATTCAAACACAAGACTTGTGGTGATGATGGCTTATTAGAGGACGTTTTGATCGTCTAAGGTTGTACCCGGCTTTCCTGAGGTGGTGACCTTGCGAAATCGAAACGAATGGTGCTTCAGAACATTTTCTTGTGGCGAACAGCTGTCGTCCAGTGAGCCTTATACTGATGCTAAGTTCCTGAATAGATATAATTTTGATAGTAACAAATAAACCCATTCAAATTGAAAAGGAGACCCAGGAGTTGGAAGATCCAACCTGGGGAAATCTAGACTAGCTTCATTCAGGGCTTTAGGGCTTTAGCATTGCAGAGAGGGAGAGACAGTAGGGAAAATAATGTGGTTCAGGGACTTGAGACAGGCTAGGTGAGACTGAGCAATGCCTTGCCTTCACGATCTAAGGTCACCCTGGGTCGTCCACAAAATTTTGTTTCTGGAAATGCTCCACAGGGTGTGTTTGGGAGACACTTTTCACCAAGTACACTTGCAAAATTTCTTAAATGGACATTATCATCTTCCGTATCGACATAGCTCTGTTAGCTGTCAACATATACTGAGTCAAAAAGAAACTTCACATTCTTTCTTCAGGGCACTATAAAAAGAACAAGAGATGGTAAGATGTTAAATTGTTATTATTTCATTGCTGAGATCTGTGTGATGTACTCGATAGACTGACAGTCCCATAATCAGTTCCATTAGGCTACACCGCCGTTCCAAAACATGGGTATACAGAATGTCAAGTCACAAGAATAAAAGTGCGAAATTTCTCAGTTCAATATCGTGTATGGCCGCCCCGCGCATTCACCACTGCCAAACACCGTCTCCCTCATCGACTGCCTGATGCTTGTGAACACGTGGTTTGGGGATTCTGCGCCATTGCTCTTGCAAGGCAGCGCCAAGTTCCTGCAAATTCTGAGGTTGGTTCCTAACACCACGAAGCCTTCTCCCAAGAGCATCCCAAACGTGCTCTATTGGATTAAGGTCAGGGGACCTCGATGGCCAGTCCATGACGTTGATTCCAGCGTTTTGAAGGAAATTTCGTGTCAACATCGCGGTATGCGGCCGAGCATTATCATGCTGGAACTGTGGACCTGGGACATGAGCCGCCATGAAAGGAACGAGTTCAGGGGGTGAGCCCCTGGTCGCGGTAAGCAGCAGCTGTGAGGTTTCCACGGATGACCAGAAGTCGGGAACGGTTGTTCCCACAGAAAGCACCCCACACCATGCAACTTCCGCCCCCGAATCTGTCGACTTCCTGTACACAACATTGGGCATACCGTTCACGATGTCGTCTCCAGACTCTATGCCTGCCGTCCGCGAATCTGAGGGTAAACCTGGATTCATCGCTAAAGACGACTCGATTCCAGTCTCTCTCTGGGTCCATCGGAGGTGACGTTGGGCCCACAGCAGACGTTGACGTTGATGAAACGGCGTCAATATTGGCCCACGATATGGACGCCGAGAATGGAGATTGGCAGCCCGCAACCGATTTCGAATGGTCTGTGAGGACATTCGACCTCTAAACATCTCAGCCCTGGTTCGTGTAGTCGGCAGAAATCTGTCACGTAGGTGACGTTGGACGATTTGACGGTCTTCTGCTCGTGACGTCACACGTGGACGTCACGACCTTGGGCGATCAGAAATGGTGCCAGTTTGTTGTAGACGACCTCGCAAGTCATACACAGTACGAAGGCTGCATCCCATTGCTCTTGCGACGTCAATAACAGATCTTCCCGCTTGCAACATGCCAACGGCACGTTCACGTTGCACATTTGACAATCGTGGCATTTCAAGTACCGTCAGAGCTGTGGTTTAAAAGTGTTTTTTCAATTCTTGAGGCCAATGCAAACACGTGCATATGAAGAAAACTTCGATGCGAAGATCACGTGATCGACTGCACGTGCAAAACCTGATTTGGCACTAACGTCATTTGCTCGACAAATAGATGGGTTTGAATGGGTTTTGCTAACGTTTTCTAGAGTCGAAAGATAGGGATCCCATTTCGGATACATAGATGTATCATCAGAGAAGTTTGAAGTTTCTTTTTTGACTCAGTATATAAAACTCAACTCCTTGTTTTCAAAAGTTTACATGGTCTAGCTCCTCAGTACCTCTGTGATCTGTTCCACCGTAATACTCCTGTACGTTCACCCGATCAAATGATGAGTGTCTTTGACAATTCCTGTGACTAGGACAAAAACATATGGTGACAGGTCACTCGAGACGACTGGCCCTCATCTCTGGAACAATCTTCCATCTCACCTCAGAACACAACCAGATTTAGCTGTTTTTAAATCAAATCGGAAGACGTGTCTCTTTGCTGAAGCATTTGAACTCTATGTGATATCTAGACCATCTTAGAGCCAGAACGCCTTTGAGCGGATTACGGATATTGTTGCTATATAAGTATTTGTATGTATGTATGTATGTATGTATGTATGTATGTATGTATGTATGTATGTATGTATGTATGTATGTATGTATGTATGTATGTATGTATGTATGTATGTATGTATGTATGTATGTATGTATGTATGTATGTATGTATGTATGTATGTATGTATGTATGTATGTATGTATGTATGTATGTATGTATGTATGTATGTATGTATGTATGTATCTGCACACATTCCAGCAGGACAATGCTCGAGCGCACACTGCACGTGTTGCAACACAGTTTCTGGCAAACAGCAACATTCCTCTATTTCCATGGCCTGCATTGTCACCAGATTTGTCACCCATTGAACACTTGTGGGATTACATCGGCCAACGCCTCTCACGTCGCCCACAGATCAACAACCTTGGGGAACTTGAGAATGCCTTGCAACAAGAGTGGAATGCATTGTCTCAAAACATTATTCAGAGACTTATCAGTTTAATGGGGAGACGTTGCACAGCTTGTGTTGCTGCTAACGGTGTCATACACGTTACTGACTTTCCCATTTGACTCCATCTTTCTTTCATGGTCAGCTGAATTAAAACTTCACTGTTTTGCTGGATTGGTTCTTGTTTCTTTTCTTTACCAATCATTGGACTACAAAAGTATGTAAAATTTACACCGATTGCTCATTTATGCTCTTGGAAATCCAAACTAATACAGGTGGTGCGTTTTCAATGATGTTCAGTATAATTACCAGACTTAATTGATCATTATTTCCAGGTTGGTGGCCAAGTAAGACATGGCATTTGGTGATCCTCATTTTGATATGAAATCTCGTGTAAAGCTCTCGTATAAAGTTCCAGTGCTGTCCCGATCACTCCAATTCAAACACAAGACTTGTGGTGATGATGGCTTATTAGAGGACGTTTTTGATCGTCTAAGGTTGTACCCGGCTTTCCTGAGGTGGTGACCTTGCGAAATCGAAACGAATGGTGCTTCAGAACATTTTCTTGTGGCGAACAGCTGTCGTCCAGTGAGCCTTATACTGATGCTAAGTTCCTGAATAGATATAATTTTGATAGTAACAAATAAACCCATTCAAATTGAAAAGGAGACCCAGGGAGTTGGAAGATCCAACCTGGGGAAATCTAGACTAGCTTCATTCAGGGCTTTAGGGCTTTAGCATTGCAGAGAGGGAGAGACAGTAGGGAAAATAATGTGGTTCAGGGACTTGAGACAGGCTAGGTGAGACTGAGCAATGCCTTGCCTTCACGATCTAAGGTCACCCTGGGTCGTCCACAAAATTTTGTTTCTGGAAATGCTCCACAGGGTGTGTTTGGGAGACACTTTTCACCAAGTACACTTGCAAAAATTTCTTAAATGGACATTATCATCTTCCGTATCGACATAGCTCTGTTAGCTGTCAACATATACTGAGTCAAAAAAGAAACTTCACATTCTTTCTTCAGGGCACTATAAAAGAACAAGAGATGGTAAGATGTTAAATTGTTATTATTTCATTGCTGAGATCTGTGTGATGTACTCGATAGACTGACAGTCCCATAATCAGTTCCATTAGGCTACACCGCCGTTCCAAAACATGGGTATACAGAATGTCAAGTCACAAGAATAAAAGTGCGAAATTTCTCAGTTCAATATCGTGTATGGCCGCCCCGCGCATTCACCACTGCCAAACACCGTCTCCTCATCGACTGCCTGATGCTTGTGAACACGTGGTTTGGGATTCTGCGCCATTGCTCTTGCAAGGCAGCGCCAAGTTCCTGCAAATTCTGAGGTTGGTTCCTAACACCACGAAGCCTTCTCCCAAGAGCATCCCAAACGTGCTCTATTGGATTAAGGTCAGGGGACCTCGATGGCCAGTCCATGACGTTGATTCCAGCGTTTTGAAGGAAATTTCGTGTCAACATCGCGGTATGCGGCCGAGCATTATCATGCTGGAACTGTGGACCTGGGACATGAGCCGCCATGAAAGGAACGAGTTCAGGGGTGAGCCCCTGGTCGCGGTAAGCAGCAGCTGTGAGGTTTCCACGGATGACCAGAAGTCGGGAACGGTTGTTCCCACAGAAAGCACCCCACACCATGCAACTTCCGCCCCCGAATCTGTCGACTTCCTGTACACAACATTGGGCATACCGTTCACGATGTCGTCTCCAGACTCTATGCCTGCCGTCCGCGAATCTGAGGGTAAACCTGGATTCATCGCTAAAGACGACTCGATTCCAGTCTCTCTGGGTCCATCGGAGGTGACGTTGGGCCCACAGCAGACGTTGACGTTGATGAAACGGCGTCAATATTGGCCTACGATATGGACGCCGAGAATGGAGATTGGCAGCCCGCAACCGATTTCGAATGGTCTGTGAGGACATTCGACCTCTAAACATCTCAGCCCTGGTTCGTGTAGTCGGCAGAAATCTGTCACGTAGGTGACGTAGGACGATTTGACGGTCTTCTGCTCGTGACGTCACACGTGGACGTCACGACCTTGGGCGATCAGAAATGGTGCCAGTTTGTTGTAGACGACCTCGCAAGTCATACACAGTACGAAGGCTGCATCCCATTGCTCTTGCGACGTCAATAACAGATCTTCCCGCTTGCAACATGCCAACGGCACGTTCACGTTGCACATTTGACAATCGTGGCATTTCAAGTACCGTCAGAGCTGTGGTTTAAAAGTGTTTTTTCAATTCTTGAGGCCAATGCAAACACGTGCATATGAAGAAAACTTCGATGCGAAGATCACGTGATCGACTGCACGTGCAAAACCTGATTTGGCACTAACGTCATTTGCTCGACAAATAGATGGGTTTGAATGGGTTTTGCTAACGTTTTTCTAGAGTCGAAAGATAGGGATCCCATTTCGGATACATAGATGTATCATCAGAGAAGTTTGAAGTTTCTTTTTTGACTCAGTATATAAAACTCAACTCCTTGTTTTCAAAAGTTTACATGGTCTAGCTCCTCAGTACCTCTGTGATCTGTTCCACCGTAATACTCCTGTACGTTCACTCCGATCAAATGATGAGTGTCTTTTGACAATTCCTGTGACTAGGACAAAAACATATGGTGACAGGTCACTCGAGACGACTGGCCCTCATCTCTGGAACAATCTTCCATCTCACCTCAGAACACAACCAGATTTAGCTGTTTTTAAATCAAATCGGAAGACGTGTCTCTTTGCTGAAGCATTTGAACTCTATGTGATATCTAGACCATCTTAGAGCCAGAACGCCTTTGAGCGGATTACGGATATTGTTGCTATATAAGTATTTGTATGTATGTATGTATGTATGTATGTATGTATGTATGTATGTATGTATGTGTATGTATGTATGTATGTATGTATGTATGTATGTATGTATGTATGTATGTATGTATGTATGTATGTATGTATGTATCTGCACACATTCCAGCAGGACAATGCTCGAGCGCACACTGCACGTGTTGCAACACAGTTTCTGGCAAACAGCAACATTCCTCTATTTCCATGGCCTGCATTGTCACCAGATTTGTCACCCATTGAACACTTGTGGATTACATCGGCCAACGCCTCTCACGTCGCCCACAGATCAACAACCTTGGGGAACTTGAGAATGCCTTGCAACAAGAGTGGAATGCATTGTCTCAAAACATTATTCAGAGACTTATCAGTTTAATGGGGAGACGTTGCACAGCTTGTGTTGCTGCTAACGGTGTCATACACGTTACTGACTTTCCCATTTGACTCCATCTTTCTTTCATGGTCAGCTGAATTAAAACTTCACTGTTTTGCTGGATTGGTTCTTGTTTCTTTTCTTTACCAATCATTGGACTACAAAAGTATGTAAAATTTACACCGATTGCTCATTTATGCTCTTGGAAATCCAAACTAATACAGGTGGTGCGTTTTCAATGATGTTCAGTATAATTACCAGACTTAATTGATCATTATTTCCAGGTTGGTGGCCAAGTAAGACATGGCATTTGGTGATCCTCATTTTGATATGAAATCTCGTGTAAAGCTCTCGTATAAAGTTCCAGTGCTGTCCCGATCACTCCAATTCAAACACAAGACTTGTGGTGATGATGGCTTATTAGAGGACGTTTTTGATCGTCTAAGGTTGTACCCGGCTTTCCTGAGGTGGTGACCTTGCGAAATCGAAACGAATGGTGCTTCAGAACATTTTCTTGTGGCGAACAGCTGTCGTCCAGTGAGCCTTATACTGATGCTAAGTTCCTGAATAGATATAATTTTGATAGTAACAAATAAACCCATTCAAATTGAAAAGGAGACCCAGGGAGTTGGAAGATCCAACCTGGGGAAATCTAGACTAGCTTCATTCAGGGCTTTAGGGCTTTAGCATTGCAGAGAGGGAGAGACAGTAGGGAAAATAATGTGGTTCAGGGACTTGAGACAGGCTAGGTGAGACTGAGCAATGCCTTGCCTTCACGATCTAAGGTCACCCTGGGTCGTCCACAAAATTTTGTTTCTGGAAATGCTCCACAGGGTGTGTTTGGGAGACACTTTTCACCAAGTACACTTGCAAAAATTTCTTAAATGGACATTATCATCTTCCGTATCGACATAGCTCTGTTAGCTGTCAACATATACTGAGTCAAAAAAGAAACTTCACATTCTTTCTTCAGGGCACTATAAAGAACAAGAGATGGTAAGATGTTAAATTGTTATTATTTCATTGCTGAGATCTGTGTGATGTACTCGATAGACTGACAGTCCCATAATCAGTTCCATTAGGCTACACCGCCGTTCCAAAACATGGGTATACAGAATGTCAAGTCACAAGAATAAAAGTGCGAAATTTCTCAGTTCAATATCGTGTATGGCCGCCCCGCGCATTCACCACTGCCAAACACCGTCTCCTCATCGACTGCCTGATGCTTGTGAACACGTGGTTTGGGATTCTGCGCCATTGCTCTTGCAAGGCAGCGCCAAGTTCCTGCAAATTCTGAGGTTGGTTCCTAACACCACGAAGCCTTCTCCCAAGAGCATCCCAAACGTGCTCTATTGGATTAAGGTCAGGGGACCTCGATGGCCAGTCCATGACGTTGATTCCAGCGTTTTGAAGGAAATTTCGTGTCAACATCGCGGTATGCGGCCGAGCATTATCATGCTGGAACTGTGGACCTGGGACATGAGCCGCCATGAAAGGAACGAGTTCAGGGGTGAGCCCCTGGTCGCGGTAAGCAGCAACTGTGAGGTTTCCACGGATGACCAGAAATCGGGAACGGTTGTTCCCACAGAAAGCACCCCACACCATGCAACTTCCGCCCCCGAATCTGTCGACTTCCTGTACACAACATTGGGCATACCGTTCACGACGTCGTCTCCAGACTCTATGCCTGCCGTCCGCGAATCTGAGGGTAAACCTGGATTCATCGCTAAAGACGACTCGATTCCAGTCTCTCTGGGTCCATCGGAGGTGACGTTGGGCCCACATCAGACACTGACGTTGATGAAACGGCGTCAATATTGGCCCACGATATGGACGTCGAGAATGGAGATTGGCAGCCCGCAACCGATTTCGAATGGTCTGTGAGGACATTCGACCTCTAAACATCTCAGCCCTGGTTCGTGTAGTCGGCAGAAATCTGTCACGTAGGTGACGTAGGACGATTTGACAGTCTTCTGCTCGTGACGTCACACGTGGACGACCCGACCTTGGGCGATCAGAAGTGGTGCCAGTTTGTTGTAGACGACCTCGCAAGTCATACGCAGTACGAAGGCTGCATCCCATTGCTCTTGCGACGTCAATAACAGATCTTCCCGCTTACAACATGCCAACGGCACGTTCACGTTGCACATTTGACAATCGTGGCATTTCAAGTACCGTTAGAGCTGTGGTTTAAAAGTGTTTTTTCAATTCTTGAGGCCAATGCAAACACGTGCATATGAAGAAAACTTCGATGCGAAGATCACGTGATCGACTGCACGTGCAAAACCTGATTTGGCACTAACGTCATTTGCTCGACGAATTGATGGGTTTGAGTGGGTTTTGCTAACGTGTTTCTAGAGTCGAAAGATAGGGATCCCATTTCGGATACATAGATGTATCATCAGAGAAAAATTATTCATTATTTTTCAAATTACATTTTGTGAAGTTTCTTTTTTGACTCAGTATATTTAGGGGTGCGTACAGCTTTATCTTGCATATTTTCATATATCTGTTACGTTATGTTTTCTGTGTAATTTTTTTTTAAAATGCACAACTTTGTCTTGCATACTTTCCTGTGAATCAAGTATTTTACCATGATTATCGATTTTTCCGGTAACTGATGTATGCACGTTCAAACAAAAGAAACTTACAGATGCGCGGGGGCGCGGTGGGCGAGCTGGCTAAAGCGCCAGTTATCCATCGAGCTTGAGGTGTCGGGATCGAGCCCACCTGTGACCGGGTGTAAAAACCTTGGAGTCAACTTTGTGTGCAGACTCTTTCAGTGTTGTCACAACCCCTAGTGTACAGTACACAACCTCGTGCACTTAAAAGAACCCACGAATCCGTTGGTATATGACCAGATGGTGGCCACATAAATACGTGCAAACACCTAGTTGCGGGTACAGCAACGTGCAGTGAACTTGGACAAAGTACTGTGACTATGTGTCCCAGTCCACCCAGCTGTGATCATGAATGGGTACCTCGTAAGGGTAATATGCTAGTACAAGCAGCCACACATACACACACATGCAAGTCGTCACATGAGCGAAATTTCTTAAGTACGACGTTAAACCCCATTTCACCTCACCTCACCTCACCTACGTACAATGAGACGTGGTGTTTTGATTGTATAATATCTGCCAAGACCATGATAGTATTTCATGTTTTAATGTCAAATGTAATTGTGTTCAGAAAGAAAGACATTTCATTTTGACATAGCATCCCTGGGCGTCAAGCGGAGGTTGTGTAAGGGCGATGAGTAAGCTCTCGTCACTTAAAGAGCCCATTATTTTTCTCGAATCCGCGAAACAGTTTTTGGTCAGGTGTGATGTAACGTGGAGATAATTGACAGCCTCGGACACCTTCTAGGTCATCAAGGTGCCGTGTGACCTTGAAGGATGCTGGACAGTGTATATAAAATAAAGGAGCCCGCATTCACCCTGTCCACGACTCGGCGACAGAAGGCTTCCCGGTTGACTGAACACTCGACGACTCCTCAACATGATGCTGCAGGCAGTTCTACTCGCCAGTCTGGCGACGGTTGCTCTTGGTTCCATCTGCTGTGCTCCTCAGAAATGGGAAGGATTCAAAGACTACACCATTGTCGACTCCTCGGGTGGAGAGCGTGTAAGTACTTTTACACAGCTGACTTCCTCTAAACGGACACTCGGTAATAATATCATTAACAGGACGTAACTGGATGACAGGAAATTGAATTCCTCAATGACAGGAAATCCAAACTGAAGCATAATTTAGTATGATTAAACAAAGGTATCAAAAATTTCTGACATACGAACCCGTGAAGGTCCGGGTTAGAATGGACCTTCAGTAACCCATGCTTGTCGTAGGAGGCGACTAACGGGATCGGGTGGTCAGGCTCGCTGACTTGATTGACACATGTCATCGTTTCCCGATTGCGTAGATCGATGCTCATGCTGTTGATCACTGGATTGTCTGGTCCAGACTCGATTATTTACAGACCGCCGCCATATAGCTGGAATATTGCTGATTGCGGCGTAAAACTAAACTCGCTCACTCACTCTGACATATGATGTTCCCTGACAACAGTTTATTTTTTCAAATAGGATGTATTTCGGTTTTCCAGGGATACCCGCACCTCGTTGTGTCGAACATGAATATGTCGATTTCCCGGTTGTCTCGAACTTCTATTCCCTTCTGACCATTATGTATATGTGGTATGACATGAAGCTTGACTGCATCACTTGGATTAGTCTTTCGTACACATGATGTTTAGTTTTAAACATTTGCTTTATTGGTTGTGCCGAACTGTGGATAATTCGACCCCTCTTGAGTTTGTCATGCCGAGTTTGTACTGTAATATACCGTGAACAATACACTCGATTATCCATACCGGATTGTAATGACATATCTGCTTCGACACAGCAGTAAAATCATATTAAGGTAAAATGGTAGTTATCGAATCTTTATTCCAAGTTGTATAACTACTTCGTCGTTCTACTTAACTCTTCACAGTACTACAACATCTCTGACCAAGTGCGTTGGTGGTTTGTGTGAAAGTCACAGATATAAAGCTTTTACCGAAACAGTCCGGAAAGATGACGTTTGAAAAAAAATATTTTAAAAAGCATTTTAATGTCCTTTAGTATAAATAATGTCCAGTTGCGAGAAAAGCCTATCATCAGAAAGTACAGGGTCCCTTTACTTTTGTGTGAACGAAATCTTCACAATTTTCCCCCGGAGAACTTCATATACACAAGCTTCTGTTGTCAAATATTAAGTTAAATTCAAACTTAATAGTTGAATGAAGTGGTCCGTGAGTGAAAGAGTTTGGTTTTACGCCGCTTTTAGCAATATTCCAGCAACATCATGGAATCTATCTAACATGTCACCTATACACCTGCTCGTGTTCTGGAGTTAGTGGTACTCGTTGGTTTCAGCAAAGTGGGACACTTCTAAGACGTGTTTCAAATCATGTCAAACGCTATGATTGTTTCATCTTTTCCACCCTGCAGGTTATACTTGTCGTAAGAGACGATTTATTGAAACGGTCGGTCACGGCGTGCTTGCATCCTACCTCTACAACGTGAATTGTTGCTCAAAATCAAGGATGGCCTTTTTTTGGTATTTTTTGTATTCACGTCAGTTGAAAAAACTCAGGCTCCGAAACATTCTTAAATGAGAAACAACATACATAGAAAGGCACCCATTTCAGTCCAGTTAAATAATATTCTGGGAATAATAGACTAAGTACAAGATCGTGGAATCACAATGAAATGCAAGTGCTGCATCATCGTAAGATGAAGTCATAGCAGTCACAGCGCTTGTGACCCAAGGATGGTCTTGTCCTCTATGGAGTATTTACATACCGCCATCAAAGATGCATTATATCTGAGCCGGTCCTTGGGAACTATATTTTATAATCATATCTAGTCATGTCTAATCGTGTCTCTTCTCTGTTCAGGGTCTGCAATACTATTCCTATGACGCCCTCAACCGAAGGTACGCCATCAGCGGCAACTACACTTCTTTTGTCAGCTCCTACAAGGAAATCTGGGACTACCGTCAGGTGAGGCAACGTATTTCAAAGCAGCGACTTAATACGTTTTGAAGACACCCACAAGCACAAACGCATGCTGTGACTCCTGTCCTTACTGGAATGCAATATATTGTTGCCCTAGTAGGTGTGTGCGCGTGCGTGTGTGCGCGTGTGTGACCGTGCATGCTCGGCAAGGATGTTTTATATTCATCCTATATGTATGGTGTTGTCTGTCTCAGGTTGGACGCATGAAGATCCGGGTTAGAATTGATCTTCAGTAACACATGCTTGTCGTAAGAGGCGAATAATGGGATCGGGTGGTGAGGCTCGCTGACTTGGTTGACACATGTCATAGTATCCCAATCGATGCTCATGATGGCAGTCACTGGATTGTCTGGTCCAGGCTCAATTATTTACAGACCGCCCCCATATATCTGGAATACTGCTGATTGCGGCGTTAAACAACAACCAAGCAAGTAACTGTCTCAGGTTGTGTAACTCTGGCATTTTCTATAGCATCCTGATCCGTCAAAATTGACCTCTGTATTGTCAGCTGATCCTATGCAATATTGATCTTCGGCTATACAGCTTTCTCAGGGACTGATTAATCGATTCCAGTGTACTGGATTCCGCATCAACACTAAGCGGTAGGTTGGTTTGTCTGGTTGGTTGGATGTTTGGTAGTGTTGCTATGATCTGATTGATTGATTGGTTGCTTGATTTGATTGATTGATTGATTGCAGGGCACTGGCTTCCGCATCAACACCGATCAGCAAACTTGTGAGTCATTCGCTGTGACTGGGACATTCCCTGCCAACTGCATTCCGAGTGAGTCTTTCAAAAACCATTACATTGCAACTTTCAGTGAGTGATTAGATTTTGCGCATCAATGAACAGTATTTCACTTATACCACCAGCACAGGTCCCTGGAGAACTAGGGGTGGGGGTAGCCTAGTTGTTAAAGCGTTCGCTCGTCACGCTGAAGACCCAGCTTCCATCCGCGCACGGATACAGTGGTTCATTTCTGGTGTTCCCTGTCATGATATTGCTGGAATATTCTAAAAGAAACGCAAAACCTCACTCACTCCTTGCCAGAAGCGAAAACTAATATAGTCCCAACCATTTTTTCAAACATATGCTTAAAATATAAGACTGACTGACTGAGTTTAGTTTTACGCCGCCTTTAGCAATATTCCAGCAATATCACGGCGGGGGACACCAGAAATGGGCTTAACACATTGTGCCCATGTGGGGAATCGAACCCGGGTCTTCGGCATGACGAGCGAACGCTTTAACCACTAGGCTACCCCACCGCCCTTAAAATATAAGAAAGAAATTAAATCCAAAAGGAGACCAGGGCCCCGTTCCTCAAAGCGATCATAGCGCTACGACTGTCGTAAGTCTATGTTAAAGTATGGGAGTTACGATCATCTTAGCGCTACGATCGCTTTGAGGAACAGGGCCCTGAACAGTCCTTATTTTCAGAACTAAGGCTGTCTGGACTTGCCAAATGCATCTAAACATGGGCTTGGCTCTTTCGTTTGATTCATCCTAAAGGTGACTGACAAGGGAAGCTTACTACTTGAGATTCTTGAAAGGCATTTAGAAGTTGGTGAATAAAGAAGACCTGAAGGAGGGGCAAGAAGTGGCCCAGAAACGTTATGTTATACAATAAATAAGAAGTTGCCATCCATATACATGTCTTATAAGCTTATTACTTGTTGTTTATTGAACGATCACTTGCACTTCTATCCTGTTCCGAAAAGGTAGACAACTCATATCCCGTAATATATAACTGCATTGATCATTTGCTCTTTAGGTGGCGCTGTCGAGATGGGTCCTCTCTTCTACGGCTTTGGCACCGACAGCATTGCTGCGATAGCTTACCAGTTCAATGACACGAGAAACGAGTTTGAGAACACCGTTGCCATTGTCAGCCGCCGGGACTGCGTGCCAATCATCAGTACAACCACCATCCTCCGTCCCGGAAGTAAGTTTGCCTCAGAACATTCAGATTGTATCGGGGCTATTGTGCATTTGAAGGTTCAGATTGCACCGGGGTTATTGTGCACAGGAAGGCTCAAATTGTACATGGGTTATTGTGCGTTGGGAGGTTCAGATTGTGCCGGGGTTAGTCTGCATTGTGAGATTCAGATTGTACCGTGCTCAGTGCTCATTTGTAGGTCCAGATGTCTCCAGACGGTGTAAATTGGAAGGTTTACACAGGAAGGTTCGGTTAGTGGTCACTCGAAGGCTCAGAATGTACAGGGGTTAGTCTGCACTGGATGATTCAGATTGTACCGGGGTTCATCTGCACTGGATGATTCAGATTGTACCGGGGTTAGTCTGCACTGGATGATTCAGATTGTACCGGGGTTAGTCTGCACTGGATGATTCAGATTGTACCGGGGTTAGTCTGCACTGGATGATTCAGATTGTACCGGGGTTCGTCTGCACTGGATGATTCAGATTGTACCGGGGTTCGTCTGCACTGGATGATTCAGATTGTACCGGGGTTAGTCTGCACTGGATGATTCAGATTGTACCGGGGTTAGTCTGCACTGGATGATTCAGATTGTACCGGGGTTAGTCTGCACTGGATGATTCAGATTGTACCGGGGTTAGTCTGCACTGGATGATTCAGATTGTACCGGGGTTAGTCTGCACGGGGTTAGTCTGCACTGGATGATTCAGATTGTACCGAGTTGGTTAGTCTGCACTGCACTGGATGGATTGTACCGGGTTAGTCTGCACTGGATGATTCAGATTGTACCGTCTGTCTGCACTGGATGATTCAGGTTAGTCTGCACTGGATGATTCAGATTGTACCGGGTCTGCACTGGATGGGATTGTAGTTAGTCTGCACTGGATGATTCAGATTGTACCGGGTTAGTCTGCACTGGATGGATTGATTAGTGCACTGGATGATTGTACACTGGATGATTCAGATTGTACCGGGTTAGTCTGCACTGGATGATTCAGATTGTACCGGGTTAGTCTGCACTGGATGATTCAGATTGTACCGGGTTAGTCTGCACCGGGTTAGTTGGATGATTCAGATTGTACCGGGGTTAGTCTGCATTGGGATGATTCAGATTGTACCGGGGTTAGTCTGCACTGGATGGAAGATTCATGATTCAGATTGTACCGGGGTTAGTCTGCACTGGATGATTCAGATTGTACCGGGTTAGTCTGCACTGGATGATTCAGATTGTACCGGGTTAGTCTGCACTGGATGATTCAGATTGTAGAGTCTGCACTGGATGATTCAGATTGTACCGGGGTTAGTCTGCACTGGATGATTCAGATTGTACCGGGGTTAGTCTGCAGTCTGCACTGGATGATTCAGATTGTACCGGGGTTAGTCTGCACTGGATTGATTCAGATTGTACCGGAGTCTGCACTAGTCTGCATCTGGGATGATTCAGATTGTACCGATTGTACCGGGGTTAGTCTGCACTGGATGATTCAGATTGTACCGGGGTTAGTCTGCATTGGGAGATTCAGATTGTACCGGGGTTAGTCTGCACTGGATGATTCAGATTGTACCGGGGTTAGTCTGCATTGGGATATTCAGATTGTACCGGGGTTAGTCTGCACTTGATGATTCAGATTGTACCGGGGTTAGTCTGCAATCGTAGGTTCAGAAGTGTAAGTGGACAGCATACAAATTGAAGATTATGCCGGGGTTATTGTGCATGTGAAGGGTCAGATCTTTGCGGAGTTATTGTGAACTGGGAGGTTCAGATTGTGCAGGGGATATCGTGAATGTAAAGGTTCAGACTGTGTCATTGAGGTATTGAGTGAGTGAGTGAGTGACTTAAGTTTTACGCCGCACTCAGCAATATCCCAGCTATATGGCGGCGGTCTGTAAATAATCGAGTCTGGACCAGACAATCCAGTGATCAACAGCATGAGCATCGATCTGCGTAATTGGGAACCGATGACAAGTGTCAACCAAGTCAGCGAGCCTGAAAACCCGATCCCGTTAGTCGCCTCTTACAAGCATGGGTTACTGAAGATCAATTCTAACCCGGACCTTCACGGGTCAGAGGTATTGTGAATTGGAAGGGTCACACAGTATTTGAGTTTGTGTACACAGAGAATGGTTCCTGTGTATTATATGTCATGTTTTGGAGGACATGTATGTATTGTGTCATAATATATGTGTGATATTCTTTTCAGACAACTATTTGAAAGCTCTGGGCTACAACAACATCTTCCCCGGCATCAGGGACAGCTCCGTCTTTGACCCCCCATCCTACTGTAGAAAGGTGAGCATAATACTGAGGTGCACCCTTGCATACCAGATCCCCCACTATACTGCAATAGGGAAACATTTTTCAAATACACATTTACGTTATACAGCATCACTTAGGACATTTTTTATCATTTGGTTTGTGGACTGTTTTCCTCGAAATCGACCCGTAAAGATCCTGGTTAGAATCGATTTTCAGTAACCCATGCTTGTCGTAAAAGGCGAGTAACGGGATCGGGTGGTCGGGCTAAATGACTTGGTTGACACATGTCATTGTATCCCATTTGCGAAGATCGATGCTCATGCTGTTGATAATTGATTGCCAGGTCCAGACTCGATTATTTACAGACCTTCGCGATATATAGCTGAAATATTGCTGATTGCGGCGTTAAACAGCCAACCAACCTGTTGTACAAAGGGGAGAGTTCCTTCCAGCTAGATGCTTGCATCCTACACATCCTCACTCCACATCTGCCCTACCATGTGAGACGAGTGAGTGACTTACGGTAGTTTGACGCCGTTTTTAGCGATATTCCAGTACGTCGGGGGGACACCAGAAATGGGCTTCACACATTGTGCCCATATAGGTGAGGTGAGGTGAAATTGGGTTTAACGTCGTGCTTGAGAATATTTCGCTCATATGACGACGTGCATGCGTGTGTATGTGTATGTGCGGCTGCTTGTACTAGCCCAGACGTAAGCTGGTTTTATAGTGAGATACCATGCTGCAGTGAAGCATGAATACCCCACTCAGACATATTATACTGACTCCGAGCCGACCAGTCCTTGTTGTACCCATTAATGTCGAGCGTCAGGCAGGGACCAACAAGTACCATAATTTAACGTCTTTTGGTATGACGCGGTCGGGGATCGAACCCGCGACCTTCCGCTCTCCGGGCGGACGCTCTAACCACTACACCACGGAGGCGGTCTTGTGCTCATATAAGGAATCGATCCCTGGTCTTCGGTGTGACGAGCAAACGCTTTAACCATTATGCTACCCCACCGCTCCACCATATCAAACGAGCAAACACCATGCATTTCAGATCGCCATCAGTCAGTATATGATTTTAATGAGACTGTTTTATCT
Source organism: Haliotis rubra (assembly GCF_003918875.1). Taxonomy (NCBI): domain Eukaryota; kingdom Metazoa; phylum Mollusca; class Gastropoda; order Lepetellida; family Haliotidae; genus Haliotis; species Haliotis rubra. The sequence continues at coordinate 3,245,418 of NW_025767079.1, forward strand.
AAAAATATCAATAAATTTAAGGTTTATTTTCTTTATTTCTTTCTCAGAGTGCCAAGAATGCTGTCAACACCGTGTATGATATCCGCCGTGTCTAAAGAAGTTTTACGTGTCTTACTGTGTAATACGAAGCTGGAAACGCCATTGTCGAACAACGAACGAATGGATTGTAACTGAGAATAAAGTATGCATTTGTTATTAGTGTCATGTTAAACTCTGTCTCATAATCATTAAAGGTGCAGTAGAAACGTCGCATCCCATGCCGTTCTGGGGTGCGACAACGCCAACGACGATCTTGCCCACTAGAATACTCAGATAATTTAGTGATGAATTCGTGCTCTCTTCAACCAGTAAATCCGGATTCGTTTCCCTAAAGTGCACACCGTTCATTTCGGTTTTTGGTGTAACCCTCTGTAAATTGATTACGGGAAGGAAGACTGAACGCCTTCCTTGTTCAATCTGAATATGTATTTGTGAGGATTTTACATCGTTGTTTTTACATCATTCAAGCGGACTTCGAAAATGACCACCACAAAACGCCACTTTAATTTGACATTCACGATGTCGAGGCATCACTACAACTTTTAGTGTTTTCTATGCAAAACCTGTCGAAACACGATTTTCCTTCCAAGTCAACGAGAAGACAATTTAAAAGAAAGCTTAAAAGAAGAAAATATTGATACATTTGTTTAATATTTGAAAGAAATTCTAAAAGAAGTTTCAAATGAGCTGATGACAAAATGTATATACACGAGTCATCCAGTGGATAGAGTGGGTACATTAGTCGGGTAGGCATATAGTGGGTTGATTAACCGGGTCGTTGTATTTCAGTAGGCAGATTTACCGGGAAGTTGAGTAGGCACATTAACCGGGAAGTTGAGTAGGCACATAAATCGGGCAGTTGAGTGGGGACATTAAACGGATAGTTGAGACGGGAGATCAAACTGGTGTTGTTTAAAGATCCAAAAGTTGAAAACGTCACCAGAAGTGTTAAAACGCCCTAAGCAGCACCAAACAAGACGTTACAATTCAAAAAGGTTCAAATGTCACTGGAAGTGTTAAAACGCCTGAGGAAGAGCTAAAAACTGTTAAAATTCCAAAAGTTGAAAACGTCACCAGAAGTGTTAAAACGCCCGAAGAAGCGCATATATCACATGCAGAATGTCAAGTGTGAAATGCTGTACGTCACATGCAGCACGAGGCACTGGAGGAGGTGAGGTGAGGTGAGGTGAGGTGAGGTGAGGTGAGGTGAGGTGAAATTGGGTTTTACGTCGTGCTTGAGAATATTTCGCTCATATATGACGACGTGCATGCGTGTGTATGTGTATGTGCGGCTGCTTGTACTAGCCCAGACTTAAGCTGGTTTTATAGTGCTAGCCCACTGAGATACCATGCTGCAGTGAAGCATGAATACCCCACTCAGACACATTATACTGACTCCGAGCCAACCAGTCCTTGTTGTACCCATTAATGCCGAGCGCCAGGCAGGGACCAACAAGTACCATATTTTAACGTCTTTTGGTATGACGCGGTCGGGGATCGAACCCGCGACCTTCCGCTCTCCGGGCGGAAGGCACTGAAGGAAGTTTGTAAGCAGCTTATCCGCACTGTGTATTAGTCTGCCTCAGTCCCTGAACCACATAATTTTTCCAACTGCCCAGCCCTCCCTGCAATGCTGAAGCACTAAATGAAGCAAGTCTAGATTTCTTCTCGTTCTGAATCTGGCATCTCACTGGAGCTCCTTTTCAATTTAAATGGATTTATTTGTTACCATGAAAATTTTATATATTCAGAGACTAAACGTTAGTCTTGTAGTATATCGGCGCTAGGTTGTAACATACAGTACAACCAGAAATTATTGAGAATTAAGATTGTAATTTTTTATATTTTGTCACTCATTACTCATGTATTGAAAGTGAATATTAGCAGAACATAACTCCAGATTCAAAGACAGGTGAACAGTTAGTATTTTGTCAAGTCACCATGGGCAGCAATGCAGGCTTCAATGTGGCGGGGCATACTACTGATCACAGACGTTAGAAAGTCGCGGTCCACCTCTTCTTTCATTTCAGCAATATTTGTCAGATTTTTCTTATTGACACTTTCCTTCATAAGTCGCCAAACAGTCGCCTATTGGATTTAGGTCAGGGCTATAGCTTGGCCAATCTAATAATGTCATATTTTGGGTCCGAAACCAGGCCTGTGAATGCTTTGAACAATGTTTTGGGTCGTTGTCCTGCTGGAAAATCAAAACTTTCCATAGAACACGTGAGCAGATGGAAGTAAATGTCCCTTGAGAATATCTGTGTACCGCTCACTGTTCATATTCCCTTCAAATACACAGAGGGGCGTTGCCCCTAACACAGATATGCCACCCCACACGTTAAATTTCGCACTGTACTTTGGGCGCTGATACAAAGGTTTTTCAGTTTGTTTGGTCCAGAATTTCAGTGTATTAGGAAACAGCCACACAGAACTTTCATCTGAGAAAATCACATTGTCCCAGTTAAAATTTCTATGCTGTAAGCACCAGTTCAACCTTCGCTCCTTTTGTTCAGGTTTACTGATCGGTGATGGAATTCCTCGACTTTTTCTGCCAACCCATTACATGCAGCTCAGTTCTATTTGTCTCCTTACAGACAGCCACAGTTCCTCTATCAATCATATCCAGCCTTAAGTTTTCTAAACTCCTTCGTTTGTTTTTTAGAAACAAGAATACCAAGCCGCCTCCTGTCACCGACAGTCAATTTTCTGGGCCTACCTGCGCCTCCCTGGTGCTCAATGCCATATCCATTCGCAATATTTTTCAAAACACGATAAACAGTTGACAAAGGGATGCCTGTTCTACTTGAAATCACTTTAGCTGATCTGATGTCCTTGTTATAATACTCTAAAATCAACTTCCTCTTCTCTAAATCATCCATACTGAGGATCACTAAAAATGTCGTCTGCTAGCAAGTAAACAAAGGGGGGATAACTCTTCACAAACTAATGAAAAGGATCAACGGAGTTGTCTCTCTTGAATGCAACCAAGCACTTGATAGCTGGTCAAGGTTGTTTATACTAGAAATCCAATTAAACATATTCCTAGAATTCTCAATAATTTCTGGTCATACTATATATCCTCTATCTCTCCCTTTAGCAAACACCTCATGGGGATGTCACTAGGTTACAGGTCAGGCGTGTACTGGTCAGCTGTTTGGTCATTGGCTGTACGGGAGGTCACACATACTCTTTTAGTTCTGGGATTGGGGCGGTGGGATAGCCAAATATTTAAAGCGTCTGCTCGTCACGTCGAAGACCTGGGTTCGATTCCCCACATGGGTAAAATGTGTGAAGCCCATTTCTGCTGTCCCCCCGTCGTGAAATTGCTGGAATCTTGCTAAAAGAGGCGTAAAACCATTCTCACTCACTAGTTCTTGGATTGCATCTTTATGATGTTGCCTCATAAGGACAAAACAAAGATCATCCGGACAACCACTGCACTACAGGTCTTACCAGATTACCTATTTTAGGAATAAGAACAACATTCTTTGTAGTTAGAATATTTTCAAGTAAACCAGTGCGAGGTGGCAGTTAGAAACGGGGAGCCGAGCACTAAGCTCCTCGTGAAAGCTCACAATAAAAGGTTTAGCACCAGCGGATGGACTTGTCATTGAAGACATTTCGCCTGAAGCATCAACTTCTGAGACGTATACGTTCAAATAACCCAACTTTTAAGACCTGGAATTCAGACAAACAGGTCTTTTGCCCTTCAGTTACATGACAATGACGGAATGGGTCACATCAACCGGTGAATCAACACGCCACCATCATGTCAAAATGTAGCGGATGGTCTCATATTAAATTGTATTCATTGAGCCTTTTTTAACCGTATGTTCTCATTAAACGCAAGGCCTCTATTAATCACAAGCCGTTGACGCCGAGAGAGGCGTTGGTTCTGTTGCTGGAAATGCGGCAAACCACTAATTCCCAATTTCTGTGTCCTTTCAGAATAGGGCCGGGACGAGTCCAATATTTCTACTCGGGTACCCCACCCCCTATTACCCTACCCTACACTGATACCCGTTATGTTAAAAGGTCACATGTAACGTAAAACACAACTTTGCAGATTCTTATACCTTTCGGTATGGACTTGCCGAAACAAATCATCAAAATGCAAATTCAACTTATAAAGTTGAAAAATAACGCGATGAAAAACCGCGCGAAATCGTAGTTCAAACGATTCACTAACTTTCCCCAGCGCTTGGGGAATTGAAGTGGTTTCAACAGCTGGGCTGCGCTCATAGCACATGCGTAGTGAAATAGGTTCGCGGATCTTGGAAGCGGGTTGTTTGGTGAATATTCGGTGAAGGCTTTGGTGTGAGCTATTTTTCTAATGTTTTGTTGATATTTCACAGGCGCGAGCTTTTATATGTTATTACAGTAGATTACCGATTTAACTGTTTATATAATTTCATTTGTCTATTTCACCCCACGTTCTTCTTACCGAGTCATTTTCTCAGTTCGATGCTTAAAAGCAATGTCATTATTTAGGGTCGACAGAATTTCTAACTGTGATATAGATATGTCGTTGTCTGAACAAAACTCAATGTCTGTTTTATTGGCACCTATGTGTCTGCCTGTCTGCTAATGACAATATTCAATACACAATTTCAATCACTGACCACATGCAATTTGAATTTAACACCTATCAGGCTATACACCATTAACAAAACGCATTGATTTATGGCCCGAGTTCGGTCTCTGTCACATTATGTAATTACACAGACAGGCAGGTGTGATACTTGTACACATGACATGTTATGATGTCTGTTGATTGCAAAATGTTATACACAAAAATGAGCATGTATTTACAAAACCCAACATCTCTATATATACACACACAATGAGCCGTGAGGGCGGCATCTGCAAATGAACCAGCCGTTACACTTGAGTGCACACCCACCCGCTCTGACTGGGTTCGGTATCCCGGCTGCTTCGTTTCGAGGGAAGTAAACCCAAGTACACAATATTGCACTTTTGATTTGCGATTGTACGCTTATAATTTTGTTTATATGTTTTTTCATAACCAGCAATGTATATTATATGTCATGAATAAGTGATAATTGTGTTTTAATTATGTTTGATTTTTGGTTACATGTGACCATTAATTCCTGACATCAATTTTGTAAGAAAAAGCTTCGGCTTTGGGGCTAAAATTTCAATATCTTAACCATGTATTATACAATGTATTCAAAACAGGTAACTGTAAATTATGTATAAATCTTCAAAGACAATACAACCTTTTAACCATGAAAGAACAACATATAACATTGTTTAATCTATTAGTCACATGATCATAACGGGTCCGGGAAGGAACACCAGGAATTGGTTTCCCATGTAGGACTGACTGACTGAGTTTGGTTTTACGCCGCTTTTAGCAATATTCCAGCAACATCACGGCGGGGACACCAGAAATGGGCTTCACACATAGTGCCCATGAGGGGATTCGAACCAGGTCTTCGGCGTGACGAGCCAACGCTTTAACCATTAGGCTACCCCACCGCCCCTTCCCATGTAGGAACGTACTCAGGTCAAAGTGAACGCGTTATCCATGCGGCTACCCCCACTGCCTCTGTGACAGAGCCTATGACCCGGCGTGTATCGGAAAAACGGTGTTTAATAGATGGTAAATGCTCTCTCCAAGCACTTTTACTATTTACAAAACTGCCACATTGCAATATTCCAGCTTTATGTATGTTACTGTCAGTATGTAATGTAACATATGTGAGTTAATTTCTAAATGTGAGCATGTATGTCTGTGTAAATTATGTATGTTAACGTCTCCATGTGAAAGTAAATTATGTATGTTAATGTCTGTATGTGAAAAAGTGAATTATGTATGTTAATGTCTGTATGTGAAAGTGAATTATGTATGTTAATGTCTGTATGTGAAAGTGAATTATGTATGTTAATGTCTGTATGTGAAAGTGAATTATGTATGTTAATCTGTATGTGAAAGTGAATTATGTATGTTAATGTCTGTATGTGAAAGTGAATTATGTATGTTAATGTCTGTATGTGAAAGTGAATTATGTATGTTAATGTCTGTATGTGAAAGTGAATTATGTATGTTAATGTCTGTATGTGAAAGTGAATTATGTATGTTAATGTCTATATGTGAAAGTGAATTATGTATGTTAATGTCTGTATGTGAAAGTGAATTATGTATGTTAATGTCTGTATGTAACAAGTGAAAGTGTATTATGTATGTTAATGTCTGTATGTGTATGTTAATGTATATTAATGAATTATGTATGTGAACGTCTGTTATGTGAAATGTGAATGTATGTATGTTAAAGTGTATTATGTATGTTAAAGTGTATTATGTATGTTAATGTTTGTATGTGTGAAAGTGAATTATGTATGTTAATGTCTGTATGTGAAAGTGAATTATGTATGTTAATGTCTGTATGTGAAAGTGTATTATGTATGTTAATGTCTGTATGTGAAAGTGAATTATGTATGTTAATGTCTGTATGTTAAAGTGAATTATGTATGTTAATGTCTGTGTTAAAATTATGTATATGAAAGTGTGAAATATTATGTATGTTAATGTCTGCACACGTGAAAGTGAATTATGTATGTTAATGTCTGTATGTGAAAGTGAATTATGTATGTTAATGTCTGTATGTGAAAGTGAATTATGTATGTTAATGTCTGTATGTGAAAGTGAATTATGTATGTTAATGTCTGTATGTGAAAGTGAATTATGTATGTTAATGTCTGTGCACATGTGAAAGTGAATTATGTATGTTAATGTCTGTGCACACGTGAAAGTGAATTATGTATGTTAATGTTAATGTATGTGAAAGTGAATTATGTATGTTAATGTCTGTATGTGAAAGTGAATTATGTATGTTAATGTCTGTATGTATGTGAAAGTGAATTATGTATGTTAATGTCTGTATGTGAAAGTGAATTATGTATGTTAATGTCTGCAATGTATGAAAGTGAATTATGTATGTTAATGTCTGTATGTGAAAGTGAATTATGTATGTTAATGTCTGTGTATGTGAAAGTGAATTATGTATGTTAATGTCTGTATGTGAAAGTGAATTATGTATGTTAATGTCTGTATGTTGAAAGTGAATTATGTATGTTAATGTCTGTGCACACGTGAAAGTGAATTATGTATGTTAATGTCTGTATGTGAAAGTGAATTATGTATGTTAATGTCTGTATGTGAAAGTGAATTATGTATGTTAATGTCTGTATGTGAAAGTGTATTATGTATGTTAATGTCTGTATGTGAAAGTGAATTATGTATGTTAATGTCTGTATGTGAAAGTGAATTATGTATGTTAATGTCTGTATGTGAAAGTGAATTATGTATGTTAATGTATGTGTGTCTGTATGTGAAAGTGAATTATGTATGTTAATGTCTGTATGTGAAAGTGAATTATGTATGTTAATGTCTGTATGTGAAAGTGAATTATGTATGTTAATGTCTGTATGTGAAAGTGAATGTATTAAATGTCTGTATGTTATGTATGTTAATGTCTGTATGTGAAAGTGAATTATGTATGTTAATGTCTGTATGTGAAAGTGAATTATGTATGTTAATGTCTGTGTTAATGTCTGTATGTGAAAGTGAATTATGTATGTGTTGTATATGTCTGTTATGTATGTATATGTTAATGTCTACATGAAAGTGAATTATGTATGTTAATGTCTGTGTCTGAATGTGAAATGAATTATGTTATGTTAATATGTGAAAGTGTATGTTATGTGAAAGTGAATTATGTTTGTTAATGTCTGTATGTGAAAGTGAATTATGTATGTTAATGTCTGTAATATGTGAAAGTGAATTATGTATGTTAATGTCTGTATGTGAAAGTGAATTATGTATGTTAATGTCTGTATGTGAAAGTGAATTATGTATGTTAATGTCTGTATGTGAAAGTGAATTATGTATGTTAATGTCTGTATGTGAAAGTGAATTATGTATGTTAATGTCTGTATGTGAAAGTGAATTATGTATGTTAATGTCTGTATGTGAAAGTGAATTATGTATGTTAATGTCTGTATGTGAAAGTGAATTATGTATGTTAATGTCTGTATGTGAAAGTGAATTATGTATGTTAATGTCTGTATGTGAAAGTGAATTATGTATGTTAATGTCTGTATGTGAAAGTGAATTATGTATGTTAATGTCTGTATGTGAAAGTGAATTATGTATGTTAATGTCTGTATGTGAAAGTGAATTATGTATGTTAATGTCTGTATGTGAAAGTGAATTATGTATGTTAATGTCTGTATGTGAAAGTGAATTATGTATGTTAATGTCTGTATGTTAAAGTGAATTATGTATGTTAATGTCTGTATGTGAAAGTGTATTATGTATGTTAATGTCTGTATGTGAAAGTGAATTATGTATGTTAATGTCTGTATGTGAAAGTGAATTATGTATGTTAATGTCTGTATGTGAAAGTGAATTATGTATGTTAATGTCTGTATGTGAAAGTGAATTATGTATGTTAATATCTGTGTATGTGAAAGTGAATTATGTATGTTAATGTCTGTATGTGAAAGTGAATTATGTATGTTAATGTCTGTATGCACACGTATGTTAATGTCTGTGAAAGTGAATTATGTATGTTAATGTCTGTATGTGAAAGTGAATTATGTATGTTAATGTCTGTATGTGAAAGTGAATTATGTATGTTAATGTCTGTATGTGAAAGTGAATTATGTATGTTAATGTCTGTATGTGAAAGTGAATTATGTATGTTAATGTCTATATATGTGAAAGTGAATTATGTATGTTAATGTCTGTGCATATGTGAAAGTGAATTATTATGTATGTTAATGTCTGTATGTGAAAGTGAATTATGTATGTTAATGTCTGTATGTGAAAGTGAATTATGTATGTTAATGTCTGTATGTGAAAGTGAATTATGTATGTTAATGTCTGTATGTGAAAGTGAATTATGTATGTTAATGTCTGTATGTGAAAGTGAATTATGTATGTTAATGTTAATGTCTGTATGTGAAAGTGAATTATGTATGTTAATGTCTGTAATGTCTGTATGAAAGTGAATTATGTATGTTAATGTCTGTATATGTGAAAGTGAATTATGTATGTTAATGTCTGTATGTGAAAGTGAATTATGTATGTTAATGTCTGTATGTCTGTATGTGAAAGTGAATTATGTATGTTAATGTCTGTATGTGAAAGTGAATTATGTATGTTAATGTCTGTGCATATGTGAAAGTGAATTATGTATGTTAATGTCTGTATGTGAAAGTGAATTATGTTAATGTTGTGAAATGAATTATGTATGTTAATGTCTGTATGTGAAAGTGAATTATGTATGTTAATGTCTGTATGTGAAAGTGAATTATGTATGTTAATGTCTGTATGTGAAAGTGAATTATGTATGTTAATGTCTGTATGTGAAAGTGAATTATGTATGTTAATGTCTGTATGTGAAAGTGAATTATGTATGTTAATGTCTGTATGTGAAAGTGAATTATGTATGTTAATGTCTGTATGTGAAAGTGAATTATGTATGTTAATGTCTGTATGTGAAAGTGAATTATGTATGTTAATGTCTGTATGTGAAAGTGAATTATGTATGTTAATGTCTGTATGTGAAAGTGAATTATGTATGTTAATGTCTGTATGTGAAAGTAATTAATTATGTATGTGAAATGTATGTCTTAATATGCATGTGAAAGTGTATTATGTATGTTAATGTCTGTATGTGAAAGTGAATTATGTGAAATGTTAATAATCTGTATGTGAAAGTGAATTATGTATGTTAATGTCTGTATGTGAAAGTGAATTATGTATGTTAATGTCTGTATGTGAAAGTGAATTATGTATGTTAATGTCTGTATGTGAAAGTGAATTATGTATGTTAATGTCTGTATGTGAAAGTGTTATTATGTATGTTAATGTCTGTGTATGTGTGAAAGTGAATTATGTATGTTAATGTCTGTATGTGAAAGTGAATTATGTATGTTAATGTCTGTATGTTATGAAAGTGAATTAATTATGCATGTTAATGTCTGTATGTGAAAGTGAAAGTATTATGTATGTTAATGTCTGTATGTGAAAGTGAATTATGTATGTTAATGTCTGTATGTGAAAGTGAATTATGTATGTTAATGTCTGTATTAATGTCTGTAGATGTTAATATGTATGAAAGTGAATTATGCATGTTAATGTCTGTAATGTGAAAGTGTATGTTAATGTATGTATGTTAATTATGTATGTTAATGTGAAAGTGAATTATGTATGTTAATGTGTTAAAGTGAAATGTATGTTAATATGAAAGTGAATTGTTCATGTGAAAGTGAATTATGTATGGTTAATGTCTGTATGTGAAAGTGAATTATGTTTGTTAATGTCTGTATGTGAAAGTGAATTTATGTATGTTAATGTCTGTATGTGAAAGTGTATTATGTATGTTAATGTCTATATGTGAAAGTGAATTATGTATGTTAATGTCTGTATGTGAAAGTGAATTATGTATGTTAATGTCTGTATGTGAAAGTGAATTATGTATGTTAATGTCTGTATGTTAAAGTGAATGTATGTTAATGTCTGTATGTGAAAGTGAATTATGTATGTTAATGTCTGTATGTGAAAGTGAATTATGTATGTTAATGTCTGTATGTGAAAGTGTATTATGTATGTTAATGTCTGTATGTGAAAGTGTATTTATGTATGTTAATGTCTATATGTGAAGTGTATTATGTATGTTAATGTCTGTATGTGAAAGTGAATTATGTATGTTAATGTCTGTATGTGAAAGTGAATTATGTATGTTAATGTCTGTATGTGAAAGTGAATTATGTATGTTAATGTCTGTATGTGAAAGTGAATTATGTATGTTAATGTCTGTATGTGAAAGTGAATTATGTATGTTAATGTCTATATGTGAAAGTGTATTATGTATGTTAATGTCTATATGTGAAAGTGTATTATGTATGTTAATGTCTATATGTGAAAGTGAATTATGTATGTTAATGTCTGTATGTGAAAGTGAATTATGTATGTTAATGTCTGTATGTGAAAGTGAATTATGTATGTTAATGTCTGTATGTGAAAGTGTATTATGTATGTTAATGTCTATATGTGAAGTGAATTATGTTTGTTAGTGTACTCATGTGAAAGTATATTTGAAGTTATATTTTATGTAAATTGAAATATGTCAATCAATATCTGCAAGTAAATGTTACATATGAAGCTGATGTCTCAAAGTAAGAGTGAAATATGTCTGTTAATGCCTGAATGTGTAATGAAATATAAGTTAATATCTGACTGTGTAAGTGAAGTGGGAGTTATGAACGCCAATGTCATGGATAATTAACACGCTGTTGTGCCCTCTTCTTGTGATCTGATTATCCACCTATAACCGTTAACATGAACAATTTTAGAATGATTTTTAACAATGCACAATTTCATTTGTGGTTAGTTGAAGTTAGTATTTGGAAGTGAAAGTTGAAAGTTTATGTCCGAATATTTTTGTGAAAATATTAATTTACAAATTAATGTCCCCATTGTAAACATGAAACATCACGTCTCTATAAGTGTTTGTGTAAAACAGGAAGAATTAATCTGAACGCATAGTTATCTTAAACTCTGGAGGATTTAATCATTAATTAGTCTCATACTTTCATAAATCTACTCAAAATCTGCTGGTTATATGTGTCGTGGGCGGGCATTAAGAAAAGCTCTTCTTGTCAGTCTAACTTATTATAAAATAAATATATTCTGTTAAATTGTGACGGCAAAAAGTGAACTTCTGACTGAGAGATACACTTAGTGAGTGAGTTTTATTTTTACGCCGCAGCAATATCACGGCGGGGGACACCAGAAATGGGCTTCACACATAGTGCCCATGTGGGGATTGGAACCCTGGTCTTCGGCGTGACGAGCCAACGCTTTAACCATTAGGCTACCCCACCGCCCCTGGATATTACAGAACACACATATAATCAAGATTTGAAACTCATGTAGATAAGGGAGAGCACAAGTTTAATGGTTGTATGAATAAAGTACAAAGATAAATATATAGGAGTGAGCGAGTGAGTTATCATTTAACGACACATCGGCAATATTTCAGCCATATCGTGACGAAAATATATAGGAACATAGGAAAGTAAATAAGTGGAGAATTGATCAAACATTGGTTTAGTTTGCATCAATCTACAATTGTAGGGGGGGGGGGGGCACTTTTCTCTAAATTTTGTATAGTCTCATGAAATGATTTTTTCTATGTTGTGATTAAGTGTTATTAGAGGTACTAATTGCGTAAATATGGGAATAATCTTATTGTTATGACAATTTATAATATAACGCTTGACTATTATAAATAGGTGGTTAGACATTGGAAATATTGTTTGACACGTAGGTAAACAGTAACAAAGTCTTAGTACTTTATATTTGTCAGGATAAGACTTCGTAGCATCTCTTTCCAATGTGACATCCATGAATGATGCGACCGCCTCCGTGGTGTAGTGGTTAGAGCCTCCGCCCGGACAGCGGAAGGTCGCGGGTTCGATCCCACGCCGAGTCATACCAAAAGACGTTAAAATATGGTACTTGTTGGTCCCTGCCTGACGCTCGGCATTAATGTGTACAACTGGTCGGCTGACGTTGTGTCTGAGTCGATGCTTCTGCATAATCCGTGTTCATTTGTTGCACGTAGTCAGTATAAGGCCGGGCGTTGTATGTTAAACATCCATGTGTCTAAGTTTAGGTCATATAATCGGGAGAAGGCCCTTATGTAAATATAAACTAACACGTGGTTGATGTATAACAGGGGTGAGACTTTAATAAATAATCTGTGTGTCTGGTATCTCAGTGGGCTAGCACTATAAAACTAGCTTAAGTCTGGGCTAGTACAAGCAGCCGCACATACACATACACACGCATGCACGTCGTCATATGAGCGAAATATTCTCAAGTACGACGTAAAACCCAATTTCACCTCACCTCACCTCATGAATGATGTGTCCCACATCTTTGTCCAGGATATATTTATGTCGGTGTTCAGTTGTAGTAGAAGGGTGCTAGCTATCTCCAGGGTCACCGCCATTTCCTGTCAGTCTCCATAACTATATGTCATTTTGTCGCCATTTTATACGTAAAAAATGTCTAGGGCGTTTGGTAAATCTTTGTTTTTAGTGTTATATTTTCTTGCGTAACCACGCACAGACATGAAGGTGTAACGACCTCTTTCCAGACACCCACCTGTCAAGTTTGTTTTTTATCTCAGGGGTCATGTTTCAGCTTATTCCCTATCCACTACGCCGAGGCGGCCTGGGGTCGATCACCGACGTGGGTACAATACGTAAAGTACATTCCCGGTGTCCCCTGCCCAGCCTGCCGTGATTTCGCAAGAATATTGTTTGTTTTAAACATATTTTTATTTCAAGAGAAAGAAAAGGGATTGGCAAACAAGCTCAGTGAGCTTATACAAATGCCTCTCCCGAACATGTACATATGCTATTTACAGAAAATCAATTGCCCATAAAATAATAGAATGTATTAGTACCACACGTTTGCTCGTTGAGTAAAATAAGTTTTTTAATTGTTGATCTTTATTAGTAATTTCTTAAGTCATGTTAAATCTTTTTGAAAACTGGATGAAATGGTAAACAGAGAAGATGAACATTTTGTTAGTTTCAGAGTCTACATTAACATTATCATATAATACCGAATGTATGTGGTATCCATGTTGATAAAAGTACATTGAAATACCTAAGTCATTATACAACGGACAGGTGAAGAAGTAGTGAATATTATCTTCTCTCGGGTGACCGCAAGAGCAGGCCCGGTTTTGAGAGATGTGTCTATCGAACTTATGAGAATTTAAATCACTACACCCGAGCCTGAGGCGTGCATGGATTATTTGACATTGTCTATTACCAATATTGATATCAAAGAAGAACGAGGCACCTTTACGAGTAGATATTAAACGTTTGAAATCAGAGTGATTATTAACAGAGCTTGTTGATTGTGGCAGATCGTTCCATTGTCTGATTACATCTGGTATAAAGGATCTAGCATAGAGGGTAGATCTGCAATAGATATTGCATCCGAAGAATATTGTTTAAGCGGCGTCAACGTATACACACTTACTAAAGTTTACTCTAGCAGGCTGCATCCTTGATGTACAATATTATTGCACAACCAAACAATTGGTATTGTGCAGGTAATCATTGGGATAAAAGTACTTTAAAATAGATCCGCCAGTGTTTACCTCTTTAGAGTAAGATATCTGTTGATATAATGTACATATTTGATTCACAATATGTCAACATTCATTATTCGTTCATGTTGTATCAGTGTGTGGTATAAATCTTGCCTTGCTACTGGTATAATTTGGGGATAACTGTACTGTGTTTGACGAATTGGGGACAAATACCGGTGGTTATATAGCCGCAAAGTTAGTTTGGTATATATATATACACACACACGGTGAAGATCTTGTGCAGTTAAAGGAGTTTTGACAAGAAATATCCGGACTCAAACATATATAAACACAATGGTACACCAATATATATATTGTATTAAAATGTATTAAACAATCGTACGGATGCATATTTCATTCAGGATGCATGCAAGCTACATCAATATAAATGCATATAAATAAGTATATATGAATGCATATATCATGGTGCAACAATGCATGCCGGTGAAAGACACATCACCGGTTTCTCATTCCTCGATCCTCGGGGTCAGTTCGCGAAGTGCGCAGCGAAAATTGCGTCAAGCACAAGTCAACCCAGTCGAGATTATAATACATAATTTGCACATTTTGAATCCTCGAATAGTTTCGAATTCAAGTGCCTTTTTCCTGTAATGCTTTTTTTAATTTGATTAAACCGACTTTATGAATTGAATGTGTATCATAAATTTGTCTGACACGAGTCAACAAACAGATCGTGGAAATTCAGGGAATTCTAGGCTCCATTTAACTGACTTTTTTTCAACGTTCACGCCCAAAGCTTACAGGACAAGTGCAGGTGTCCATGTTCTATACACTAGGTAGTCGTTACAACCACAGTAGGTGGCGGTACAAGAAGAGAACTAATAGGCTTCAGGGGTTATCAAGAAATAGATATTTTGTATTGATCCCCGTCGTTTAAACCAACGACTTCACAGGTTGTTTCAGTTGTCCCTTTCTGATGTCTCCCGAGCAAAAAACCCGTGAAGATCCGGGTTAGAATTGATCTTCAGTAACCCATGCTTGTCATAAGAGGCGACTAACGGGATCGGGTGGTCAGTCTCGCTGACTTGGTTAACACATGTCATCATATCCCAATTGCGTTGATCGATGCTCATGCTGTTGATCACTGGATTGTGTATTCCAGACTGGATTATTTACAGACCGCCGCCATATAGCTGGAATATTGCTGATTGCGGCGTAAAACTAAACACACTCACTCACTACTAAAACAATAGGCGATGAAGTCATCTTGCAGGTTACGGAAAGGAACGAATGGGGACGAAGGCCGTCATAACCGAATAGTACAGCGGCTGTACAGAGTTGCGTCCCTTAGACCAGCCGACCACCTGTAATCGCGTGAGTCCTCCGGATTACGTTTGATATGAAGGTCATAGACATAACCATGCTTGTGTTCGGGGGTTTCGCCGTCTGGGGCGCTTGTGTTGTTGTAAATATTACCGATCAGCATTTTAGAAGTTGGGAAGTCAATAAGGAAGATTATGGATAACAACGTTATATTTAATATTTATTACACAGAGTGACCTTTCGGTGTAGATTCTTACACCATTATCTAGCTAAAAGTGACTCCAACCAAGTGATGAGCGGCGTATATGCACATTGTGTTGTGACATTAACATTTGTTTAGTTGTTGCACTCACCAATATTCTAGCTATATGGCGGTCTGTAAACAATCGAGTCTGGACCAGGCAATCCATTGATCAACATCTCACAACCGGTGATTGATAACATGATGCATATAAAAGTATGAGCCCAGATGGAGAGTGAGAATTAAAAGCTGATTTGTGATCATGTGCATTTATTAGCAGTTGCCTCCTATATACAATATTATCATAAATGAAGATATTCTCTGGATACGAGAGGGGCGGTGGGGTAGCCTCGTTGTTAAAGCGTTCGCCCATCACGCGGAACACCCGGGTTCGATTCCCCACATGAGTACAATGTGTGAAGCCCATTTCTGGTGTCCCCAGCCGTGAATATATAATTGCTGGAATATTGTTAACAGCGGCGTAAAACCAAACTCACTCACTCACCCTGGATACGTGATCCATCTAATATTGTTTTACGCCACAGTAAACGAGAATTCAGTTAATACCACTGTAACGTGTGAAAGATCGTGCCAGGAGCAGGTCAAACAGTGGTTGATGTCATGAACACATATCCACACATCTGTGCTGACTGACTTAGTTTGGTATTACGCCGCTTTTAGCAATATTCCAGCAATATCACGGCGGGGGACACCAGAAATGGGCTTCACTCATTGTACCCATGTGGTCTGTGCTGATGACAGTGACACGTGGTATCGCACTCAGACACATTACACTGCGTTGGCTTATCTCCGAGTGGTACAGTCCTTGTTTTAATTCTTCATTACCAGGTGGGGTAACAAGAAGTACCATATTTTAACGTCTGTTGACCAGTGTCATGGCTTTATTTGACAAAAGCAAAATATGGCGAGCCGATTCATATTAGGGCCTCATGAAACTCCAGATAATATTTTAAACAGGCCCATTCTTACCTGATGGGTGGCGCCACAATTCTCTGTACAGAAGTGTGGCCCTTGTGCACACCAGAGTGAGTGAGTATTGTTTTACGCCACCTTTAGCATCTTCCAGCAGTATTACGGGCGGGGACACTGGTAATGGTCTTCACACATTCGGGAATGGAACCCGGGTCTTAGGCGTGACGAACGAACGCTTTTACCATTAAGCCACCACATCGCCCCTTGTGCACACCAGAAACCTATTACTAGTATCTTAAACAATGAAACTTCAAGACATCCGCGTTTTCCGTTTGATTTCAAGTCACTCTGTGTGAGATGGTGAGTAAGGTTTGATTTTAGGACCGCTTCATATTGTGTCGCATAGCACAGAAGGCTGCACATTGGGAGCTATTTGTGTCGATAACACCACGTTAGAGAGGGTCCCCGAGTGAGTTTGGTTTAACGCCGTTTTGGACACTCAGCGAGCCTGACCACCCGATATCGACAGTCGCCTCTTGGGTTTCTGATGACAAATTCTAACCCGGTTCTTCATGGGTTAGTAGTAGTTGTAGCAGTAGCAGTAGCAGTAGCAGCAGCAGTAGCAGTGGCAGTGGCAATGGCAGTGACGGGAGATTCAGAGCCTGAGAAAATTTAGACTTGCTTCATTTAGACTTTAGCATTGCAGAAAAGGAAAATAATGTGGTTCGGGGACTGTGAGACAGGCTATAGTGGTTGCAGCAGCCGTTGTGGCGAAACCGCAAATTATCAGTGGTTCAAGCGAGATTACTCTCTCTCACTTCAGCAACTAAAAGTTTGGAGATAAATTAAGCTTCTTATCAGAAATAAAACAACGAATCAGTGATGTAGACATTCAAGAATGGCAAAGCGATATCAGTAACAACTCTAAATTGTCTTCTTATTCAACTTATAAATCTGTCTTAAATGTCGAAATATATTTAACACACATAAATGTACGGATATACAGACAAGCTTTATCAAGATTTAGATGCGGATGTCACAACCTAATGATTGAATTAGGCCGAAGAATCGGAATGGATGAAGAATTAAGAATATGCTCTCACTGCAGCCGATATGGAATCCATCAAATTGAAAACGAGTATCATTTTTTATTAATCTGCAAAGCCTTCACCCAACTCCGAAACTCCTATATTCACTCGATGTATCACAACAATCCCTCAGTTACAACATTTGCTAATCTAATGAACACCAAATGTCCTAAAACACTGTTAAATTTAAGTAAATATGTATTCATTGCCTTCAAATTATATCCTTATCTTCACCAATAATCTACATGCTGTTTGTTTAATCTACTGCTATACTCTCTCATATTGTACGCTTCTATTCTTGTAATTTAAACTATTTTGTATATATCCTGTATATATTACAAATGTATATTTATTGTATATATTGCAAATGTATGTCATTTGGGCCAGTGGCCTTTGACTTGAATAAACATCTCTCTCACAACTAAAAGTTGTCAAAATGAAATGACAGATATCTGCTAAAATAAATACTCGAAATTGCAATTAAAGGGTCACTTACTGATACAAATGGCAAGTATGGAACGTGCCCTTGGCGATAATTGAAATGGGGTGACACTGAGCATGTTCTATATAAATCAGATGAGCTATCCCCGGATAGTAAAAAAACCTCTTTTCTTCAGATATGTGACCTGTCTTTGAGTATCATGGGCGAGAAGCACTATGATGTAGTGTGCAAAATAGTTTCCAAATTTTACTAGCCAGTCGGGATAGCTATGCCTGAAAGTTACTAGCCCACAAAATAATTCACTACAAAAAAAATAGTAGTCCGATGAGCATTTTTATCAGGCTATAACCTTGCATGATTTAAAAGTGTGTTATAACTTAACAAGTCGAAGAGAGTGATATATTTACAAAATGACCCTATGAAAATTTACTAGCCAGTCGGGCCAGTGACTATGGACCAGTGACTGGTCCGCCTGGAATTTTACTAGCCACGGGCTAGCGGGCCAGTGGCTATTTCGCACACTGCTATGATGGTTGGGTTGTTAAACCATGCTTGTTTTCGGTGGTCACGCTCCTGGTAATTAGTTAGATAAGATAAAATAAACTTTATTGTCCCGCAAGGGAAATTTGTCTTTCATCCAAAGAGCCAATACAAAGCATATAACAACAAATGTGTATGTGTATACATAATGTTAAGATAATCACAATATAATGATGAATCATAATCAAAGTACATAATATATACTAATCACTCGCGCCACATCATTGATTGCACTTTTACAATTTTGAAGGAAGATTTAGAAGTTTTATGCTGTATGGGACAAATGATTTTGAAGTTCTATTTGATGGAAACGTCCAAACCTATTTATATAACCAATAGCGAAATGGCTGATCGTCTTAGTTATTTCACGAAATGACTGAAACGTTTAGTCATTTCACGAAATGACTGATTTCACAATCTGACTGTAACATATACATTATCAAAATCATCGGAAAAACATATCAATGCCGTCCTGTTTCCCTGTATTGACATAATCATTGCATTTTCATTTTCATTGCACTATTAACTCTGTTCAAACATTATTATTATTTTGTAGTGCTTTGAACACCCACTTAGTGGTTGGATCTAGCGCTATATAAATTTCCAGTATTATTATTATTATAATCATCGAGGACAATATCTGAACAGTCCTGTTTTCCTTTATGTACATAATCATCGAGGACGTTATCTGAACAGTCCTGTTTTCCTTTATGTAGATAATCATAAAAGAAACATCTGTAATTTATGATAGCAACATAAGAGATATGATAATCAAAGTGTATGTTTTTAAAATGGGCTATTTTAAGATCACAAAGTCTGACATGAACTTTGTGTTTGCAGTTGCGTTTTGTCTTTGTTGCTGAAGCAATTACTCCAAATAAAACAGCCGTTCTTCTTTTACGATCTAAATTACAGAAGCGCCTATAAAATCTCGATACACTTTTCCCACTGATTTAAAACAGTGGGAGACCACCCCATATTACCGGTAACATCTAGTAGTGAGTGAGTATGGCTTTACGCCGCTTTTAGCAATATTCCAGCAATATCTCGGCGGGGGACACCAGAAACGGGCGTCACACATTGTACCCATGTGGGGAATCGAACCCGGGTCTTCGACGTGACGAGCGAACGCTTTAACCACTAGGCTACCCCACCGCCCCTAGCATCTAGTAAGAAACGCATGGAACGATTATGACCCACACTATCGTGTGATACAACTTTGTTATTGCATACCACTATTGGCATCGTATTCCAGCTGTGTAGATCGATGCTCATTGATCACTGGATTGTCTGGTCCGGATTCGGTTATTTACAGACCGCCGCCATATAACTGGAATATTGCTGAGTGTGTTAAACAACAAACAGACGAAAAAGACAACTTTCTATTTTGTTGTAGGCAGGCCCAGCGCTCTGTTTGTCGAACATGCAACAATGAACAATGTCTAATGCAAAATCTCGACATGTCAATAAAAATGGGCGGTGGGGTTGCCCAGTGGTTAAAACGTTCGCTCTTCACGCCGAAGTCCCTGGTTCGATGTCCCCCATGGGTACAATGTGTGACGCCCACTTATTGTGTACCCCGCCGTGATATAGCTGGAATATTGCTGGAATATTGCTCGACTTGACATGTAAATACAATGTATAACAACTGTTCCAGCAACCGAAGCGACCCGTAAATATACAACTTTAGACTCTACATTACATATAGTAATTATATTTGACGCACACAGACAATTGTGTATAACATTAATCTCAGAGTCGCTTTAGCAATGAAAACAATATCATGTGTGACGCTAAAACACCAGCCTTACAACCGTATATGACCAGAAATTATTGAGAATTTTAGGAATATGTTTAATTGGATTTCTAGTATAAACAACCTAGCTATCAAGTGCTTGGTTTCATTCAAGGGAGACAACTCCGTTAATCCTTTTTCATTTATTGTGAAGAGTTATCCCCCTTTGTTTACTTGCAATTAAAGCGTTCGCTCGTCACATGGTTACTAATTGCGGAGAACATTCCTGATGTCCTCTCGCCGTGATATTGCTGGAATATCGCTAAAATCGACGTAAAACTAAACTCACTCACTGATGATCTATACTGTTACAAAATATAGGGGATATTGCACTTTACTGTGATATTGTTTGAGAACAAAGTTGTCACACTGATTGTATAACGATTCAGAAAACGACTGTTCCATTCACAACATGTTATGAATTTCAAGTAAATACGCCGATTTCGTGCAAACGTTTTTCATGATGTGGATGTAAACATATTCGGGGTAAAATTCGAAATTGACAGGGAATGTGTCCTTGTGCTGTTGTACATTTCAGTGATAAATACAACACTGAAAGTTACGGAAGCGTCCTAGTTCCACAGTCTGAATTTTTTTATCTCCTAATTATGGGGACTTAGTATCTCCTAATTAGGAGATAATAAATTCAGACTGTGGCTCTAGGACGCTTCCGTAGAAAGTTGTTCTGATGTTGTTCTAAACTCACACGTTGTGTGATGTCTGTCATTTCAGAAACTCCTACCTGCAAATGTCATGTTGGAGTGAGTGAGTTTGCTTTTACGCCGCTTTTAGCATTCGAGCCATATCAAGGCGGGGTACACCAGAAATTCATGTTTGAAGTTAAAACACGACAGAGCATTGTGGCATCAGCTCTTAATGTTTCAGGGGCGGTGGGGTAGCCTAGAGGTTAAACCGTTCGCTCGTCAAGCAGAAGGCCCGGGTTCGATTCCCTACATGGGTACAATGGGTGAAACCCATTCCTTGTGTCCCTCGCCGTGATATTGCAGGAATTTTGCTAAAAGCGGCGTAAAACCCAACTCACTCGCTCACTGTTAACGTTTCACAGCCAGTTATTACTATCACGACATCGACAGACAAATAATGATGATGTCAGACGTAGATTTGGTCACATAGGACAACTGTCAAATTTATCAGAATGACTGTGACGAAACCGTGGTCAAACCCCCTTCAAATCGGAGATGAACTTCACAGAGCGACAGGTGTTAGAGGGAGTTAACCGACATCCACGTGTTGACGCCCAACTGTTGACAAAACGTCATATTAACACAATATTTGTGACACCCGTTTATTGAACATACCCTACGTGTTTGAAATTATATGGAATTATAGGCTTGGTGCTATTACTGATCCGATCATATAACTTTCATCTTTTTCGTTTCAGTGAACTCTATTTCAGAAGAAAATGGAGACTGGTTACTCTCTGGCCTTGGCGTTTTGTATTGTTTTCGTTTTGTCGATGAGCGTTGGTTTAACCTTCTTGTTAAAGCATACCGAATATCCGGGTTCGATTCCCTACATGGGTATAATGTGTGAAGCCCATTTCTGTCTCCCGCCGTGACATTGGTTGAATAATGCTTATAAAAGCGGCGTAAAACTAAACTCACTCATTCACGTTGTGTCGATATGAGAATAACAATACGTATGAGAAAACACGCCAGTGATGTTAAAGGCGGTTGATACATATCTGTTGATGACACGGTCGATATTTCTTGAAGAATGGTTCCAGTAAAGACACAAATTAATGCTATTCGGTGCTCCAGTCGAATGTACAAAGATTTGTTTGTTTCTTAACGCTGCACTCAGCAATATTCCAACTATGTGGCGGCGGTCTGTAAATAACCGAGTCTGGACCATACAATCAAGTGATCAACATCGTGAGCATCGATCTACCCAACCTTAACACTATGACATGTGTCAATCAAGTCAGCGAGCCTGACCACCCAATAGTCGCCCCAAGCGACAAGCATTTTATCAACACTATCTGAGTTGTTGGTGTACGCAATAGTCGTTGCTTAACAACCTATGAAGCCGCGGGTGGTGAGAGGGTTAGATGGCTGACTTTTTGTGCTGGCGATTAGGTGCCTGACTCTGAAAGTGTGGGTTCGAATCTGAATCGAACTCAAATCGAATGGTTCTCAAGCCATCAAAAGTACTAGAATCTGGCCCCGATTTCTCGAAACAAACTTTAAGTCTGCGCTTTCATTTAAGTTTAAGAAAACACAGGAAAAAATGCATTTCGCAGAATAAGCTGAAAATGATATTGAACTTAGACTTAGTAGACAATCTGAGCTTGGCAGATTTGTTACTCGAGTTTGCCTGGCTTATTGGTCTTAGAAATGCAACTGAGTTAGAAACTCAGCTGTTTCAAATCGCAAACTCAGTTTGAAAATTGAGTAAAAACGTTTCTTTCCAGAAATAGGATTTTTCCCGAGAAAATGCAATCACAAATACAACATGTGTTACATTCTATGAAGGATTCATTACTTTCTACTGTGTTAGATCAGCTGTTCTCGTATCTTTAGAACACTCATATAAATATAACTAAACAATCACGCCACCCGGATAAGAGACTTGTATGGAAGTGGATTTGTCTAAAGTATTTAACCAAATGCGAAGATGATGCGGCTTACATCTTCACAGCATATGCTTGATATAATAAATTGTGGCACTGATACGCATCCATAGATTAGGTGTATAGGGTTTATGAAACCTTATAATCTTGTATGAGCAACCGAGCTGACGTTTCATCAAAGCACACAGTAGCACAATGGCTTGCCTAAGACGGTAAAATAACCAACCAATCATAAAAAAGGCCAAATATGTAACGGCTCGATGCATCAATGTGAGCTCCTTAAACATCCAATTGTGTGAATTTGAATTATTTCCCAGATATTTTTGGAAGCTAAGTTTGATCTTATCTACATACCTTATCTGGAGCAAGACTTATAAAAATCTGCAAGCTGGCATTTCGTCTGCATGAGCTCACACCACCCCTCTCCTGCTCTATTTATTGACCTGAAGTACGGCATGCGTTATATCATGTTATGTATGTATGTATGTATGTATGTATGTATGTATGTATGTATGTATGTATGTATGTATGTATGTATGTATGTATGTATGTATGTATGTATGTATGTATGTGTGTATGTGTGTGTGTGTGTGTGTGTGTGTGTGCGCGCGCGTGTGTGCGTGCATATGTATGTCTGTATGCATGCATGTGTGTGTGTGTGTGTGTGCGTGCGTGCGTGCGTGCGTGCGTGTCTCTCTATCTCTCGGTCTGTGTCTGGGGGAGGGTGTATCCATTCTTGTCCTGTGGTCTTGTGTGATCTGGTCACTGGGTCCTGGTCGTCTGTGTTATTCCGTCTGTGGTCGTGTTGGCCGGTCCTGGCGTCTTGGTGCTGTCTGTGGTCCGATCTTGTCTGTTCGTGTCTGATTGGCCATCTTGTGGCCTGGGTCTTCCTGGGGTCGTGTGGCCGGTCCTGGGTCTTGTGTTGGCCGATCCTGGTCGTACCCTGGTGCTGGTGCCTTTGTCCACCTGGTGTTCCATCTTGTGTCCACCACTATTTTGTGATCACTGGTGCACCATCCGTGGCGTCTCCACCTGATTGCTTCCATCTTGTCCTTCGTGCCATCTTGTGTGATCCTCCGTGGGTCCGATCGTTGGTCTGGTTGGCCGTGGTCGTGGTCGTTCGTCGTGGTCCTGGTCGTTGTCCGCCAGTCTGTGCCGGTGGTCGGCGATCGGTGGTCCTGGTTGCTGTCTGGCCGTCTGGTCGTGTTGGTCGTGGTCTGCCTGGGTCGTGGTTGACGATGGGTCACCATCTTCCACTGGTGCCATCTTTGTCCTTGGTCCTCCTTGTCCACCGTTGCCCATCTTGTCTGGTCCGTCCTGGGTCTATCGTCCTTATCTTCGGTCTACTTGGCCATGATTGGCGCCGATCTTGACGGTCCACCCCTTCCCGTCCACCACCCTGTGTGTCCCTAAGTTGGCACCATCTTGTCTGCTACCATCTTGTCCCCTGGTCTTTCCCATCCACTGTTTGTCCACCCTGGTCCATCACTGGCTTGTCCACCACCACATGGTCTTTCCATCCACTGGCCGTCCATTGGTCTTTTCCATCCACCTGGCAGTCCATGGTCTTTCCATCCACTGGCTGTCCACTGGGGTTGGCATCTTGTGCCATCTTTGGCAGTCTGTGGTCCTGGTCTTCCTGGTGTGTTCTATGTGGTCGGCCATTCCTTGTCTGTTCTGTGCCGTCCACCTGGTCCTGGGTGA
Organism: Haliotis rubra; assembly: GCF_003918875.1. Lineage (NCBI taxonomy): Eukaryota > Metazoa > Mollusca > Gastropoda > Lepetellida > Haliotidae > Haliotis > Haliotis rubra. The sequence continues at coordinate 3,270,290 of NW_025767079.1, forward strand.
TTGTGTCTTCCTTATTCTGGTCTTGTGCCCTGATTGGCACCCATCTTGTACTGACGTCTACACTACTTACCCTGATTGGCACCCATCTTGCACTGACGTCTATACTACTACTACATCTTGCCCTGATTGGCACCCATCTTTATTGGCACTGACGTCTGTACTACGTCTACACCTGATTGGCACCCATCTTGCACTGACGTCTACACTACTTTACCCTGATTGGCACCCATCTTGTACTGACGTCTATACTACTTGCCCACCTGATTGGCACCCATCTTGTACTGACGTCTATACTACTTCACCCTGATTGGCACCCATCTTGCACTGACGTCTATACTACTTAGCCCTGATTGGCACCCATCTTGTACTGACGTCTACACTACTTGCCCTGATTGGCACCCATCTTGTACTGACGTCTATACTACTTACCCTGATTGGCACCCATCTTGTACTGACGTCTACACTACTTGCCCTGATTGGCACCCATCTTGTACTGACGTCTACACTACTTACCCTGATTGGCACCCATCTTGTACTGACGTCTGATTACTATCTTTACCCTGATTGGCACCCATCTTGTACTGACGTCTATTGGCACCCACTACTACACTACCCTGATTGGCACCCATCACTGACGTCACTACTTGCCCTGATTGGCACCCATCTTGTACTGACGTCTACACTACTTGCCCTGATTGGCACCCATCTTGTACTGACGTCTACACTACTTGCCCTGATTGGCACCCATCTTGTACTGACGTCTACACTACTTGCCCTGATTGGCACCCATCTTGTACTGACGTCTATACTACTTTACCCTGATTGGCACCCATCTTGTACTGACGTCTACACTACTTGCCCTGATTGGCACCCATCTTGTACTGACGTCTACACTACTTACCCTGATTGGCACCCATCTTGTACTGACGTCTATACTACTTACCCTGATTGGCACCCATCTTGCACTGACGTCTATACTACTTGCCCTGATTGGCACCCATCTTGCACTGACGTCTACACTACTTACCCTGATTGGCACCCATCTTGTACTGACGTCTATACTACTTGCCCTGATTGGCACCCATCTTGTACTGACGTCTACACTACTTACCCTGATTGGCACCCATCTTGTACTGACGCTACTTGACCTCATTATCTTGTACTGACTTGCCCTTGCCCTGATTGGCACCCATCTTGTACTGACGTCTATACTACTTTACCCTGATTGGCACCCATCTTGTACTGACGTCTACACTGCACGGCCCTGGCACCCATCTTGTACTGACGTCTGGCACTTGCCCTGATTGGCACCCATCTTGTACTGACGTCTACACTCTACTACTTACCCTGATTGGCACCCATCTTGTACTGACGTCTACTACTACTTACCCTGATTGGCACCCATCTTGTACTGACGTCTACACTACTTGCCCTGATTGGCACCCATCTTGCACTGACGTCTACACTACTTACCCTGATTGGCACCCATCTTGTACTGACGTCTACTACTACTTACCCTGATTGGCACCCATCTTGTACTGACGTCTATACTACTTACCCTGATTGGCACCCATCTTGTACTGACGTCTACACTACTTACCCTGATTGGCACCCATCTTGTACTGACGTCTACACTACTTACCCTGATTGGCACCCATCTTGCACTGACGTCTATACTACTTGCCCTGATTGGCACCCATCTTGCACTGACGTCTCACTACTTACCTGATTGGCACCCATCTTCCACTGATTGGCACCCATCTTGCACTGACGTCTATACTACTTGCCCTGATTGGCACCCATCTTGCACTGACGTCTACACTATACTACTTGGCCCTGATTGGCACCCATCTTGTACTGACGTCTATACTACTTTGCCCTGATTGGCACCCATCTTGTACTGACGTCTACACTACTTGCCCTGATTGGCACCCATCTTGTACTGACGTCTACTACTACTTGACGTCCTATACTACCCGTGATTGGTACTGACGTCCATCTTGTACTGACGTCTATACTACTTTCCGGTGATTGGCATTCCATCTTGCACTGACGTCTATACTAATTTGCCCTGATTGGCACCCATCTTGTACTGACGTCTATACTACTTACCCCTGATTGGCACCCATCTTGTACTGACGTCTATTACTACTTGTACTGACGTCCCTGATTGGCACCCATCTTGTACTGACGTCTACACTACTTCTGTGTCCATGGTCCTGTGATCCTTTTCCTTCCATGCCGTCCACCCTGGTCTTGGCCACTGGGTCCAGCCACTGTCCTTTTTTCCATCTTTTTGTCTGGGTCCACTGTGTCTTTTGTCCTGGTCTTTCCTGTCCTGGGTCCTTGTGTGGTCCTGGGTCCTTGTGCCTTTCCGTGGTCCTTGTGCTGGGGTCCTGCCACATGCCTGTCCTTTTCCTTGTGTTGTCCTGTTCCTCCGTATTTGTCCTGGGCGGTCCTCCACTGTTCTTCCTTCCTGGCCGTCTACCTGGTCTTGGCCTGGGTCGGTCCTCCTGGGGTCGTCTGTCTGTGTCCTGGGGTCTGTGCTGTCTTGTGTGTGGTCTTCCATCTTCACTGCCTGGTGTGTCTTGTGTGATTCCATCTTGTGTTGTCTTCCATTGATTCGTTCCATCTTGTTTGTCCTTGGTCTTTCCATCCTTCCGGCGTTCCTGGTCTTGTGGCCGTCCCTGTGCCATGTTCCTTTCCTTGTGCCGTGGTCTGTGGTCCTGTCCTGGGTCGTGGTCCGCAGTCCTGGTCTTCCTTGTCCACAGTTGTCTTGACGTCTTCGGTTCGGTTCATCTTCGGCGATCCACTGGTCGTACCGGCGATCATGTTCCGTCCGTGTGGTCTGATTCTTGACCATCGTTGGCGTCTTTCTTCCATTCCATTCCATTCCATCCATTCGTCCATTCCATTCCTTTCCTTCTGGTTTGTCCACTGTGGTTCCATACCTTCCATTTCCTTTCTAATTCCTTCCATAAGTTTCCTTCTTTATGTGTCCATACCTATTTCCTTTCTTCCATTGCCTTCCTATTCCTTATCTTCCATTCCAGTCTTTTCCTTCTTTCTGTGTCCATTTCCTCCACTTTCCTTCTTTTCCATTATTTCCTTCTTTCTTTCTTTCACCCATTCCTCCAGCTCCTTTCCTTCCATAAGTTTCCTTCTTTCTGTGTCTTCACTATATATTTCTGTTTGTTTTATGAGGGTTTGTTTCTGTTTCGTTGCTATGTGATTTTCGCGTTTAGTGTTGTTGTTTTTTTATTCTATGTATGGGAATTTAATTTTGCGTTTCCCATTTGTAATTTGGTTATCGCCCTGTCAATATTTTTAGATTTATGGTTGATTGTTAGTTTGTGTGTGGTTTTGGGAGTAGTTTTTTTCTTTAGAATTTGAATTTTGGTACATGTACTGACTTTCACGTTAAGAAGAATGCTTTGTTTTAATAGACTTTTGATTTCGCTTTTCAGATAATGGTATGTTTAAGTTAACTACTGGCTGATGGGGTGCGGTTGGTAGCCTAGTGGTTAAAGCGGTGGCCCGTCGCGAGGAAGACCCGGGTTCGATTCCCCACATGGGTACAATGTGTGAAGCCATTTCTGGTGTCCCTCGCCGTGATATTGCTGGAATATTGCTAAAACAGCATAAAAAACATACTCACTCACTCACTCTGGCTGATGGTCGGCGTGTTCGTTGCCAAACACACCGACATGGACAGGGATCCATATGAACTGTACCTGTAGACCCTGAGTGCTTTTTTAGCACTTCGTTTTGTTTGGGTTATATGGGTTTTCTCGGTGTTTGTAAGTGAGTCTGTTAAAATCTTAATTGTTTGACGAGCGCATCAGGGCTGGAGGGCTGTTACTATACCCATTAGTTCTGTCATAAGAACTAATTGGTTGTTTTTGAGTCAGCGTGGTTTAGTTTGCCTAGAGGGTTGCGATGTGTGGGTGCCGAAACCTGCGCGTTTTGTACCTGGATCAAAGGATAGTCGGTGTAAATGTGTAAATGTGGCACCAATGTTGTCAAGTGATCATGTATGTCAGCTTGTGGTGTGGTTTGGGCGATGTTTGGGTTTGTTTGTTTATTTATTAATTTCGACTCCAATTTTTGTGGTGTGTGCAAGGGGCAAGTGCCCACCCCCAACCCCTCTGTCCTGAATTGACCATTGAAACTCATGAAAACGGATGAGAACGAACTGTGCAATCCCCCACCCCCGTTTGTCCTGAAATGGCTATGTTATTATGTAGCGAATCCTTTAGATTACGCAGCCGAAGGAGGGTGTTTAGCGGAGGGTGTTTAGCTTCTTTGCGCACCTGTTTATTAGATTTTAAATGTGGGCATCGCAATTAAAAGTTAATTTTGGAGGCCCCTTTTCTGAACCCGTTACATATTCTAGCCCTCAAACAAGAACGTTTGACATTATGCATCATATTTTCCCATGACAGTGCTCAGCTGAAATTCAAAGGGCTGTCTCTTCTACTCACCCGCAACCACTACCCTGTTTACCCAATCCGACAAACACCCACCCACCCCCCTCCCCACACCCCACCCCAACTGAGTTATATAAACACCCCCCCTCCCCCCATCTAAGTTACATAAACACCTTATTGTTAAACATTGTAGTGATATACCCTTTTGATATCTCTCCATGTGACACCACGCTAGGTAGCCACATAGAGGGTTCAGTGGATCGGCTCAGGGCGTCAGTCCCAAAAAATTGGGAAAAACACTGCCGATCAGAAACAAGCACACCCGGGTGGAAGATCAATAAAAGCCGGCCCCCGTTTGCTCGGAGCGTCACAACTCTCGATCGGCTCAGACCAGAAGCATCATCCTTGTCAGAAGTTAATTCTTGCCATGATTCTACAAGCAGTTTTAGTGGCCTGTTTTGCCACCGTCGCCCTCGGTAACATCTGCTGTGCCCCAGAACGATGGGAAGGCTATCAGTTCACTTACGGGCAATTCGTCCAGAAAAGAGGACGGCTCGTGGCTGGACCACCCGTGATCAAAACCGTGAGTTGTTAATTTTTCCTAGTGGTTAAAGCGTTCGCTCGTCACTCCGCAGACCCGGGTTCGATTCCCTCACATGGGTACAATGTGTGAAGCCCATTTCTGGTGCCCCCGCCGTGATATTGCTGGAATATTGCTAAAAGCGGCGTAAAACTATACTCACTCACTTTTGGACTGATGTAATCATGTCTGACCTAAAGCATGCACCTACAGAGTTGTCACGACAGCTTGACGTTTTCAATTTGAGTGAGTTGGGTTTTACGCCGCTTTTAGCAATATTATAGCAATATCACGACCTGGGGGACACCAGAAATGGGCTTCACACATTGTACCAATGTTGAGAATCGAACCCTGATCCTCAGCGTAACAAGCGGACGCTTTAACCATTAGGCTACCACACCGCCCCGTGCACATTTTGACCACTTAAAACCACTCAAATTGGTCTGAATCCATCGTTTTCAGTGACTTTTCTGAGAAGGGAATTTGCAATTATGCATTAGTTTCAAGAGGGCTTCGTCCGCCTGAACCCCCTACCAGGTTCCACCCTGGACCCGGCCGAGGCTTACAGCCCAGGGACCTCGCTATCAAAAGCCTCTTTTTTCTCTCTTGGTGCTAGAAGCTGTCTTTGGGAAACACAAGTAGGCTTATCACGTGACCGGGCTGATCTGAAAATTTTCGGCGTGAATAATGAAGTTTTAAATACTTATATAGATTCGCTCCTACGGCAGCGACAGTGTTGTTCATTTCAATACAGTTTAGCATATCTGCCAGCTCGGGACCCGGGTTCGATTCCCCACATGGGTACAATGTGTGAAGCCCATTTCTGGTGTCCCCCGTCGTGATATTGCCGGAATATTGCTAAAAGCGGTGTAAAACTATTTGAATCTAACTGGTGTCAAAAATCTGACGTGGTCACTTTTATTACCTGACCATACCTGTGTGCTCTTGCGAATCCATTCATTCGTCTGGTCAAGGGCTAGGACGGGTAACCTGGATACCCGGACGGGTGGGTAATGAGTTGGACCCGGGTACCCGTCTCAACACCCAGACCCGTTATGATCATGTGACTAATAGATTAAACAATGTAATATGTTATTCTTTCATGATTAAAAGGTTGTAATGTCTTTGAAGATTTAGACATAATTACAGCCATCTCTTCTGAATATAATACATGGTTAAGGCATTGAAAAACTCGATATTTTAGCTTCCGAACTGAAGAACATATTGCCATTTCTTACAAATTTGATGTCAGGAATTAACACAACGGGTGTCCGGGTAGAGTAGGGTAATAGGGGGTGGGGTACCCGGGTAGAATATTTGGACCAGTCACAGCCCTAGTCTGGTCCTTTACATTTTTTGCGCTAAAAAATAAGACGCCCCCTGATTGTACAAGCGCTAACATCCAGATCCCACCTTTGCAGGGCCGCTACCAAGTATCATATGACGCCGTCGAACAGAAGGTGGCCTCATACGGGAACTATACCAGAAACGGCCAGGTCATCTTATTCAGGGCCATCAATGACTACCAAACGGTAAGGGAGATAACTCGATGTGCTAAGGGAGATAACTTCACCGAGGCATAGGAGATAACACCCTGCTACAATTCATGTCGTACCACGCTAACTTCATAAACTGTCTGGTGCCGAGATAACTAAATCCTGATCATATGAAGATCAGTGTGATGAGTTTTCCTGTTTATTTATTAACACCAGTCGAGTTCCTCATTGTTCTAGTACCAATTCTAACCCCAGGGTGCCGTTGTACAAAACAACCTTAGCTCTAAGGTGATCGTAAGTCCCATACTTCAACGTAGCTTTACGAAAGACTTAGGTCGTTCTGTACAACGACACCCAGGTCTTGTGTGAGTGTCTGTGGCAGTGAACAGCAACCACTCAAACTTTTGCCGCAAGGATCAGAATTGTACATGTATTTACCTCGGAGTTCCTTGAAAAAGAACGACCAAGGAATGAGACTCATGTTCAACAACCGCCTGACTACCCTTGTTTGCTTAAAATATGAAAACCTGTCTTCCTGATGAGACATTCTATCAGTTTTCATCTATTGCTGGGCGGGTGCAACACAGTCATCTACGACCCGGTAGTGTGACGACTTACGTCCTGACCCGTGAACATCAGGGTTAGAATTGGCCTTCAGCAACCCATGCTTGTCGAAAGAGGCGACAAACAGGACCGTGTGGTCAGGCTCGCTGACTTGGTTGACACATGTCATCATATCTCTATTGTGAAGATCGATGCTCATGCTGTTGATTGTCTGGTCCAGACTCGATTAGTTACAACCCGCCGCCATACAGCTGGAATATTGCTCAGTGCGGGGGTTAAACAACAAACCAACCAAACCAACGACTTACGTCCCTTAGTTGTGCCAGGATCAAGTGAAATGAAAATGGTTTTCAGATGATTTGTTTGCTAACATCGTACTTGGGAACATCGGCTGCAAAAGACAGACGTTCCGCTTCCTTCTCATACTTAGCTCACGACATCAGCTGACTGAAAAATAGTCCCATGTGGTAATAAACAAGTGACTCTCACATTCACTCTCATCTGCACGCCTTCATGTGTTTTTCTAGGGTCGGGGGTACTTCATCCTCCCAAAAGAGAAGATCTGCACAGCCTTCCAATTGCCAACCAAGTTCCAAGCAGCATGTATTCCAGGTCAGTGTAAGGTGATGTGCGTATACCTATAGTGTATTGCCATTTGATTTGGTACCATTGGTTCCAATGGTCTCTGGGAAATACACGGAAGATATGTCGCCGTGTTAGTCAAATACTAGAAAAGTCCATATATTTATTAACACCAGTCGAGTTCCTCATTGCTCTAGTACCAATTCTAACCCCAGGTCTTCTGTGAGTGTCTGTGGCAATGAACAGCAACCACTCAAACTTTTGCCGCAAGGATCAGAATTGTGCATGTATTTACCTCGGAGTTCCTTGAAAAAGAACGACCAAGGAATGAGACTCATGTTCAACAACCGCCTGACTACCTTCGTTTGCTTAAATATGATCACTTATCATCAAAACAGTGTAACCAAATGTTCACTGAACGGGTCCAATTACACTCATTCACCTATTTAGGACATTTTTCAGAGAAATTATTATTAGAAAATAATCTGGATCTCTCAGGAGCAGTAAGGGGCGTTGGGGTAGCCAAGTGGTTTAACCGTTCACTCGTCACGCCGAAGGCCTGGTTTCGATTCCCCACATGGGTACAATGTGTGAAGCCCAGTTTTATTCTATTTTCTTGTAATTTTGGACTGTCGGTTCAAACGCCAGCAATGCCCAGTCCTTATGGAAGTACTCCTTTCAAATTTATGTGTACTAACATTCATTTTGTTTTAGACAATGCTGTCGACCTGGGCCCTTATGCTTTCGGTATCGGTGAAAATTCGCTGGCTATGCAGGGGTACGAAGTGAGGGCTAAGAAGAATGGTGATGATGTGACTACCATCGTGTGCGTCACCCAGGACGGGTGTGTTCCCACGACGGAGAACGTGTATGGGACAATCAGGGGAGGTAAGTCGAGTTTGAATAAAAACAGACACGAATTATCATATGCACAAAGAACTTAATTAAGCACGCCCTGTATTTTTGCAACAATAGGTTTTCAATAAGGTACATAAAACGTCCCGTATGATCCTTTCACTCATGAAAAACGGCAAAATGATTGGAATCCATGTTGATTTTATGGTAATAATCACTCATTTTGTGAAAAAAACAAAACAACACTGACTTTCATGCAAAACCACGGCTGCACCAGTATGGCCCTGGAATGTTTAATTTTTGAATTTACTGGTGAATGTGAGCATTCAAAATGTCGTTTTGGGTGTCTTACACGATTCAAGGTCAATACCGAGTGTAACCTCCATGTGACTGTATGTCAACCAGCACCCACCTCCTCATACCCCCTGTCAGCCTCTGAAGAGGCAGTCGTGTAAATCAGCTTCCATTGGGCCGGGTTCTGTACAGGAGGATCCCCTTGTTGCACACGACGACCAGTCGTGTCTCAGATATGCTCCAAAGGGTTAAGATCGGGGCTCATTCAGTCTTGAGATATGTCAGCGGGTGCTCAAGTAAGTTCTTTGTGTATATTTAAAGTCCAACCGATATATGTTTAAAACAGTTACCTCATTTGGTGTCACCTTTACATTGGTTGTTGGCTTGTTATTTTACGCCGCACTCAGCAATACAGTGCTCAACAGCATGAGCATCGATATACACTGCTGGGATGCGGCATGTGTCAATCAAGTCAGCGAGCCTGACCACCCTATCCCGTTAGTCGCCTCTAACGACAAGCATGGGCTACTGAAGACCAATTCTAACCCGGATCTTCACGAGTGGACCTTTACACCATAAGCATGGTCCATACTGTGGAGGGGCGGTGGGGTAGCCTGGTGGCTAAAGCGTTGGCTCGTCACGCCGAAGACCCGGGTTCGAATCCCCACATGAGTACAATGTGTGAAGCCCATTTCTGGTGTCCCCCGCCGTGATGTTGCTGGAATATTGCTAAAAGCGGCGTAAAACCAAACTCAGTCAGTCAGTACTGTGGCGACTATATAACAAGTTTATTGACATGCACTTTTCAAAGTTTCAGGGTCTTAAAAATGTAAGCCACAGATACGATAAGATCACAATTGTCAGATAACAGAAATCAAAATGAAGAAAAAAGTAACAATCAATTAGTTGTATTTTGTGAGGCCATCTCATTAGAATACGTTTGTGGACCTGCAAAAACAAAAACATTTTGCCTAATTTGGTTTTAAAAACTAACAATCTTTTCTCTGTAGCCACTTTCTTCTCAAATGTGGGCTTCAACGACCTGACGAGTGGCATCAAGGATCCGTCTGTCTTCGTGGCCCCAGATTATTGTGAAGAGGTAGGTTCCCAATAACGACGTGCTTCAAACTCCTACTTCCCATCTCTTACCTCTTCAGTGAGTGAGTGAGTGAGTGAGTGAGTGAGAGTATGGTTTTACACCAGAAATCGGCTTCACACATTGTACCTTCAGTAAGAGTAATGTGTATGAGGTATTCTGGACGTTCATGTACATATGATTTAAAGATTATTTGTAGGAAGAGTAATCACTCAAGTCTGCCATACTACCGTAGTTAATCTGTCAAGGCATCTTAAAGATCACGCCATTTTGTCATACTACCGTAGTTAATCTGTCTTGGTATGTTAAGGATCACGCGATTCTGTCATTCTACCGTAGTTAATCTGTCATGGCGTGTCAAGGATCACGCCATTCTGTCATACTACCGAAGTTAATCTGTCATGATTTGTTAGGGATCACGCCATTCTGTTATACTACCGTAGTTAATCTGTCATGGCGTGTCAAGGATCACGCCATTCTGTCATACTACCGTAGTTAATCTGTCATGATTTGTTAAGGATCACGCCATTCTGCCATACTACCGTAGTTAATCTGTCTTGGCATGTTAAGGATCACGCCATTCTGTCATACTACCGTAGTTAATCTGTCATGATTTGTTAAGGATCACGTCATTCTGTCATACTACCGTAGTTAATCTGTCATGATTTGTTAAGGATCACGCCATTCTGTCATACTACCGTAGTTAATCTGTCTTGGCGTGTTAAGGATCACGCCATTCTGTTATACTACCGTAGTTAATCTGTCTTGGCGTGTTAAGGATCACGCCATTCTGTCATACTACCGTAGTTAATCTGTCATGATTTGTTAAGGATCACGCCATTCTGTCATACTACCGTAGTTAATCTGTCATGATTTGTTAAGGATCACGCCATTCTGTCATACTACCAAAGTTAATCTGTCATGATTTGTTAAGGATCACGCCATTCTGTCGTACTACCGTAGTTAATCTGTCATGATTTGTTAAGGATCATGCCATTCTGTCATACTACCGTAGTTAATCTGTCATGATTTGTTAAGGATCACGCCATTCTGTCATACTACCGTAGTTAATCTGTCTTGGCATGTCAAGGATCACGCCATTCTGTCATACTACCGTAGTTAATCTGTCATGATTTGTTAAGGATCACGCCATTCTGTCATACTACCGTAGTTAATCTGTCATGATTTGTTAAGGATCACGCCATTCTGTCATACTACCGAAGTTAATCTGTCATGATTTGTTAAGGATCACGCCATTCTGTCATACTACCGTAGTTAATCTGTCATGATTTGTTAAGGATCACGCCATTCTGTCATACTACCGAAGTTAATCTGTCATGATTTGTTAAGGATCACGCCATTCTGTCATACTACCGTAGTTAATCTGTCATGATTTGTTAAGGATCACGCCATTCTGTCATACTACAGAAGTTAATCTGTCATGATTTGTTAAGGATCACGCCATTCTGTCGTACTACCGTAGTTAATGTGTCATGATTTGTTAAGGATCATGCCATTCTGTCATACTACCGTAGTTAATCTGTCTTGGCATGTTAAAGATCACGCCATTCTGTCATACTACCGTAGTTAATCTGTCATGATTTGTTAAGGATCACGCCATTCTGCCATACTACCGTAGTTAATCTGTCTTGGCATGTCAAGGATCACGCCATTTTGTCATACTACCGAAGTTAATCTGTCATGATTTGTTAAGGATCACGCCATTCTGTCGTACTACCGTAGTTAATGTGTCATGATTTGTTAAGGATCATGCCATTCTGTCATACTACCGTAGTTAATCTGTCTTGGCATGTTAAAGATCACGCCATTCTGTCATACTACCGTAGTTAATCTGTCATGATTTGTTAAGGATCACGCCATTCTGTTATACTACCGTAGTTAATCTCTCTTGGCGTGTCAAGGATCACGTCATTCTGTCATACTACCGTAGTTAATCTGTCTTGGCATGTCAAGGATCACGCCATTTTGTCATACTACCGAAGTTAATCTGTCATGATTTGTTAAGGATCACGCCATTCTGTCGTACTACCGTAGTTAATCTGTCATGATTTGTTAAGGATCACGTCATTCTGTCATACTACCGTAGTTAATCTGTCTTGGCATGTTAAAGATCACGCCATTCTGTCATACTACCGTAGTTAATCTGTCATGATTTGTTAAGGATCACGCCATTCTGCCATACTACCGTAGTTAATCTGTCTTGGCGTGTCAAGGATCACGTCATTCTGTCATACTACCGTAGTTAATCTGTCTTGGCGTGTCAAGGATCACGCCATTCTGTCATACTACCGTAGTTAATCTGTCTTGGCGTGTCAAGGATCACGTCATTCTGTCATACTACCGTAGTTAATCTGTCTTGGCGTGTCAAGGATCACGTCATTCTGTCATACTACCGTAGTTAATCTGTCTTGGCGTGTCAAGGATCACGTCATTCTGTCATACTACCGTAGTTAATCTGTCTTGGCATGTCCAGGGTCACGCCATTCTGTTATACTACCGTAGTTAATCTGTCTTGGCGTGTCAAGGATCACGTCATTCTGTCATACTACCGTAGTTAATCTGTCTTGGCGTGTCAAGGATCACGTCATTCTGTCATATCCCAGTGACAGTAATGAATGTTTGTTCCCGGTCATATTGTGAATGTGATTTCTCTTGTTGCAGGGCCCCGTTGAGATGCTTGATCTCCTCCACGTCGGCTTCAGCATCATGCGGCTATAAACACTGCTTCTTGAGCCAGCCGGAAGCATACTGTCGCAGTAGATACGGAAGGTGAAACGATGCACCAAGTTCCGATATGATTTGTATCATGATACATTCCATGCGATACATGTAGCAATACGCGAATTTAGGTCTTGAAAGTCTTGAATACAAATATTTCAGATCCGGTTCAGAATGGAAAGCTACTGACGACATCATACACAGCTGTTATTTCTCTAATGAGCATCAAATGCTAATATCACATTGGGCAATATTTCTCAGACAAAAACGTCAGTAAGTCATTCAATTTTTTATGTTTTTTTTATTTTATTTTATTTTATTTTTTGGGTTTTATTTGGGGGTGGGTGGGGTGGTTAATGCATGAAATAATGTATTTTTTTAAATGTTAGGTCTTGTATCTACAAAGAAACTAACGGATCGTGTTTTGTATCATTGCGTGAGATCTCACCATGCACCCTTGAGCGGACATATTGTTTCACCCCAGTAGGCACTGCGATATGAAGCATACACTTGTTATACCTGCTGACATACCGGCTACATTACTTAGCTCCATGTTGTAAATGTACAAGTTTATTTAGTCTAACATCGAATTCTGTAGCTTAGATTCTCATTGGCTGCCTCTCGATAAGGCCTAGAGCTATACTGCCCAACACTTGCTAAGGACTACACCTATGTCTAAAGATATTGTTTCAGTGAGTACATTTTTAACATTATTTTCCAGACAAATATATAATAATAATAATGAAAATTTATATAGCGCTAAATCCAACCACTAAGTGGGTGCTCAAAGCGCTATATCAGTACTTCCTCACTAAAATCCATTTCTGGCATTTATCTGATGATTAGTGTTCAAATCTACATTAATGAAACTGTCTCAATCTTGACAGGGTCACTGAATCCCCATCATTTGAATAGGGAAACTTAAAGTGACAATGTGAAGAACTTGAAGCATTTATCAGTATTTGCATTATGGTCATAAGACATTTGGCCTCTTAATTGTGTCTCGGTTGGCTGCGACGTTTTCGGATCCAGCAGCTTTCTCTTCATTTCGACCCCAGTAGGCCTAAATGTAAAAATAGGTTGTAAGTTCACTCCTAAATTGCATTGTGTGTCCAGTTGTGCCTTATTTGACAGCCTAAATGCTATTAGCTCAATGAACAATAAATATATTTTTGCAGAATATTTTTTGTGTCATTTTTCACACAAACCCATAATATAATGTCTTGTGTCAGTCAGCTTAATTTGGGATACAATGGGATCGAGAATCCCGAATTTATCTCGATTATGAAATGCATGTGCCCGGCGGAGTTGTCCAAACTCAATTGTTTATGGGCTATTTCTGGGAAAGAAATCTTTAACAATTTCCCACTGGACCACAGGACCAGTGAGTGGACAATATTTAGTGGTCCTGTCTGTACTTCATTGCTCCAAATAACATTCGTATAGATTTACTTAACTATCAATACGAAATACACTGGGTACCAGGACAACACCAAACTTATCATTTAGTGGCCCTGATGACTTTCTACTAGCCAGGGACCACAGGACCAGCGTATATTTCGCTTGTATATATAGCTTGTATTCCTGTAACGATGCATGCACACACGCTCACACACAATGACAGAAGTGACCGTCTGCGTGTCATGGGGAGCGGTGGGGGTTACTGGGTAGCCTTGTGGTTAAAGCGATCACTCGTCACGCCGAAGGCCCGGGTTCGATTTCCCATATGGGTGCAATGTGTGAAGACCATTTCTGGTGTACCCCGCCGTGATATTGCTGGAATATTGCTAAAAGCAGTGTAATACCTTACTCACTCACTCACTCCCTCGAACAAGGTGACCCGTGAAGATCCGGGTTAGAATTGGTCTTCAGCAACCCATGCTTGTCGTCGTAAGAGGCGACTAACGACATCGGGTGGTCAGCCACGCTGACTTGCGTCACACATGTCATCGTTTCCCAATTGCGTAGATCGATGCTCATGCTGTTGATCACTGGACTGTCTGGTCCTGGCACGATTATTTACAGATCGCCGCCATATAGCTGGAATATTAGTGAGTGCTGCGTAAAACTAAATTCACACTCACTCACTCGAACAAGGTATACAACTTTTGTCGGATGTAATTTTTAACATTCTCGTTTTACTTTCGGTCATTTGTTGTTGCACCGAACTGAACCATTCTACTGTATTTCCAGTATGGTTGGGAAGTTTTTCAGAGTCTATTTTTCTTGGTCAAGCATTTTCGTTGACTTGCGTATAGATGGAATATTGCTGAATGCGGCGTAAAATAACAAACAACCCCCAAAAATCGTTGACTTGCGTTAAATATGATTCACTAAGGCATTTAAGAATACTTCTAGAGATTTCAGTCATTTCACAAATTGACTGAAATATCTGTCCCACATTCTTTAGACAGTTTTGTCAAAGTGCTTAAAACCATGACATGAAAAAAGGAAAGAAAACCCCGAAAACAAAAGTAACAAACATTCACAGCGAATAATTGAGTGAGTATGGTTTTACGCCGCTTTTAGCAATATTCCAGCAACATTGGCGGGGGACACCAGAAAAGGGCTTCACACATTGTACCCATGTTGGGAATCGAACCCGGGCCTTCGGCGTGACGAGCGAACGCTTTAACCACTAGGCTACCCCACAGCTCCACAGCGAATAAACGGAGATCAGTTTAAAGTTTGGGATTTTGTGCTTAATATCGCTTTGTGAAACGTGCCCATACCAGTGATGATCGTAACCCGTGTTAAAAAACATATTAAAGTTTGAAAAAGCAGGTTTCAAACCTAAAAAACTGAAGTGTTTTCCTTTGACTTTGTGGGGCGATGGGGTAGCCCAGTGGTTAAAGCGTTGGCTCGCCGAAGACCCGGGTTCGAATCCCCACATGGGTACAATTTGTGAAGCCCATTTCTGGTGTCCCCCGCCGTGATGTTGCTGGAATATTGCTAAAACCATATTCAGTCGGTCAGTCCTTTGACTTTGCGACTCATTTTTCACCTCCCACCAATATCTCTGTTGGGTACTGGGGAACGCAAGAAATGTTTTTAAAAAAATATATATTTAGCGCCAATGTAGGCTATCTGAAACTGTGCATATTTTAGTAAGGGGGCCGCCGGCCAATTATATACAGGTACTTACAGCATGAGACATGAATCAACGATGAAGCGCCGTAAAATGACACTTTTTTGAGCGTTTCTTGAAGGCTAAAAATACATAATTAGCTCCACTATTAATAAGACAAGTATTACGCGATGACATAAGTTTTACAAATTTACAAATAGTTAGGGAAGAATGAAAATATTTAGGAAGTAGGTTCCGACGAAGATTATTATAAAAGTAACATTCCATGCAGAAGTACTCAACAATGTGTACAATGCAAAATGGACATAATCTTTCGCACCGTGCTAGGCCGGTCTTTCGTCCTTCCTCGATTAACAATTGGTGGTTTGGACATTGGAACTTACAAAGTGCAATACGATAAGTTGGCCAAGTAGCAAACAATAAATAATCCTAACATTTATTTCATTTTAATAGATTTATATAACTGAAGTTTAGAATAACTTAAGATACTGTCAAAGAAAAACTGAATATCTACAGCAACACACCTTTCTTTAAACCTTGAAATGATTCGAACCTTGGCCTTGTTATATATGTGTGTGATGAGCGAACGCTTTAACCAGACCACCGCCCCTGACGCTTAGAAGTCCTCCGCTACAACAACCTGGTTAACACAGCAATTCATTTTATGACAGGGCTTAAGTGAGTGAGTGAGTGAGTATGGTTTTACACCGCTTTTAGCAATATTCCAGCAATATCACGGCGGTGGACACCAGAAATGGGATTCACACATTTTGCCCATGTGGGGAATCGATCCCGGGTCTTCGGCGTGACGAGCGAACGGTTTAACCGCTAGGCTACCCCACCGTCCCGCCAGGGCTTAAGGGTAACCTGGTGGTGAAAGCATTCACTCGTGGGTGCAATGTGTGAAGCTTATTTCTGGTGTCTGCCGCCGTTATATTGCTAGAATATTGCTAAAAGCGGCGTATTCACCCACTCACTCCTTAAATTCCAGCACAAATCCTAATGTAGACTACATATGGAAAAGTTAATCACACTCACTTATATATATATTTCCTAATTATATATTAATATATTAATAATATTTACATATCCTTATATATTTCGAATTTATGTTGTTAAGATTGTAGCTTAACGCAATATTCGGCTGTACGACAGCTGTCTGAAAGTAACAGAGTCTTAAACCAGACAACCCAGTGATTCATATCATATATAAGCACGGAGGCCATGCAGCAGAGAGTTAGGATAGAATTGGCCTTTATCAACCCATGCTCTGTAGTAAAATGAGAATAACGGGATTGACTGGTCAGGCTCACTGACTTAGTTGATAAGTGCGTGTCATCGTATCCCAGTTGCGGAGGTAGGTCTTCATGATATCGATCACTGGATTGTCTGGTCCCGATCAGCTTTTCTATAGACCGCTGTCATATATAGCTGAAATACAGCTGAGCCCGTCGTCAAACAACAAACAATGAAATATCAGCATTGATCAGCACGCGATCGGGGTACAGTGGCAAGCAAATAAATAATACAACTCGATCCATCAAATCGCCTCGTACTGTACTTTTAGACATACGGGGGACTCCATTGTACCCCCGGGAACCCCCGAAGTTGGTCTCACGCAGTCTCGCCCACCTCCGATGCGAAACAAACTACTCTACTCACGCCCCTTTCTGAACAATCTGTTCTATAATTTCTTGTTATCATTAAGAGTAATTAAATAAACAATTTGAACTACATCCATGTTTAACAGAAGTGGGCGTTGTTTGGATGGTTGATCAGGCACAACTTGTACTGTCCATGTCACATTTAGCGGCTATCTTCCAGGGCGCTTTCTTAGAGTTACCTCCCTTGCACTATTTTGATCCTGTGATTGGTCCATTTCAAAAGCCTAAGCGCGAAGTTGGTGTCTGATCAAGCCAACATGTTTTCTCAAGTTTGACTGTTGGATTTCTAAAAAGAGGTAAGTTTACTAAGACAAGTTTGATTCAGTAAACGAAACAACGGGATAATGTATAATAGTAGCTGCTTTTCGACCCAATTTGTCAACAGTTGATCGAGAAAGTCTTTGTGGTTATATATTCATGTGACGTGTATGATTCGAGGTACGACTCGACTGTTTTCCTCTGTTTGTTATGGACGGGGTACAACAACTTTCAGCACCGTAATCACTGCCTATTCTTATTTTTTATCTTTAAGATCCCAAGTTGTATCTTGTCTGTCGATACGGTAACGTTGGCCCCTTTGTTGCAATTCCCCAAGTGAAAACACTGTCGATGCAGCTGCTGACAGCACTTCGTCCAAATTTAGTCACCTCAACAACTTTCTGAATGTATTTATTTATAGACATTATGAAACCCAGATTTAAAAAGGTTTCATTAAATATGAAACTTATTAAATCCTGTCATATTGTCACATTTTGGGGACCTTCTTTGTTGACTTTTTCATTTCATATTTTTTTTCTTTCATTCAACATATTCAATACGTTTTAGTGCAGGTGCAAGTACATTTATCGGTAAAACGATTTTCAAAGGACATGGTTATCACATTTGTATAGGTAAGATAACTCCAGATTACTTATACTCAGAGATTAACAGCAAAGTTACGTATAAGTAACAAATTATGACATGGGGCACATCCTGGAACAATAAGGCTGGCTCATGGGTGGGTGTTTTGACAGTGTTTGATGACAAGATGTTTTGAAAGTATTGTTGGAATCAATTGTTCAACGCTGTCTAAATTGACACAGCTTCTCAAAAGCTACTATTGCTTTGTTTTACATAGATAAATGTAAGACACATAGTGACAGTACTTTGTCCAAGTTTACTGCACACGTTGCTGTACCTGCAACTAGGCGTTTGCACATATTCTTGTGGCCACCATCTGATCATATATACCAACCGATTCGTGGGTTCTTTTAAGTGCACAGTTAAGTTGACTCCAAGGTTTTTACACCCAGTCACAGGTGGGCTCAATCCCGGCACCTCAAGCTCGCTGGATAACTAACCTGGCACCTTAGACGGCTCGCCCACCATGCCCCCACTTATTGCAAAAGCTAAAAATGTGTGAAATTTGTCTCGTCCTTATGATCTCCTTCACACTGACTGCAGACTGATGCTAATTTCCATCCCTGGACATGACATATGCATATACATATAGATTACAGAACTGGCAGAGGAAACATTTGTTTAACCTAAACGTTTTAAATTTCAACTTTAGTATAAAATGGTAGACCACAATTAATTCATGTTACCTTTTAGGTAATTCTCATTTTGTTGGATTTGGAAACCTTGAACCGTAATTGTAAAAAAAAACATGGAAAAGATTATTTTGATTGAATGCCAGTTGATCAGCAATACAATTGCACACATATCCTTGAGGCAAAGTAAGACTTTACCTAACTGCTACTGACTAAAGTAGCAACACAACCGATTCTAATCACTGTTTTTGTTGCTAATGTTCATGATAATGGTATATAGCTTACAAGTAAAGTTGTTTTCAGCTATGTAGGATTTTATCATATCTAAACAAATACATTGTTCAAGGCACCAAGATGGCTGGGAAGAAGAGGTTGTTTTCGGAGATCATGGGTCCTCCTGAAAATGTTAGCGACACAAGAGAATCAGACGTCATATTTGAAGATGCCAAAAAGAACCTGTTGGATACTTTTTCCAAAAGTCAGACAGTGTCTGCTGACCCTGCATCAGACCACATGAAAGTGTACTTACGTGTCCGTCCATTCTCAGAAGAAGAAAAAGACAAAGACGAAGACCAGGTGAGTTACGATGGTTTCAGTTCATTCACAAATATTTTGCTTAAGTCTTAATGACAGATATGTAAATGGCCACATCAGGGATTTATTCAGAGGCATTTGCAATTGAGCTGAAACGATTGTTTGATTCTTCGAAAATCGAATCGACACCTTAGTTTAGATTTTCGATAACCAATATCACTATTTTGACTTGATATTTGAATACCTATTTAGATTATTTCCACACAGCCAGAACAAAATTTTGACTCCAGCTCCAGCAGTTTCGAGCGCTGAAATAAGTTGAAACGTGATTGGTTGACACCCGGGCTAATTAACCAATGAGAATTGTTGTTATTAGACATCGCCAAATTGACGATGGATTTCACGCTTAAAAAGTCGACTCTGAGAGTTAATGAAATCTGGTGTTTTTACTTGTATGAAGAACTGAATCGAAAATGATCGAATCGGCGGTCCAGTGTTGAAAATCGACTCAAATCGAGGTCTGGGTGAATCGTCGCAGTCCTAATTTGCAAATATTTGAACCCAAGTCTGCAATCAGTCTTGGCACAAATTTCCCAAGACTGCACTAAATGTAGCCAATGATCACTAATGTCGTGGTTTTGAAGAGGTGAGGTGGTTTCTGATGGTTTCTGCAGTGCAGCTGGTACTGACAAGTGACATGTTCACCCAAAGTCAGTTTACTGTAGGTTAACAGTATCTTTGGTATGTTTAGGGCTGTAGACATTGTAGAAAGTCACGCTTTGTCATTTGTTTAGTGGATGTTCTTATTCAATGTTATTATATTATAAATTTTAGTTCTTAATTGGGTTTTAAAAGATTAGAAATTGGTTGACATTTTGTTTCATATTTCAGAAATGTTTGAAGATGGAATCTGACAATTCTGTAGTAGCATATGCGCCCAAAGATTCACACACCTTCAAGAACTATACACATGGGCTGGGGAAGACCAATTACAAGTTCACCTTTTCCAAGATCTTTAACCAAGATACAACCCAGAAGGAATTCTTTGATGAGACCATGCTTGGCCTTGCCAGGGACTTTATTGATGGCCAGAACTGCCTTGTTTTCACCTATGGTGTCACCAGTTCGGGCAAGACATACACAATACAAGGTGGGATATATTTGATAAGAGCACTTGCATACATTGTTTGAAATTAAGAAAGAAGAGATCAGGTTTCTGAATACTTTACTGTTTGTAGGCATCGCAATGAACTAGTGGTGTTCTGATTATTTGAAATAATCGAAGATTGGTCGCAGTGACCAAACGACCAAGCAATCGCTCACATTTTCTCATAATCGAACATAAACGATATTTTGGAACTACTGTTTTAGTCTTTAGAATACAGTCAACTCTCGTTAATCCGACACTTGTGGTTGCAGAGAAATATGTCGGGTTAACGAAAATGTCGGGTTAACGAAAATGTCGGATTAATGTATTTGTGTGAAAATATCAATGTTTACTAAATGTCATGATCGTCATACTGTTGCATGCATATCAGAAATGGTAGATCTAGTTATCTTCATCGTATGTAAAAATATTCACAGAAATAAGAAATACTAACAATACATACTTGTTTTCATTTATTAACATTCATAGATGGCATAACATACATATATAATCACATAAGCGAACAGTTTCATATCTATTTCATGACCACATTGGCACAAAACTCACGTTTGTTTTTACCGCATATCAG
Source organism: Haliotis rubra (assembly GCF_003918875.1). Classification (NCBI taxonomy): domain Eukaryota; kingdom Metazoa; phylum Mollusca; class Gastropoda; order Lepetellida; family Haliotidae; genus Haliotis; species Haliotis rubra. Next base: position 3,291,480 of record NW_025767079.1, read on the forward strand.
CTGCCATTATGACCCAGATGTTGAATATGTTACAGTTTCCATACAACTAATTCCATAATAACATGTGGACGTCTAATGTACAATCAGGTGTGTATCATAACATATATAATTTATAACTTGAAAAGTCTTTGATGGTCATTAACATCAAACACTTCTAAGTGGTGTGTCAGAAATGTTTGCAAAGTGTTCAACGATGTTTTGGCCTCAGATAGCTTGAAGCATTGGAATCAGTCGTAGAGGCGGCTCAACCACTAAGCAGACTGCTTCAGGATGTCAGATACGGTTGATCGTCCAATCTTCACATCAAACTTCTGCTCAGCAAAAGTGATGACTTCTTGTTGTGCTGTCTGGGGTTTGTCTTTCTTCAAAAGGAGATTTCTTTCTTGATCAATGGCGTGACTTCTATAAGGGGTCGCTTAGCAGCTGGTGTACTTTCGTGACAGACATCTTGTGATGAAAACTCATGTCGGTTGTAAACATTTTATACAGCTCGCTCTACTGTTATTTCTTGATTAAATCGCATCAATTAATTATCCTGTGTTCCTAATTAACAAGTGTGATGTTCACTGACGTGGGTGTTAAGCAGCCAGTAAGGCACGCGCTAATCACCTTTCATGTGTGATGTTTGTATACGGTCGGATCATCCGACCGGCTGTGTTGATTGTCGGATTAACGAATGTTTTTACAATGTATTTACAATGATCGGTTGCTAGATTGGTGTGTCAGAGTCGGAATGCGAGAATGTCGGATTAACGAGAGTAATTATCACTGTTTTAAATGGTTCCCTAATTTTTTGTCGGATTAACGAGAGCTGACTGTACTTGACAATGGAACATATCTTAGAAGTTGTCAGGGCCTGGAAACATGTTTATTTCTTAGAAAACTCACTTCACTAACTGAAAAGTCATGACTAAATATTTCTCTAAGACTCCAGGAAGTTTATGTTCATGATATATTAGTCATCACTTTAAAGTTACAAGTTGCATCATGTTATACTTTTCTGCAGTAACAACCTGGATAGGAAAATCTGAAAAATGACGCTAACCAATTGTTTTCGATGATTGTTCGTTGGTAATGAAGCAATCATCAGTTGTGAGATTTCAACCAATTCCCAACTCTACAATGAACTACATAGCACTAACAGGCAATGCACTAAGTTTAGGTAACATGAACTGTCCAATCTTAAGTAGTTTAACATAATTTTCATAATACCTTAAACACCTCTATCTGACATGAAGAGAACCTCTCTGATATTATTAAATATCTACTGTTAGGGGTAAAAAATATCTACCGGACAGGCTACCTTTGAAATTTGACCGTCCAAGATAAAAATGGACCATTCCGGACGGTGGGGCAGGCGGGAATATTAAACACTGATATGAGGACATATTACAGACCACGTCACAATGATCTTTCCCCAACTTTGACCAACCAGTAAAATCACTCACAAGAACTGTCAGAAAGCAGCTTTCTCCAGCTTCCTGGCGCTAGTTCTCAATACAAAATTGAAGAAGACTTCAACATTCACAAAGACCACAGAACACTGCGTTATCTGAGATTCAGTTGTAAAATTCAGTTTCTACTGTCAATATTTCCTTGTGACCGAAACCCTGAATAGTCGCCAATAAAGATGTATTCTTATGATGCCTCTCTGCATGATATTTCTAATCAGCCAAAAACCTTCGCAAAAAAGATCAGTTGGAGACGTAAATATTTAAACCATTGTGTATATTTGATGCACCCTGTCATTTCTCAGTGCTGTGGTATCTGCTTTCAAATTAAAAGAAATGGTGACAATGAAGCAGAATTATTTCAGAAAGCTGATGTGTTTAGCTGTACATGCTCATGAACCAACACATCCTTCCTTCAGAACATGTTCGACTGGGCTGTCATTACTAAAACATTTACGTATTCAGCTGTCATGCGTCAACTGGGGCCTGTTAGTGTTATGAAGGTTTCGTACGGTATTGGAGTATTAAATGTCAGTGAGTGATATTGAACCCTGTGTTCACTTTTCGTGATTGTGTATGTTTGAAGGCAAGCCTCATGATGCTGGACTGTTGCCACGAGCGCTGGACGTGCTCTTTAACAGCATCAGTGGCAAACAATGGCCGGGCATGGACCTCAAGCCCAAGATGTTCACAGACGTGAGGAAACTGACCCCAGAGGAAGAAGAGAAGGAGCGACGGATCAAAGAGAAGACGTTGAGCATGTCTTCTGATGATGTGAGCTCATTTGTATTGTACATTAGTTTAAACTCCCATTGCCTCAGTAAGAGGTTCAAGTGTTAATGCTTAAAATTCAGTCAATATAATTGGCTATAAACAGAGATGTATTGGGTAATTACTAAACACAGGCAAAAGTTATTATGTCAAATGTTGAAGGTGCCCCAAGAGCTATCAACAATCCCAGATTTGAGAGGCTTTATGTTATCACTATTATGAGAAGTCAAATGTTTACGGTTACCATGGTTACAAGCATCCCAGAGCTATCAACAATCCCAGATTTGAGAGGCTTTATGTTATCACTATTATGAGAAGTCAAATGTTTACGGTTACCATGGTTACACGCATCCCAGAGCCATCAACAATCCCAGATTTGAGGGGCTTTATGTTTTCACTATTATGAAAAGTAAAATGTTTATGGTTACCATGGTTCTTGCATCCCAGACCCTGGATGTCTTGGAGAAGAGATACTGATTGTGGCATTCTTATTCTATGTTAGTCATTTGTGTATATGATTTACTGTACCAACAGATGTTAATTACTTGAGATCTCTGTTAGACCATGCACTTCTTTGCTATATTTTGCAGCATGTATAGCCCCAAAATCTTCCTCTTTCTTCTTGATGATAGTAGTTTGCCACAACAGTAGTTTACTGGAAGAAGAGAGATAAAAGTTTTGATGTGTTACCATGGTTACAATGCAATTGTTCATCTAATCTTATCTTCCACTGCAGGACTGTAATGTGATGACTCTGTTGGGAGAAGATGCCTCTGACATCTCCCAGGGCAACACCACAACCGCCTCTGAGGGCTCCAATGTTTCAGCAGCCGCAGACCACCACAAAGGTTACATAATTTGATGTTTTGATCATTTTGAGTGAAATTGCCAATTCAATTTTTCATGCACAATCACTTGATTTTGTGACAAATGGTAAATGTAAATAATCATGACTATTGTTTATAGTCAAAGGGCATTTTTCATTCAATAGAGAAAAGTTTTGTTTGCACACTTACATTGGTCATGTACCCGTGAAGGTCCGGGTTAGAATATTGATTTTCTGTAACCCATGCTTGTCGTAAGAGGCGACCAACAGGATTGGGTGGTTAGGCTCGCTGACTGGGTTGACACGTCATCGGTTCAGAATTGCGCAGATCTATGCTCATGCTGTTGATCACTGGGTTGTCTAGTCCAGACTCGATTATTTAGACCACAGCCATATAGCTGGAATCTTGCTGAGTGTGGCGTAAAACTAAACTCACTCACTCACTACATGGACATGTTTATCTGATTTCCTTCAAAGTAAACTGCCATTTATGAAACTATTAATGTGTTTTTGTCAGTTGCACAGTGTTGCCATTAAGAATAGATGAATACAATATCTTGATAATGTCAACATTCTCCCCTCTTCACAGACTCTGTAGATGGTGACCTGTTTGCGGAGCTGGAGAACCGCGTGAGGGAAGAGGCAGCCATCAACGTGGAAGATCAGGGGCAGATCAAGTTCCTGGTGTGGGTCAGTTTTGCTGAGATCTACAACGAACAGATCTTTGATCTGCTCGAACAAATTCCCAAGAAGAAAAATGCAAGACGACAGGTGCTAAAGCTTAGTGAGGATGGCAATGGAAGTCCTTACATTAAAGGTAAGTGATCAATCTGACAGTGTAGACATAAACGCTATAAAATAGAACTGTTTTTATGGAATTTAGCTGCTGACCAATGAGGGCTATCAGAAGTTGATCTTTGTCTTAATGAGACTCACTCAATCATGTTTCTACTATTATCAGATTATTAAAACACGGACACAGAATTTGACACTGTTTTAAATTGAAAATGCCAATACTAAAACTGTGTTTATTAGTGTTCTAGATATTCTAACTGACATAAGATTTTACACACTGACTCTACTGTCTTGACCGGCTCGCTATAAGTCTAGTGCTATGTCTAACACTGGCATGTTGTTGCAGGTTTGAAGGAGATCAACGTGACCAACGCTGATGAGGCCTACAAGCTGTTGACCATTGGTCAGAAGAATCTCAGAACAGCTTGCACCAAACTTAATCATAATTCATCAAGAAGGTATCATTCTTTTCTTAGATCAGTTAGTATCGAAGATATTTTCTCCACCCACTGACAGTGTTTGTCGTGTAGTAGAAAGGTTGATGGTCAGTTGTTTGAGCACCTGGCTGTGTCCCCTAAGAAGACATTAAATGATGGTACTTGTTGTTACTCAACCCAGCGTTATGGTTATAATGGTGATAACTATAGCAACGTCACACTGTGACACAGGTTTATGTTATGAAATCAAGGTTAATATTTGGTATTTCCTGAATATTCTCACTGCTCAAATCAATGAAAAAATGAGCATGAAATGGGCGGAAAATAAGGAGAGATTGACAAGTATGGGCACGTCACATGGTACGTTTGCGAGGGAAAGGGCAAGGGAGGTAACTCGTGGGTGAGTATTTATATGTCCGCTTCGGGAACTTCAAGGGATTCAAGTGTTCCATTCGAAAGGGAAAGGGAGATAAGCAAAAGATCATGAGTCAGGATAAGTATAAAATATCAATTTTACTTAAAAAATTACATTTTGTCCAACATGATTCATGAAGCATGTAAAAAATGTTACAGTACTAAGCGTAACACCTGTGAAGATCCAGGTTAGAATTGATCTTCAGTTGTAAGAGGCGACTAATAGGATCAGGTGGTCAGGCTTGCTGACATGGTTGACATGTCATTGTATCCCAATTCCGTAGATCAATGCTCATGTTGTTATCACTGGATAGTCTGATCCAGAATCGATTACTTATGGACCGCTGCCATAAAGCTGGAATATTGCTGCGTGCGGCATAAAACTAAACTCACTAAGTGTAACAAACCACTCAAAAATAGCATTGTCCTATTTGCATCATCAAGTTGATAGTGTATGTTAGAGTCTCCAGAAACGTTATCATGACAGAACAGTTGTTTGATTTCTTTATTGTTCTTCAAAATTTGTGTTTTTTGGCTATATCCATGTTTCTGACTCTGAGATTATTTGTTTCAGTCACTGTATATTTAACATCAAGATTCTGCGGGTTGTGGACACCAAGAAGCCTCACGTAGCACGAGTCAGCATGTGAGTTGGTCTTTGCATAGATGCCAAACTGTACAATTCAGATGTCATTCCTGCAAGTAAATTTCAGAAAGGGCTAGTGACATTTCTTTCACCATTCGGGGCAGTGGGAGAGCCTAGTGGTTTAAGCTTTCGCTAGTCACACGGAAGACCTGGGTTTGATTCTCCACATGGGTATAATGAGTGATGCCCATTTCTGGTGGCCCCCATCGGGATATTGCTGGAATATTGCTAAAAGCGGCGTAAAACAATAAACTCACTCACTCACTCATCCACTCACTCTTCTGTAGATGACAACTCAGTGTTGTTCTTGCTTTCCTGTGATGTTTTAAGGTTTTGTATTTTCCAGGCTCTCTCTGTGTGACCTCGCGGGGTCCGAGAGACAGTCAAAGACACACTCTGGAGGGGACCGACTGAAGGAAGCTGGCAACATCAACACGTCACTCATGACCCTCGGGAGATGTATTGAGCTGCTCCCGATACAACCAGACACACAAGTAGGCACTGTTTCAAACCACATTATTTTCCCTAATGCCCAGCCCTCCTTGTAATGCTAAAGCCCTAAATGAAGCAAATCTAGGTTTCCCCAGGTTCCGAATCTTCCAACTCACTGGGGCTCCTTTTTAATTTAAATGGGTTTTTAATTTGTTACTATCAAAATTATATCTATTCAGGGACTTAGCGTTAGTCTAGTCATGGAGCTACAGGAGTGGTGGAGTAGCCTTGTGGTTAAAGTGTTTGCTCATCACGTCGAAGACTCGGGTTCTATTCCACAAGTGGGTACAATGTGTGAAGCCCTACCTTGATATTGATGTGGCCTACCGTGATATTGCTGGAATATTGCTAAAAGCGGCGCAATATCATACTCATGGAGCTACATTGTTTTCATCCTGGTCCTTGGTATCAGTGAGCACACAAATTTCGAACACAGGCACTTATATAACGGCGTATACGAGCCAAGTTGCATTATGAGTTGACTGCAGAATATGAACTGCCATTTGCTAAATGAAATACAAGTAACATGTTTCAGTGCAGGACATGAATGACACCCTTGAAACATAGGGCAATTTAACTTGCCTTGAATCTCTTATTTATTTTATTTGTATATTGTTTTTATTCAACAGGATGAAATAAGATGAGTTAAAAATTCTGGTCCGTTATACTAATGCATGACTTTATATAGAATTTGTTGATTAAAATAACTAATAATGATTATGTATTAATGAATTTTGTCGGGGATGCCTTGTCTCAAGCTGGGAAGGCCTTCAATTTTCCACCAAAATTTGGTATGAACCCTGTCCCAGTTTAACTCAATGTTACTCACATGCTTCCAGAAAAAAGGGTTCAGATTCAACCAGGGTATAGTGTGGAATGGGCCCAGTATGGATGGCAGTCCTTGTAAATGATATTCTTTACTGTGATTTTTGTTGTTCCAGAGAAAATCCGCGGATGGTGCCATTCCGAGACAGTAAACTCACCAGACTCTTTCAGAACTTTTTCTCAGGTCGTGGCAAGGCTGCTATGATAGTCAATGTAAATCAGTTAGCCAGCATGTTTGATGAAACTCTCAACGTGTTCAAGTTTTCTGCCATTGCCAAACAGGTTTGTATGTATATTCACTGAAAATATGAAATTAGGAACATAAGCCTTTTGAGGTTTTTTGATTCAGAAAGAATACAACTGTTTGGACCTTTTTGTCTTCCAGATTCCGGCAACCCCCTTTTCATTTTGTTTTGGAATATCCAGCAAACAATTATTTTCGTTTTAAATTTTTCTGAAACAAATTATGGTTTAAAAACCAAAAAATGTCTCTCCTTCTCCATGGAGACAAAATCACCTTTTAGGTTCCTCAGTTGTGAGGCTGACCATTTTTCATTCGACTGGGTGACATAATGGGATTATAATTTTTTAACACCTTTACTGTTTGTTTAGATTTTGTATACAATCACTGCAAAATGTATGGATAGACAAAAAAGGTACCAGTGCTGTCTTTAAACAGAGAGTATTGATTGTTTCACTTCAGGTTGTTGTTGTACAAAAGCCAGATCCAAAGCCTAAAGTTCCACGAGTACATGCAAAGAAGGAGCCAGCTGGCATGAGGCCGTCCATCCAGTGGGCGTCACCAGGTACACAGATCTTGCATGAAGTGTTCAGAGAACCAGTAACCAATTTACAAGCCATGTAGAGATTCTGGTGGATAAGTGGTTGGAAGAGCTATGGGTTGGATGGTGACTGGTCGTGCTTGTAGACCTGGTTGTCTGCATGTCATGTCAGTGTACTCTGACAGTGTGGATCATTTTTCATAACTATCTGGTCCCGAATTGATATACCCATGATATTCGGTTAAAATTGGTCTTCAGCAACATGTGCCTGTCGTAAAAGGCAACTAAAAGGATTGGTTGGTCAGATTGGCTGACGTGTCATAGTATCCCTATTGCATAGATCGATGCTCATGATGTTGACTGTCTGGTCCAGACTCGATTATTTACAGACCGCCACTTTCTAGGGGAATATTGACTGGTGCGGCATTAAACAACAAACAAACCAGACTGGATTATTTTCAGTGAATGTCATATAGCTGGAAGATAGCTGAGTGTGGCGTAAAAGGCAAAACAGATAAAAATGATTATTTACAAGTATCAATTGTCTCCTTATTGAAGAGAACAGCAGCAATTGTCATGATATATAGTTAGAGATTGATCTGATGTTTTGCTCAGTCAATCATATTTCAATAACAGGACCAAGTTAGAGGGATGTTTATTAACACCTTCTACAATGTTAGTAATTACAATGTCATAAAACACCTGAAATCAAGAGAGGCAGTTGGGTAGCCTAGTGGTTAAAGCGTTTGCTCGTCATGCCGAATACCCGGTTTCGATTCCCCACATGGGTACAATGTTTGAAGCACATTTCTGGTGTCCCGGACGTCGTTTTGCTGGAATATTGCTAAAAGCGGCTTAAAACTAAACTCACTCACAGTGAAATATATAATGTGAACATTCATCCCAATTTGCCTGCCATCATACTTGACTTGTAAGTCTAGGTTTCAAATCCCTGTATTGTGACAGTATAGGTGTACATGGTTCTGTGCAGGCACAGTGTTAAAGTACAGCTCCTTGAACACCCTGGAGGTGACAGAGGACATGGATGAGGATGAGGAACTGGACACCAGCATGAGTCAAGTCGATGTAAGTATCACGAGATGAACCTTCGCTGTTTGATATTTGAGGTTGTCTCACTGTAGATCAGATTAGATACCTCTCATTTTGATTAGGAACTGAGTGGTCTGGAAGTGTGTTGCATGAAGAGGTCACTGCAAAGGAAAATAAAGCAGAGGTACAGATAAGCTGCGTATCTGCGTAAATTACGCAAATATTTATGTGAAAACTTATTAAGTCTATTGCGTACAAGTACGCTTGACTTTTTGTAAATACTCAATAAATTTGATCTTACATGCGTACACACAAAAATGTCGAATCATACCTTGCCTACCAGTGCACAGATAAAATAACTGAGGTATATTCAGAGATTCTATTCCAACACATGAACTTGGCAACTTGCAGTCTTTCTTATCGTTTCTCATATTACAGATCCAATATAAATAACGTTTAAACTTTATTATATTTTTACAAATAATGAAAAATGACAAAATACCCAATTGAGTTTGAGTGAGGTGGGTACAATTTATCTGGTTACTCAAAGGAAAATTAGGATACCCAATTTTGATGAACACAAGCGAGTACATAACTCAATGACCCTGATGAAGGATATGTCTCAATGTTTTATTTACACCATGTGTCCCTATAATGTTACACATCATATTGACCGTGCCATACCAAAAGACGTTAAAATATGGTACTTGTTGGTCCCTGCCTGGGCTCGGCATTAATGGGTACAACAAGGACTGGTTGGTTTGGAGTCAGAATAATGTATCTGAGTGGGGTATTCATGCTTCGCTGCAGCATGGTATCTCAGTGGGCTAGCACTATAAAACCAGCTTCAGTTTGGGCTAGTACAAGCAGCCGCACATACACATACACGCACATGCACGTTGTCATATGAGCGAAATATTCTCAAGGCACGACGTTAAACCCAATTTCACTTCACCTCACACATCTTATTGGGACACAAAACTTGTGAACCTCATGCATTGTGTCACAACTGAAATAAAATACATACTTACTGCTGATGACTTACTTTGACATTAACACGATATTGTTGTTAGAATATGAAGAAATATGCTGGATTGCTGATGATATATAGACATCCATTAAGTAATTATAGTTCATAGCAAGACATCAGTTCTGTCATGAAAATAGATGTCATTGTCTGTTTGTGACTGTACAGCTGTCGTTACTTTGCTATGAGATGTTCCACAAAGAGGAACAAAAGGTAATGAAGTACAAATCTTTTTCTTGTGAAACTTGATTTGATCATTGGAAAACTGCCTCTTGGTAAAATAGCGGTATTGTTTGTGTCGTTATCTCTGATAACCTGTGATGCCCAATGATGATACATCCTTGCTCACAAAGAGCTGATACCATGTCTCAGCGTGCAGAAAACCCCGGCCTCCCGGTCGCGTCATGTGAGATGTAGACTGGGACTGAGGACCATCACTATCACAGAGATGAGGACTAAATAACAATATGGTGTTTCCATCTTATATCATAATATACTGTACCCGTGAAGATCTGGGTTAGAATTGGTCTTCAGTAACCCATGCTTGTCGTAAGAGGCGACTAACGGGATCGGGTGGTCAGGCTTGCTGACTTGGTTGACACATGTCATCGTATCCCATTTGTGTAGATCTATGCTCATGCTGTTGATCACTGGATTGTCTGATCCAGACTCGATGATTTACAGACCGCCGCTATATAGCTGGAATATTGCTAAGTGAGGCTTTAAACAACAAACCAACCAACTCATAATGTATTGAAGTTTAGAGGTAAAAATATTTCAATGAGGATCGTTCACTGACAATGAGGTAATCAGAACCCATCCGTTTTTCGTTGTCCCCAACTGCATTTAGCTGTTTATGATTTTTGTATGAATTCTGCCAATCTGTTTGAAATGAAATATGTTCAGAATGCGCATAAAACATCACAAGTGGTTTTGATTTCCTGGTGATGTCACTGTTATTTTGATGAATCTAAGCTTTCCTTAGCGTAATTTTAGGAATTTTGGTGGTACCACTTGATATATTTCTTCTTTGACTTTGAATATAGCCAGTGATACTTTTGGTGGTAAACATTTTATTGTTGAAATGACTCATTTATCCTGTATACTCCTAAATTCCTTAAGTAGGGATTCTTATCTCTGCTGTTTTATAAGTTGACCTCAACAAGTGACACCAAGATTTTGCACTGTGACCCCAATGCTGTAGAAATTTGTGTCTTAAGGAACATCCTGTGGCTAATGGTAACCTTGTGTTCCCTACTCTCCCCAGGAACTGTTGAACATCATAGAGCATCTGCAGCAGGACCTGCACAATGAGAAGAACAACAAGATCAGGCATGAGGCCAAGATACGCGAGGAAGTGTGCAAGGAGATGATGACTCAACTAGTGCAGATAGAGAATGACTACAGGTAGGCAGATAGTGAATGGTTACAGGTTGCCTAATGACTACAGGTAGGCAGACAAAGAATGACTACGGGTAGGCAGATAAAGAATGACTAGAGGTTATCAGAATAGGACTTCAGGTAGTCAGTGAACAAATACCGGAAGAATAAATACAGTAAAGCCGAATAGAATGACAAAGGATAAGCAGAAGAGTGTAACAGCATGTAAGCAGAAGGTGGTATAGGTAAGCTGATTGGTGACTCATTGTAAGTGAAAAAAACTATAGGTGATCACAGAGGCAACTGGGGAGAAAAGGGACAAATGGTAGACAGCAAGCCAGTGCAGAAGCTTTATGGGGAAAGGTAGACAACGAGGTTAGTCCTTAATGACTAATATAACAGGACAATAGGTTGGCAAATATATTCATCATTGATGAGGATAGAAAAGCAAGTGCCGGCAATTAGAGCAGGGGTGTGTTTGGGCGAGTCTTCCAGTTTCAGAGAGGCTGGAAACTGTTTCAGGTGGTTTCCACTCCACTGTTGAAAGTTGACAAGGAGGTTCATAACGTGAGATAGGATAAGAAAATGAACACTGATATGGAAACCTGATTTTGACCTTGCAGTGAACGCATCCGGGAGAAAGACATCATGGCTGAGGAGATGGTTGAGCAGAGGGTGAAGATCCTGATGGCGCACCAGCCACCGAGTAAACGGCCTCGACAAGACAAGATGATGGATGATGAGGATGAATGGGTCTCCAGTATGTTACTGCATGCAGAGCAGGTCAAGGTCAAGGTCAGTCTTTGAATATCACCAAACATTCACTGTCACAGGATAACAGAAGTGTTTCATGAAGTCAATAATTTAATCAAAATTAGATCACATTAAATCAATATATCATCAAAGGATGGGTCTGGACCAAGATTTCCGAAGCTCTCCTAGTGGATGGTTGTAAGTGCCATACATTAACATTAACTCACACCTTGGCTTTTATTTTTGGCACAGAATATAAACCAGTGTTAGAGTTCAAGATGGTATGTTGAACTGGCACATCTTAGTACTGGGATCAATATAGTGCATGGATGAAATATTTTCAATGTGCCATGGTGGCACGAATGAAGTTATGGAAATAGCACTCACCATGATCCATTAAGTGGAAAATGTGATAAATCTGGCCAACTCAAAGGATTCAAAACCGGTTTTTGCACTCCATCAAACCGTTCATTGATGACACTCAAGCTCACAGCTTAACTTGGGTGTGGCCATTTTGAATGCTAGTTCCAGTTCCACAAAGTGATTGTAGCACTACAACTGTTGTATTCCTGTGTTAAAATACTAGAGTCATTACAGCCGAAGAGTTGAGATCGATTTGTGGAGCACGGCTTTTAATGACAACAACAGTCTGAAAAAAGATTTTGGTCAATATTTGTATTTTGGTCAATATTTGTATTTTACAGGAGAAGGATGAAGAAGTGAAAAAACTGAAGAGTGAGATAAACCGCCTGAAGACTGATGTGCTGAAAGTGAGCAAGTCCCAGGAAGGTGTGACGAAGGAAAGAACTGCCTGTGAGTTTGCCTTGGCCGACAAGACTCGGCTCATCCAGGACATCAAGGCAGAGAAGGTAGGTGATCAAGGTCTCCTTGGCATAGAGTAATGTTGTACAATTAAGGCAGGGATTTATCCGTGATTCAAATCTACATGTATTTGGAAGGCAATTTGGGAAAGAATTATTTTGATAAAATTGCTCAGTGTCACCTATTGTAGAGATGCCAACCTCTATGATTTTATCGTAGTCGCTACGAATTCTAGCCTTAAACTACGCCAATACGATTGCACTAGAAATTCTACGAAATTTGAAGAAAATTCATGAAACTTCGGATATATAAACAAAAACATATTTTCATTGATTAAATACATTTGTGGACTTCACTTACCTTCCATACATCAAATTTAATGACATATTTGAACTGGAATAATTGCAAGTGACCTGTTTGGAAATCTGCTGTTGGAGGTATGTGAAATTAAAGCTTCACTCTTGATTATTGTCATATTATCTTCCTCAGAATCCATCATGATTTTAAGTATTTTGTTGACTACTAATTTTATGGTCAAACTACTAATTTTGATCCTTGAAACTACTATTTGCAGTATTTTGGGGTTGGCATCTCTGTTATTCGACACGATAACATCAGTTGTTACTGGAGAAAATGTAGGAACATTTTGAATTCAAATTTTGGAACATTTACTGACCTTCCTTGTTGACAAGGCCCAATATCAGCCTCTGTCACCCTGAACAGGTCCAAATACACCCAGTAGGGGTCTATCCATTAAAGTTTCGTTGGAGCAAAGTAAGGATCCCAGAAACGTCTTTAATTTAAAATAGTTTTGGAGTAAATAAGGTTAAAACTCACTCAAGTCAGTTGATTAAACTGACCAAATGTGAGTTGCTTTTGGAGTCCGATTAGTCAATGATCATGTACTCATCTGGCTCTTCACCTTGATCTTCATCATTTGTTTGGCAACACTGATCTGCTTGTGGATCTAACCACAGTGGAAAATTTCGAACTGTCTGGCCATGTTGAGATGTCATGATGTGATACTCATGAAATACAATCTCCACTGTGTTGAGGGGGCGGTTGGGTAGCCTAGTGGTTAAAGCGTTGACTCGTCATGCCGAAGACCCGGGTTCGAATCCCCACATGGGTACAATGTGTGAAGCCCATTTCTGGTTTCCCCTGCCGTGATGTTGCTGGAATATTGCTAAAAGCGGCGTAAAACCAAACTCAGTCAGTCCACTGTGTTGAACTTTGACATGTTGAATTGAATGTTGTCTAGAAGTAACAGCTTGGTCTTGTCATTTTACTAATCATTTTGCGGTTGACTCGAAGTTACTTTTTGGTTGTGTCGTACCTTGGATAACATGGAAGTATTTGCATAGATCCCTTGACACAACTGTTTTGACTTCACTCTACAAAGTGTTGTGAACACAACTCTCCTTGTCTGTGACAATGCATTACTCTTGATTAGATTGATGCTCATTCACTTTTGCAATATTTTTTTATATTTTTTTTATTTCCATCTTTTGAAGTTACATTTTTCCATCCTTTCTGAACATTCATAAGTTAAGAGTGCATCAGACATATACATATATATATATATATACATACATGCATGCATGCATACACACATACATACGTGTACATACATACACACACACATACACACACAGACAGACAGACAGACATACACACACACATACATACATACATACATACATACATACATACATACATACATACATACATACATACATACATACATACATGTACATTCATACATATACATATGCACAAATATACACATACATATATGTATATATGCTATCCATCAAAAGTTTAGACAGTTTAAAGCACTCACTATATGTTATGTATATATGTATGGTTACATCGAAGATGTATGTCTCCACTAACTTGGGGGAACCAACTGGAAACCTTATGCAGATGAATTGCACGAGGATCATGCATCAAATTACTGTAAAGCATGTGCAAATATCATGCATGTGAACATATGCGTTTTGGTATAAAGTTTTGTTACGCATTCGCAATAATGATAACGAAGATGATGAAGCATGTGATACTTGTGTCTTACCTTAGGCAAGTGAGTTTGTTCAAAATTGCCTCTGTCCACCCAGCAGAAAGTGGATACCAGGTGGGACAGTCATGTGACTATTAACCTTCCAGCACCTCACAGGCAGCTTGGGTTATCCAGGGTAATAATAATCAGCGTCATTGAGCTTGCACTTTGAGCGACCGCAACGGATGGAAAATAGCGCATAACAAATGTGGTGATGATGATGATGATGATGATGATGATGATGATGATGATGATAGCGGCTCTGTTTCCAGACAATGGCAGTCAGTCAACTGCAGACAGTACAGAACGAGTTAGATATCACCAAGGAGACTGTCACGGCACTACAGAAGCAGCTGAGACAGGTACTTTGGTTGGAGTTTGTAAACTTCAGGGGGTTTAGTTAGTGAGAGATAACCAAATCCTTTGGGTGACGAAGCGTGTCATTGAACCTGATTGTTTTTCTCAGTATCAATCATGCCATTGTCTGGTCCCAACTAGACCATTTACAGACTGCCGTCACCTAGCTCAAAAACAGCTGAGTGAGATGTTAAACAGCAAATCATAACATATTTATGTGATCAAAAGTAGGATCATTAAGGGATTTAGGTTAAAAGTAAATGAAACTTCATGAAAGGCAAGGGATCAACAGCTTTTTAAGACTTTATTATTTTATGGACCGTGGTGTAGTGGTTAGAGCGTCCGCCCGGAGAGCGGAAGGTCGCGGGTTCGATCTCCGACCGCGTCATACCAAAAAGACGTTAAAATATGGTACTTGTTGGTCCCTGCTTGGCATTAATGGGTACAACAAGGACTGGTCGGCTCGGAGTCAGTATAATGTGTCTGAGTGGGGTATTCATGCTTCACTGCGGCATGGTATCTCAGTGGACTAGCACTATAAAACCAGCTTAAGTCTGGGCTAGTACAAGCAGCCACACATACACATACACATGCATTCACGTCATCATATGAGCGAAATATTCTCAAGCACGACGTAAAACCCAATTTCACCTCACCTTATTATTTTATGTCGCAATGGAACAATACTGCATCACTTAGCATCATTGTCTGTAGATCAACTGGTCAGGTTTTGCTTTACTGATGTTTATAAATTCTCACATACTAACAAAACACTCCCACCCCACCCCCTGATATTCTCACTCACTCATGTTTTATGTTACAGAGCAAGCGTGAGAGCGTGGAGTACTCTTTACAGAAAGATTTGGATGTTGCCAAGGGAACCATTGATGAGTTGCAGGACCAACTCAAACAGGTAGGAAAGGGAGGGTGGCTTTTAACAACTGAAATGAAAGCAAAGTTGTCAACAACAAGCTTGAAATGTTTTGTAGAGCTTTTATTTTCAGATTTTAACGTTGCAGAAATGGATGTTATCAGACATGTATGAATACCAGACATGTTGTCACGAGCAATTTTATTTTCTGATGTATCAAACACACTGTTGTTAAATGAGTGACATAGGCTTTCATCATTTTTATCCCACCGGCATGTAATGTTGTCGCCCTGTCCGTCCGTCCGTAATCATTTTGTTTCCGGAGCATAACTCAAAGACCGTTCGATATTTTTCAACAAAAATTAGTAGATATATCAAACAGAACCTTAAGTGGTGCCTTTTGCTATTTGCAGATTTTTGGCATTTTTATTTTTCCCGGTTCCATGGAAACATTTTGGACTTAGTCTCAAAAAGTAAGGATTGCTTTCGTTTCCATAGCACAACTCAAAAACCATATAAAAATTTTCAACAAAACTTGGTAGATGTATCAAACAGATCCTAAAGTTGTGCCTTTTCCTATTTGCAGATTTTTGGCATTTTTATTTTTCCCGGTTTTCATGGAAATGATTCGGACTTAATCCCAAAAGGGAGGGTGGGCTTCGTTTCCGGAGCATAACTCAAGAACCGTTCAATATATTTCAACAAAACTTGGTGGATATATCAAACAGAACCTTAAGTGGTACCTTTTGCTATTTGCTGATTTTTGGCATTTTTATTTTTTCCGGTTTCCATGGAAACGATTTGGACTTAGTCCCAAAAGGAGGGGTGGGTTTCGTTTCTGGAGCACAACTCGAAAACTTTTTCAATATCTTTCAGCAAAACTTGGCATATATGTGAGGCAGATCCCAAAGTGGTGCCTTTTGCTATTTGCAGTTTTTGTCATTTATTTTTTTCATGATTTCCATGGAAACGATTTGCACTTAGTCTAAAATCAAGCTGGACTTTAAGTAACTGTCAGATGATTTGTTCTTTCAAAGATGTGGGGGCCGGGGGGATATGTCATCTTCTGATGACTCTTGTTTATTATTCATATGAACACATCTGGTATGTTCAGGACACTGTTTTGTTAAGAATCCATCATTAAACATGTCACCACTCACCAGTGATGTGAAATATATTTCTTTCTCTTTTTTTTCATTTCTGTCCAAAGTCTCTAATATTTATCGATAATCAGTCAATATGTAGTAACAATTATCAGGGATGAGAATTTTCCGCGCATCCGCAGAATTCCATGAATTTCATAAGGCCAAGGGTAATTTTTGTGAATCATCTAAATCCGTTGAGAAAGTTTTAGGAGGGATGGGGTTGCTGTGTTCATGATATTGTCATTTCTTAGCCAGTTTTAAAGGTCTAAAATGCCTAAATATCAGGAGCTTTGTGTCCCCCCACCGGGCGCCGCCCTGGACCCGGCTAGTTTTTCTCAAAACTTCATTCTCATCCCTGAATTATCAATCTCTATCGATAGCCAGCCCTAGTGAAGCCCATATATGTTGCTGGAGTATCTCTAAGAACAGCATTCACCCAACTCACTAACACTAATACTTGTATTGTCAGGCATTGGCATCAAGCTCGGATGTTGGACAATCAGTTCTCCTGGAGACTCTCAGTCAACAGTTGCAGGCAGCAAAGGAGATCCAGAAGAAGCAGGTAGTGTGGCAGGGAATAACTTGTGGCAGTAAACTCACAAATAATATATTTTTGGCCCAAATTGTTCAACGATGTCTGCCTGGTTGTATTCAAAGCATTTCAGACCTGTGAAGATCCGGGTTAGAATTGGTCTTCACGGCCAAGATTTTCCAAAACCCTCTTAGCGCTAAGGTGGTTGTAAGTGCCATACATTAACTTACAAGTATCTTAATGCTAAGAGAACCTCAAATCTAGGCCCAGCAACCCATGCTTGTCGTAAGAGGCAACTAATGGATCGCTGACTTGGTTGACATGTCATCACACTCAATTGCGTAGATCGATGCTCATGCTGTTGATCACTGGATTGTCTTGGCTTTATCACTTTATTGACAGGTGCGGGGATGTTTAGGCAGACAGTGCTTGTGGTTTCTTTCTTACTTACATGCTTAAGGTGTTGTGTGGGGTAAAAAAGTTCATAGAAATTAGTACTAAGAAATTTTGACAGGTATCTTTTGTTTTTGCCAGTCAGTACAAGCTGAGAAAAAAAAATTCAAAATTTCCCACTACACCACAAGTCCACATCCTTGATAATCTCCAGGGTATACGTTCCGATAAAGCTCCACTATACACTGGATGCATCTATGGCTCGAGTCGATGATTTTATTACCTCTGCGGAGCCAGCAAAGGGAGGTAATAAATTCATCAGCTCGAGTTGTAGATGCATCCAGGGTATAGTGGAGATTTATCAGAACATTTACCCTGGAGATTATCGACGATGACAGGACCAGTGAGTGGACAATAATTAGTGGTCCTGTCTTATCATTTAGTGGTCCTGATGAATTTTTACTAGCCAGGGACCACAGGACCAGCATAAATTTCGCATACTGTACAAAGTTGCCAGAAACATTAGACAAGCAGGTGTTTACAGACTATTCGATGACAAAAGTTTCAAAGAAGAAAACATGTAATATCTTTGTTGTTCATTGTAATTCAGTTTCAACTGTGTACATTGCAGGAGCATGAGATCACAGAGCTGAATGAGATGCTGACAGAGGCTGGCGAGACGTTCCAGCAGAAGGAGGCTGAGATTGCCAAGCTGAAGACGGCTCTGGCTGAGGACGAGGACAAGATTAGTCAGCAGGTGACCAGATGATAGTTGACTGTTGGATTTCAAACTGTCTGTGCCTGACGTTATTTCGTCCAGATATGAGATATTTCAAAAAGCCTTATTCTTTTTCAGATGAGGTCCTCCTGGGGTACTTAGTAGTATTTTATGTCCATTACAAATTCCTCCGACAGTTGGAACTATATTTTGGATAGTTAAAATGTCCACTGATCACGCTGAAGATTTGGGTTGGATTGTCCTCCGCCATGATATTGCTGCATAAATAAAACCATTCTCACTCACTCATTTGTTTGAAGACACCTGGGTATTTTAACAGAAAATTCTTACATTCATTCTATTAATACCGTTAATACATCTTTTCAGAACTGTAAAGCATTGTATCCATGTTTGTAGGCTGACATCATAGAGAAGTTGCAGCAAGCTCTGGAAGAGAGCAAACAGGCCATGGAAGACAGTGAGCTACGACTACAGCGCAAGAACGAGCGAATCACCACCCTGGTGGATGAACACAGTCAGATACAAGGTAGCAGTCTGGCTCCAGTACAGCTTGTTCCTCCCCACCCCCCAATACAGTTACGAAGACTCCCTCGACGACTTCTCCGAGGGTTCACTGTCCCCAAGGTCTAGGTCAATGCTACCAGACTATGTCATCAAACAGGACCAGAACCGCGTCCTCAGGGTCATGGTGACGCCCATCCAGAAACTGATGGCGCGTCACACTAAGACTAGCCTCCTCCGACTTAAGACAACTCCTACCAAAGATGGCCCGGAAGAATGGGGCAGTAGTGGTTAAGAAAAAGGAGAAAGAGAATTCATTTTTCCGTAGAAAGTTTAGGAAAGATAAGGAGGAGAAAGTGAAGGAGGTCAAGGAAGAGAAGGTTAAGGTCACAAAGAAGCGAATGAGTCTCGGTAGCAAACTGAGGAGAAAGTCTGGTCAGGGAGCAGGTAGCAAACAGAAATACAATCTCAGAACCAGGTTAAAATTCTAGTCCAAGGGCAGATGTGGGTGTGAAAAATTGAAAGATGCTTCTATTTTTTTGTATGGAAGCATGACAATTGGACATGTGGTTTTACCTGGTGTCCAATAAATCTGTGAAATCTAAGAACTAAGGTTCAACAAGACCAGTTTGTGTTGGTCAAGCACCAGTATAACATTAAGCACAATTTGAATCAAGCTACCAGGCATTACACGTCTGGGCATCATGCTTATGGAACCGGTTCTGGAATATCCATGCCATGACATGAGTTACCACAAGGCCCAAGTTTAAGATATTATGGGTCATATGCTTTGATTCAAAAGAGTAAGAGAAGGTATATTTTTCTGATTCTTCTCTTGAAACCAAAATCCATGATAGATATGTTCAAACTAAGATCTTTATTGGTGTTTGTAGAATCCTTATTCTTGTCCAAATGAAATATCCATATATTTTCACTGGTACTGGGACTGTGGAAATAAGGCGTGGATGTATTTTGAACAGCATATTTCAATATTTACTTACTTGTACTCAATAACTTATGCTGGAGTGTTTTAGCCTGTTTTTGCCTGCCTGTATATTGTGTTGTGGTATCAGTTTGTGCAGCCTTGGTCCAAGCCTTGAAATTTGAATTTCAAGGTCATTTCAAAAGGCATTAAGGGAGATTGTGCCTTGATACTGTAATGACAATTGATATTAAGCCTTGAAATGGCTGGAGATTCTTATGCACTCCCTACCTCAAGTAAATTACATTACAGTTAAATCAACATAGATGTCCAAGCTGGTGACATTAGATAAAGAAGATTTTAAAAAAAGTAGCTTGGTTAACAGGCTTTTCACAGGTCAACAAATAATAATATGAATGTTTTCTTATATGCTGCTCGTAGCATATAGTGTATTTTTTTAGTTTCATGGCCATTTGCCAAGTAGTAACATGCCATACTATTCCATACTACTTATCAAATGGTCAAGGTGCCAAATATACAGTAAATGTCATAATTACAGTTAGTCTTGAAACGTTTCTCCTGCAGTATTGGATGCAAAACATTCTCAAAAAAAGTTTGATACAAAGAACTTTTTGACGCAAGTTCAATTGCAGTGTTGCTGGAATATTGCTAAAAGCAGCGTAAAACCAAACTCAGTCAGTCAATTGCAGTGTCAAAGGTTGCAAACTGTCAAGGTCGTCCATGCTACCCATTGATGGATTCACACTACCCATGAAGCTTGAGAGTACGGTTTCATATCTATCTAAAGACATGTCTCAGGTTGTATGGTTTGGAACATTTTGGCAAGTTTGCTAAATATCTTGTGGAGTCTTTAAAGCAGTTGTTCGAGTTTGTCAATATTGGTGTATATTGAAGTAGAAAACATTCACTTTTAGAATACAAAGAATACTCAGTGGATATTATTGGTGTGTTGAGGGTCCTTGTGTTGTCTAGGCATAATGTGACTGGGTCTTAATTCATTGAATCACTTTGGCCATGATAGTTCAAGATAGTGCTGTATTTATCGTGTTTATTTTGAATTTATGACTTGGAAATGTACCCAAAACAAATATTCTGGTTGTCCAACCAATGTGATTTGCTGAAATGTTTGCGCAATATGCAAAAGTAGATGCTGCTAAATAGAGTAACACTGTCATAATATATTTTCCCTGGTTTGACTTCACAATTTAACATTATGGGTCTATAAGCACATTTATGCAGTATGCATACTGCTTTTGAAGGGTGAACTAAAATACAAAGAATGTCCCCCTTATTTTGTGTAACTTATACATATGCTAGCTACATAGTTAATTATGTCTGTTATCAAATATCTTGTTAATTATCAACGCTGAAAAAGCCTTGCAACCTGAGTGCAATACATTCCATAGCAGGGCTGTCTTGATTTACTTGTGCATTGACGTATTGCAGACTTACACCTGACAATATGATTCAGGATTCACATACTCTTGTATCAGTTCATGTTTTTATTCTGTTCTGATTCCAAAAAGTAATATTCCACTCATCAACTAAGAAGTCACATGCTTCAGCAGTCAGCACATATCAGTTGCATGAATTTAGATGAAAGGGTTGATGTCATATCCTGCACTGCTTTTTACTGCAGTGCTGAATAAAAAACATAGTGAAAAGCTAACTATTTCTTTTCTTTCAATCCTCTTCCCTTGCTCTTCCTCTAGACTTCACTCTCTTCCTTCTCTCCCAACTGAATTGTCTCGCCTTCCCCTTCTATTGTGACTGGACAGCTCTCCCAAATGCGTATATCTGGTAAGATGTGATTTAAAGTTGATGAGTGTATTATCAGTAATTGATTAATGAGTGATGAGTAATTAATAGTAAAATTACAACTGTAAATTATTTTGTGTGATATATATATATGGATTCTCAAATAAACACTTCCATATGTGATGAACTAAAGATGAGAGTTTGTTTTCTATTCCAGACTGCAGACAGTACTAAGTACGAAAGCTGTAACTAATGGCCGAGGCCACGGTTGTTTCCATTGCAGGTAATTCACCAATCGGGACACTCCTCAGCCTTGTTTAGCATGGTCAACTTTCTAAACATGAAATATATTTGTACTCAAAATATGGAAACATTTTTAACAAATCTGATAATTATTAATATGATCTGATTAGCTGTGGACAATATTCAGTGAAATTTTGTAAATTTCCATATGATACCCTTGTTGACATGGAGTGATGATAATTCATGTTTGAAAGTTAAGCATGTTTGGAAGTGACCTAACTCTATTCAAGGCTAAGTCTGTCAGTTTATAAGGAGTTCCAAGGTTGATGTGAATTGTCGTGCAAGGGAGACAACTGCAGCTTCTATCTGTCTGTTGTACCATTATCAGAGTTGTTGCTTATGATAATCTGATAACTGCTGATACAAGATTCATGATGTTATAGTTTTACAGAAAACATTCATCTCAGTCAATTCTATTCACATGATTCAAACACATTCAAGAGCTCATCATTTTACTGTTAGAAGACACTCAATCAATCATCATCATCATTGAATTCATGCAATAAGTGGAAAATATCAAATCTTAAAATTTTGCCAAATTAACAGCTACATGTTCACAAGAGAAAATTGAAATATTTACAGCACAACTGAAAAGATACACCTAGCCAACTTTGATGCAATAACAATATTTTGAATGATGAAAGATAATGAGATAGTTATTTTGATAGCTATTTTTGTGTCATCTACTCCCCAGGTTTTTTCACACTATACCCCACAAGTACTGGCAACATCAAGTAATCTCAGTATGTAGGCTGTCATCACACTATAAGATCCTTAGATTTTCATCAGAAGTCCACATCACTGTCAACTATCCATAATAAGTTGTGGAAATAGTTCCTTTCTCCAAAGTCTCATGCACAAGGGTGACACTAATTGTACGACATGTAGCAATACAGTTTTGAGAACAAAATGCAAATCATGATCTGTCATTTCTGCACATTGATTTTTATGAATAGGAATTGAATGGATCAGATGAATATTTCGCAACAGGATGTTTCTCTGTCAGATCATGTATGAAAAGACAAAGCATACACACGATTCTATTTGTGCTTTAAGATCTGTGCTCAAACTTATTTATCGAAGGCTTTTCCATCTTTCCATCTAAGTGGGTCCCATCTTTCGTAATCACATTGGATCTGTGCCTTGGTTCCATGATATGGTGGTTGTAGCATAGTGGTTAAAACGTTCACTTATTATGCCAGATTAAATTTCACAAATGATCCAGTCAATGAGGTCCAGTTTGGCTGAGCCCCATCAGGATAAAGCCGGAATATTGCTATAAGGACCCCAGAACCACACATTCAGCTAAACTTGATACTGGGGATGCTAATGTTCAGTTTCTGCTTTGCTGGTCCAGACTTGATTGTTTACAAGCTATAGGAAATGCAGGAAGCATTAAACATTCACTTATCAATGAAAGAAAAAGGAGACCTCATAGTAATGGATAAGATCATCTTTTACCAGTTGGTGCGGGTACAAATGTAAGATGAAATGAAACTGCTGGAAAAGATCCATCTCAGCATGGGGGCAGAGAGATATGATGAATGCTTCATAAGGATTACTGGTTAGAATTTGCGTCCAGCTAAATGGATTGTGTGGTTAAAGCATAGTGGGACTGTCTATCGATAAATATCAATAAATATCGGAGAAGTAGCTTTGAGCAAAAAAAGCCCCAAAAGTCTGAAACAAATGAAATTATTTCACACCTGTGGTGTGCAGTGACATGTTTACTAACAAAACAGCTTCCTGAACATAATGTAGAAGCAACCCATGAATAGTCCTGTGTGTATTGTGAGAGTAAATTAGATTTATATTCTATCACAACAGTTTATGTACAATATTATCGATAACACAGTTTTCGTATTGATTTCATATCGAATATTGCTGGGTATGAGGAGTATTGTAGGTTGTGTACAAAGTAGTGTTGGGAATTGGTTAAAATGTCATAATTGATGATTGGTTCATTACAACCGATCAATCATCGAAAATAATTGGTTAGCGTCATTTATGAAATGTGTTAATGCACAAAAAAATAAGGAAAAAAACATGTAGTTCTTTTGGGGGGGGGGGGTGGCAAAATTTCACATCTTTAAAGGATGACTAGTATGGAGGAACATAAAGTTCTTAGAGTCTTTAAGATAAATTCAATCATGACTTGGAACGAGCTTGTAGTGCTTATGAAAGGTAACAGACAAAACCAACCTAGTGAAATATAGTGTTAATGAAAACAAGTGTACTAGAATTGTTTGTGTTCGATTAATCGGACCACTACTAGTACAAAGATCAAAATGAATCGTGAAAGCCAGGGATCCTTGCTGAAATACTGCAGCCACAACTCAAAAAGTCCCCTGTTGCAAAAGCTGAAAATGACAACCTAGTGATGACATTGACAACTCCTCATATGACATGTAAAATTCAGAGACACAAGTGTAATAATCACATAATCCCATGAAGCAGGGATTTACATGGATTCCTGTATTTGAGTGTCCCTGGGACTCATACTCTTATTTTTCAAGGGTCCCGGACAACAAAATGGGGGTCCCAAACACTTAAATATTATTATTGATACTGTTATTGCATTGTGTATCATGATCATCACATTGTTACAGAAATTAAATTGCAAATAATACCATAACCCAGCTAGTAGCAAACTCAGTGATAACATATTGTCACTTGATTGGAATTTTTACAAAAAGTATTTAGACTTTTTCTGAGTCCCTGTGGATGGGCTAATATATTTTGTTGCATCCATTTTCAATTTTTATGCTATAGGACGCAGGAATTCGCGTCCTGTAAATACCTGCATGAAGTGAATTTAGGAACTGCATATGAAACGAATTCTTGAGTGAACAGACATTGCATCAATATATGAAGCTTATGAAAATAGTTCCTGCTCTGTGACATCATATGTATGGTATTGGATTATAATGCAAAATTTATTGGATTGGCTGAACACATCAACGCGACATGTGATCACTCTTTCCAAGTACTATTTGAAAATATAGGAAGGAAGATTTTATTCTAGATGAACACTGTTTCAAATACTTTTTTATATTGATTCATCCATCTACTATTTTTTTTAACTTACCAAGCTTTTTTACATAAATTTAGGAATGTATGGCTTTACAGATAAAAGAATTCAGCACATGACCGTTTGCTTTTTAAATGGGGACACATTTAGGTGATTTTCATTCACTATTCAATATGCAGTTTTTTGCTGGGTATAAGGGATTAATTGTCCCACTCAGAAATGTGTTCTCACCCAACAGGGCTGGGAAGACCCGGGTTCAATTACCCACATGGGTACAATGTGTGAAGCCCATTTCTGGTGTCCCCCACCATGATGTTACTGGAATATTGCTAATAAGCAGCGTGAAACAACTCACTCACTCACTCACTCACCACAAAGATACAATGTGTGAAGCATGTTTCCAGTGTCCCACACCGTGATATTGCTGGAGTGTTGCTAAAAGCAGAGTAAAACTAAACTCACTCACTCACTGTCAAAATCATGTGATCTGATCTGATTTCAAGATGCTGACATGGAAGTTGTAACACAAATATATTAATAAATGGAGGTAGTGACAGATGTTTTACCTGTACAAGGCACAACCCAATCACAGCTGGAGCTGACATATTTGTAAAGGCCATCTCACTTCAGGATTAGACCTGGTTCTGTATACTTGCAAGTGACCACTGTACCTACAGCGAGGTGGTTAGGTAGTCAGTGGTTAAAGCGTTCACTTGTCACTCCGAAGACCCAGGTTCAATTCCCCACATGGGTACAATGTGTGAAGCCCATTTCTAGTGTCACCTGCCGTGATATTGCTGGAATATTGCTAAAAGTGGTGTAAAACTAGACTCACTCACTGTACCTACAGCAAATACATGTACAATGAGTGTATATGATGCCTACTTGAAATGGGAATGTCCTTGTTTGTAGTCTGCATAAAGATAGCCTACATGGAGCATCTGAAGTTGATATATACTTCCTATCAGAACGGAAATGGATAAAAAAAAAGTAAGAAGTATTGTGATACTAAATACCACTATCTTTTCAGACGATTGTAATGCCAGTCTGTCAAGTCTCAGGAGACAGACAAAGAGCAATACCCAAAAGTTTACTCCACAGAATGAGCCACTTCTTGACTACTAAATTGGCAGCTTGAATGAATCTCGGATTGATGACTGACAGGACATGGCCACGATGTCAGACGCATACTTAAAACCAGCAATCATATATTTATATCTGCTTTGAAACCAAAACCTCAGTTCACCCATCTTACAAATTAGGCTACATGTCTTCACCGGATCATTCAGATGAAGTAATTTATGAATTTGTTTAACATTTCTGCATTGTAAACATTAACAGATGAATTTTAATTTGTTAGAATTGCAAGGAATTTTTAAGCATAAGTTGTGAAATTATGTATTGTTGTTGCTACAAATGGCAGACTCGCTTCATGTTGCAGGTGAGAATGATGAGCTTGTGAGGAAAGTTGAAGAACTTCAGGCTCTACTTGACTCCAGCACCTCCGAGGGAGATAGAAATGAGTCAGATGTCAGTGTACTTCTGGCCAAGAAAGATGCAGAAATTGACACACTGAAGGCAAGACTGAAGAGGGAGGAAGACGATGCTACTAAACGTGACCAAGCTCTAATCCATGGCTACAATGCTGAAATAGCCTCATACAAAGCTCAGGTGACAGAGCTGAAGGCGCAGCTCCGGGAATCCAGAGGATTATCACCACAAAAGTCTCCCAGGAAGACACCCAAAAAGACACCACAGAAGAAAACAGAAGATGATCAGAGCTTCAAGAACCACCTTCTGCGTCAGATCAAAGACCTGCAGGATGAGCTGGACAAAAACAGCTCAGCCGTTTGTGAGCTGACCCAGGCCCTGGACATTGCTCGGGAATCCGTGACTGATCTTGAGAAGAAGCTGGAGGTGGAGAGTGGTCATCATGTGGAGACAAAGATCATTGTGACGGAGCTGAAGGCGGAGTTGAAAACATCTCTGAAGGAGAACGAAGATGTGATGAGGGAACTAACTCAGAGCTCGGTAAATGTGAAGATGGAGAAAGAAGAACTTGTGGAGGAAATGAAAGAGAAGAATGAAAATGTGACACAGCTTTCAAGCTCTCTGGAAGAACTGAAAACCAAACTGCAAACCATAACGGAGCAGAAAGACTCACTATCTTTGGAGAAGGACAACCTACTTGAAGTTGTTGCAGCAAAGGACTCAATAATTGTTAGCCATGTGGAAGGGAAGGAATCTATGGTTGAGAAAGTCAAAGAACTGGAGACTGAACTAAAGCAGAAAATAGAAGAGATTGAAAAGTTGGAGCAATCTGTTGAGGAACTTGAAATGGTGAACTCTGAACTAAAGCAAATGCTCAACTCTTCTACGGATCAGCAAGAGAAGATGCTTGTGCAGAAGTTGTCAGACAAGGATGTCGAGATGCAGAATAAATTGGCTGCTCAACGGAAACAGTTGGATCAGAAAATTCTGGAAAAAGATGAGGAGGTCACTCAATTGCAAGACAAGTTGTCTGCCCTGAAAAAAAGAACTTGATCAGTTAAACACCCAGAAAGAGAAAGATGCTAAAAAAATTGAAGAGATGCTGGCAGTTCAGAGGGAAGAGTTGAGCGGAATCATGTCACAGAAGGATTTAGAACTGAAAAGCAAAGTGGACCAAATAAGTGACCTTGTTGCAGAAATCGAAGCTTTGAAGAACGACACAACTGAAAGAAGTGTTCGTTGTCAAAATGTTGAGGGCATGATGGTAAACCTCAAAGCTGAAGTGGAGTCGAGAGAAAGTGTGATAGAGGATTTGAAAAGGAAGACTGACTCTTCAGAGAAAGAGGTGTCAGAATTAAAGGAACAGCTGCAGAAGATGACAAATGAAAATGAGGAGCTACAGTCATCCCTGCAAGGATTCAAGTCATCACAAGAGTTAAAAGATGCTGAGAATAATGCAACACTGCTGCAAGTGAGAAGTGAGTTAGATGATGCTCGGCAGCAGCTTGGGGACAGAGAGAAGGTTGTGAAGGAAATGGAGCACCAAACTTTAGACATACAGGATGCTGTGAAGGCTCAAAATGAGCAAATCAGAAGTATAAAGAAGTGTCTGGATGAGAAGACTGCTGAAACATCAGAGCTGGAGAAGAGACTAGTGGATGCCAAGGCAGCTCTGAGTCAGAAGGATCAGGAAATGTTTTCCATGTCAGAAACAATGATGAGTGATGAAGAAAAGTCAAAACAGGAGATTAAGGATATGAAAGCAAAATTATCTGATATTCAGGCTGAACTATCCACGAAAGAAAATGAGCTACAGCTAGTTCGGGAGTCCTATACAAATATGCAGGAGCAAATTCTGTCAAATGATGCAAAACTGTCCCAGCTGAGTGAGGCATCGATAGACATTGCAGAACTGAAGTCAGCTTTACACATGGAGAAGACTCTTCACCAGAAGTATAAGGATGACCTGCATGATGCAGAGGAAGAACAGAAAGAGATGAAAGCTCGTTTGAAACAGAGTCAAGATGACTTGAAAGTTTCTGAGAAAACAAGGGCTGAAATAGAAACCACCCTTCAGCAATACCGAGATGACCTGAAAGGTGCAGAGACAGCCAGAGCTGAAGCAGAGACTGCCCTGAAGGAAGTGCAAGCTGACCTGACAGGGAAAAACAGTGCCCTGAAGGAGACTCAGAGTGCTCTGAAGGATGCTGAGGAAAAGGAGAAGGAAATGGAGGGAGCCATGAAACAACTCCAGGATGAAGTGAAACAGTCACAGAAGGGGAAACAGACACTGAATGAAGAGATGAAGATGGCTGAGGAACGATGTCAAAAGGAAAAGGAAGACTTTGACCAACTGAAAGAAACCCTTCAAATGTGTGAGAAAAACCTGACAGCAGTTAGTTTGGAGAAGAACGTTCTGGAAGAGAAAATGAAGTGCACAGAAGAGAGAAATGAGCAACTGCAGAATGAGTTACAGTCTGCTACAGAGAAGTGTGAGCAGTTGACGATGGAGCTTGCTTCAGTTCAGGAGAAGGTGGTCAGTTTGGAGGAGGAAGTTAAGAGACTAAGTAGTCGAGTTGTGGACAAATGTGATTCAGTGAACTCGCTTTCAAACACTGTAACAAGCGACCAAACATCTTCTGATATCCTGATGGAACTTGATGCAGAACGCAAGAAGAACCAAGAGATGCTGCAGTTGGTAGAATCCATGAAAACAGAGGATGACCTTGCCCCAGGAAGTGCCCGCAGACTCCGGAAGGAGAAGATTGAGGTTGAATGCGCACTTGTGAATGCCAAGTATGAGATCAAACGGTTGAAGAGACAGCTTGAGCGGAGTCAAGGAGGGTCTATTGTGTTAAGTCCAACTAAAACAACAGACAGAGATCTGGTTAAGAGGTTAGAGGACTCTGAAAATAAGTATGAAGCGTTGCAAAATAAACATGCACAGTGTGTGAAGGAGTTGAGTGAAGGTCAAACCAAGGTTGTGACTCTTGAAGCAGAGATGAAGGACATTAGATGTGAACTTGCTGAGAAAAAGCAAGATGTTCAGAATCTTAGCAAAACTCTGGAAAACAGTTCACGGGAGAGGACGTCGTCTTCTTCAACAGCATCAACCGACTCCTTCGTCCATGATGAACTACAAAGGGTAAGGATTCATATATTTTTCCTAACTTTCAACCAAATATTCCCTTTTTCCTGAATATTAATGAGATCTAAAACAAAATATATTTAAGGTATTGAAAGTATAGTCAGTTTGAGGATTCTTTCTTTCAGTTTGGATGACTTCTTTCAGTGTACTGATCTGAAACCCTTTTTATGTGAAAATTGAATAAGTGAACATGGCAACAAATAGGCTGGGGTTTGGCACATCGATCTGGCCCCGATTTCTCGAAACAAACTGAGTTTGACAATTTGAAACAGCTGCATTTTTAACAAGACTGCATTTTTTAAATTAAAAAATCCCAAACAACTTAAGTAATCTATCCACCAAACTCAAATTGTCTACTAAGTTTGAGTTTAATATTGATTTCAGTTTATTCTGGGAAATGCATTTTCCTGTGTTTTCTCAAATTTGAGTAAAAACTCTGACTTAAGTCAAAACTCAGACTTAAGTTTGTTTCGAGAAATCGGGGCCTGGTCTTATTCCTCCAGGGTAACATTAGTGCTGCTTCATGTTCCAACTGTTATTTACAGTTATTTCAAAGTATGCAAACTTAAAAAGTATGAGTTCTGATAAGCATAAATGATATTTTAACCCCCAAAACACATATTTAAAGTATTTCTTTGGTTATTTGTAAATGTGTTTAGAGCCAGGATCGAGAGAGAAATCTCCGCCAACAGTTGCAGCAGGCTAGCAATTCCATGAAGGAGAACATTGAGAAGATCTCTGAGCTGGAGGAACAGTTGACATCTACCCAGCAGACCCTTCTAGAGGCTCAGGACACAGTCACTATGATGAAGGTGAGTGTTATGTCAAAGTTGACATCAACCAAGCTGTTCTTTCTGGAGGCACAGACCTTCTTCCTTTTGAAGGTGGGTGGTCTGTGACACCTGAATTGAAGCAGAGCTACAGATAACTTTTTTGACCATTGGGTTATGTACTCGCTTATGTTCATCTCAATTGGGTATCCTAATTTTCCTTTGAGGAAACCAAATATATTGTACTCACCTCACTGAAGCTCAATTGGGTATTTTGCCATTTTTCCATTAATTTAAAAAATATAGTAAAGTTTAAATGTTAGTGTTTGTTATTTATATTTGATCTGTAATATGAGAAACGATAAGACAGACTGCAAGTTGCCAAGTTCATGTCCTGAAATAGCACCTCTCAATATACTGCAGTTATTTATCTATCCACCTGTACACAAGCTAAGATTTGACAGTTTTGAGTGTACGCATGTAAGATCACATTTATTGAGTATTTACAAAAATTCAAGCGTACCTGTAGACTTAATATGAACTGAGTTTTCACATAAATATTTGCGTAATTTAAGCAGATACGCAGCTTATCTGTACCTCTGTTTAAGGTCAAACCATAGCCGCCATGTAGCAGATGTCTTATTTCTGTCCATGTGGCTGTGTTTGCAATTTCTGGGGAGGGAGGGAGGGAATTCAGGTACTTC
The DNA here is from genome assembly GCF_003918875.1 of Haliotis rubra. Taxonomy (NCBI): domain Eukaryota; kingdom Metazoa; phylum Mollusca; class Gastropoda; order Lepetellida; family Haliotidae; genus Haliotis; species Haliotis rubra. The sequence goes on from NW_025767079.1 coordinate 3,322,696, forward strand.
ATGTTTTCTTGTATTGTTTGATCCAGCTAAACAGGATCAATTATAATATGTGACATACTATCCGCCATCGGGGCCGACCGGTCAGGTAGCCTAGTGGTTATAGCGTTTGCTCGTCACGCTGAAGAGGCTGTGGGGTAACCTAGTGGTTAAAGCGTTGGCTCGTCACGCCATAGACCCGGGTTCAAATCCCACATGGGTACAATGTGTGAAGCCCATTTCTGGTGTCCCCCGCCGTGATGTTGCTGGAATATTGCTAAAAGCGGCATAAAACAAAACTCAGTCAGTCAGTCAGTCGTCATGCTGAAGGCCCGGGTTCGATTCATCACATGGGTACAATTTGAAAAGCCCATTTCTGGTGTCCCCACCGTGATATTGCTGGAATATTGGTAAAAGTGGTGTAAAACTAAACTCACTCAATATTAACCTTTATATGTTTACCAGGCCAAAATATGAATATTCACAAGCCATGGTCCAGCTGTACAAAATACACCAATCCTACAATTGTATTTCAGAGAGAGCATGAGAAGCTTTCACGAGAGCAGACGACATCAAATGAGCTCAGGGAGGAGATCAAGCAGCTGAAGGTCGACCTTGGACGGAAGACTGAGAAGCTTGAGGTCAGAAGTTTGTCCTTGAAGGACCTGAGGAGAGGCCAAGATGCAGAGCGAGAGAAGTTTGATGTGGTGCTTCGAGGTTTGTACTGTGACATTGGAATATAATGCAGTCCTTCCGTCCGTACTCATTTCGTTGGAGCATAACTCAAAACCATTCAATATTTTTCAACACAAAATGGTGTGTATATCAAGTGGTGCTTTTGCTGTTTACAGGTTTTTGGCATTTGTATTTTTCTGGATTTCCATGGAAACAATTTAGACTTTGTCTCACAAAGGGGTTGTTTTCGTTTCCGGAGCATAGCTAAAAAATCACTCAATATCTAACCTTGCTAATATATGAGGCATATACCAAAGCGGTGCCTTTTGCTTTTTTACAGATTTTTGGGATTATTATTTTCTAGATTTCTATGGAAACTTAGTCTCAAAAGGGAGGGGTGGGATTCGTTTCTGGAGCAAATCTCGAAAACCTTTCTCTATCTTTCAACAAAACTTGGCAGATATTTGAGGCAGATCCCAAGAGTATAATTAATTTGAGGCAAAGTGTTTGGCACTGGGCATTCATGGAAACCTTGCCACTGTTATTGTAGATGCCCGGGCCAATGAGCAAGTGATAGAGCAGCTGAAGGTGGCTCTGACAGAGCAGGAGGAGACAATGGTTGCCCAGGACAAGGTGCTCAATAACAAGGATGACGAGATCAAGACGCTCACAGAAGGTGTGTTCAGACTGTCATGTTGTCTCAGTCAATATGATAAAAGTCTGTCCGTTGGGTCAGTAGTGGCCAAATTTTTCCCCAAGTGCAAACCTGGATGACGTGAGGCTTTTTGCCAACATTGACATACCATAGTGTAACTGAAATAATGTTCCAAGCAGTGTTGGCTCGTGAAAATCCAGGTTAGAATTGGTATTCAGGAACCCATACTTGTCGTAAGAGGCAACTAACTGATTAGTTTTCACTTTTGAAACATACATCCATCCCTATAATACTCCATTGTGTTGATCTGAAGGAATGGCATCATGAAAAGAAGTTTTCCCGGTCTAATCATTTTCAGATTATTTCTAAATTGTCCGGAATGTGCATTTGGTTTACCACAACTTCATTGTTGCATCAAGTTTGCTCTAGTTTATCATATATTCTCCCCACAGAGCTGAACAAGATGACGGAGCGGTACAGACAGATGCTGGATCAGCGAGGTGATTCGAGTAGGGAGTTGAGGGACGTAATGAAGTCTCTGACCAAGGCAGAGGTGGAGAGAGATGAGATAAAGCGGCAGGTGGACAAGCTCACGTCTGAGAAGAATCAGAAGGACATCGTCATCAGAGAGAACAACCATGAGATAAAGGACCTGGAACGCTCTCTAGCAGGTAACAACTTTTGTTTAAGACACTGAGAAAAGCTTTGATGACATGATCCCTGTGAACAACTTGCTTGGTGAGTCATACCTCCGCTGTTGTGACCACTTCTTGCCATGCCTTCTCACCTCGGAACACACTGTAATTTCCTTAGAGTGTGTTCAGCCACTTTTAGCAATATTTTAGCAATATCACTTCAGGGGACACCAGAAGTGGGCTTCACATGTTGTACCCATATTGGGAATCGAACCCAGGTCTCATCTGTATTTTTGTGTGGAATCTTGTGCCAGCCTTGTTTGGTCTGTCACAAAAATATATCATGTACATGTGCAGATGCTGAGGATTTTTCATACGTTTTCTTGACTCAAATAATCTAGATTAAGATATCCACTGTAACAATCTCTTCAATATTCCATGTGTTTTGCAGAGAAGCGACAAGAGAATGTGGATCTGAAGAGCTCTGTAGACAAGGAGGTTCATAAACATGTGGAGGATAAGAAGGCCGAGACTAGCGCTGTGATAGACGACCTCAAGCTGAAACTTAGGGTGAGATACATGTCTCTTTCACCTTGTGCTGCAGGCTGTGTTGCGAACACATTACGTCGTTGTCGGTTAATCTTGTATCAGCATAGGTACTTTGGTAGTTTGAAATCTGCTATAGATTATTATAAATTTCTTTTTGGAATGGTGCATTTGCCAGATGCGATAGCCAAATCATTATGATGATGAATGTCATAATCATCAAGTGAATTGCATCTCCATAATAATTGATCATTGTGATTGATGTAGTGATTTCAATACTATTGAACTCATTGTAAAATCTAGGGTTAAACAACTTTGAGTGAGTGAGTTTAGTTTCCTACCCAGGGTTGCCACAGGTCAGGGAAAAGTCAGGGAAGAAATTATTTTTTTAAGATCAGAGAAAAGTAGGGAAATTTGTTACCAGTCAGTGAAAATTTAAGTTTTGGAAAAAAGTCAGGGAAAATTGCCTTTGGTCAGGGAAAACTAGTTCTATTCAGACTTCACAGAGGCAACGATTGTATGATTTTGAGTTCCATGTCTGTATTAAATGGGGTTTTATGTATAGAGATTGGTATTACGGACTTTCAGTCACTTATTTTGGCAGTGTCCATTTGTAGACATATGTTGGAATAACTTCCATGGATGGTTGACACAGAAATGTGACCAAATATTCAATCTCAAGCTCTCTGCTGAACTTGTTATATTTGGGTGTCACTCAAATACTGTCACAGATACTGTTTTTGACCCAATGGCTATATTCTTTGTGTATAAATGTCAAGGGGTAAAATCACACATTGATGGTTTGAAGAAATTTAGTTTCTCAAGCGGAAATAATCTCGATAAATTTTACACAAAGTTCGCAGTCTATCATCCACTTTTCAATTACTAGTAATCCAGCCAAAGTATAAGTGAAAAGCAGACACAGTGAAAAGCTAGCAGTTTATTTATTAAACTCACAACAGTATTAGTATGAATGTGAGAGTGAATGAGTTTGTTTTTTGTAAGAAATTGTCATAATTTCTACCAGTAAGATTTCATACTGTACAAATGAGAGTCACCATTTTTCTGGAGGTGATCCTCAATCTTGTAACAGGGACTTTCTGACAATAAAAACATTGAAATAAAAAAAATTCAAAACTCTTACGTCAGAGTTTGCCAGAGGTAATATTTCTGTGTCATACACTTCATCTTGATGTTAAATGGATCTCTGTGTTTGTTAAATTACGTCTGATTACTTTGTCTTAAGATTTCACTTTGTCTTAAGTAAAATGGGCCGAAATTTTATTTGTTTTCTTCTAATATTGATCAGTGAAAAATCAAATTGTCAGGGAATTTAAACTTTCGTCATCTGTGGCAACCCTGACACCGCTTTTAGCAATATTCCAGCAGGGGGGGACACCAGAAATTGGCTTCACATATGTACCCATGTGGGGAATCGAACCCGGGTCTTCAGTGTGACTAGTGAATGTTAAACACATTTGGTAATGACCAACCAGTCTGCAGTTAATTTCTGACAAATGAAAAATCACTAGATCATGGGAGACATAAACTAGCCCCATCAGATTATCAATAGTCACTGACTAACAGACTACTGTATGTTTTTGTCATCCTTGAGATGACATTGGAACTGTTTACTTGTAAATGTTATTTGTCAGTCAGTTTATAGGAGCAGTGTTCCAAACAGCATGGCGGCCTGTGAAATTTGCTTTGCAGAGTTATGCAATGGGGTAGCGTGGGGTCATGGGGGTCAATCCACGATGGGTTTAGTGGGGCCATGGGGCAGCTTAGTGGGGGTAGCTGATGGGAAGATGGGGCTTAGTGAATTGTAGCTAGGTGGGGTGATGGGGGTAGCTTAGTGGGGGCAAGATGGGGGCAGTGGGGTGGGGGGTAGCTGAGTGGGGGCTGATGGGGTAGCTTAGTGGGATGGGGAGTGGGGTTATGGGGTAGCTTAGGGGGCTGATGGGGTAGCTTAGTGGGGGGGGTAGCTTAGTGGGGCGGGGGTGAAATGGGGTAGCTTAGTGGGGCGATGGGGTAGCTTAGTGGGGCGATGGGGGTAGCTTAGTGGGGAAGGGAGGTGGGAGGTAGCTTAGTGGGGCGATGGGTAGCTTAGTAGGGGTGATGGGGTAGCTAGTGGGGGCAGATGGGGAGTGGCTTAGCTGGGGAAATGGGGTGCTTAGTTGGTGATGGGGTAGCTTAGTGGGGCGATGGGGTAGCTTGGTTTGGGTAGCTTAGTGGGGAAGTGGTGGGGTGGGGGCTTAGTGGGGCAGTGGGGTAGGTGGCGATAGGAGTATTAGGTTAGGCGATGGGGTAGCAGTGGGAATTGGGGTAGCTTGGTGGGGCTGATGGGGTAGCTTAGTTGGGCGATGGGGTAGGAAGTTTGGCTGATTGGGGTAGCTTAGTTGGGCGATAGGAGGTAGCTTAGTTAGGCGATGGGGTAGGAAGTGAATGGGAGTAGCTTAGTTGGGCGATGGGGTAGCTTAGTGGGGTAGTGGGAGGTAGGGGTTGGCGATGGGGTAGGAAGCGATAACTTAGGGAAGGAAGCTTAGTGGGGCGGTGGGAGTAGCTTAGTTAGGCGATGGGAGTAGGGATGGGGTAGCTTAGTGATGGGAGGAATGGGGTAGCTTAGTGGGGGCTGATGGGGGTAGCTTAGGGGGATGGTATAGTGGGGGGTAGCTTAGTGGGGCGGTGGGGGTAGCTTAGGGGGCGATGGGGTAGCTTAGTTGGTGATGGGAATTGTTAGAGGCGATGGGGTGGGTAACAGATGGGGCGGTAGCTTAGTTGGGCGATGGGAAGCTTGAGTGGAAGTGGGGTAGCTAGCAAGTTAGGCTGATGGGGAGTAATGATGGGGTAGCTTAGTTGGGCGATGGGTAGCTTAAGTGGGAAGATGGGAGGTAGCTTAGTTGGGTGATAGGGAGGGGATAGGGTAGCTTAGTGGGGCGATGGGTAGCAATGGGGTAGCGATGGGGTAGCTTAGTTAGAGGCGATGGGAGTAGCTTAGGTTGGGCGGTGGGAGGATAAAAGCTTAGTGGGAGTGATGGGGTAGCTTAGTGGGGGATGGGGTAGCTTAGTGGGAGGGGGTGATAGGGTAGCTTAGTTAGGCTGATAGGGTAGCTTAGTTAGTGGTAGCATTAAGGATGGGGTGGGTAGCTTAGTGGGTGATGGGGTAGCTGATAGGTAGCTTAGGTAGAGGTGGGAGTAGCTTAGTGGGAATGGGGGTAGCTTAGTGGGGCAATGGGGTAGCTTAGTGGGGAAGCTGATAAGGGTAGCTTAGTGAGTGCTGTGGGTAGCTTGGTTAGGTGATGGGGTAGCTTGATTGTAGTAGCTTAGGTGGATGGGAGTAGCTTGGTGGATGGGGCGATGATGGGTGGTTAGAGCTTGGTGGGGGCGATGGGGTAGCTTAGTGAGGCGGGTAGCTTAGTGATAGGAGCGATGGGGTAGCTTAGTGGGGGCGATGGGGTAGCAGTGGGCGATGGAGGTAGCTGATAAGTAGGAATGATGGGGTAGCTTAGTGGAATGCTGATGGGGTAGCTTAGTGGGGCGATGGGGTAGCTTAGTGGGGCGATGGGGTAGCTTAATGGGGCGATGGGGTAGCTTGATGCTGAAGACCCAAGATAGATTTCCCACATGGGTACAATGTGTGAAGCCCATTTCTGGTGTCCCCTGTCATGATATTGCTGGAATATTGCTAAGAGCGGCGTAACACTAATCTATCTTGCATGCAACCCGTGAAGGTCCGAGTTAGAATATTGATCTTCAGTAACCCATGCTTGTCGTAAAAGGCGACTAACAGGATCGGGTGGTCAGGCTCGCTGACTTGGTTGACACATGTCATTTGTTCTATTTGTGCAGATTGATGCTCATGCTGTTGATCAATGGATTGTCTGGTCCAAACTCGATTGTTTACAGACTGCCACCATATAGTGCGACTATTGCTGAGTGCGGCGTAAAACTAAATTCTTTTTTGAGAAACTAAGTGCCTTTTTGTTTTCAGGAAAAAGACCGCGATTTACGGAAGGTTGAGAAAGAAATCCAGAAGTATGAAGATCAACTGAAAGAAATGAGGAAAAATGTGACCGACAAGGACCATGAAATGGAGGTGAGTTGTCTCCCTTTACCATCTGCCAGTTCTATTTCAAATACATTGTGGAGGTGATAGCTTTGTTTTAAAGGATATAGCTGTTCATTTAGTTACTAAATACAATTTGAAGGTTATAAAAAATCAACGTCATAAATCTCAATTTTTTAACCGTGAAACAAATCCAGGTTAGGGTTATTATTGGATGTGACGTGATTACATACGGGAAAAGACAGTAGTGTGGACAAGACTACTGGATCAGTGTCTGTGTCTAACCAAGGGATGATATGTTATGAGCAGGCTTGGCGAGAACAACGCGACAAGCTGGTGGGCAGTCTGGAGACGCTCATGAAACAACAAGCAGCAGAGATCAAACAACTCAAGCAGGAAAAGCAAACTGTCAACATCAAGGTATTGACCTTTGTGATGTTTGGATGACTAAAGAGAAATGCATAAAAACTGTTGAAATGATATTTGGTGTTTATGCCGATGTACCACACATACTTGTCCCTCCCGTTCTTCGTCCATGCTAGCCTCCTTTGATTGTCACCAAAGCTACTATCCCCGGTTCCAGCTTCCATTGTATGTCTCCAAGATTCTGTACCCATCTCCACCCTGCTCAGTGTGTCCCTAAGATGCTGTCCCCATCTCTACCCTCCCTTGTATGTTGCCAAGATGCTGTCTACACTCATCTGCCCCTTGTATGTTCCCATGTCTGATGGGCAGTCCACACTCACTCTCTCTTGTGTTTGTCACCTCAGTCTGAGAGTCACTCTCTCAATCTCCCATTTGTATATCCCGTAAGAGGTTGTCCCCAATCACTTCCTCCTGCATGTCACCCAAGATGCTGTCCCTGTCCTCTCCAGTAAGTCCCCCAAAGGCTATCCCCACTCAACATCCCTTCTGTTTATGTCCTCAAAAATGCTGTCCCTGTCTTCCTTTGTTATTCCCCCGAAGATGCTGTCCTTGTCCTCCCTTGTATGTTCCCTTAAGGCTGTCCCCACTCAGCATCCCCTCTGTTTATGTCCCCCAAGATGCTGTCCCTGTCCTCCCTTATATGTCCCACAAAGGCTATTGATGTTCTCTCCTAGGTTATCCCCACACAACATCCCCTCTGTTTATGTCCCCCAAAGGCTGTCCCTGTCCTCTCCACTATGTCCCCAAAGGCTGTCCCCACTCAACATCCCCTCTGTTTATGTCCCCCAAAGGCTGTCCCTGTCCTCTCCAGTATGTCCCCTAAGGCTGTCCCCACTCAGCATCCCCTCTGTTAATGTCCCCCAGGATGAGGTTCTGTCCCAGATGGAAGAGAAGGAGATGAAGATTGTGGAGCTGGAGGAGAAGCTCCTCAATCTGGAGCACATGATGACCTCACAGAACAAACAGAGCAGTGGCAACCGAGGTCGCAAGAGGTCGACCGTCGCCTCCCACCCTGACTTAGAGCTGCTCAGGAAACAGGTTCGATGAGATCAATATAAGACCTATGTGTTGAAGATGTAGTGAGTGAGTGATGATGATAAGGATGTTGTCGGTGATGTTAAAGATGTCACTGATATTGACTATGCTGATCTTTGAATGTTGCAAGAGATGGCAGGGCTCCAGATAATTTTTCAACATCAGGAGTACGTACTCCTTATTTGTTCAATACGGAGTACTGGAAAACCTTAAGTGTACATTTAGAGTACTAAATGGAAGTTAATGGACTATCAGTAATCTTGTGTTTCGTTTCATGTATGCACCACAACATTGCTACTCTTGTGTAAACAGGTCAATACACAATAAAACAATACTTTTTTCAGATAAATACGTCTATAAATGATTCTAAGAACGTACACCATTGCTGTGGTGCGTATCTGCTACATTTTCTAAATTATTTCCTACCGTATCATGCATATTTTTTATCCGTACATACGCCGATACGGCCCTGAGATGGTGAGGATGTCAGTGATTGAGAGGATGTCTATGTTATTGAGGATGATACTGACGATGTTGCTATTGATGTGGACGATGTTGCAGCTGGAGCAGGAGCGTGAGGACAAGCTGGAGCTACAGAGACAGATGCGGCTGCTGCAGAAGGCCAGCGACCAGATAGTGGCGGACCTCAAGTGTTCCAACAATCGCCTACAGGTACAGGTGGCAGCACTGCAGGTACTCATGGCATGGCCACACCCACACCCACTCACACGTTACGCACTGCAGCTTGTGTGGAGCTTGTCACAACTCTTTCCGTTGTCAACACAATTTGCCGTTTTATCATGATGATGATTTGTCGTTCATGAGTCACATGATGTTCATAACAGCACACGGATGTCTACATTGTCACATGACGTTTATGCGTGGGTGTGAGTAACAGTGAAGTAGCAGGTGACATGCTAGGTTGAGAATGGTCACAAATTTTGCGTTGTGGAAGCTTGATTGTGTTTGACTGTTGGTCTTATCATTTACATGAGTCATTGAACAGCAGAATTTTTCTCACGTTTTTGAATGTCATCTTATTTTCTCAGAAGACTTCTACAGTACATTGTGACAAAACAGTCCATTAAATTATGCTAGAGCCTTCCTGAGGATTCTTTTCATTATATCTGTGTTTTTACACAAAATACCAAATGACCATATTTTCTCAACCTTGCATTCGTCAATCTGACAGGTATGCATGCAGCATTATTAATGTTTGTGTTGTTTGTTGTTTTTAAAGTGAGAAATGGAAGATATCAGTTATGAAGTTAGTCTATTAAAAAAATATGTATGGTAAAATTCAGAGACGCCTACTTTTAAATATATAGCTTGTGTACAATGTCACAGGGCACAATGTCCTTTCAACAATTTATCTGGACAATACTCAGCGTGATGTCAAATGTCAGTAAATATTACGAGTGAGTGAATGAGTATAGTTTTGCGCCACACTCAGCAATATTCCAGCTTTATGGCGGCGGTCTGTAAACAATCAAGTCTGGACCAGACAATCCAGTGATCAACAGCATGAGCATCGATCTACGCAATTAAGATAAATGACATATGTCAACCAAGTCAGTGAGACAGAAAATATTGTGAAATTGGAATTGGAACTCACGTTAAACAGCAATAAGTTATGTTAGGACTTTGTACAGGTGACTTGTATTGCACTGACAAGTTTCAGCTGAATAATATATTTTCCTAAAATTGACTGTCAAGGATACTTTGCAATCCAGGATGTATCATGGCCTTTAAAAATAAGCATGATGTATTTTGTTGTTGCTAGTGGTGGTGGATGCTGCATGTTGCACAGGGAAACGTGTTCTGCTGCCTCATGCTAAACTGCACAATAATACTGTATATGCTTCAAACACATAATTGTTTGAATTCTAAGATGCACTTTTGAAGAATGTGTGTGATATTTCTTAACTTTGTGTTGTGGCTTACTTGACTCTGTTTACTGCTTCCTTTAGCATACCCTATTGATTCATTGATTATTTACATTGCATGTGGGTGGGGGGTGTCACTTATTTTGTATATAAATTTATATATTTGATTTTATTTTCATTTTTTTAGTTTTTTAAATTAATTTAATTTATTTATTTATTATTTATTTATTTATTTTTATTTTATTTTTTTAAATTTATTTATATTTATTTTTTATTTATTTATATATATATTATTTTTATTATTATTATTATTATTTTTATTTTTTTTTTGGGGGAAATTAAATTCATCATCACTCCCCCTAGCCTTAATTTATTAATGGTCCCTTAGATTTCTCTGTCTTCTGTCACTATTGTACTCTTGCATGGATATTTGGATATGGGAATTGCTTTGCTCATGGTGGTCCTTTGTTATTTCTGAGCCACGAATAGCTTCAATGCTGCTGATGGTGCATAAAGCAACACTTACTCACTCATTAGGTATTTCTGTATGTGCTATACATGATAGATTTGTGCTTGGTTTCATTCTTGCCTTGTTTATATTGCATTTTGGACCTTTCCTGAAGTTCAGCTTCAAATATATCTCAGAAAATAGCTGTACACATTTTATGGGAATGGAGTGTATATTGCAGAAGAAATTTATGTGATTTTATGTGATCATTTTGGATTTTTTATCCTTAATAATTTAAATGATAATTGAGTATCTGTGGAAGGTATTTATGAGATCATTTAACTATTTATTTTCCTCAAAAAGAAGCTGTTGCTGTTCAATCTAAACAGACTTCCTTAAATTTTTTAACACAGTAGGTTTTTTCCAGAGTTGGTATGGGCAGAGAAAATCTGATCAAGCTATAGATCAGTATCCTTAATCATGTATCTTATTTTGGTGAGAATTAAGTCAGTATTAACAGCCAAAAATCAACTTATTTACTGATAAATTCTGTTTTGACCAAGTCATCTTGGTTAGCTCTGATTTTAATAACTGACTTGCCTTACAGGGAGTCCCCCCTCCCCCAAAGCCCCCACGAATGGACCCGAGCTTCATCAATGACAATGAGCCTACACACGGCCATCAGGAGATGGATGCCACGCCCCCAATAGCTGCCAAGGCCATCAAGAAGTCTGGGAGGAAACGAGCGCCGGCACAAGAAGAATCCCCCGCTCCAGAACAGGTACAACAGCAAACAGGATGCTGACTTCTCCGATTTAGGTGTCTCATGTTCAGAGAGAGTTCTATTTAGAAAAGACACCATGCTCTTCTACCTGCGCTTACCTGTGGCTGCTGACTGTATCTGAGGTCTAGTAACATGTTGTTCGATCCTGATCCTGACGATAAAACTGGCACTGGTGGTAAAATTGTGGTATGCCATCTTAATGGGCTAGCAGTATAAAACCAGAATATCCAGACTAGTACAACTTGCAACACAGATGCATTTTCATCAATATAAGCGCAATAATCATTGACAGCAGCCTTGAGACCCATTTCAAGGCGCCTGATGTACAGACACTAAATGATGTAGTCTCTGTTTTGAACGATTCTTGTCACTGAGTGGTTCTCGTGTGACGAAGGGGCGGTAGGGTAGCATAGTGGTTAAAGTGTTCGTTCATCATGCCGAAGACCCGGGTTCGATTCCCCATATGGGTACAATATGTGAAGCCCATTTCTGCTGTCCCCCGCCGTGATATAGCTTGAATATTGCTAAAAGCGGCGTAAAACTAAAGGCACTCACACTCACTAGTGAGATGAAAACTGGTGAGGGCTTTGACTAATGAGGGCCCAGATTATTTTGGTATTATTTGGCCTGTTCTACACATTGCAATTCTACACCACAGTTTGGACATACTCACAGGCTTATTATATTAGCTGACTGAGATACATGTCAGTGACATTCCATAAATCAGTCATATATTAGGGCTGTAACGATGCATCGAAATATCGTTGGATTGCAGTTGTTGAGTCTCCGATAGCAATTAGTCGATGGTAGAAACTAAAAACTATCGATGCATCAATAGTATGTGTGACTATCGATAGTTTAGTAATTGACCTCCGGTGATAAATGCAAAGCGCAAAATACAGGAAGTACCAGATTCGTTCGCTTTGATTTAGAGTTATCCGCCCAGTTACCTCTTAAACAATCTTGATCTGGATTTCAAGTTTCGTGACAGTTATTAAACGAGACTGAAAGTACTTCAGCTTGTTTTTATTTCATATAAACTGTACATTCATTTGGGAAATGACTTCAAATGAGACAGGAGAGAAAAACTATTGCAATAGCTGGTCGCAATAGTATGTTGCAATAGACTATCGCTATCGCAATAGTTTTTCCCTCTCGATAGTCACCCCTATCATATATATTATGCAGAAACAAAGTGCATACAAACCTATGAAGCATGTACTTGTTTTGAGAGTATTTGCACTGCCTCTGTTCCAGACGCCGAAGTCAAAGCGGGGCCGAGGTCGACCTCCTCAAATTAAAAAAGAAGCAGAGGCTCCACCAACAGAGAATCTCATGGCAATAGCTGTAAGTCAAACATGTAGAAATGATCATAATCATTTTAAATCCAAATTGAAGATCCGGATTTGAATTGGTTTCCAGTGTAAACCAAGCTTGTCACAAGAGGCACCTAACAGGTCAGGGTGGTCAGACTAGCTGACTTGGTTGACGTATGTCATCACCTCCCAATCTCTTTAGTCAGTGCTTATGTTATTAGTTACTGTGTTGTCTCTTTTTCGACTTGATCATTTTCACACCTCTGTCCTCCAGCTGGAACATTGCTGAGTGGTAACAAAACAAACAACAACTACTACCGCAACTACTACTACTACTACTACATTACCACCACCATGACCACTACCATCACAATTAAATTTATATGAATCATGTCAAGAAATTGTTGTCTGCCAAATTTAGACTACAGATTAAAGAGCACACAGAAAATCATCCTCGATAATCTCCAGGGTATTACGTAACGATCACTCTCCACTATACCCTGGATGCATCCACGGTTTGGCCCGAGGATTTTATTACCTCCCTTGGCTGATAATAATAACAATAATAATAATAATAATTTCCCGAAAAATCTGAGTGGCACTGCGAACAAACCTTCGCGACTGCGACCGCTATCTTTGTTGACACTTGCAAGGTCGGATGTAACGGCGGCTTAGCTGATTGGCCACTATGAGAATGCGGAGCCAGCAGAGGGGGGTAATATAATTATCGGGCCAAGCCGTGGATGCATCCAGGGTATAGTGGAGAGTGATCGTAACGTGCGTGTACCCTGGAGATTATCGAGGATAACAGAAAATGAAGTGTGCATTATATCAATGTCATTATCATTATCAACTGGAAAGTATGATAGCTCTGATACATTAGTATGAGCAGAATAGTGTTTGTCACAGGAATGTTTTTTTGTTATAGTTGAGACAAGAGTTCAATAACACTTTCTCTCCCTTTCGTCAGCGATACAATTTATGATTATCATTAATGCTAATTGTTTCCTCTGACTTTCAGGAGGAGGAGGAAAGCAGTCGACCATCCCGACGAGCGAAGAAGGTTGCAAAGGGAAAAATCGGAGACATTGTTACGGCAATAGCCAACTCTCCTGTCACCAGATCAGGTTTGTCACCATAGTTACCTCATCCTATAACTCACATCCATCATACTCCAGTTAATTTCATTTATCAAAGTCATTCATTCAAGAAATCTGAGGGTGGTGGGGTAGTCTAGTGGTTAAAGCATTCGCTCGTCACGCCGAAGATCCGGGTTCAATTCCCCACATGGGTACAATGTGTGAAGCCCATTTCTGGTGTTCCCCGCTGTGATATTGCTGGAATATTGCTAAAAACAGCATGAAACCTGACTCACTCGCTCAATGTCATAAAATGGCATAAACTCACTCACTATTAAACCATTCTTACTCACAACGGAAAACTGGTTTTAAGTATGTCCTCCTTGGCAATGCTTATTGTGAGTGTAGACTGATCAGTTTCTGTGGTTTGTTTGAGTGCATGCTGTGGCAATCCGATGACGTTGGAGGTTGATTATCTGATCAATCACTGGTTAGTCTAGCATAGGCTTTTCCAGGCCGCTGCAATATAGCTGGAATGTACTTACTGCAGAATAAACATTAAACAAACATTAAGCAAACATTGCTTCAGCTTTTGTGCTTCAGCTTCACAATCGTTTGAGACAAATTCTGGAATGTTCTACCATGACATTTTCTGCCATATACACCTATGGTAGAATAGACTCCTAAGGCTGGTCATAATCTCATGTTTAGGACTAATGACAACAGCATCTGCATAAGAAACCCCAAAAGGCTTATTTTAGAGGTCTGTTGGAAGTGACTTTTTAATCTTTGAACATGAGCAGGTTTGACCAAAGCTGATATTTTTCCTAATCCTGACTCATTATATTATAACATTAAAATAGAAACAGTAAATTAAACATATGGCAAAAAAGTCCCCTTGGGTCACAAAATCTCTGTTAGTTAGATTGAATCTGAAAGTTCAAAATATCAACTTTTTACCACTTATTTAAGGATGAAAAAGATAACAAGGCTGGTTGACAGCCATTGGAACATGTGAGAAGTTTTTTAGTAATATTCAGCAACTTATGGGCCCTTATCCTTCTTTGTCCTTTCTTTCTGCGAAAAGGGTACTAAGGTGTGTTGATAAAGCACTCCTATCTGTAAACAATCTGTTCATCTTCAGTTAAACAAAATAAAGCTTGATGATAAGACCATATAGATGTTGATATCTGATGTTGTTAAATAATTCTAACAGTTGTTTGTTTCTTTTTTTCCCCTTCTTTCCCTTTTCCCCTTTGATGTTGCTAACCACCCCCACCTGCCTCTAATCTACCTGCGCACACCTGTTCAACACCTGTAACACCTGTGAACGATGGACTGATTCCATATTTGATGGTCCTTGTGATGCTGGTCGACCATCGTGGACTTAACATCGATGTTCAACACCCCGCGTTACGTGGTTCACTACTCCGTCTTGCACTATAACACCTGGCTTTTTCCCTGTTCTCTGGTGATGGTGATTGTGTATCACAGACTGGGAAAAAATAACACGCTTATCGTCTAAAACATTGGCTGCAGCTAAGAAATTCATAGGCACGATGGGAGATGGTGGGGAGCCGAATACGATGGAGCTGGAGGCGGAGTCATCCAACAAGAAGGGGAAGCGAGGGAGGAGGAATCTGTACAAGGAGGAGGTGTCTGCACCCTTTGCTTGTGCGCCTTTTGTTGTGAGTAGACCAAGAAAATCAGTAAACTTCAGTCCTTCAGCTGCCAGAGTGCCCTATCATGTCATCTTTATCATCATAGCTGGTGACCTGTGAAGATCTGGGTTTAGAATTGGTCTTCAGCTTGTCGTAAGAGGCGACTAACAAGATCGGGTGGTCAGGCTCGCTGAATTGGTTGAAGCATTTTACTGGATACCATTTGCGTAAAACGATGCCCATTATGTTTATCACTTGATTGTCAGGTCCACACTTGATTATTTACACACCGCTGCCATATAGCTGGAATATTGCTGAGTGCGGTGTTAAACGACAAACTAAGCAACCTATCATAGCTGGTATTTCGGTAAACTGATGGGTTCTTGTGGCCACTAGCACTGGTTATGAATCGATTATCAATAAGTATCAGAGAAGTGGGGCGTGGTGGGCGAGCTGGCTAAGGCGCCAGGCTAGTGACCCAGCGGGCATGAGGTGCCGGGATCGAGCCCACATGTGACCGGGTGTAAAAACCTTGGAGTCAACTTTGTGTGCACTCTTTCAGTGTTGTCACAACCCCTAGTGTACAGTACACAACCGTGTGCACTTAAAAGAACCCATGAATCCGTTGGTATATGACCAGATGGTGGCCACATGAGTACGTGCAAACACCTAGTTGCGGGTACAGCAACGTGCAGTAAAACTTGGACAAAGTACTGTGACTATGTGTCCCAGTCCATCCAGCTGTGGTTGGGTACCTCGTAACGATGGGAAAGCCACACTAACTCGGTGCGCCTTGTGGCAGCAAGAGTTGTATGCTCCTCAGGGAGTTGAGATTGATGATAAGATGTGCTGTTGAGACTGACATCCAATGATCGAGGGGAAAAAATACCAGCGCCTTGAGCATGCACTAGTGCGTGGATATGTGCCCTATATAAATATCCAATGATAAATAAAAAAATAATAAATAAGATATATGAAAGACGTCAACATATTTCACATCAGTGGTGAGTGGTGATGTATTAAGGTTTGGATTACCAACAAAATGCCATCATGGACATGCTTTAGAAGCAGCCAATGACTAAGACCTAACTTTGTGTATTTTGTGAGTACATTTTATAATTATTTCATCTCAATGGTTCATTTATGATATTATCGATTACACAATTTTCACATCGATAATCATTAATAATTATTCCCTTCGATCATATTTCCAATTATCAATCAAGTTAGCCAGCCCTAGTGATCACATATCTGACCTGGGCCCCTATTCTCGAAAGGATCCTAGCCCTAGGATATCCTAACTTTGATCCTAGGGTCTAGGATAGGTGTCCTACCTTATTCTCGAAAAGTATCCTAGCGCTAGGATATCCTAACTTAGGACAAATACTAGGATAGGTTCTGACTTGTCCTAAGTCTATCTTAGTGGAAATCAACATGGTGTGGTTCTTGTTTGTTCACCAATTTTGACGTTGTCAAACAAAATAACTCGCCTGAATTACATTTGAATTTACAAGAGCACACAGTTTTGATGTGTTAAGAAGAGTTTTTTTGAGTTTATATTATCAATTTATCGGTAATGAATAGACACACTTGTTGCGATGCACATATTCTTTAGATCTACAAAAGAGATTTGTTCAGTTCTTACCTATTCTCGGCCTTTTTAATCACAACATTGCTCTTTCCAGTCACATTGCCGTGAAATGTCAATGTCAAGGCCAACTTGATAGGGGAAGTAACTCTGATCCTGTTTATTTCCTAGGTGAATTTTTCAGTTTGTGAGATGATGCATAATGAGAGTTCAAATGATGATTTTCATAAAAAACAAATACAATGAAAATATTTTTTGCACATATCTTTAATATCCTTATTGTTTTTGGCAGACTTTCAAACTCTGAAGTAGAAATGTTATCGCCTTGTCAAAAAATGAATTTTCAAAAACTTCAAAACTACTATATAATGTGATGAAAATATCGAATAATTTCTTCTAGATCTACTAAGTCCATCAAAAGCTGATTTTCCTCATATTATGTGTTTTTATGAAATGAATCATGGGTAATATTTAGGGGAATCCCCAACTTAATGAGGGTTTTTCTATCTCACCTACTGAAGAGCTCGCTATCCTAGCTAGGATAGGCAGCACAAGTTAGGACAGGGATAGGATCGTTTCGAGAATGGGTCTTATCATAACGGTAGGATGTCCTAACTTCTGTCTTAACTACTTAGGATCTGTCTTAGCTGGGACACTTTCGAGAATAGGGGCCCCCTCCTATACAGTAGCATAGACTTACCACAGTCGTAGAGCTAGGATAGCTTTGTGAAATGGGGCCCAGGGCCAGTTTTTAAGTTTTTAACATCCTTTTCATTAAAATGGTATTTAAAGGGGTTTCTTTTGTCTGGCAGCCTTTTTTCAATGTCTAATTTTACTGCATTTTGGCAGGTACTGTGATGTACAAGTTTAACGTTCATGATTAAATTTTAGTTCATTTGTTTATTGTCAGAGTACTTGTGTAGCTCATGGAATGTGTTGACATTCTAATGTGTAATGTAATGAAATTGTCAGCATTTGAGAAATTACAATACATGATCATGGGTTAAAGTGACCAATACAGGCTTACTATGTTGCCAGGTTTGTCAGCAACGTACATACCACTCACTGATAACAACACATGGTAAACAGCTAAGATCTGCATCTCTTCAGGATTTCCTCCTGTAGATCTGAAACACCTTAACATATAATGAAATAACTTGCTAAATTAACAACCTGGGTGTTGTACAAAACAACCTTAGCCCTAAGGCTACTTTGAGTCTATGTTAAGGGATGGGAGTTACGGTCACCTTAGGACTGCCTCCGTGGTGTAGTGGTTAGAGCGTCTGCCCGGAGAGCGGAAGGTCGCGGGTTCGATCCCCGACCGCATCATACTAAAAGACGTTAAAATATGGTACTTGTTGGTCCCTGTCTGGCGTTCGGCATTAACGGGTACAACAAGGACTGTTCGGCTCGGAGTCAGTATAATGTGTCTGAGTGGGGTATTCATGCTTCACTGCGTCATGGTATCTCAGTGGGCTAGCACTATAAAACCAGCTTAAGTCTGGGCTAGTACAAGCAGTCGCACATACACATACACATGCATGCACGTTGTCATATGAGCGAAATATTCTCAAGCACGACGTAAAACCCAATTTCACCTCACCTCACTTACAGTCACCTTAAAGCTAAGGTCACTTTGTACAACAGCACCCATTCCTGGACTGTTTCTGTGAGGTGTGACTTTCTTATCTGTCCAGCTGTTGTCTGATTTAGTGTTTGTGATTACAGCCGCCTATATCCGAGAAGGTGGATGTCCACAACGTTGTACAGAGGCAGCTGCGAGGGCGGAGGAAGATGTCCCACTCAACCGACTGCTGACCTGTATATACTGCCTGTACATATCGTATACCATAGCTGGGACTGTATCTTCCAGTTGGGATATAACTAGGATATGCAGCAGGAGGTTTAACAAGAAACCATGACAGTGCCATAGACCTAAATGGACTCCTTCAGGAACAAAAGGCTGTTCTTCACAGGAAGCATCATTCAAATTGATTATGTGGTTGATACAAGCTGTGGTATCTTGACAAGAAATATTTGAAGATGATCATGATGAGATTTGGAATGCTGTCTCATCAAAATGAGGCACCTTTCCAAAAATGGATCTCAGTGTGACTATATTGCAGTAATCCTGGGTTAAGTATGGGAGTTGTGATAATCTTTTCAGTGAACTTGCTTTGTGGAACGGGCTTGGTCTTTTACTCCGATTCTGTGTATCTCTGGGTTAAGATCAGACAAACCTGATAGAGGTCCCAACTAATGATCTAAGAGCAAACTTTTAGACTCAAATGAATGAAGGGGGTTTTAAGTCAATGAGACGTTTTCTGAAGGAATTTTTCCTCAAAACAAATACTGTGCACTTGTTGGGTATGTAGAAAAGAACAGGGTTTTAGATTGTTTTCACTTCTGTCCACTCTGAATTGCCTTATAAGCATGAACATATGTCAGACAGAAATATAATGTCATGCTTTGACTGTTCCTCCAACCCATACCATTTAGAAGCCCCATATATATTGGGGATTTCTGACTTGACCTACTGTAGAGGAAGCTTTGTCAGACCTTTAAACAGATAGGGGTTGATTCTGATCGGTAGGGTGAGTTTGAATGCATATAGAGATACTGGTGGGAATAGCCAGCTGATGTTCCAGGTAACCAGCCCTACCACATGTTGACTGGTTTGCCTGTAAACCTGCTACAAGATGGTCAAAACAAGGTTATGAGAACATAAGAGGAGTTTTATCAGAAGCAATAAAACTAGGAGTTTTGCCAGTAATATAATATGTCCATCAGAGGGACAACCAGAAATAAGTTGTTGTTTTTTTCTTGTGTAGTGTCAGAAATAACAATTGCGGGTAAAATATCAAACCAGCTGTGGTTTGAGTTAGGTTGTGTCATTTGATGTTTTTCTCAAATTTTGAAATGTGGTAGTAGATTAATCAATTTCCTAATTGTTTTGATGTATTCAAATCAGCTGGAATAAAGCTGGAATATTGCTGAATGCGTTTTAAAGCAACAAATAGACAAATGAAATGTGAAAATCAATTCTGTATGAAAAATACTGTTTTGAGCTTTTTCAGCAACTGATATTGTATGGTACAAACATATTATGCATTAAGGAAATGATTAATCCTGCATGAAGTCACATGCAAAATGCGATATTCATTATTCCAAGCCTCAGAGGCATGATGCCATTTTGTAAGATAAATATAGAGTGTTGATTTGTTCTGACAATAATTCTGCAAAATGTAGTACTCTTAATAGAGAGTGCAGGACTTGTGATTGGACAGTGCTAGATAGTCTGACTGGACCATGTTAAATGTAGAGTATGCATATAGGTGTGTATATAGTGTACAGCACATTGTAAATAGTGTACTGGTATTTTGTGTTTTGTGTCTATCTGAAGAGCTCAAAGCTATACTTCTATCTGCTCAACCTCTCCACCTCCATATACATATATACTGTGCTGGACTAGGGCCTATGCTGCATGACACTGAGGATTTCTCTTCGGCTCAAATCTGTCCTATCTCCGTTCCCAGCTGTTGTACACGACTCTCTCAATTATCAGTTGAGGTAAAAATGTACAAGTTTGGATTTTTTGTGAATTCTTTTTCATCTTCGGTGTTAGTGACTTGGCATTACATGTATATTTGGCATTGTATTTTTACAAAGCAGATTATTTTTTAATTTTTATTTGTTTTCTTTTAAACAATTGTTGTAACCATTATCAATTTGTTCTTCATCATTTTGCGACATAAGAAAACTCAATCATTGTCTTCAGCAACCCATGCTTGCCATAAGAGGGATCGGGTGGTCAGGCTCTGTCTTGGTTGACACAGGTCATTGTATCCCACATGCTTGAAATGATTCCATCATTCACTGGATTGTCTGGTCAAGACTCGATTATTTAAAAAAAAAGTCTGCGAGAAAGTTGGAATATTGCTGCGTGCTGCCTTAAACTACAATAGAGTTGGGACCATAATGGCCTCTCCACTTGCAAAGAGTCTCCTACAACGTTTTTTAAGTATGTATGTGGGAGTTTTGGGAAAACAAAGAACACAATGGTTGTTTCATTTTATAAATTATGTTCCTCTTCGTCTCTCTCTGCTAACATTGTCATGTGTCTCAGAATGTACGGTTGGCCAAAACAGCTCAAGTATTTTTTCATGCACATTGGGGCTTTCCCCAAATTTCACATCCTAGTAGCTTTGGCAACAAGAAGGGACAGGACGGGTCCAAATTTTCTACCTGGGTACCCCACCCCCTATTACCCTACCCTACACGTTATGTTAATTCCTGACATCAATTTTGTAAGAGATGGCAGTATATCGTAACTGTAATTGTTTTCTAAATTTTCAAAGACAATGTAACGTTTTAATCATGATACAATAACATATTACATCTCTTAATCTATTAGTCACATTATTATAACGGGTCCGGGTATTGAGACGGGTACCCGGTCCAGCTCATTACCTACCCGTACCGTGTATCCGGGTTACCGGTCTTAGCCTTAGCAAAAAGCAATCTGAAAATAGATGTCTGTCTCAACCGAGTTTTGTTGAGTATGGACTTGGCCCCCCATGGGCCACTCAATATCTGGAACAAAAATTTCCCTGTTGTGACTGTTATGGGACCATCATAGATCAGCGCATCTGTTTATCAATACAGTGGAAGCCCCCAAAACCGGCATCCCTCCAATCCGGCATGCTCTCAATATCGGCACTGTATGTTGAAATCATCTGTGACTGGAGCAACACTGCAAAACAGTCACTGAATTAAATTCACTCATATACTATTAACTGATGCAGTGCCAAGAACAGTATTTATTGATTTTATGGTAGAATTTCAGTTTCTTTCATCTTCCTTCTTCTTAATCCAGAACTTGTTTCGTAAAACGTAAAACCATGTCGTTTTGTGAAACATTGTTCTTGGTAGCTCGTGAATTAGACAGCAGCAGTTCAGTCGTTCTGTGATATGTCGAATGGGAACGGACAAGTGGTGACTGGCGAAAAAGTATTTGCTGTTTGTGATTTTGGGTTGCTCAAAGAATGTATGCATGCATATTATATATAATATTAGAAATGCTTAAACGTGTTGAAATGTCAAGTATTTGGATGCATTCAATTGAGCAATTGCTTTAAGAAGTATTTCTTATGATTGCTTTAACGAAGAGGAAGAATTATATCTTTCATTACTATATACTATTTTCGTTTGTTTCGACAGTTGATAAACTATTTACCCAACAACTGCTGATCAGTGTTACACTCTACCTGTTTCTATCACTCACTTCTGTTGTTTGTATCATGTCCGTGTTGAAATCACCAAGAAACAAATAAATAAGGAAATTTACATAATTCATGTTTCTTTTTATCACAAGACCGCCTCCGTGGTGTAGTGGTTAGAGCGTCCGCCCGGAGAGCGGAAGGTCGCGGGTTCGATCCTCGACCGCGTCATACCAAAAGACGTTAAAATATGGTACTTGTTGGTCCCTGCCTGGCGCTCGGCATTAATGGGTACAACAAGGACTGTTCGGCTCGGAGTCAGTATAATGTGTCTGAGTGGGGTATTCGTGCTTCACTGCGGCGTGGTATCTCAGTGGGCTAGCACTATAAAACCAGCTTCAGTCTGGGCTAGTACAAGCAGCCGCACATACACATACACACGCATGCACGTCGTCATATGAGCGAAATATTCTCAAGCACGACGTTAAACCCAATTTCACCTCACCTCACCTCTTGTTATCACTGGGGCCGCGGAGGTAGCATGGTGATTGAAGCGTTCGTTCGTCACGCGGAAGACCTGGATTCAATTCGATACATGGGTACAATGTTTGAAGCCATTTCTGGTGATCGTAAGTCACTACCTTAGTACAATCTTAAAGAATGGGAGTTAAGGGTAACCTTAGTAAAGGTTGCTTCGTGAAAGGAGTCCCATATTCAGTTATTGGGTGGCGTCGAAGGCGATGCAGTTTGTATCTCAGATGGATCAACATTTGATCCTGGATTCGATTCCAGTATGACTCTGGTTGTTTTTGTCTATGCAGTAAAGGTTTAACTTTGATCACATGGGGCATTCCCCTGAAATTAAGCTACCAAATTCTACTCTGTGATACTGCTGAAAACTAATAACATACTAAGGCCCATTAACTAGAATGAATCGCAGATGATAAGCCTCTTCCATCGGATCCTGGTACGGCTGTCAGACATAGAGTTACAGCAGTTGGACAAGTGAGTTATCAGTGAAATTCCCATAGACTAACATGTTAATTACTCTTGCAAGAATAATTTTCATAAATTTAGTTTCAGAAATTCGAATTACTTTCAATACTTATCTACCAGCTGGGAAATCACCTCAGCTACATACACATAATTTCCATTCAATTTTCCGATGAATATTAAGAAAACTCCAGCTATTTAAACAACATCTATTAGACATACCAATCAGGTTTAACATGGCTGTCTATGGGATAGATTAAAAGTTGTACTTATATATGGTTCTTAATCAGGTGTCATTTGATAACTAATCAGCGGAAAGATTAAATATCGAAATAAAATGACTTCTACTCAAGTTATGAAAATTATTCTTGCAACAGTTAATTAACATGTAAGTCTATGGAAATTTCGCTAATGATGACTCAGTTATGGCCAACTACTGTAGGTTAACCTTAACCCCATCCCTACCCCTGAATTTATAAAGTAACCTGCACCTTCGACCATTCGTCATCACAGGCCAATTTCCGTAGCCAGAAAGACGTTAAAAAGTGGGCCAAACCTGCTAACCAAGAGGAGGTTCATCGATAATAAAGATTCGCATGTAGTTGTGGTCATAGGTTATCACATAGGGGGAAACGAGAACTTTAGAATCGTTATTTCGCCATTAAAATAAAGATCGTTAAAGATATAAAAAGCACATGGCCGGGTATTCTGTGGACACCCCGTGTCGTGTAAAAACGAAGTCCAGAAAAAGTGTCCACTTCGTGCAAATGGGTTACTGAACTAATTAACGCCAGACAATAGACAGTGTGTGATTGCAAGACTAGATTGTGAAATTATAAGGAAACGAAACAAGTGGGGATTTTTTACAATTTTAGCAAGCAGTTATCACCAAGGTGACGTAATCCCCCGCCTCAAATTATCAAATCCAACTTAAAGAGTATTGAAAGTGAAGGTGGTAGTTTAAGATGAAGTTAAATGTCAACAAAAACATGACCAATCAAAATTTCTTGATATCTTGTTCTGTAATATTTTCAAGACTGACTTTGACTTTGACATGAATGTCATGGTGTATGCAATATGCAAAAAATAGTAATAAAGAAATTGCATATCAAAAAACGTTCCAGAGAAGTCTTGAAAGTCTATGAAAAAAATCCAGTGAACCGTTCTTGTGATATCTTGCTGACATACTGAAATCTTCAAAGTGTCGGTGTGACCTTGAAAATGATGTGAAGGTCACATTTCCCCATATGAAGCTTGGTATCAAATATGATGAAAATCCAATGAACGGTTCCTGAGATATCTCGCTGATAAGCCTAACATGCAGGATAACATGCTGCAATCTTCAGTGTCGCTGTGACCATGAAAATTACGTGAAAATTACGTTGAAGTCACCCAAATCGACTGGGCCCTGCCGAATCTGACTTTGAAATGAAGGCCAAGGTCACCAAACGTGACTGGGACCTTTCGCATACTGTGATGAACCTAGGTATCATGTTTGAAAGAATCTAGTCAACGGTTCTTAAGATATTCCAATTCGTACGGACGGAGATTAATACTTGGGCCACGTATCTTTCTTGCATGTTGTAGTATCTCGCCTTCTTGAGAGGAAGACGGTGGTCGGCCTTATATTGGAAAAGGATGCATTCAGTCTTCACTTGCTCCTCTGCCAGGAAGAGGATCATCTCGAAAACAATACAATACTTCAAATGGGCCACGATACATCGATGTTTATATTGCCGAATCGCGATGTCCGTCGAGAAAAAAGACTTACTTTTGTTTGATGATTAAAGTATATGCATATCTATTTTCCCTTCATAAGTAAACGTTTTCTCGGAAATTCTTGCGTGAAGAACTGTGTCAGACATAGCGGTCGCATGTTTTTAACATTCACAAAGTCCGTGATTAAACTTAATTATCTCGTTTCCGAACGAACATTAAAAAAAGGCTGGCAGAATTTGACGACATACTTTAAAATGGTTTTGTTTTGATCTTAAGGTGTTTTACAGTTGGTGTTAGAATGAGAGATGTTAGTATCGTGATACGTATCGTATCGCGACCATTATATCGGGATTCGTATCGTATCGTATCGCAGCTTCAGTGACTATATATCGTCGTGACTAAAATTTTAGTATCGTGATGTATCGTATCGCAGGTTGTATGCCAATATCAGCACTACACAGA
Source organism: Haliotis rubra (assembly GCF_003918875.1). Classification (NCBI taxonomy): domain Eukaryota; kingdom Metazoa; phylum Mollusca; class Gastropoda; order Lepetellida; family Haliotidae; genus Haliotis; species Haliotis rubra. The sequence continues at coordinate 3,347,865 of NW_025767079.1, forward strand.
GGTGGTCAAGATTGGAGGTGGTGCTGAAGCCGAGGGTCATGTTGTCTCTGCCGTCGTCGATTAGTAAGAATTCTTCTCCACATGGTAGCTGCTTGAAGTGGTCTGGGATGTAAATATCTCGTCTGTGGGGTGGCAGGGGTGGGACTGTTGCTCGCCTGGCTCTGTACAAGACGTCTTTCTTGGTGTGGAAGGTGGGCATGGAGGCGACTAGGGAACGGTTCTCCATTGTCCATGGGCCATGTTTTAGGAATGCAACAGCCTCGTCACACAGACTCGGCACTGGACTCAGCGTCTTCAGACTTCATGAAACGTTCGCAATTCCGGATAACAGTTCACATTTTAACACTTCCCAATCAGTTAATCCCTTACAAAAACAACAGACAACATCAAAGGTACACCGTCTGTCCACGTCCTGCGAATGCAAAATTTCAGGTTGTCCACGTCCTGAGAATGAACCGTAAGATATATTAATCCAAACACGCGCAAATGTTTACATTTGGTTAGCCAGGACAAATAATGAAAAGTATATGAACCTCCCCCAGTCCATTCCTCTATGCTCTAACAAAGGGAGTTGGAGAATCTCCTGGAATCTCCTTCTAATGTAAAAAAGCCGAGCTACCTCTTTCCTCTCATTACATTACATCCCAAGTTACAGAAAGATCAGCAATCTTGCAATCATTCTTGCTCTGGACATTCAGCCTTGGGCTATTTTGGGGGAAACTTCAACGTTTTTGCAGTGAAACGAATATTATCATAGATGTCTTACTGCTAAAATCACTACTTTTGCATTGCATTGCCTCTGCATTTGTTCTGCCACATGATATCTTTGTAGTGATGTGTATTAAGGTATAAACCTAGTACAGTTAAGAGTACAATTGTCAATTACATAAAATCACTTTGTTTCTTGTTTTGTTCTCCTGACTGATGCTCATAATGTTGATCACTGGATTGTCTGGTCCAGACTCGATTATTTAGACCGCCGTTAAGTACCCGAAACCTTGCTGAGTGCGGCGTTAAACACTGCGGAATCAACGCGTAACTCATACTTAGTAGATAGCATTGCAAGCTATTTACACCATATAATACCGATGAAGTTTTCACTGAAAGGATTGTTTTGAAACTCGTAGCGATTTACGATTATATTTCCTAAAATGTTGGAAAGCGCACGTACAATCTCCAAAAACAAGCCCACAAGACCGTGAGAAATACACTCAATTGCAACCGTGACGGCCGTGCGTTTATCTAAATCTCTCACCGTCCATGGCATTATCCTTATTAAAAACTTCAGGTGAGGCAACACGATTCAGTTAGCTACGTTCTTTTTACTTTCAATGTGACGATACATATTTGTTATGATTTTTTAAACAATCACATAATGCCATAAACGATTTAATTTACTCCGGAATATTTTTTATCAAAGCACCACATTCATTAAGAGCGATTTGATTGGTTTGCCACGACTCTTGGCAATAATTGCGTACTATACAGGTACGAGACTTCTTGTAGGTAATGGAAAGAGGCGAGTAGTTACGAATATCTGGCCGTAAAAACTGCCGTATTTTGGGTCCTCAAACTGGAAGGAACGTTTATCGTGTTTATATGAGTTCAGAATACTCCGTCGCAGTGATTGCTACTGGCTATCATGTATGTCACTTGAACGGACTTTTCCCTTGCTTGCAAACAATTTCGATGATGTTTTCACATTGTTTTGCATAATGTTATAGACATGTAACTGCAAGTGTGACACTGTAGCGCGTATTAATCCCACAGTGTGACCTTATCGCTTGATGACAGCACGTGCAGCCGAACAACCAATGTTAACACATTTTAACCTTATCTCCCAGCGAGTCTACCATGCGCAACCTTGGACTAAATATCAACGGTTTATGCCCGGACTGTCGACAACAAGAAATAATCCGTCCAAATTACTTGTCGACAGTCCGGGAAAAGGGAGGTGATGTTCTACATGAGTGACTTCACTCCCAGTGTCATCGAAATTAACAAACCAATTAAAACAGAGTGTGGTATATATAGTAGACAACATAGTTATTCAGTCAATATAACAACATGCATGTATCATATGTCACACAATATAACATATTTGTATATATATTTCATAAAGCTCACACAATATATTTGTGTGTGTGTGTTTTATATAAACAAGTGATTTCTGCAGGTGTATAAGTAATAAATATATAAAACATGAGTCCAATTATTTCTTCTTGCCCAAACTCCTTTATATATGGACAGGTTGCATCTGTACATCTCCAGTATGTTTTTTTAGCTCTGCGTCTGTTGGACTCTGTACTTGAATCCATTGTGGTAAAGATTCTGACCTCTATGAATTTTGTCAATCAATGTAACGCGCACCATAGCGTTTGCCATTTTGACATGGGTAACAAAATAATCATGATCTATTATATATACCCAAATGCTAAATGTTTACAACAGCATTTCGATAATCCTTCTACTCCCAATATCACAAAATAATTTGTAAGCTCTCTGTTTCTTTCCGGATGTTGTTGCATGTTAAACTCCAAAATGGTAATCCTTCCACTCGTATAACGTAAAACAATAGTCTGTTTTTGCAACCTTAATTCTCTTGCAAATTGTTAAAAAGACATTCTTTTTAATCAACTTAATTCATTTACTCATGATACGAGCATAGCTGTAGCCGCCATAGCCACTTGCAAACCGCTAAGCAAACATTCTCTTTCATTAATGACCACGCGATGTCGACACTCCGGGTTTTTTGTTTTGTCGACGGTTAGCAACATCCTATTTTTCATTTGTCGACAGATCGGGCTGACACCATATCAACAGTCTAAGTAAACTTAAGCTCAGCATTATTCGTTACACTGTTATCCTGAGTCTAACAAACCCTAGTAGAAGGTCGCGCCAGCTAACCTTTTGGACTGACCAATCAGAACACAGCTTACCAAATCGCGAAAGTTATCATTCGCACATACTGTTCGAACCTTTACCTCGAAAACTCGGACGAATCCGAATGCTATTTGCCGCACGATGTCATCAGAAATCCCTGAGCGTATACAATGTATACTGCAGGTCAAATATCTGTGTTGTATGCGGATTTCGTTTCTTGAGAGATCCGCGTCGGCGACCGGAAAGTGAAAATCCGAAAACCATTATGTAAATGCCGCCGAACACTAACAAGTAGCTGTTGTCTGATTGGATAAATCCGTTCGGCCGTTTCGCGTTTGATTGGACGGTCATGTGCCGCTCAAAGGTTAGCTGACGCGACCTTCTACTAAAACAAAGTTTTTAGGTTTGTTAGACCCAGTATAGCAGTGTAACGAATAATACTGAGCCTAAGTTTACTTATATATCAACAACCACACAACTGCATCACTGACCTATGCACTGGCAACATCACGCCTCGACCATTGTAATTCTCTTCTCTTTGGAATCACAAACCAACAACTGAAGAAACTACAAAATGTCCAGAACACTGCTGACAGGCATTCGTCACCACTCGCCCCTTTCCGTAACCTCCAAGAAGACTCGTCCCCCTCTCGATGCTTGTTATTTGCGAAAATACGACAAACCAATCAGAACGCGCGTAAATGACTGCGGTGCTTTGGTAAAAATAAGTACTTAAATCGTTTATGGCATTATGTCATTGTTTAAAAAATCATGAAAAATATATATCGTCATATTGAAAGTACAAAGAACTTAGCTAACAGGATTTTGCTGCCTGGTATGAAGTTTTCGATAAGAATCATGCGATTGACGGTGAGAGATTCAAATACACGCACGTGCGTTTGTTGACATTACGGCTCTCATGTTTCCAACTGAGGGTATTTCTGACGATCTTGCGGGCTTGCTATGGAGATTGTACGTGCGCTTCCAACAATTTTAGGAAATGTAATTATACATCGCTACGAGTTTCAAAACAATAATATTAGACATATATCTGCATGTAACTAATAAACTTTAATCTTTAACATTGGGCATATATTTCACATCTTTGGGAATATTTTAGTCTGACTCTTTTTTGGGGGGTCATTCATATATTTTTCAGCGAATTCATTCAAAATTCCAGTTGGGGTATGAAAGCAAGGTTACACGAATGTTCAGTTTGAGAAATATTTTAAAGTCATTTTTGAGTTTCTGCTTTGGGATTTAATGTAGCTTTAATAAATGTTATTTACATATTTAATAAAACAAATCCCATTTGTGATTATCAAACCCTATTTAGAAATATAATTGGAAATATAAGGTGAACATCTGGTAATAATTACGTCAGAATAAGTCTGTAATAAATAGGTTTTTCTCTTTCTTTTAGTTGTATCAAAAAGGTTTAATTCTTTAAAAACATAAACAGCAATGCAAGATTACTTCGGTGATATTAAGTACCATTGGAATCAAACAGGAATAGAGTTATCGTTCCTGTTTAAAGTAGTTGTGATGTTCGTGCGCCAATATGAAATCCTTCCAGAGGGGCACGAGTCGCTATTCGGCTTGTCACGGAATACCACGAGTTGGTCACGAATGTGCTGATAGGGTTGTTAGCAAAACCTGAGGCGTGTTCAGAACCACGAGTGCCCGCGAACGCTAGCGAGCGCTCGGTCCTGAACGCCTGTGCCCGTTCGAGCGCCCGCGCACGCACGCGAACCTTTCTCACAGCTGCCTCGTCAAGCGAACCAAGAAGGTGATCATGTTTAATGTCATTCGTCACCACTCGCCCCTTTCCGTAACCTCCCCAAAAAAGGCATGGAGGATATTTTGTTAATGTTGTCAAATAAAATGTATATTTCATCGAGTGGTCTGACAAAGTTGATATGTTCACGAGTGGCGTATCCATTGACAACATTAACAAAATATTCTATTTATTATATTTTGATCATTGTTTATAAATGATCGAGACATCGATTTCGTAGTTTGCGTTCCGTAGTTCAATGGCAAAAGTGATATTCTACTCGGTGAAAATGAAAATACCATTTTTCTTTTCACCAATATTTACAGTATTTCACCCTTAAGAATATAATAGGGGCGGTGGGGTAGTCTAGTGGTTAAAGCGTTGGGTCGTCACGCCGAAGACCCGGGTTCAAATCCCCACATGGGTACAATGTGTGAAGCCCGTTTCTGGTGTCCCCCGCCGTGATGTTGCTGGAATATTGCTGAAAGCGGCGTAAAACCAAACTCATTCAGTCAGTAAGAATATAATAAAAGAAGCTATTCGGCTTGTTCCGGAACAACACGAGTTGGTCACGAATGGTTTATTGTAACCAAGCGCTCGCGTCCGTTCAGGGCCGATGCGAACGCTCGCGGGAGGCAATCGCGCGGGCGCTCGCGGTTCTGAACACGCCTCAGGTATGACCACGAAGCCTGCAATACCTCCATTGGTGTTCAAGTGCCTGAATGGATCAGCTACGTGCTACCTGTCCAGTCTTATTCACAGATACCAGCCACATCGCTCACCCAGATCCAAAGTGGGGCTTCAACTACATCACGCACAAAGACCTTTGGTGAAAGACCCTTTGAATATGCCGGACCATGCTTGTGGAATGAACTGCCAGTCCATATCAAATCCCAGAACACGCACACTGGATTCAAATCAAAACTTTTTCAACTTAGCTCTATCGCGTTTTCTCAGACACAACAGTATGTGAATGAGTGAGTTTAGTTGTACGCCACAGTCAGCAATATTCCAGCTATATGGCGGCGGTCTGTAAATAATCGAGACTGCACCAGACAATCCAGTGATCAACAGCATGAGCATCGATCTGCGCAATTGGGAACCGAAGACATGTGTCAACCAAGTCAGCGAGCCTGACCACCCGATCCGGTTAGTCGCCTCTTACGACAAGCATAGTCGTCTTTTGTGGCAAGCATGGTCAGACACAACAGCGCGTTTGAGCAGCATTTACCTTGATATCAGCGCTTTACAAGTTTAAGTGAGGACAAATCACTGATCCTGAAAAAAAATAAGCACTGACACAAAGGGCCTGTGCTATGACCCGTGTTTTATTTCATAAAAATGTTTATGCATTGTAATATTGATATTGTCACCAAAAACGCACTTTGCAAGTTTGTCATCATTGTAATTAATATTCCTTATCTCTGAAATGTCATGCTTTCATTTTATATAGTATAGTATACGAATAGAAAAGGTGAGTGACAAGCGGTAGAAAATAATGATAAGGCTGACATTTTTTGCGACGATTAACTTTTCTTTTGCTTAAGTGGAGGCTTTCAGACAGTTTTGTGAAAAGCCTGATCGTCAAGGTCCGTGTTCAATGGCTTGAACGGGGCGGATTTCCACTTGGACCGTGGAATCTCGTGCAGCTCAACACAATCCGCCAATCAGAAACCAGAGTCTTCCTGACGATAAACAGGGATCGTGCTTCACGTGGGGCCAGTTCACCAGACTCCGTTCAACCAAAGGCAGTGAGGCTACCTGTCAATGCTGTTGTGTGGCAGTTGAGTATTCAAACAATTTGTAAGTCTCGGATAAATTATAAAGCTTGGTGTAATTATTTTGAGTTTAGAAGGGCAAATGTAGCTCGACCAGTTGTATTTGTGTAACATTGGTTCATCAGATTATTTCCTCGACGAATTCGTTCAGAAATGAACTTAATAAGCACTTAAACAAAAACACTTGTGGTCATGTTAACTATATCCATTCAATAAGGTACAAGTGTTCCTTCGTAAAGACAAGTGCTGGGTAGATCTGTATTGTAATGTATAGGTATGTTACGAGTTTAAGATGGAGAACCATACTTGTTCACGTCGGCGAACCCGCCTGCATGACAAAACTGGAAAAGTTTGAGGTAAGATTCCGACAGAATACCCAAGTATAAGCTGAACAAATGTTTGTGCAAATATCAGTGCTGCTTATAATGTTTTGAGCATTTGCCCAGTTGCCAACATTCATATTCAGAAATTCATAACATTCTGATCAATAACCCCAGTTTCCCGACATTTGACTGAATAGTTGCGAACAATTAATATTTCATGTCAACCCTTTTACGTATACTACGGAAGCGCTGAAGGGACCTGATGAAATATAGCGCTTCCGTAGTGTACATTTACTAGGATAAAGATCTTTTCTAATAGTTTGCAAAACAAAAAAAAAGAAACTTCACATGTTTGTCCCATGTATAGGGTAAATGTGGTTTATGGACGTAATAAGCGCACAGTAAAACAGGCTAAGACATTAAAGGCACAATGTCCTCTTAAAATACATTATGCATTTCTCAATACAATCAACCCTTATATTATACCATGTAATTATACCTTATTTGTTCAATACGGAGTACTGGAAAACCTTAAGTGTACATGTAGAGTACTGAATGGAAGTTAATGGTCTATCAGTAATCTTGTGTTTCGTTTCATATATGCACCACAACATTGCTACTCTTGTGTAAAGAATAAAACAATACTTTTTTCAGATAAATACGTCTGTAAATGATTCTAAGACCGTACATCATTGCTGTACGTGGTGCGTATCTGCTACGTTTTCTAAATTATTTCCTACCGTATCGTGCATATTTTTTATCCGTACATACGCCGATACGGCCCTTATCTGGAGCCCTGGTTACAGTAGTAAAATAAGTTCGAATGAAATAATCCAACGTTGCATTAAATCGACTTTAGTGCCCTCTTCCGGCCGAACGTTATTTCAAGCGAGACCCATAGTTATATCCCTTGGAGCGCTCTTTACGAATATCATCAAAATCGTACTAAGGCCACAGGCCCATATACATATTAATATACATATTTCTATGTATGAAAACGTGAACGAAAAGAGGAAACAATTTCTTAAAAATTCATAACATTTACCCGTCTACCTGCATAGATTATTTTACACCCACAGTGAAATATATCAGTAACATATATGTATAGCTGTACTGCAATGTTTTAGAATTTTAATACCCATTTCTATATTTCTCATTTTGTATGCATAATAGATCAACGAGCAAGATTGTCAAGCCATTGAGAACGCAATTGGTATTTGTTGTGCTGGAACGATTGGAAGATTTTTTCCTGCAATGCAGAGGATGTAGGGATAAAGGGTTATTCTGGCCCGTTGTGAAAATACCACGCTTGACACAAGACGAAAGGAATAAGGCTATCGGTATGGTCAGCTAAGGTGCTTCAGATGTGATGATTGCCAGGCATTCCATCAACTGGTCGTCGACTCGGACAACTCGGTTCCAAACAGCTGCTGATAGGACAACACAACGTCACGTCAGCACCCAAACGGTGCGAGGACGTCTTGCTGCGTTCAACATCCGGTGTCGTCGCCCGTACCGTGGGACAACCTTATTGCATCGCCACAGATTTACCAGACAGCGATGGGCAACTAATGGGGCCAATCGTGGCAACTGGCAGTGGCAAGATGTCCCTTTTTCAGATGAATCCAGGTTTAACGTATCCTTTGCAGATGGACGTCAACGGATTTATCGACGTCGAGGAGAATGACTTGCGCCAACCTGTGTCCTTCAACATCACCATTTCGGTAGGGGTGGTGTCATGTCATGTCATGATCTGGCGTGCTGTCAATGCCATCTTCCAATCCCATATGGTAGTGGTTAACGGCAATCGGCAATCTGAATGCTCAATGTTATGTAAACAATATCCTTCGTCCAGCTGTACTCAACATGGCGGTCGTAACCATTTTGTGTTTCAGCATAATGCATGTCCCCATGCAGCCAGGGTAACAAGGGACTTTTTGAATGAGAATGTTCGTGTGATGGACTGTTTTTCATTGTCCCCAGACATGAACCCAATCGAGCATGTGTGGGATGAACTTGCACCGCGAGTTCGAAATCAACTTGTGCCACCAAGGACAGTTGCGGAATTGACCAAGGCCCTTAAACATCACTGGCAGACCATCCCACAGATGTTCCTGAGAAATTTGTGTCTTTCAATGCCCCGGAGACTGCAAGCACGGTGGACACACGATATTGACTGCACGTGACCCCTCCTTTATGTGTTGTTGCGTCACTGCCAGTTTCATTTATATATACTAGCCATATAAAGAAGTCCTGGGATGGTTCGGGCAGTTATCGCTGCAGTCTGAAACCTGTGGCGAAGATGGGTCACCCTTATCCATCTGTCCTGTCTTGGCGTTGTTACACGTGGAGGTCCAGAACGTGGCCGATCGATGACGTCATTTGTGTTCTGGTAGCCTCACACCAGTGCAGAAATGATGTTCCGGTGGCAGTGGAAATGTGCAGTCACTTGTCGTTGAGACATTCCCCCACGGACCATACCAATGGCCTCATGACGTTGTGCAGACGTAAGCCTTGGCATGCTATGCGTTTCAATAGCCGTTTAATTTTTTTGAACGATCGCAAGGGCAGGGGTTGTGCTTTCCAAAGTGACAGTATTGTGTGTATAAACAAAAACATATTGTCGTCGATTAAATACATTTTTGGACTTCAGTTACCTTCCGTACATCAAATTTAATGACATATTTGAACTGGAATCATCGCAAGTGACTGTTTGGAAATCTGCTTTTGGAGGTATGTGAAATTATCTTCACACTTGATTAGTGTCATTATCTTCCTCAGAATCCATCATGATTTTAATTATTTAGTAGTTTGACCATAAAATTAGTAGTCAACTAAGTTTGATCCTTGAAACTACTATTTGCAACACTTTGGGGTTGGCATCTCTGCTATTTGACACCATAACATCAGTAGTTACTGGAGAAAATGTAGGAACATTTTGAATTCAAATTTTGGAATATTTACTGACCTTCCTTGTAGACAAGGCCCAATATCAGCCTCTGTCACCCTGAACAGGTCCAAATACACCCAGTAGGGGTCAATCCATTAAAGTTTCGTTGGAGCAAAGTAAGGATCCCAGAAACGTGTTTAATTTAAAATAGTTTTGGAGTAAATAAAACTCGCTCGACCAAACCTGGAGATTTACCATTATTCATATCTCCAGTAGAAAAGTTCATATTATTTTAGCTCCCTCCAAAATACAAAATACTCACTAGTGTAACGGGACTCATTTTCAGGTATTGATTGTGTGGTTTGCCGACCTACACGAGCCAGCTCTGTAATTTTGCAGCTTTACTGAAATAAAAACAGTCAGGTCTGTTCGCAGCTTTTATTGAAATGATCCAGTACAGTGGAATTTGTGACCTTGGAGATGGTTCTGTCCGGTAGCATTAATTTCTCGGATCAGGCTTTATTATTACTTTCCAGTTCTGGATCTGAGTGACATGAGCCATGACGGATGTTTGTCTGAGAAAGTGTCACGCCTGCACTAGATCTTGAACCAATGTTACACCGGCCGACATCTGGTGTTGGACTGGTCGACTTGCGTTACTGGGGGTGTAAGATTCCCCTGAAACGAAAAAAATAAACTCCGATGAAAAAGCGACACGAAACCCGTTTCCTTCAATTCTATATAATTCATTATTGATCAGATTCCAGATATATTGCGGCGATCTGTAATCAATCTGCGCAATTGGGAACCGAAGACGATATTTAATATATCAAGGCGGGGGACAAAAACACACAAGACTGACCTCACAGTTGAATACACTGGGTTGAACATGTCATTGATAAAGTAGCCTTAAAACAACCTTCACCTCTTGCCGATTTGTAAGGTTCGCGGTCCATTTTCTGACTCCTTAAGAGATCTCCTGACCTTCATAAAACAAGTTTGTCCTTTCGTACGCTCCTTAAGTTTCGAAACAAATCCCCAACAGAATGACAGATTACCGCAAAAATAAATTGTTTCAGTTTTACGCAGCACTCAGCTATATTTCAGCATGTGCCGTCGGTCTGGACCAGACAATCCAGTGATCATTAGCATCGTCGATCTACGCAATCGGTATACGATGACATGTCAGTTCTAACCCTAACCTGCACGGGTCGATTGCCGCAATAAAGGCACCTTGTGCTGACAATTAGGCGAAGGACACTCTTCCTTTGGGAAGATGCCCGCGATCACGTACAAGAATATCCGTGTGGAGGACAAAACGACGTACCCGTAAAATCACTATTATCTGCCATCGTATAGAATGGCCTAATGTATTTGATATTCTAGCCATTTTGAACGTCTGAATAATTGTTAGTTAAATAGCAAGTGGTATTGTATGATGTTTCGAAAATCACGCTTATAATATTAAGTTTTCATGGGACGAAAAAAGCCATTAAAAAAGTAAATGGGCATTAAAGGAACGAACGAGGTCACTAAACGTCAGAAAGAAGAGTGTCGGATTCATGCCGTGGAGCATTACCACATTACTTCACGTATCTCGCACGGCTTAAAGAGTTGACCTTGTGATTGCATCGACAAAGAAAATACTCCCTTACTTTATATGAGGGCAAGTGTACAGTCCTCATGAATCCGCCATAATGGATGTTTGTCCGTGCACTAGATCTTGAACTTGCCGCTGTTAAAGTACAATACACGGGCTGAGTGCGTGCGTTGTTACGATTTAATACAATTATTTCACGAATTCCTCTCCCTGAAATATGGGCCGAAACACCATCTAAACCTCGAATCATTGTCACTCAAGTCACTGTTTACACTGAAAGGGAACTTGGTTACAGTGAGAATGGAGTCTTGTGACTTTTGCGACATAAACTTTGTCACAGAGTCTTTGCTATATCAATATTTCAACATCAATTTCACTAAAATTATATTTCAAAAATGTCAGTCTTTAACACTGGCAACTGAAAATTTGAGATTGACAGTTGATGGTAACGGAGAATTCCTATCATTGTGTGTTCATTCAGGAGAAGGCAGAAAGTTGTTGTTGTATTTAAACATTTACTTGGCCAATAAATGGTGTGGCATCAGGTAATTTTAAGTCGCCCACATGAACAAGACATGATGATTTCTTCATTATGTCAAGGGAAATTTGGTGTGCATCATGTACAGTTCTCCAGTTTTTACATTCTGAAAGCATGACTATATACCATGTTTAATGAGTACCTGCAAGTGATTGCAACTCACAATGTGGAACACATACAAATATACTTCTTAAATTTGTCCAAGTATTTATTTACTAGTGTAAATATAGCCACTTACTTCAGGCAACTGTTCTAAACTAAAATGCAACATATGCCATAATGTTTAAAGGTACTGTTTACACATGAACTGGTGTATTGTAAAACAAATTCGTAACGTTGAAAATATTAGTCATGAGTTCAGTAAATTAAAATCAGTGAAAATTGGCCAATTCTAGTCAGCATTGTCCTGACATGGAACACTTGAGACGAAAGGTGAACATTATATATTCAGTCAATATCAAACATTCAGATGATCTTTAGACACAACTGATACATCAATAGAAACGTCCAATTCCGATTCATGAACAAGAGCTTACAAATTGTCCCGTCAATTCCATTTTTGTGATTGTGAATTATCTGTGACCTTTCCCTTGCATCAATTTCAGTCTTTCATTTTTATAGTATGACCAGAAATTGAGAATTTTAGGAATATGTTTAATTGGATTCCTATAGTACTGTCGGAAATAGACAAAAACCTGTATTTTCTCATTTATCTCCACAGTCTCGGTGGTGAAGAAAAAGGACTTTACTGAGGGGAAATTAGTGCAGAAATGAGCAATGCGGTTTTTTTCTACGTCCAAAAAGACTTATTTGGAACAGACCATAGCTTTATACAAATTAGTGTGCGACGATATTGTATTACAAAGGACACTTTTTAAATGCCCAATTTGAAATTAGACGTAGATTCGTTATAAACGATAGCTGACGTAAAAAATAATAACTTTTATGCCGAAACTATTAAGGATGTAGCTACCATGCAGTCTCACTGTCACTATAAAAAGAAACAGATAGGAGGGGCTGTCTCAAAAGCAAAACCTGGGGTCGGGCTTGGGGATAGAGATATCAGCTAAGATAAGATAATCCTTTAGGGCAATTATACTGGGGAGGTACACGGCACGTCATAACAATTTACAAATAATATCCAGTCCAGTCGATCTTCGGGTGGTCATACCACCTATATACTACGATGCGTTTCTATGGTTTTCAGGTATCATACTCTTTTACATATCAACATAAACTATATGAAAGAAAGACACGTAAGATGTTAATCAATAGATAAGACAGTCAACACACATTGAAAAGCACAAAATATCTTTGAGATGACCCCTTGTGCCTGCAGGCAGCACGTGCATTTCATGCCAGGTGAGTCGACGGTCCGCCGTCATACCTGGCTGAGCGACCTAATTGCCATCTATAGTCTGATCTATTGTTTTCAGCAACTATTCTTAGTTTTTCCCGATTTTACGAGTCAACATGCTTTTCTGGATATCCTATTACGCATCCCACTGAACGCCCAGTTAGGCCGAAGTGGGTTATTTCGACATACGCTATTTGCAATTGTGTAAATTTTAGGGATCCAGAGTAACAGCCTAAAAACAGTTTTTTTCTATTTCCGACAGTACTTTAGTATAAACAACCTTGACCAGCTACCAAGTGCTTGGTTTTATTCAAGAGAGACAACTGAGCTGCAGAAATGTCGAGGAATTCCATCACCGATCATGAAACCTGAACAAAAAGAGGGAAGGTTGAACTGGTGCTTACAGCATAGAGATTTTAACTGGGACAATGTGATTTTCTCAGATGAAAGTTCTGTGTGGCTGTTTCCTAATACACTGAAATTCTGGACCAACCAAACAAACTGAGAAACCTTTGTACCAGCGCCCAAAGTACAGTCCGAAAGTAAACGTGTGGGGCCTGGTTTCGGACCCCAAATATGACATTATTAGATTGGCCAAGCTATAGCCCTGACCCAAATCCAATAGAAAATGTTTGGGGACTTATGAAGGAAAGTGTCAATAAGAAAAATCTGACAACTATTGCTGAAATGAAAGAAGAGGTGGTCCGATTTGATTCTGGAGTTATGTTCTGCTAATATTTACATTTAATACGTGAGTAATGAGTGAAAAAAATAAAATAAATTACAATCTTAAATTCTCAATAATTTCTTCTTGTACTGTAAAAATGCGTCTTTTCGCTGATAAGAGAGCACGTGCTTCTTTAAAGTGGGAGGTGAACCCAATCAGAAAGCTGACTTTTCATGTTACAATAATTTATTCAATCCTTTTTTGAAAGGAACATAGCATTGAGGTCAACGTGGAATTAATTTCCTTATAAAGTTGATTTTAGACGTCTACAGGACATTTATTTCAAATATCCACCCGCCTTGCAGTTGCTTAAATCACAAAGACTCCTCTCTCCCTGAAACCAAGTTCCCTACCAGTGGTTTAGACGTCAACGGGTCCGCAAAACACAAATTTGGAAGAATCTGCATGCATTTCTCGATGCTAAGGCTAACCGAAAATGAAAGCCACTGGAATGCTTGAAACCGGAACACCTATTGTGGAATGATTTTCTTGCGATATTAAAAATGCCTAATCATTAAAATATCTCTTGTTACTTCACATATCTACACAATCACAATAACTTTTGCCTTCAGGTATAGTTAATTAATAAGAAAACATTTTTTCTGTCACATGACTGAAATATACTGAACTACGTTCCCATGTTGGCCAATACACCTACGTTGCCATGTTGGCCAATACACCTACGTTGCCATTCAGACTGGCCGATACACCTACGTTGCCATGTGCAATAGCCAATACACCTACGTTGCCATGTTGACAGGTCGATGCACCTACGTTGCCATGAGGACTGGTCGATACACTTACGTTGCCATGAGGACTGGCCGATACACCTACGTTGCCATGAGGACTGGTCGATGCACCTACGTTGCCATGAGGACTGGTCGATGCACCTACGTTGCCATGTAGACTGGTCGATGCACCTACGTTGCCATGAGGACTGGTCGATGCACCTACGTTGTTGCCATGTTGACAGGTCGATGCACCTACGTTGCCATGAGGACTGGTCGATGCACCTACGTTGCCAAGAGGACTGGTCGATGCACCTACGTTGCCATGAGGACTGGTCGATGCACCTACGTTGCCATGAGGACTGGTCTATGCACCTACGTTGTCATGTAGACTGGTCGATGCACCTACGTTGTTGCCATGTTGACAGGTCGATACACCTACGTTGCCATGTTGACAGGTCGATGCACCTACGTTGATCTGCAATTGGAAACCGATGCACCTACGTTGCCATGTAGACTGGTCGATGCCTACAGACTGGTCGATGCACCTACGTTGCCATGTAGACTGGTCGATGCACCTACGTTGCCATGTAGACACGGGTCGATGCACCTATGCACCTGACGTTGCCATGTAGACTGGTCGATGCACCTACGTTGCCATGTAGACTGGTCGATGCACCTACGTTGCCATGTAGACTGGTCGATGCACCTACGTTGCCATTAGACTGGTCCATGTAGACATGTAGACTGGTCGATGCACCTACGTTGCCATGTAGACTGGTCGATGCACCTACGTTGCCATGTAGACTGGTCGATACACCTACGTTGCAATGCAGATTGGTCGATACACCTACGTTGCAATGTAGACTGGCCGATACACCTATGTTGCCATGTAAACTGGCCGATACACCTACGTTGTCATGAGTGAGTGAGTTTACTTTTACGCCGCACTCAATATTCCAGCTATATAGCGGCGGTCTGTAAATAATCGAGTCTGGACCACACAATCAAGTGATCAACAGCATGAGCATTGATCTGCGCAATTGGAAACCGATGACATTTGTCAACCAAGTCGGCTCTCACAAGCATGGGTTACTGAAGATCAATATTCTAACCCGGACGCTCACGGGGTTACGTTGCCATGAAGACTGGCCGATACACCTACGTTGCCATGTAGAATGACCGATACACCTACGTTGCCATTGAGACTGCCCGCTGCCATGTAGACTGGCCGATACACCTACGCTGCCATTGCGACTTGTTGCCATGTAGACTGGCCGATACACCTACTTTGCCATGTAGAATGGCCAATATACCTACGTTGCCATGTAGACTGGCCGTTGTCATGTAGACTAGCCAAAACACCTACGTTGAAATGTAGACTGGCCGATACACCTACGTTGCCATGTACAATAGCCAATACACCTACGTTGTTGCCATGTTGACAGGTCGATGCACCTACGTTGCCATGTTGACTGGTCGATGCACCTACGTTGCCATGAGGACTGGTCGATGCACCTACGTTGCCATGAGGACTGGTCGATGCACCTACGTTGCCATGAGGACTGGTCGATGCACCTACGTTGCCATGAGGACTGGTCGATGCACCTACGTTGCCATGAAGACTGGTCGATGCACCTACGTTGTCATGTAGACTTGTCGATACACCTACGTTTCCATGTAGACTGGTCGATACACCTACGTTGCCATGTAGACTGGTCGATACACCTACGTTGCCATGTAGACTGGTCGATACACCTACGTTGCCATGTAGACTGGTCGATGCACCTACGTTGCCATGTAGACTGGTCGATACACCTACGTTGCCATGTAGACTGGTCGATACACCTACGTTGCCATGTAGACTGGCCGATACACCTACGTTGCCATGCAGATTGGTCGATACACCTACGTTGTCATGTAGACTGGCCGACACACCTACGTTGCCATGAGTGAGTGAGTTTACTTTTACGCCGCACTCAATATTCCAGCTATATGGCGGCGGTCTGTAAATAATCAAGTCTGGACCACACAATCAAGTGATCAACAGCATGAGCATTGATCTGCGCAATTGGATACCGATGACATTTGTCAACCAAGTCGGCTCTCACAAGCATGGGTTACTGAAGATCAATATTCTAACCCGGACGGTCACGGGTTACGTTGCCATGAAGACTGGCCGATACACCTACGTTGCCATGTAGAATGACCGATACACCTACGTTGCCATGTACAATAGCCAATACACCTACGTTGCCATGTAGACTGGTCGTTGCCATGTAGACTGGCCGATACACCTACGTTGCCATGTAGACTGGCCGATACACCTACGTTGCCATGTAGACTGGCCGATACACCTACGTTGCCATGTAGACTGCCCGTTGCCATGTAGACTGGCCGATACACCTACGCTGCCATTGGGACTTGCCGTTGCCATGTAGAATGGCCAATATCCACGTTGCCATGTTGCCATGTAGAATGGCCAATATACCTACGTTGAAATGTAGACTGGCCTACGTTGCCGAGAAGACTGGTAGATACAACTAGGTTGCCATGTAGACTAGCCAAAACACCTTCGTTGAAATGTAGACTGGCCGATACACCTACGTTGCCGAAAAGACTGGCCGTTGCCATGTAGACTGGCCGATACACCTTCGTTGCCATGTAAACTGGCCCATACACCTTCGTTGCCATGTAAACTGGCCCATACACCTACGTTACACTTTTAACCCGTTTGATGTTATGTGGACTTTCCAGCGAAAGTGAGAATTATATATTTTTTTACGGACCACATTAAACACAGTACATGTCTGTTTGAGTATTAGACAGAAAATATATACCAAACACAAACACAAACCTCATATCTGACAGTTTACTCGTAGTTTACATTGTAATTTTCGCACTGATTCAACTAAATCAACGTTTGCGTTCTGACAGACAACCATGAAAACGTTTCCTTTTCTCTATACATTTATGTAAATACACGTGTGTTGCGAGCGCAAGTCCCAAATACCAACTTCTGTACACATTCTCTGTTTACAGGATCTTTAAACCTCTATATAAATTGTTGAGATAAATTTAAGCTATCAACCTATATCGATCAACAAAATATCGGGCACTTCAGTTACAAAATCTTCGAAGCACTCACCGAGGTGCATCTTTCCTCGTGGACAGCTGCCAAGAAAGAGAAGCTGAAACGAGTAGTGCGCATGCCTACACTCAATGTTCAAATTAAGGGCCTATGAAACCATTTGTTTGGCCCTTTTTGTGTATTTCACAGTTTCTGAAGCTTGCAGGTACAAACTTGCACGTTTTGCACGTGAAATTGTTTCGAAATACGTAGCGCGCAGTGCGCATGTCCAGAATCAGTGTACTTAGTAAGGGCCCGTCAAGCCATTTGTTAACCCCTCGTGTGCATTTAATACTTTCAAGAACTTGCAGCATTCGTGACCAACTCGTGTTATTCCGGAACAAGCCGAATAGCGACTCGTGCCCCTCTGGGAGGATTTCATATTGGCGCATTAACATCAAAACTACTTTTAACAGGAAGGATAACTCTATTTCATTTTTTATTCCAATGGTACTAATATCACCGAAGCACTCGTATATTGTTGTGTTGTTTTTGTGACAAAATAAATACCAGAGCTCGGAGATGAGCTGAGGTGAGGTGAAATTGGGTATAACGTCGTGCTTGAGATTATTTCGCTCATATGACGACGTGCATGCGTGTGTATGTGTATGTGCGGCTGCTTTTACTAGCCCAGACTTAAGCTGGTTGTATAGTGCTAGCCCACTGAGATACCATGCCGCAGTGAAGCATGAATACCCCACTCAGACACATTATACTGACTCCGAGCCGACCAGTCCTTGTTGTACTCATTAATGCCGAGCGTCAGGCAGGGACCAACAAGTACCATATTTTAACGTCTTTTGGTATGACGCGGTCGGGGATCGAACCATCGACCTTCTGCTCTCCGGGCGGACGCTCTAACCACTACACCACGGAGGCGGTCCGAGGTCCAGTGAAAACATATCACAAGGACCTGACATATAGTGAATGTCGGAACTACCCAAATGCAGGAAGGTCACACAACAAGTAGATACAGTTCAGATAACGAGTTTGATTATGCATCGAACTGAAAATACAAAGTCTCGACACGATACCGACTGTCATCTGTACCGGATACATTACTCATCTTCCCGAGTCCTCGTGGCTGTAGTGGGGCGGTGGGGTAGCCTAATGGTTAAAGCGTCACGCCGAAGACCCGGGTTCGAATCCCCACATGGGTACAATGTGTAAGGCCCATTTCTGGTGTCCCCCGCCGTGATGTTGCTGGAATATTGCTAAAAGCGGCGTAAAACCAAACTCAGTCAGCCAGCCAGTCGTGGCTGTAGTAGTCTTACTGTAATCTTGCAGTCCTCTATCCCACCCGCGATTGAGAACCTTGGGCTGTTAAAAACAATTAACTGTGAAGGCTACAATAACAACATATGTTTTATTTGGGATTACACTTCCTTAGTAAAGTACAAATTCTAGTACGTTTGGGGGTTGAGTCCCATCCGGGATTTGGACCAACACCCTCAGAGTCAGGCACCTAATTGCCAGCACACAAAGCCGCCTAACCCGCTCAGCCACCGCGACTTTCACGAAAATGGAAGACGGACAACTGGTAGTCAAGACTGCGGACTTTGTGTACCCCTATATAAGTGTAAATTGGCACGGCTCCCACGACCGAAAGCTATGATTACACAATGCCATTTAGAAAGTGGTCAAATGTAACATACGTTATATTTGGGATTACACTTTCTTAGTAAAGTACATATTGGCGGCTGACTGTATGTGCTGGCGATTAGGTGCCTGACTGTGGGTTCGAATCCCGGATGGGACCAAAGAAGTACTAGAATCTGTACTTTACTAAATATAATAGGAACGTGTACCTACGTAATTGAAAGTACGTCCTCATACAGAACCTGTTAGTAGGGCATGGTTTGCAGAAGCAGGACAAATGGTAAGCGTCCCAGTTTGTAACTTCAACTGGCTCATAACTCAGGCACATGTGTTAAGACAGGATGCGGTTTGACATTATTATTCACCACAGTTGAAACACCTGTTAATGGGCCAAGGAAACGAGTTGCAAAAGAGTTTAACAACCTTTTTAAAACCTTCTAAATATTTCTCTTTGATTTGCATTTTAGAAGCTGATAAATAATATTAAAGACATTATACTGCATCATAATGTCACAAAGACGTTGTCATCCATACAGTTTCTCGGCTTAAATATCCTGAATATTTAATCATTTTGCTGTTTAAATTAATGCTTCTCCGTGAGAACTTGTACGTGGAGATTTAAACTCGGCCGCCATCGTGTTAGATGAATACATTAGTCACTGTTTGCCGAGATAACGTTTTCATGATATCAAAAGTCATCCAGGAATAAATTGAAATATACTGATGGAAACGCATATGGGAACACCCTAAGTGCAATACAAAGCATGCGAATAAACCTGAAACTCTAGAATGTATTAATAATATGTATCTTTTATTTCCGTGTTTCTCATCGCCTGACCAATTGTAATTTTGCCGCTGACCCGAAAACAAGAAATAATATTTCCACGGACTAGAACTCAGGATCTACCTTCTGCTCATTCAACTGACTGATTGACTGAGTTTGGTTTTACGTCGCTTTTAGCAATATTCCAGCAACATCACGGCGGGGGACACCAGAAACGGGCTTCACACATTGTGCCCATGTGGGGATTCGAACCCGGGTCTTCAGCGTGACGAGCCAACGCTTTAACCATTAGACTACCCCAACGCTCCTCTGCTCATTCAACTCTTAACTTCCTGTGTCGCCCGTGAAGATTCGGGTTTGAATTGATCTTTAGTAGCCCATGCTTGTCGTAAGAGGCGACTAACGGGATCGGGTGGTCAGACTCACCGACTTGGTTGACACATGTCGTCGTCTCCCAATTACGTAGATCGATGTTCATGCTGTTGATCACTGGATTGTCTGGTCCAGATTTGATTGTTTACAGACCACCGCCATATAGCTGGAATATTGCAGGGTATACGTTACGGGGGTCACTCTCCACTATACCCTGGATGCATCCTTCGGGGATTGGCCCGGTGATTTTATTACCTCCCTTTGCTGGCTCCGCATTCTCACAGTAGCCAATCAGCTAAGCCGCCGTTACATCCGAGCTTGCCAGCGTCAACAAAGATAGCGGTCGCAGTCGCGAAGGTTTGTTCGCAGTGCCACTCAGATCTGAAACTTTAACAAAAATATATGAAAGAACTCCTTCTACCTCTTTCAGAGTACCTCTGCATCAATTGTGTTGCCACGTTTAAACGGTTAGATAATTTAAGAAGCGAAGAAGAGTTGTGATTGGTTCGCTCAACTTCCCAGCGTAGACACCTAATTGGATAAAAAGCCAGCAAAGGGAGGTAATACAATCATCGGGCCAAGCCGTGGATGCATCCAGGGTATAGTGGAGAGTGATCGTAACGTATACCCTGGAGATTATCGAAGATGGAAGTAGATCTGAACATATCATAACATTGCTGCCCTTATTGTATATTTCCCACCAAATTTTAGACTCACTAGTGTAAATATAGCCACTTACCTCAGGCACGAGTGAACATATCAACTTTGTCTGACCACTCGATGAAATACATGTTATTTGACAACATTAACAAAATATCCTCTATGTATTCCAAGGTTGTAAATTATCAAGTATAGGTTGTACCATACATACGTGAGTTTGTGCACTTGTCAATACCATGCTCATGTGACGAACGATGGTATAACGTATTATGAACCTGTAAATTTGAGGAAATCTTTAAAGCTTCGTAAACGTCACATTTGCAATTTGCCGTTACCGACAATGAGTGTTATCGGTTGGAAATTACTAGAAATTAGGTTTGAATTGGATGTTAAAAATTCATGAACGTAGTTTATAAAGACGTGACCTTTGCAACATGCAACTTACAACCTCTTATTCCAACATTCGATTTTTTTCGAAATACACATTTGCAATTGTGCACTAACATTGAGAATTATTTAACTCGACATCCCGAAGAATTGGGGCAGTTATAGGCGTAAACAGTCCCTCTGGATTCCCTGTGGTTACCACAGACACATACAGAAACATGGAAAGAAAAACAAGTTCATGGAGTCGTAGTTCCCTAGTGGTATGTCCCTTACTATATGGAATTATCTCCCCTTAATTCGTGACATCAGAGCGCGCCCTTTCAAACATCAAACACATTTTCTATATGTGTTACTCACATGACGTATCCAGGAATTTGGAAAAGTTTTTCTTCTGTGACTTGCTGACACTGAATTTTCAAGATCAAGTTAACAGATTGGTCAGTACAATCGCATTTGTTGGTGCGACAATCGTATTTATTTACTTTTGTGACTTTTGTGACTTTTGTGACAGTTTTGGTGACTTTTTTGGTGTGTGTGTGTGTGTGTCGAATGCAAGCTCAAGAAAGCTCAGCGGTCGTCGACCTTAGCCACGGGCGGCATGTTTGACCGTTTCATCCAGAGATTGTTATACGAGAGGGTTTGTTGACAGTCCCTTCCATGGATTCGGAAGCTGATGAATATGCACCTGGATTGAACGTCAGTCCGGTTCCAGACCGCCTAGCTTGGGCAGTGGATACTCTCTCAGTTACCTGAGACAACATGACGACGTACGCTTTTCCCCTCTTCACGTTGGTTCCGGAAGGGCTCAGCAAGATCTACCAGCATAGTGTACCTAAAAGACGTGGTTCCCGACACTACTAGATCTCCTCATCGACTCGCCGTTGCTTCTCCCAACTTGGCACAATTTACTCACTCAACCAGAATCGAGTCGCCGTCACGGGAACCTGCAACAACTGCATGCATGGAAGTTATCCGCACTTCACTCGAACAACCAGGATTTGCAACGGGAACACACTGGCTATCTCTCAGTCAATCAGATCTTCACAGCTTCAGTGTACAATATTAAACGGAAGCAATTCGTCGAGTGGAGACGACAGCATCAGCTCTTAGACTCTCCCATTACTATTCCCCAAATTGCCATTTTCTTACTCTATCTCAGGAAGGAAAGGAATCTCAGATATGGCACCATCGAATGATACAGATCCGCGATCGCCTCAGTTTGTGATATTCAAGGATTAGGTGTTCGATCTAACAGCTCCCTCCATAAACTTATGAGATCATTCCAGATAATAAATGTTACAAGAGTGTCCAAGATTCCTGCTCTTCCAGTCTCGTCTCTCCGATCAGACAAGTCTAGACTTCTTTGTCCTTACGTTGGTATCTTCAGCGCACGACACAGTTTCAGGCAGAATGGTCGTCGACTATTCCTATCTTGTAAAATCAACATGGATACTAAGATCTCAAAGAACACTTTATCTTCCTGGCTTAGAAAGACGATTGCCTATGCCTGCCAGGAATATTCAGGTAGTTTTCGTTAACATTTTGTGCATGTAAATAAAATCATTAACTCGATACAATAGGCGATGCTGTTATCTGCCCTTATATTTTAATTTTACACCCTTCTAAGACTGAAAACTGGTGTACCACACGAACAATTCTTAAACGCAACGTAATCTAAAAGTTATCTAAATTTCTCTTTTTAAAGAGACATGGGAATGTTATATGTATATGTATTGTACAGATAAACTAACAGATTGTAGCCATCAAGTGAAAATGTCTGTACATTCCAAACTTAAAGACATATAAAATTAATTAGACTTTCATTGTTAGAAATTTCAAATTCTTAATCATACTCGCAAATCTGAAAAGATACACGCATTGCTAGCACTTGGGATTATGTACATAGTGGGGAATAATAAAATAATAATCACTCGAACGGTCTGTTGCATTCATCTATTTAAATCTGTGAAACATGAAGACTGACTGATTGAGTTTGGTTTTACGCCGCTTTTAGCAATATTCCAGCAACATCACGGCGGGGGACACCAGAAATGGGCTTCACACATTGTGCCCATGTGGGGATTCGAACCCGGGTCTTCGGCTAGACGAGCCAACGCTTTAACCATTAAGCTACCCCACCGCCCCGAAACATGAAGATGATGATGATACATACATATGATACATCGATACTTCTTGATATGATATAATACAAGTCCTTTCACATAATAATAAACCATGAAAACATATGCTTTTTTTTTGGGGGGGGGGGGTTCAGTAATATACACTTTTAAGACGAGAAACTAAGACGAAAGAAACTTTGCATACAGTGTGCGAAATAGGTTCCAAATTGTGCTGGTCAGTCTATTGTGCTATGCCTGATCGTTACTAGCCTACAACATAATTCACCAGACCGAAATGTAGACACGGGTTACATCATTAACCTGCTAATATGATGAACATTTTTATCAGACCATAATCTTGCAGGAATTAAAAGTGTTTTTATTAACTCAAAAACTCCGAGAGGGTGCTATTTTTACAAAATGACTCCATGAAAATTCACTAGCCAGTCGGGCCAGTGACTGTGGAGATATACGGGCTAGCGGGCCAGTGGCTATATCGCACACTGTTTCCATATGTGAGGCTGATGTCATGAAATCCAAACCACGAACTTACACAAATGCACGATGTAGTTTTAAGTCTGATGCTATGTAAAGAAGTGATGCATTACACTCTCATACACGTACAGGTCATCCAGGGGCCGGGTGACCTTGAAGGATGCTTCACAGTGTACATAAAAGGCAGCCGGCATTCACCCTATCCACGACTCGGCGACAGAAGGCTTCCCGGTTGACTGAAGACTTGACGACTCCTCAACATGATGCTGCAGGCAGTTCTACTCGCCAGTCTGGCGATTGTGGCCCATGGTACCATCTGCTGTGCTCCTCTGCAATGGGAAGCTTTCAAAGACTTCACAATTATCGATCCCTCAGGTGGACAACGTGTAAGTACTTTAATACAGATTAAATTAACTTTAATTCACTTTATTAACAATATCACCAACGGGACTAACACTAAGATGGGATTATTATACTTTCCAAACTTAAACTGGCTTGTTCAATTCTCGGTCTCTATGTTTTGTTTCAATGAGAAAGTTAATCATCCTGGTTGTGGCGTGATTAAAAAATACTTCAGTAGTCTCCCCCCATTCTTCATAAACGATATTTATCTTTGTTATCTGAGAGAAAGTTTAGGAATTTTATAAATTCAAAATCATGACATTCACCTGGTTCTCCAGCTCAGCAGTATCGAGCGCCGAATATTACCGACAGAACTTGTACCGATGTATTATCTTTTCAAAATTCATTCCTCGGGTGTGTGCTTTCACAATGCTTTCATTATTTATAAAATGCTCTGACAAAGCAAATATAATTCAATACACTCCATTAAACCGGACACTGGATAATTCAACACCTTTAACATTCGATTTGGGTTTTGTTATCAAACTTTGTGGGTTTTTTGAGGGGTAATCTAAATCTAATCTGCTTGTTCTGGTTTTACAATGTACAAATGACATATTAAAACTCGTGATAACTGTTAAAGCTATAAATTAGTATGGGGAATGTGGTATGCAAGGGATAACCTATAACCTATAGAAAATATATTTCAGATTTTGTCTGAATTTGTTCCTTATAGAATGACTTTCGAAAGCAACTGTAAGCGCGTGCCTGCACGCAAGTGCATTAATACCATTAACCTCTAACAGAATGGATACATTCTAGTTTCTGACCCACCATAAGGGGGAGCTGCGTCATATCATGACATGTTCGTGTTAAATTTATTTTAACGTCCACACTGAAAGGGTCCTGGTTAAAAGTTGACCCCAACAGCCTATGCTTGTCGTGATAGACGATTTATCGGAACTGTCGGTCAGGTGTTACTTACCCTACCTCTTCCACGTGTATCCTTTTTCAAAATCACGGACGCTTAACCACAGTGCTAGACCTCTGTCCTTAGCGTATCCTGCCATTATTCTTGAGTTCCTGGAGGTCGTTAGTTCCACCAAAGTGGTAAACCAATAGGACGTGCGTCAAATCATGACTCACAACGTGTAAGTCTTATCTATTTTACACTTAGAGGATCCATATCTAATCTACACTGACAGGATCCCTATCTAATCTACACTGAAAGGATCCCGGGTTAGAGATGATCCGTGGCGGTGGGGTAGCCTAGTTGTTAAAGCGTTCGCTCGTCATGTTCGATTCCCCACATGGGCACAATGTGTGATGCCCATTTCTGGTGTCCCCCGCCGTGATATTGCTGGAATATTGCTAAAAGGGGCGTAAAACTAAAATCACTCACTCACCCACTCACTCACTCTAGATGATCCCAAGTCGCACGTAATGATTCATTGGAACAGTCGGTTAAGTGTTATCACTTGCTTCCTACCTCTAGGTATGTGAATGGTTGCACATAATCACAGGATTGTCATGTTCCTGAACAACAAAAGACCTTTTGTTTCATGTCTAATCAAGTCTCTTCTCTGCTCAGAGCCGGCAATACTATAGCTATGACGCATACAACGAGAGGTACGCCTTCAGCAGCAACTTCACTGATTCTGTCAGCACCTACAAGGAAATCTGGGACTACCGCCAGGTAAGGCGCATAATTCTCTGGTGCTGACATTTTATGTACAGCTGAGCATTAATATTTAAATTATAAAATTCAAAATTCAAATAGGGTCAGCTGACAACCATCGGTCGATAGGATTGAAATCAGCGTTGATCAAGGTTAACATTTGGCAAAACCCGAAACACATACAATGCAACTGTATAAATACAAAGTAGCTGCCTGGAGTTGAAGACACGAGACAGCCATCAGAACATACTCCAGATGCAAGGGAATTAACTGACCATAAAAGCCCAGTTTCAACCTTAACCGAATTAGGCGATATTTGGCTGAGACTATCTTTAAAGTTTTGAAAGGCATTTAGAAGTTGGACGAACATGAATACATGACACGTTTTATGAGCTGAATGCTGAAGGAGCAAGAATTAGCTCTTAAACGTCGTGTAAAAAATTAAAAAGAAGTTGTTATCCATAAAACGTGTCATGTATTCGAGAATATCTTTAGTCAATGTAACGAGATCCGTCAGTGCTGATGTCGCTTTGTGACGCCCGGTTCAGATTAGCTTCCACCTGATTCCAACACCAGCTGTACTGGATACATGAAACATAGGCGCGGGATAGACGCTTGTTCCTTGAAGGCCGGATGGCTAGACCCGAGGATAGGCTGGCCGCTCATCACCGATGTACCAAATTTCAGATATTATTATAATATGCAAGCCTTTATCACCGTCAGTGCTAAAAGTGTCGTATATAATGTTAGCTGGAGTACAAATTTCAAGAACATGTTATTTGTCCAGCCCTATTCGTCTCTTGGCCACGCAGAAAATTTCGCATGATAAGGATGATTGTGTTCTTATTTTACGTCATTTTGGCTGAGTGAGTGAGTGAGTTTGCAAGCCGACATCCTTCAGGAGTGAATCATCATCTTCTTCAACTACATTATTATTATATTATTATTATATTATTATTATATTATTATTCAAAGAGGGCTTGTTTTACGGCAAGGTAGTATTGGACCTGGCGAAAGTCGCATAATACAATATCTACCCGAAGATATGGATCTTTTATACCTTGTATTCAATTGATTGATTGCAGGGAACCGGCTGCCGCATCTACAGTGACAAGCAAACGTGCGAGATATTCCCCGTGACTGGGAGATTCCCGGCCAACTGCATTCCTGGTGAGACATTCCACACCCATTGCGTTATAACGGTGTAAGATTATTACAGTGAGTGAGTACATCACTGAATACTTGATGGAAAGTGAAAGTGCTTTGTATTGTTAGCTGTTTAATGTCGCTCTCAACCATATCCAGCTTGGTCTACTTGTTAATGATAGCGTCCCGGTTAGGCGGACTAGAGAATTATAAGCAACGTCCCAAGCATGATAAGACGACGGACTGACTGAGGTCAGTTTTACGCCGCTTTTAACAATATTCCAGCAATATCTCGTCGGGGGACACCAGAAATGGGCTTCATACATTGTACCCACATGGGGAATCGAACCCGGATCTTTGGCGAGACGAGCGAACGCTGTAACCACTAGGCTACCTCACCGCCTCCATGATGAGACCAAATACATTTAGTCAAACAGCCTAACCACCAATTTTGTCACCGTGTACGAGCAGTGCGGGTTCCTGGCGACCTGTTCATTCAAGAATGGAAAGGCATTATACTCCCAGCAAGTGAATAACTGTATCCTGTACCGAAAGGGTAGATAACTCCTTGTTGTTCATTAAGAGAACTGCATTGATCATTTCCTTTTTAGGTGGCGCTGTCGATCAGGGTCCTACCACCTACGGCTTTGGCACGGACAGCCTTAATACGATAGGATACATATTCAGTGACACGAACAACGAAACGGTCACCCTTGCTACTGTGTCCCGCCAGGACTGCGTGCCAGTTGTTACTACAACCACTTTCAAACGTGCCGGAAGTAAGTTTGCTTCAGAACGTTCAGATTGTATCGGGGCTATTGTGCATTTGAAGGTTCCGATTGCACCGGGTATTGTGCACAGAAAGGCTCAGATTCTACTTGGGTTATTGTGCGTTGGGAGGTTCAGATTGTACCAAACTCAGTGCTAATTTGACGGTTCAGATGTGTTCAGACAGTCTAAATTGGAAGGTTAAGCTTGTTAGAGTACCTAGGAAGGCTCAGAATGTACAGTGGTTTGTGTACACTGGAAGATTCAGATTGTACCGGGGTTAGTCTGCATTGGAAGATTCAGATTGTACCGGGGTTAGTCTGCATTGGGAGATTCAGATTGTACCGGAGTTAGTCTGCATTGGAAGATTCAGATTGTACCGGGGTTAGTCTGCATTGGGAGATTCAGATTGTACCGGGGTTAGTCTGCATTAGAAGATTCAGATTGTACCGGGGTTAGTCTGCATTGGGAGATTCAGATTGTACCGGGGTTAGTCTGCATTGGGAGATTCAGATTGTACCGGGGTTAGCATTGGGAGATTCAGACTGTACCGGGGTTAGTCTGCATTGGGAGATTTAGATTGTACCGGAGTTAGTCTGCATTGGGAGATTCAGATTGTACCGGGGTTAGTCTGCATTGGGAGATTCAGATTGTACCGGGGTTAGTCTGCATTGGGAGATTCAGATTGTACCGGAGTTAGTCTGCATTGGGAGATTCAGATTGTACCGGGGCTAGTCTGCATTGGAAGATTCAGATTGTACCGGGGTTAGTCTGCATTGGGAGATTCAGATGGTACCGGGGTTAGTCTGCATTGGGAGATTCAGTTTGTACCGGAGTTAGTCTGCATTGGGAGATTCAGATTGTACCGGGGCTAGTCTGCATTGGAAGATTCAGATTGTACCGGGGTTAGTCTGCATCGGGAGATTCAGATGGTACCGGGGTTAGTCTGCATTGGGAGATTCAGTTTGTACCGGGGTTAGTCTGCATTGGGAGATTCAGATTGTACCGGGGTTAGTCTGCATTGGGAGATTCAGATTGTACCGGGGCTAGTCTGCATTGGGAGATTCAGATTGTACCGGGGTTAGTCTGCATTGGAAGATTCAGATTGTACCGGGGTTAGTCTGCATTGGAAGATTCAGATTGTACCGGGGTTAGTGCACATGGGAATATTCAGACAGTATTCGGGTGTGTTATATTTTGGGGGACATGTATGTTTTGTTTTCCTCGCTTGAAATTGTGTGCTATATTTTTTCCAGGTTACTATTCGTATGGCCTGAACTACAACAACATCTCCCCCGGCATCAGGGACGCCACCGTCTTCGACCCCCCATCCTACTGTAGAAGGGTGAGAGTCACGCCCATCTACATCAGAGACATTGCTTTTTGTATCTTAGAATGTGCAGTGTTAGGATTCTCCCTAAACTCTAGATGGTTAAAAAAACTTAATTTACTCATCATATCACATCAGATTATTTACTCAGACACAACCTTATACAAGGAGTACCATTTGAACTTTCAAATAAGCCGATCATTGTTGATGCTAGTTAAATTATTGGCCAGTTCCGAATGTCTTCAAGAAATACTATTTTGGATATTTTTCACACGCTGTGGTTTCTGAACGCCATGACGTGATTTTAATGAGACTGTTTTAATTTGAATCTACATGTTAATTTACATGTATCCTTTTTTTTCTCAGAGCGTCATGAAAGAGGTCAACAGTTTATACAAGTCCCTCCGTGCCCCGCCTACGTTCTAATATGATGTTGGAAACTCGTTCGTCGGCCAAGAAAAGAAATCAGTGTAAACGCGCAATTGAAATAAAACTTTCAAGTCATGATCAGTTCATCTCAAGATGCGTCTCAAAATCATTATTTCTTTTATATACATAGCCTGTGGATGCTGAGGTGTGAGTGAGTGATTGAGTGAGTTTTGTAGCAATATTCCAGCAATATCAAGGCGGGGGTCACCAGACATGGATTTCACACATTGTACTTATGTGGGGAATCGAACCCGGGATTCTGGTACTGAGAGAACTCTTTAACCACTCGGCTACCTCACCGCGCGTACAAAGAGGTTGTAGGTGCAGTAGAAACATCGTATCTCATATCGTCAACGGCGAGTATACCCAACTGCACAAACCAGCCATTGACTACGGTAGGCTTTCTCTATCTTATGTAGGTATTGGCCAGTTAATCTAGGGTAGATTCCCCAAACTGTGCAATTTGTAATTCTTTAATTACACTGCCATGAATTCAGTGCAGGAATGTGGATATAGACATCTCTCGTTCTTTTGAAAAAATGTGTTGGCGTCATGTTATTAGGTTATCGAAAATGACAATAACTGTCTTACGTAAACTGTGACACAAAACACAACGAAAGAACAGTGCGCCCTGACGTACTAAAGAACTACAGATTGCGTCTTCAAAATACTACTCCTGTAAGTAAAGCCTTTCCATTATGCTTCGAGTTGATTAACAAGTTGAACCGCCAAGGCTAACCCAGAAATCGGCAGGTACATCTGAATTTTGCAATCGGTACACGACCGCAAATGATCGATAAACAATTGGCGGTCTGTAAATAATTGACCCAGGATCAGACAATCTACTGATTAACATCATGAGCATCAATTTACATGGGATACATTGGCAAGTGTCACCGAAGCCAGCAGGCCTAGTACCTCGATCCCCTTTACAAGCCGATTACGATAATAATGGGTTGCTGAAGACCAATTCCATCCAAGGCCTTCACAGGTGAGGGTAACGGGTCAGATGTGATGTATCAGCATCAAATTACAGGTCTAACGACCGGTCGACAATTATCCAGAATCACAGTTGAACGTCTTGACTGATGCATGGGCTTCGTGTTGAATCCAGTATTAAAACAGTGTTGAAGGCTGTTTCGGGTAGTCTATCTTGGGTATCCCGTCCTCCCTTGGCAAGCGGGTTAGTCTCGTGTCATGTCGTCGAAACAGAAGCAGTTTGAGTCATCTAACAGATTACATC
Organism: Haliotis rubra; assembly: GCF_003918875.1. NCBI lineage: Eukaryota > Metazoa > Mollusca > Gastropoda > Lepetellida > Haliotidae > Haliotis > Haliotis rubra. The sequence continues at coordinate 3,378,949 of NW_025767079.1, forward strand.
CTTACTTAATCACCTTGCTGACGGGGTAAACGTCTTTGGCCCACATTTGGATAAGAAGGTTGTTGTTCCATAACAGGACTCACTGGCCCCCAACGAGGGGCTGGGCATGTTCAAATTATTAAATTTGAGTAAATCTCAGTTCCCCACAATGCGGCACAGGTTGACGGAGGAAGTATATAGCAAAGCATGGCGTTATCGCAAAGATGTCTACTTACCTTAACTAGACGGTGGGATAGCTTAGTGGTTAAAGCGTTCGCTCGTCACGCCGAAAACCCAGGTTCGATTTCCACATGGGTACAATGTGTGAAGCCCATTTCTGGTGTCCCCCGCCGTGATATCGCTGGAATTTTGCTACAAGCGGCGTAAAACCATGCTCACTGTCTCACCCCTAATTCACTTCGGACATAATGCAAACAAATAAACAAATCGGGAGAAAAGCAATACGGGTCACATTCAGTTTTGTGGTTCCAGTTAAACTTGGCGTGAGTTGTTATTTGAAACGCTCGTAAAATAGTAAACCACAGTTAAAGTGCACTGATATGGATCTCTTAATTTAGTTCGTTATAACCGAATTTCGACTAAAATATACGGCAGCAAGTTCGTTAAATCTGTCAGTACGTTATAAACGTAGCTTATACCACTAGGGTATGTTATGTCCATTGTTCTGGCAGGTTGATTTTCTGTGTTTCAACCTTCTATCTGCACGTGCAGAGGTTGATATGTGGATAACAACCTTGGCGGTGCAGGAAACGCACGTGCAACAAGCAATGTACGAGTCCATTCGGCGCCCACGTGGTATAAGTAGGTTAGCACACACACACACACACACACACACACACCCTCTGCGGGTGATATGGATTCAACGCTCTCGCCTGACGGCTCGAGCGTTGAAATCCATATCACCCTTGAGGAGGGTGCTAACGTATACTTACTGTAACAACGTTAATTAATATACACCTGTATTTAACATTTTACCATTTATCTCGGGGAAGATGTTTGTTTTACCCAGAGCATAATTCGCCATTGTATCCTATACTATTTGAAGTCTTCTACAGACCACACACACACACACACACACACACACACACACACACACACACACACACACACACACACACACACACACACACACACACACACACACACACACACACACACACACACACCCCAAAGGTACGTAAGCCTTTAAGGGCAATTCGTGTTTTTATTCTTTGATGAAATTTCAAGATACTCAGATGAGATTTCAAGGCATGCAAGAAGGGGTGACTATTGAGGGGAAACAAGTATTGCGATAGCGATAGTCCATTGCAACATGCTATTGAGATAGCGATAGTCCATTGCAACATGCTATTGAGATAGCGATAGTCCATTGCAACATGCTATTGAGATAGCGATAGTCCATTGCAACATACTATTGAGATAGCGAAAGTCCATTGCAACATGCTATTGAGATAGCGATAGTCCATTGAAACATACTATTGAGATAGCGATAGTCCATTGCAACATACTATTGCGATAGCGATAGTCCATTGCAACATGCTATTGCGATAGCGATAGTCCATTGCAACATGCTATTGCGATAGCGATAGTCTATTGCAACATGCTATTGCGATAGCGATAGTCTATTGCAACATGCTATTGCGATAGCGATAGTCTATTGCGACCAACTATTGCAATACTATTGCAATAGTTTTTCTCTCTCCTTGAATTGTCTCATCTGAAGTCATTTCCCAAATGAATGTATAGTTTGTAAGAAATAGAAACAAGTTGAAATAGTTTTAGTCTCTGTTAATAACTGACAAACTTGAAACCCAGATCAAGTAAACAGTTAAAACATGAACTCAATGAAGCTGCAAGTCTGCACCCAAACAATCAAAAATACAAAACAAAATAAAAATTTGGTGCTGCGCATTTATCAACGAAAGTCAGTTACTAAACTATCTATAGTCACACATACTATCGATGCATCGATGACTTTTCGATTAATTGCTATCGGAGACTCAACAATTACAATCCATCGATAGTTCGATGTATCGTTACAGCCCTACATGCAAGTATTAATTTCACGTTTTCGTAACGAACTAACAAAACACGTACGCAATAAATCATAAATAAATGAATAAATCACAGTTCCTTCTGCTATCACTGCTACGTGAACACATGTTGTCAACTGTTACAATGTCAACTGTTACAATTTCGAAAACTGTATGTGCATTTTCCTTTATTACGTTTCCACGTTCTGAAGACAGTTATAATTAACGCATGTTTCAACGTGAGGATTGCGTTAATTAAAAAAGACTTTGCCACCGTTGAAAGTTTTGCTTGTGGTTCACGTTAATTGAAAGCGTTCCGCAACACGCATTTTCAACGTTTTATGCATGTTAAATGTGTATTACGTTCGCAAGAGATACGTTATTTCAGCATTATTACTGACAAACAGACAGACAGACAGGTTTATTCGGTAATTTAGGCCCAAGGCCCATAATACATACACTTTGCAAAAGTAAATACATACTGAGTAAAGCTGAGTATAGTTTAGTATTAATTAATGCTATATTTATTAATTCCTTATACGGCGAACTCGTGAAAGATATTTACTCAATGGTTTTAAAATATGGATATTGTCCGATGACAACAGTCGGATGAAGGTTTCAGTTGTCGGTGGTTGAGTCAAATGATTTGAAAAACAGTCAGATCATTGTTGGGAATATTTTGGACATGTTAATAAAATATGGAATTCATCTTCTATGTAATCAAGGCCATCAGCATGACAAAAGAGGCAGAGGCGTTCAATATAAGGGGCGTTTGTTACAGCACCGAAACTGAGTTATAATTTTACGTTGATTTGGTGGCAGTTCACTAGTTAAGTATGGTTCGACGCTGAGATATGACTTAAATTGTGAATATTAATTACATTTGGACGACGAAAATTGTGATGAATGCCAGTGTTTAGTAAAGCAGTCATAATAATCTCTGTTTAAACATTTCCATGGATGTGGATATACAGCCTATGTCTCGAGATATCAATAAGAAGCCAAATACATATTGAAATAATATCAACCTCATATGAGAAGCCCTTGTTGTTTTACCATTATCGTCCAGAGTTTTCATCATTTGATATGCCTGATAAGGGAGTCTGTTTCGTGGAAGCTGCATCAATCTGCACCAGTACTTGACTGCTCTTGAGATATATTGACACTGGAGGGGAGCTCTCCCACACTCTCCCAGAGCCATGTTGTTATTGGTAGTTTTACTGACTTTCTGGTGTGCACAGTTTCAATAATTTTACAGTAACTTGTTCCCCATATTTCAGATCCCTAACAGGGTATTAGTGCAATCGCGGAGTCAAATACACCACACAAAATGACTGTATTACCCAAATTTACTAACTTTAGGAAATCTACGTTTCATCCGGCGGCCATATGAACAGCGTTTGAAATCTACGTATCATCTGGCTGTCAGATTTACACACGTTTAAAGGGGTGTTAAAATAAACGAACACTTAACTCTGTATTTACATGTATTTCACAGGTGTGTAAATCTGGCCATTGTTTTCATTGTGACCAGGGTTAGGTTTGTCATTTATTTAGTACACGCGTAAATGGTTGGAAATGGGTAAATATAGTGTTACAAGATTAACACTACTTTAACATGTATTTCAATGGTTCTGCAATGTAACTGTCACATCGGGTTCGTTAGCACGTCGGACCACGCCATAATGCACGGAGATCATTAGAAACACATGGCGAAGTGATACCCATGACTGAGCACCACTATTAACGCGCCTGCCTTTCTTGACATACACATGATGTCTGTTTAAAAGGTTCAAATAATGGGTGGGGTGGTGGCGGTGGGGTACAGATAAGCCTGTGAGTGAGTGAGTTTAAAATTTAACGTCACCGTGGCAATATTTCAGCCATATAGTGACGAGAAATGTTGGGTATACGCAATAAGTACAATTAGGTAAATAACCAGTCATCGACGGACTGTAAAATAACTAGAGTATCACAGATATGGATATAAAACTAGCATGGAAAACTAAAACATTTTAATTAAAGCAGACAATACAATATAAAACACGGGCTATAGATCGCCAACAACTGAAGGTAGATCACCATACTAGGAACCATGGGGAGGGTACAGATAAGCCTTTCTGATCAGTACGTAATACCGTTTAAACTTTTTATAATGGAAATTACATTATAGTTTAAATAACTGACCTTAGGTACACTTCTTATATATGACATACAAGGAGAGACTGCTTATTGCAATAAAACACAGACAGGTGTGTTCACACAGACATGATCCGGTAGGTCCCTAATTTTAGTGCACACTTGCATGAGTTATCATACTCATGATCACAGCTGCACAATTTTATTATCTATACTTTCAAAAAAGATGATTACAATGTATTAATGATTCCCGATGTAAATTACTGTTGTAAATGTGTAAATATGCACATACTTGGTATGAGAGTTGTGTTTCGTAGCCTAAGTGGGGAGACGATATATCCTGATACCAGTTTAATGAGGCGAGACGATATATCATGAGTGAGTGAGTGAGTTAAAGTTTATAGTGATAGTGGCAGTATTTCAGCCATATCGTGACTTCAAATAGTTATAAATTCATTAAAACCTGTGTTACATTCACACACACTTAAACTGTTGATCTAATAAAAGTTCAGCATTTCATGTTGAAGAAGGTACAAACATGTTCAGCACACCTGAAAATAAATTTGAAACTGATGTTTCCTTTGGAAAGATGTGTTTCTACACCAATTTTTCACAAACAATTCAATGTAATTAATATCAGAATTCAGAATCAGTGCTAAAAACCCTCTTAAGTCTGCTTTCTAAGTTGTATCTTATCTTTGTTCTCTTTCTTAACAAAGCTAAGACATCAGTCATAGTTGTGAATAAATGGTGTTATTTGTCAAACAACTAGAACATATTTCAATTAAATTCAAGAAATTCACATGACGGAAACAAGTAACCATCTTGCTTCAGCACAGGTAACACGAAGGTGTATGAACCATTCATATACATACCCCTGAAATCGGGTATGAGACATAAATATCTAAGGTGTGTAAACATTTGCAAATTTAAAAATTTACATGTTTTTTCCCACCTAAGTAAATTTACATGTTTCCAACCTGAGTAAACTTAGAGCGAAATAGGAAATGTCAGCACCCACTGAAATTCAAAGGAATGCATATGAAATACTGTATGATCATGTATTTACTGGGGTATCTGTTTTGCAATTCATGTTTGGAAATACCTGACAATCCGGTCATGGCATACATGAACGAGGTACTTGTGCATACGAAAATGTACGATGAGCATATGTTTCAAAGGTGTAGATTCATATGAAATATATGCCCGAAGTTAGGAAATATCTGGAAACATACGTAAATCCGTATGTATTTCCTACTGTATTTACGTTTATTTCAATGGTTTACTATCCGGCTTTTGGTCCTGTGATATCTAAAACAATTCATAATGGTTAATATATCCAAAACGTTTTGGAAAATTGTCGATAGAAAATATGGCTTTCCTCGCTTTTGTCCATGATAACCTTGGAGTAAACACAATACCTAAGTATCTATACATACTAACAACATCAATTTCTTTTCCATTTAAAAACCACTTCTCATAATCCCTGAAAGGACCACCAATGCGAAATACCATTATTTTTAGTCTTTTTCAGATTCACCTTCATTCCAGTCTCTGCACAAAACTTTTCAACAACATTAATTTTCCTTTGGAGCTGCATAGCACTGTCTGATACAGATGACACATCATCAGCAAATAGGAGAGAATAAACATCCTTGGCTTATGAAGATATAAAAATACCTCTTCCACCACCATTCTCTACCATTTGTGATAGCTGATTTATAAAAATGATGAAAATTTGAGGACTTAAAATACATCCTTGCCATTATTATAGTTGTCAATGTTGGCGACCGCCTCCGTTGTGTAGTGGTTAGAGCGTCTGCCCGGAGAGCGGAAGGTCGCGGGTTCGCTCCCCGACCGCGTCAAACCAAAAAACGTTAAAATATGGTACTTGTTGGTCCCTGCCTGGCGCTCGGCATTTATGGGTACAACAAGGACTGGTCGGCTCGGAATCAGTATAATGTGTCTGAGTGGGGTATTCATGCTTCACTGCGGCATGGTAGCACGAGTCGATGGAGGTGGAGGGCTCCGGTGTGGTGTTCTACTATTATACGGCGTTGAGAGGTTCGCCAGCGGACTGCTGTCGTGCTACCTCAAGTCGCGGTACCGTTGGCGCAGCAGGACTCATCGAGGTCCACCTTCCGGCGGAGGCCTTTTCGCCTAGGTATCTTTTGTTTTTGCCAGTCTGAACAAAGTTGCCAGAAACGTTTGTTATTTAGATTAGCAGGTGTTGACAGACTATTTGATGACAAAAGTTTCTATGTTTCAAAGAGAAAAACATGTAATCTCTTTGTTCCAATTCAGTTTCAACTGTGTACATTGCAGGAGCATGAGATCACAGAGCTGAACGAGATGCTGACAGAGGCTGGCGAGACGTTCCAGCAGAAGGAGGCTGAGATTGCCAAGCTGAAGACGGCTCTGGCTGAGGACGAGGACAAGATTAGTCAGCAGGTGACCAGATGATAGTTGACTGTAGGATTTCAAACTGTCTGTGCCTGACAATTTGGGAAACAGACGTTATTTGGTCAAGATATGAAATATTTCTAAAGGTCTAATTTTTCCTTAATCTGACGAATATTATTTTCTTCTCTCTCTTTCGGCACGAGATTCAGTGGAAACCTCTGTGGCACGACACGATGGACTGGGCAAGTGTCCACGTTGGCACTATTTCTTCAACCTAAACAATGGGACAATAAGAATGGCGGATGTGAATCAGATGCCGTTATCTGAAAATATCCCCGGTAGTTCTAGTCTAAGAAAGTATCCCAGCAGAGTAAGCTTTTTCGGATTATGTGATGCGTGGGCGGTATGCTGAGTGATCCAATTTTCTGGGGGGGGTTTGCATCAAAAATTAATTATGTCATGTAACAAAGTCATGTCTATTGACCTACGACATTAATAACACACATTTGATTTATTTGAATCCGTAAACTAAATCAACTCCACTTTGCCATTTCCTAGAAAAATATTAAAATTTACTTTGGCAAATAGGTATATACTTTAGTACACAGTAAATGCTAACATGTATTTCTCATGCAACAATGAAGTTCCGTTTGTATCCTCAAAACAGCGTCGACCCCTAAGTTTTTTAAGGCAATTAAAATTCCATACTATACAGCGATAACTACTCCCTTGTAACCCATGTTTGGTGGTATAAACCTACACCTGTTGTTTTGTCATCCTTCACTTGATGTTCAGTTAATGAATCATAACAAGTATAATTAGTGGTTGATGAAATCAAGGTCTGATGTGGTAATGTATTACATGTTATGTAATATGCGCAAGAGGGATTGTCAGCTGATGTAAAAAAACAACATCAATCAAAGGATTAACCGATAACACACTAATTGATCAATTACTTTTATCTTGCACAGCGGATTTGTCAAACGTTAGTGTTTATGCATGTAGAGGAACTCTTTTTACGGATAGACAATTTCTTTATTGCAGTTGATGCAGGCATCCTCTTTATGGAGAGACAATTTCTTTATTGCAGTTGACACAGGCATCCTTTTATGGATACACAATTTCTTTATTACAGTTGATGCAGGCATCCTTTTTATGGAGAGACAACTTCTTTATTGCAGTTGATGCAGGCATCCTTTTTATGGAGAGACAATTTCTTTATTGCAGTTGATGCAGGCATTCTTTTTATGGAGAGACAATTTCTTTATTGCAGTTGACACAGGCATCCTTTTTATGGAGAGACAATTGTTTTATTGCAGTTGATGCAGGCATCCTTTTTTATGGAGAGACAATTGTTTTATTGCAGCTGATGCAGGCATCCTGTTTATGGAGAGACAATTTCTTTATTGCAGTTGACACAGGCATCCTTTTTATGGAGAGACAAATGTTTTATTGCAGCTGATGCAGGCATCCTTTTTATGGAGAGACAATTGTTTTATTGCAGTTGATGCAGGCATCCTTTTTATGGAGAGACAATTTCTTTATTGCAGCTGATGCAGGCATTCTTTTTATGGAGAGACACTTTCTTTATTGCAGCTGATGCAGGCATCCTTTTTACGGAGAGACAATTTCTTTATTGCAGTTGATGCAGGCATCCTTTTTGTAGAGAGACAATTTCTTTATTGCAGTTGATGCGGACATCCTTTTTATGGAGAGACAATTTCTTTATTGCAGTTGATGCGGACATCCTTTTTATGGAGAGACAATTTCTTTATTGCAGTTGATGCGGACATCCTTTTTATGGAGAGACAATTTCTATATTGCAGTTGATGCAGGCATTCTTTTTGTGGAGAGACAATTTCTTTATTGCAGTTGATGCGGACATCCTTTTTATGGAGAGACAATTTCTTTATTGCAGTTGATGCGGACATCCTTTTTATGGAGAGACAATTTCTTTATTGCAGTTGATGCGGACATCCTTTTTATGGAGAGACAATTTCTTTATTGCAGTTGATGCGGACATCCTTTTTATGGAGAGACAATTTCTTTATTGCAGTTGATGCAGACATCCTTTTTATGGAGAGACAATTTCTATATTGCAGTTGATGCAGACATCCTTTTTACGGAGAGACACTTTCTTTATTGCAGCTGATGCAGGCATTCTTTTTATGGAGAGACAATTTCTTTATTGCAGTTGATGCGGACATCCTTTTTATGGAGAGACAATTTCTATATTGCAGTTGATGCAGACATCCTTTTTATGGAGAGACAATTTCTATATTGCAGTTGATGCAGACATCCTTTTTATGGAGAGACAATTTCTATATTGCAGTTGATGCAGGCATTCTTTTTATGGAGAGACAATTTCTTTATTGCAGTTGATGCGGACATCCTTTTTATGGAGAGACAATTTCTTTATTGCAGTTGACACAGGCATCCTTTTTATGGAGAGACAATTGTTTTATTGCAGCTGATGCAGGCATCCTTTTTTATGGAGAGACAATTGTTTTATTGCAGCTGATGCAGGCATCCTGTTTATGGAGAGACAATTTCTTTATTGCAGTTGACACAGGCATCCTTTTTATGGAGAGACAATTGTTTTATTGCAGCTGATGCAGGCATCCTTTTTATGGAGAGACAATTGTTTTATTGCAGTTGATGCAGGCATCCTTTTTATGGAGAGACAATTTCTTTATTGCAGCTGATGCAGGCATTCTTTTTATGGAGAGACAATTTCTTTATTGCAGTTGATGCAGGCATCCTGTTTATGGAGAGACAATTTCTTTATTGCAGTTGACACAGGCATCCTTTTTATGGAGAGACAATTGTTTTATTGCAGCTGATGCAGGCATCCTTTTTATGGAGAGACAATTGTTTTATTGCAGTTGATGCAGGCATCCTTTTTATGGAGAGACAATTTCTTTATTGCAGCTGATGCAGGCATCCTTTTTACGGAGAGACAATTTCTTTATTGCAGTTGATGCAGGCATCCTTTTTATGGAGAGACAATTTCTTTATTGCAGTTGATGCGGACATCCTTTTTATGGAGAGACAATTTCTTTATTGCAGTTGATGCGGACATCCTTTTTATGGAGAGACAATTTCTTTATTGCAGTTGATGCGGACATCCTTTTTATGGAGAGACAATTTCTATATTGCAGTTGATGCAGGCATTCTTTTTGTGGAGAGACAATTTCTTTATTGCAGTTGATGCGGACATCCTTTTTATGGAGAGACAATTTCTTTATTGCAGTTGATGCGGACATCCTTTTATGGAGAGACAATTTCTTTATTGCAGTTGATGCAGGCATCCTTTTGTGGAGAGACAATTTCTTTATTGCAGTTGATGCGGACATCCTTTTATGGAGAGACAATTTCTTTATTGCAGTTGATGCGGACATCCTTTTATGGAGAGACAATTTCTTTATTGCAGTTGATGCGGACATCCTTTTATGGAGAGACAATTTCTTTATTGCAGTTGATGCGGACATCCTTTTTATGGAGAGACAATTTCTTTATTGCAGTTGATGCGGACATCCTTTTTATGGAGAGACAATTTCTTTATTGCAGTTGATGCGGACATCCTTTTTATGGAGAGACAATTTCTATATTGCAGTTGATGCAGACATCCTTTTTATGGAGAGACAATTTCTTTATTGCAGTTGATGCAGACATCCTTTTTATGGAGAGACAATTTCTTTATTGCAGTTGATGCGGACATCCTTTTTATGGAGAGACAATTTCTATATTGCAGTTGATGCGGACGGACATCCTTTTATGGAGAGACAATTTCTATATTGCAGTTGATGCAGACATCCTTTTACGGAGAGACACTTTCTTTATTGCAGCTGATGCAGGCATTCTTTTTATGGAGAGACAATTTCTTTATTGCAGTTGATGCGGACATCCTTTTTATGGAGAGACAATTTCTATATTGCAGTTGATGCAGACATCCTTTTTATGGAGAGACAATTTCTATATTGCAGTTGATGCAGACATCCTTTTTATGGAGAGACAATTTCTTTATTGCAGTTGATGCGGACATCCTTTTTATGGAGAGACAATTTCTATATTGCAGTTGATGCAGGCATTCTTTTTATGGAGAGACAATTTCTTTATTGCAGTTGATGCGGACATCCTTTTTATGGAGAGACAATTTCTATATTGCAGTTGATGCAGACATCCTTTTTATGGAGAGACAATTTCTATATTGCAGTTGATGCAGGCATTCTTTTTATGGAGAGACAATTTGTTTATTGCAGTTGATGCAGGCATCCTTTTTATGGAGAGACAATTTCTTTATTGCAGTTGATGCAGGCATTCTTTTTATGGAGAGACAATTTCTTTATTGCAGTTGATGCAGGCATCCTTTTTATGGAGAGACAATTTCTTTATTGCAGTTGATGCAGGCATCCTTTTTATGGAGAGACAATTTCTTTATTGCAGTTGATGCAGGCATTCTTTTTATGGAGAGACAATTTCTTTATTGCAGTTGATGCAGGCATCCTTTTTATGGAGAGACAATTTGTTTATTGCAGTTGATGCAGACATCCTTTTTATGGAGAGACAATTTCTATATTGCAGTTGATGCAGGCATTCTTTTTATGGAGAGACAATTTCTTTATTGCAGTTGATGCGGAAATCCTTTTTATGGAGAGACAATTTCTTTATTGCAGTTGATGCAGACATCCTTTTTATGAAGGTACAATTTCTATATTGCAGTTGATGCAGGCATTCTTTTTATGGAGAGACAATTTCTTTATTGCAGTTGATGCGGAAATCCTTTTTATGGAGAGACAATTTCTTTATTGCAGTTGATGCAGACATCCTTTTATGAAGGTACAATTTCTATATTGCAGTTGATGCAGGCATTCTTTTATGGAGAGACAATTTGTTTATTGCAGTTGATGCGGAAATCCTTTTTATGGAGAGACAATTTCTTTATTGCAGTTGATGCAGACATCCTTTTTATGAAGGTACAATTTCTATATTGCAGTTGATGCAGGCATTCTTTTTATGGAGAGACAATTTCTTTATTGCAGTTGATGCGGAAATCCTTTTTATGGAGAGACAATTTCTTTATTGCAGTTGATGCAGACATCCTTTTTATGAAGGTACAATTTCTATATTGCAGTTGATGCAGGCATTCTTTTTATGGAGAGACAATTTGTTTATTGCAGTTGATTCAGGCATCCTTTTATGGAGAGACAATTTCTTTATTGCAGCTGATGCAGGCATCCTTTTTACGGAGAGACAATTTCTTTATTGCAGTTGATGCAGGCATCCTTTTTATGGAGAGACAATTTCTTTATTGCAGTTGATGCGGACATCCTTTTTATGGAGAGACAATTTCTTTATTGCAGTTGATGCGGACATCCTTTTTATGGAGAGACAATTTCTTTATTGCAGTTGATGCGGACATCCTTTTTATGGAGAGACAATTTCTATATTGCAGTTGATGCAGGCATTCTTTTGTGGAGAGACAATTTCTTTATTGCAGTTGATGCGGACATCCTTTTATGGAGAGACAATTTCTTTATTGCAGTTGATGCGGACATCCTTTTTATGGAGAGACAATTTCTTTATTGCAGCTGATGCAGGCATCCTTTTTACGGAGAGACAATTTCTTTATTGCAGTTGATGCAGGCATCCTTTTTGTGGAGAGACAATTTCTTTATTGCAGTTGATGCGGACATCCTTTTATGGAGAGACAATTTCTTTATTGCAGTTGATGCAGGCATCCTTTTTATGGAGAGACAATTTCTTTATTGCAGTTGATGCAGGCATCCTTTTTATGGAGAGACAATTTCTTTATTGCAGTTGATGCAGGCATCCTTTTTATGGAGAGACAATTTCTTTATTGCAGTTGATGCAGGCATCCTTTTATGGAGAGACAATTTCTTTATTGCAGTTGATGCAGGCATTCTTTTATGGAGAGACAATTTCTTTATTGCAGTTGATGCAGGCATCCTTTTATGGAGAGACAATTTGTTTATTGCAGTTGATGCAGACATCCTTTTATGGAGAGACAATTTCTATATTGCAGTTGATGCAGGCATTCTTTTTATGGAGAGACAATTTCTTTATTGCAGTTGATGCGGAAATCCTTTTTATGGAGAGACAATTTCTTTATTGCAGTTGATGCAGACATCCTTTTTATGAAGGTACAATTTCTATATTGCAGTTGATGCAGGCATTCTTTTTATGGAGAGACAATTTCTTTATTGCAGTTGATGCGGAAATCCTTTTTATGGAGAGACAATTTCTTTATTGCAGTTGATGCAGACATCCTTTTTATGAAGGTACAATTTCTATATTGCAGTTGATGCAGGCATTCTTTTTATGGAGAGACAATTTGTTTATTGCAGTTGATTCAGGCATCCTTTTATGGAGAGACAATTTCTTTATTGCAGCTGATGCAGGCATCCTTTTTACGGAGAGACAATTTCTTTATTGCAGTTGATGCAGGCATCCTTTTTATGGAGAGACAATTTCTTTATTGCAGTTGATGCGGACATCCTTTTTATGGAGAGACAATTTCTTTATTGCAGTTGATGCGGACATCCTTTTTATGGAGAGACAATTTCTTTATTGCAGTTGATGCGGACATCCTTTTTATGGAGAGACAATTTCTATATTGCAGTTGATGCAGGCATTCTTTTTGTGGAGAGACAATTTCTTTATTGCAGTTGATGCGGACATCCTTTTTATGGAGAGACAATTTCTTTATTGCAGTTGATGCGGACATCCTTTTTATGGAGAGACAATTTCTTTATTGCAGCTGATGCAGGCATCCTTTTTACGGAGAGACAATTTCTTTATTGCAGTTGATGCAGGCATCCTTTTTGTGGAGAGACAATTTCTTTATTGCAGTTGATGCGGACATCCTTTTTATGGAGAGACAATTTCTTTATTGCAGTTGATGCGGACATCCTTTTTATGGAGACAATTTCTTTATTGCAGTTGATGCGGACATCCTTTTATGGAGAGACAATTTCTTTATTGCAGTTGATGCGGACATCCTTTTTATGGAGAGACAATTTCTTTATTGCAGTTGATGCGGACATCCTTTTATGGAGAGACAATTTCTTTATTGCAGTTGATGCGGACATCCTTTTATGGAGAGACAATTTCTATATTGCAGTTGATGCAGACATCCTTTTTATGGAGAGACAATTTCTTTATTGCAGTTGATGCAGACATCCTTTTATGGAGAGACAATTTCTTTATTGCAGTTGATGCGGACATCCTTTTTATGGAGAGACAATTTCTATATTGCAGTTGATGCGGACATCCTTTTATGGAGAGACAATTTCTATATTGCAGTTGATGCAGACATCCTTTTTACGGAGAGACACTTTCTTTATTGCAGTTGATGCAGGCATTCTTTTTATGGAGAGACAATTTCTTTATTGCAGTTGATGCGGACATCCTTTTTATGGAGAGACAATTTCTATATTGCAGTTGATGCAGACATCCTTTTTATGGAGAGACAATTTCTATATTGCAGTTGATGCAGACATCCTTTTTATGGAGAGACAATTTTTTTATTGCAGTTGATGCGGACATCCTTTTTATGGAGAGACAATTTCTATATTGCAGTTGATGCAGGCATTCTTTTTATGGAGAGACAATTTCTTTATTGCAGTTGATGCGGACATCCTTTTTATGGAGAGACAATTTCTTTATTGCAGTTGATGCGGACATCCTTTTTATGGAGAGACAATTTCTATATTGCAGTTGATGCAGACATCCTTTTTATGGAGAGACAATTTCTTTATTGCAGTTGATGCAGACATCCTTTTTATGGAGAGACAATTTCTTTATTGCAGTTGATGCGGACATCCTTTTTATGGAGAGACAATTTCTATATTGCAGTTGATGCGGACATCCTTTTTATGGAGAGACAATTTCTATATTGCAGTTGATGCAGACATCCTTTTTACGGAGAGACACTTTCTTTATTGCAGCTGATGCAGGCATTCTTTTTATGGAGAGACAATTTCTTTATTGCAGTTGATGCGGACATCCTTTTTATGGAGAGACAATTTCTATATTGCAGTTGATGCAGACATCCTTTTTATGGAGAGACAATTTCTATATTGCAGTTGATGCAGACATCCTTTTTATGGAGAGACAATTTCTTTATTGCAGTTGATGCGGACATCCTTTTTATGGAGAGACAATTTCTATATTGCAGTTGATGCAGGCATTCTTTTTATGGAGAGACAATTTCTTTATTGCAGTTGATGCGGGCATCCTTTTTATGGAGAGACAATTTCTATATTGCAGTTGATGCAGACATCCTTTTTATGGAGAGACAATTTCTATATTGCAGTTGATGCAGGCATTCTTTTTATGGAGAGACAATTTGTTTATTGCAGTTGATGCAGGCATCCTTTTTATGGAGAGACAATTTCTTTATTGCAGTTGATGCAGGCATTCTTTTATGGAGAGACAATTTCTTTATTGCAGTTGATGCAGGCATCCTTTTTATGGAGAGACAATTTCTTTATTGCAGTTGATGCAGGCATCCTTTTTATGGAGAGACAATTTCTTTATTGCAGTTGACACAGGCATCCTTTTTATGGAGAGACAATTTCTTTATTGCAGTTGATGCAGGCATCCTTTTTATGGAGAGACAATTTCTTTATTGCAGTTGATGCAGGCATCCTTTTTATGGAGAGACAATTTCTTTATTGCAGTTGATGCAGGCATCCTTTTTATGGAGAGACAATTTCTTTATTGCAGTTGATGCAGGCATCCTTTTTATGGAGAGACAATTTCTTTATTGCAGTTGATGCAGGCATCCTTTTTATGGAGAGACAATTTCTTTATTGCAGTTGATGCAGGCATTCTTTTTATGGAGAGACAATTTCTTTATTGCAGTTGATGCAGGCATCCTTTTTATGGAGAGACAATTTGTTTATTGCAGTTGATGCAGACATCCTTTTTATGGAGAGACAATTTCTATATTGCAGTTGATGCAGGCATTCTTTTTATGGAGAGACAATTTCTTTATTGCAGTTGATGCGGAAATCCTTTTTATGGAGAGACAATTTCTTTATTGCAGTTGATGCAGACATCCTTTTTATGAAGGTACAATTTCTATATTGCAGTTGATGCAGGCATTCTTTTTATGGAGAGACAATTTGTTTATTGCAGTTGATTCAGGCATCCTTTTATGGAGAGACAATTTGTTTATTGCAGTTGATGCAGGCATCATTTTATGGAGAGACAATTTCTTTATTGCAGTTGATGCGGACATCCTTTTTATGAAGGTACAATTTCTATATTGCAGTTGATGCAGGCATTCTTTTTATGGAGAGACAATTTCTTTATTGCAGTTGATGCGGAAATCCTTTTTATGGAGAGACAATTTCTTTATTGCAGTTGATGCAGACATCCTTTTTATGGAGAGACAATTTGTTTATTGCAGTTGATGCGGAAATCCTTTTTATGGAGAGACAATTTCTATATTGCAGTTGATGCAGGCATTCTTTTAATGGAGAGACAATTTCTTTATTGCAGTTGATGCGGAAATCCTTTTTATGGAGAGACAATTTCTTTATTGCAGTTGATGCAGACATCCTTTTTATGAAGGTACAATTTCTATATTGCAGTTGATGCAGGCATTCTTTTTATGGAGAGACAATTTCTTTATTGCAGTTGATGCAGGCATCCTTTTTATGGAGAGACAATTTCTTTATTGCAGTTGATTCAGGCATCCTTTTATGGAGAGACAATTTGTTTATTGCAGTTGATGCAGGCATCCTTTTATGGAGAGACAATTTGTTTATTGCAGTTGATGCAGGCATCCTTTTTATGGAGAGACAATTTCTATATTGCAGTTGATGCAGGCATCCTTTTTATGGAGAGACAATTTCTTTATTGCAGTTGATGCAGGCATTCTTTTTATGGAGAGACAATTTCTATATTGCAGTTGATGCAGGCATCCTTTTTATGGAGAGACAATTTCTTTATTGCAGTTGATGCGGAAATCCTTTTTATGGAGAGACAATTTCTTTATTGCAGTTGATGCAGACATCCTTTTTATGAAGGTACAATTTCTATATTGCAGTTGATGCAGGCATTCTTTTTATGGAGAGACAATTTGTTTATTGCAGTTGATTCAGGGATCCTTTTTATGGAGAGACAATTTCTTTATTGCAGTTGATGCAGGCATCCTTTTATGGAGAGACAATTTGTTTATTGCAGTTGATGCAGGCATCCTTTTTATGGAGAGACAATTTCTTTATTACAGTTGATGCAGGCATCCTTTTTATGGAGAGACAATTTGTTTATTGCAGTTGATGCAGGCATCCTTTTATGGAGAGACAATTTGTTTATTGCAGTTGATGCAGGCATCCTTTTTATGGAGAGACAATTTCTTTATTACAGTTGATGCAGGCAACCTTTTTATGGAGAGACAATTTCTTTATTGCAGTTGATGAAGGCATCCTTTTTATGGAGAGACAATTTCTTTATTGCAGTTGATGCAGGCATCCTTTTTATGGAGAGACAATTGTTTTATTGCAGTTGATGCAGACATCCTTTTTACGGAGAGACAATTTCTTTATTGCAGTTGATGCAGGCATCCTTTTTATGGAGAGACAATTTGTTTATTGCAGTTGATTCAGGCATCCTTTTTATGGAGAGACAATTTCTTTATTGCAGTTGATGCAGGCATCCTTTTTATGGAGAGACAATTTCTTTATTGCAGTTGATGCAGGCATCCTTTTTATGGAGAGACAATTGTTTTATTGCAGTTGATGCAGGCATCCTTTTTATGGAGAGACAATTTGTTTATTGCAGTTGATGCAGGCATCCTTTTTATGGAGAGACAATTGTTTTATTGCAGTTGATGCAGGCATCCTTTTTACGGAGAGACAATTTCTTTATTGCAGTTGATGCAGGCATCCTCTTTATGGAGAGACAATTTGTTTATTGCAGTTGATGCAGGCATCCTTTTTATGGAGAGACAACTTCTTTATTGCAGTTGATGCAGGCATCCTTTTTATGGAGAGACAATTGTTTTATTGCAGTTGATGCAGGCATCCTTTTTACGGAGAGACAATTTCTTTATTGCAGTTGATGCAGGCATCCTTTTTATGGAGAGACAACTTCTTTATTGCACTACATGCCTGTATCAAAGATGCATTAAAGAAGTTGTCTATCCATAAAAAGTGTTCCTCTTCACCTTACCAGCTTCTAAATGCCACTCAAGGATTTTTTATGTATGTAGATTTACTAACTTACACTGAATACACCCAAATTCAGTCGCAAAGTGCCTTTGTAAAAACACCGTCTTCCTTCACAAGATTAACCGCGAATACGTTTATTGATCATTGTTGTTTAGCTACATTATCTTTAAAGAATGGTGGACATTTTGCAAATAGTTGCCAGGTGTGCTATCTTGAGTGACCAATGAGACGTTAAATCAATGTAACGTCAAAAACCTGAAACTGTCACGTGATCAGTTGAGGAACAACCATTAGTTGTAACGTTATATACATTTCTTGCATATTAGACTCTCAGAAGACACATGACATGGAACAGGTTTCCTTGTGAGATGTGGTTAAATGACATATCGTGCCTTTGTCGTTCCTTTGTGGATATTGATGGATACATTCCTTGAAAAAGGTAATAGCCTGATATTATTGCTACGACTTTAGTCGGTTTTAATTTTAATATTTGTATTTTGTTTTTATTCATTTGTTGTAACATTCAGCAGAATCATTCCACTTCATTTTTTTTCACCGTGAAGTTCGATGAGACGGTGCTAGGTCAAAGCTCCTGGGGACAAAAGCCCCTCAGAACAAAAGTCCCTCGAAAAATTACCAAAAGCCCCTCACTTTATGTATTAATTGCAAAATAAGATTAAAGACAAGAATGATTAATGACATGATATATTTTATTGCTTCATAATGTAATGACCCTAAATACTACATAAATTAATATCAAATTAGCAAATAATTTTAGTGAATAAGAAATATAGTATCATCAAACAAATGAAGTGCGTCTTGTTTGTAGTCTTCCTATCGAAGTTGCAGACTTTCCAAGTAAGAAGTTATCACATTTTCTCCATTTCCTTTAAATTGGTATGATAAAATACTTAAAATACTTTATAAAATATGTAAGAGCAATGAGAAAAGTTCATCATACTTTATGAAACATAAAATACTTTTTCCTACTTAAAATACTGTATGAAATATATAAGAGCCATGGGAAATGTTCATTCTTTTATGAAATACATGAATCGAGCGGCTCTTGACAGGGTTGCTCACATTAGCGAGGGGCTTTTGGTCGAGGGGCTTTTGTACAAAGGGGGCTTTTGGCCGGTTCCCGATGAGATAGACAACATACATTAGGTCGCACTTAGGACATGTGTGTGTGAAATATGATTCACGTAGGCAATCTATAAAATAGGTCTAGATATAAAAGTTACTCAAACAGATCTTATGCTTTTTATGAAGTTCCAAAATGCATAAAAGTATAATAATAAATAAATTAGGATGATAAGAAAAATTTATAAAGATGTACAATGACTTCAGGGATTTTTTTCAGTCCTAACATTTTTTATGACTGGCAGACGAAGTTAAACTTCAACATGTTTCCTTTGTTATCATAATAATGAAGTAAATCCATTTCGCCGGGTGATAGATAATAAACCTGGAGTTACCCATGCCAGGTGGCGCTGCTCTATTCCGAAATATATGTGTTCAAGAGTGGCACAGTAGAATTCTGGGATATCATCCGGGTACTCACGGGAGAAAAACAAAAAACAAAAGCAACCACACCAGTCCACGGATATTGCTCTGGATCAGTGCCCCTTTAACAGTTTAATAGCGCTGAATGGACGCCCACACATAATAGTTAAATAGTGTTGATACAGGTGATGAACAATGCACAGTGTGCTTTTGGTTTTGTTTGTTGCTTAAAACCAGCAATATTCAGCTGTAGTAAGGCAGTCTGTATATAACTGAGTCTGGACCAGGCAATTCAGTGATCAACAGCATGAGCATCGATCTAAGCAACTGGGATACGATCACATGTGTTTACCAAGTCAGCGAACCTGACCACCCGATCCCGTTAGTCGCCTCTTACGACAAGCATGGGTTGTAGAAGACCAATTCTAACCCGGATCTTCACGGGTATCCAAATAATCAACAATACCTTGGAACGACTGTTAATTGAAGAAAAAGGTTTGCACACAAACGCAACTCAATCCATAACGGGTTCCTCATACCAAGACACAGTATTACAGCCAAATATGTTACAGTTTGAAGTGCCATGACTGATCAATAGCCATAACTTTGACACATACTAGAATAGTTCAACTGCACGTGGATGAGCAAAATTTACCGACTGAATGTCAAATATAATCAAGCTACTTCCCAATTCCCGGATCAGAAGTTTCTTATTTATTCAGCTACAGCTAAATCACATTCATAGAAATCCTCCGTTAGGGACCGTTTTTAATTTATGGCTGGGGTGTGTGATGTGGACGCCCCCCTTCCCTCTATACTTTTTAAAATATATATTTATGTACAAAATTGCTGACCCCCCTAGTACCTGTGTAGAAAATAAATAGAAGGAACACACATACACACACGCGCGCGCGCGCGCATACACACACACACACATACACAGACACATACACTCCACAATAATTAGATGTAGACACCCCCTTAAAATCATCATCACACACGCACGCGCGCACGCACGCACACACACACAAGTCCTATGAAAGGTCCCTTAGTCTTTAGGCCCTCCAAAAAAAATAATGTTGTGGTTCAGATTACCCGACCAATTTTGAATTCTGATGCCGACCCTATTTTTTCAGATACCATTGTTTTTTCCCGTCACCGACGGACATCGGCCATTCTGACAGAGAAAGTCGACATAATGGCCGCAAGCTTTATTGAATAAACAATTACACATTGCTATAGTCCGTTTGGCTCAAAAGCGGACCGATGAATTGCAATCCAACTCGAAAACTAATAAACATAAAATACTAAATGAAACACTGATCATAATCAAGACCTCAGACCAACTCTGTGAGGTTTTTTGCAGAGTTTATGTCCTAAAAATAAAAAAAGTTGTTTAACAAACTAACATTAAAATATTGACACAGTTCACTTTTGGTTACGAGGGTGGAATGCAGAGAAAGGGACAGCCAGGTGTGCGAGAAAGGATGGAGACGGCACATCACAGGTTAATGAATCAATAACGTTGTCGGCACTTGCTTCTCTAACATCTGGCTGTCCCTTTCTCTGCACTCCTCCCTCGTAACAAATAGTAAACTGTGTCAAATTTTTAATGATAGTTTGTTAAATAACTTTGTTAATTTTAGAACATAAATTCTGTAAACAAATCACAGAGTTGGTCTGATGTTTTGATTATGATCAGCGTTTCATTGAGTATTTTATGTTTATTAGTTTTCGAGTTAGATTGCAATTCATCGGTCCGCTTTTGAGCCAAACGGACTATACACATTGTTATGTGGCCTTATGTGGACCAATGTATTACCTTGAAGTTAAAAATGTGTACTCCTCTGACCTTCCTCGTAGATCACTCATGCCTGTCCCAGTTCTTGATCTTGAACTTCGTGAAATGGGGATGAGATAAGTCACTGCACAATTATGTGTATTCTTAGCCTCAGTAAATGGCCCGGTTTACTGGACCGCAAACACCGCCTTTCAGCATTCTGGTTCGGGTTTTTGACCAATGCCACACTAACAGTGCTGACAAATTACAACGCAAGGGTTGAATTACCGTGGCCGACCTCTGCTGAGGGACGGGTCGACTTGCGTTGTTAGGGGGGTCTTCAATTACGGTAAAACAGTTTTAAAATAATGAAAAGGAGTCCAGATACCATTATCATTATTTGGTTAAAGGCCAGAGTGCAAACTTTAAAAAGCAGAGAAAGCACACATATATCTTTAATTATTGATCAGATAAACCTGTATTGGCAAACATGGCGGATCCCTTAATATATCGTGAGAACGAAATAAACATTTTATAACCAAATCTCAACGATTAAGTATGACTGGAATATTGCACTCTTTTAATGTGAGTGAGTGAGTGAGTTTAGTTTTACGCCGCACTCAGCAATATTCCAGCTATATGGCGGCGGTCTGTAAATAATCAAGTCTGGACCAGACAATCCAGTGATCAACAGCATGAGCATCGATCTGCGCAATTGGGAACCGATGAAGTGTGTCAACCAAGTCAGCGAGCCTGACCACCCGATCCCGTTAGTCGCCTCTTACGACAAGCATAGTCGCCTTTTGTGGCAAGCATGGGTTGCTGAAGACCTATTCTACCCCAGGTCTTCACGGGTCTCTTTTAATGTCTTTGCCGTGGGCATGTATTTCCGCGGCTTTTGAGACTAATTTAAGGACTAAAATTACAAATACACATATATTTCATGCACAAACGAGAAAGAAAGATGCAGTTATCCCCTAATTCTATAGTTTTCTATTAAATATGTATAATTTGTTTCACTAAGGACATTTGTTATTGATAATATCTAAGTCCATAGCTACTGTTTTTATCCATTACTGACTTCTTGACTTACACAAATTTATACAATAAATAACGTTTCTATGTCTCCTGAAACTTTCGCTAAATAACAAATTCAAAACATTTTGATGTTGAATTTCCTCTCTCATCGAGTAAAATTGATAGGATTAGAAGAAAACGAAATTATATGGTCTGCCTTCCAAACCTGGCATAATCTCTGGATGAGTGAGTGAGTGAGTGAGTGAGTGAGTTTAGTTTTACGCCGCTTGTAGCAATATTCCAGCAATATCACGGCGGGGGACACCAGAAATGGGCTTCACACATTGTGCCCATGTGGGGAATCGAACCCGGGTCTTCGGCGTGACGAGCGAACGCTTTAACTACTAGGCTACCACACCGCCCAATCTCTGTATGATATTTTTGCCTTTTGAACGTCCGATTAATTGTTAGTTAAATAGTTAAAAAGTCAATTATATAGGACACTACAATTTGCAAAATGACTGAAATGTACTGAACTAATCTAGAAACGCATCACCGGGGAGAAAAAGTATAATCTCCGTGATAAAGGAAAATAACTTGTCCCTCACTCCCCTGACACTGAAATTATTGTCAATCAAGATGGAAATTCAACAAAAAGCAAAAGCAGTCATTCATTTCCTGCAACCATAAATTAACGATAACATTGATGGGGATCAAACTTAAATTTTACACGCTCTCAAAACTTTCACACAGTCAATGTCAGTGACGGGTTTTGCCATCATCTGCGTCATGCACAGCCATGTCAAAACAGGAATGTTTAGCTGAAGAAGGTTCATGCAGTATCTGGCAGTATGGCGTCGTGCATAATCCCGTTGCAACACGTCAAGACGTTGAACTGCCGCCATGTTGTGTAGATGTAGGGAACGACAGATGTGTACATGTGTCCTGCCATGACAACCAATCCCTCCCCACATCATAACTCTACCTCCAATCCAGCGTTTCAGCCACTGAACAAGGCACAACATTGATTACACAATAATCTCGTTTCCTGCTGACTGGGTTCCGCCTTATTGCGCAACTAAGTACAATACCCAGTCCAGAATTTTGAAACCAATTCATTCAACTGGATATTTAAATATTAATCGGTGTTATTTGATACATATAATCACTTGTATATTGAAACACTACGCTCCTTCTAATCCTTGCAAACACGTCGTGCAGCGTGCTCTGTCGTACAGCGTGCTCTGACAAACGGAAATCTGGAAATCGTGGAAATCTCCAAACCAGGCTCGGTCGCTCGAAAAGTTTGGCGGTCTGGTACGGACTTGGTATTATATCAATCACATCGTACATTACAAAACTACACTGAATAAGCGCAAAAAACACATGACAGGTGTAACCAGTGAGCCAGAGGAATTGTGAATCACTCTACGACCTCATCAAACAGGGGCAGTCTGTGATGTCTTAGTTAAGGTAATGCTGTCTAAACCTCGCCATAAAACATAAAAATACGATTTTACTAAAGTTTATCAGTTAAAATTCATTTGCCATGTAGACTGGTCGATACACCTACGTTGCCATGTAGACTGGTCGATACACCTACGTTGCCATGTAGACTGGCCGATACACCTACGTTGCCATGTAGACTGGCCGATACACCTACGTTGTCATGTAGACTGGTCGATACACCTACGTTGTCATGTAGACTGGTCGATACACCTACGTTGCCATGTAGACTGGTCGATACACCTACGTTGCCATGTAGACTGGCCGATACACCTACGTTGCCATGTAGACTGGCCGATACACCTACGTTGTCATGTAGACTGGTCGATACACCTACGTTGTCATGTAGACTGATCGATACACCTACGTTGCCATGTAGACTGCCCGTTTCCATGTAGACTGGCCGATACGACTACGCTATCTACCGGACACGTTCACACTTTTAACCCGTTTAATGTAATGTGGACTTGAGAGTGAGATACATGTATATGTTCTTTTACGGACCACATAAAACACACTACAAGTCTGTTTAAGTATCAGACCGAAAATATATACCAAAGAACTTAAACAATAAGAAAACACAAACCTCATATCTGACAGTTTTCTCGTCGTTTACATAGTAATTTCGGCACTGATGTAACTAAATCAACGGAGGCAACAATGAAAATGTTTCCTTTTCTCTAGATCTATACATTTGTGTAATTACAGGTGTGTTGCGAGCTCAAGTCCATAATATCCGTTGAAACCTTTGTGGAAATTACTCAGTTAAATTAAAATCATCAAATTAGAAAAAAATATCGGGCATGAATACACAATGCCATTTAGAATGAAAACATCGGGCAAAATCTTCGCAGCGCTGACTGAAGTGCATCTTGCCTCTTGGACAGCTACCCAAAAAATATAATTTCAAGCGAATGAATGAATGAATGAATGTATAAATGAATGAATGAATGAATGTATAAATGAATGAATGAATGAATGTTGGTCTTCGTCTATCAGTAAATCAGGGACTGGTCTGATTCTTAAAGATGTTGTCAGTGATGCGACTCTATGCAATACCGGTATGAGAGAGAAAGGACGCCTGTTTCACAATTATTGTTTTGCTTTGCCACCATTGGGCATGCAGCGAGCGAGTGAGTGAGTGAGTGAGTGTGGTTTAGCAATATTCCAGCAATATAACGGAATACAGGTAACGAGACCCAGCTTCAGTGGTGTTGATAATTCACCCTTTATATTTGCAACTTTAAAAGCCTTGTTAAACAAAATCGCCTACTATCTACCCAAAAGAATTTGAGAAATTCAGTGAAATTATCAGGGCCGGGATTCTTGTAATTATTTAAACATTCAGGGAAGCACCAACTTCATCATATTCTAGTCCACCTTTCATTGACAATATTCCACTGATATATGTCATCGTTTAACTTTGGAACTGCTAATTTTTCTGTTGTTCTTTCAAGTTAATATCTCTTGAAATTTTCTTAATAAAAATGTACACATTCTTTTGGTATACTTCCCTGTGAATAAATTATGGTACCATTATTGTCAATTCTTCTGGTATCTGGTGTCCCCCGCCGTGATATTGCTGGAATATTGCTAAAAACTCAGTCAGTCTTCTGGTATCAGAGTTTTTGACTAGTTTTTGTTTCAAGTCCAAGAAACTATTATTTCATAACAATAACACGTTGTGTTTTGATTTTGAAATATATATAGATTTTCTATTTGATTGCGACATACTGCTTTTGGAGCATTGGCGATGGATTAGGCGTAAGATTTCATCACTGGCTTGTCAAGCAGAAGGCCCGGTTCGATTCAATATTGGTAACATTAGTGAAGAAGGTTGTTTAGCACACTTTTAGAAGAAAAGGTCACCCAAATAGAATTGTCGTTACTTGTTTTATTGTAAAATTCAACTGCGTTCATGAGGAAAGATATCTATTCCTGTGATTGCAACCATAGGACTGAAAATTATCATCAACATACTTCCATATTCCTTTCCAAATATGTAACGGCGGCTTAAGAGTTTCTAACTATTCTCGTAATCTCATATTCTCGTCAGTTATTACAAACGTGCACAATTGTGATATTCATGCTTTTCTTTCCATAAAAGAGCCCATAATTTTACACGAATGACAGTACCTTAACTGGAGATGAATTACAACACCTTCAAGGTCATCCAAGGGCCATGTGATCTTGACGGATGCTGGATAGTGCATATAAAGCGAAGCCGTGCTCACCCTGCCCACAACTCGGCGACAGAAGGCTGTACGTGTGCAAAGGTTGACGACTCCTCAACATGATGCTGCAGGCACTTTTACTCGCCAGTCTGGCGACCGTTGCTCTTGCTTCTATCTGCTGTGCTCCTCAGCAGTGGGAAGGGTTTAAAGCTGTTTCCAGTTTCGATGCCTCGGGGATAAATCGCGTAAGTACTTTTACACAATTGACTTCCACACCCAGTAATCAATGACAAGACGTAACTCTCTGGCAGGAGAACTTCCAGACGGTGCTCATTTCAGAAGCATCAACGTTTACATACATATATATATTGAAAAATACATATTACTGGCTGTGTCGAGCATGGATAATCCGAACATTTACCATGAGTTTGGTATGACGAGATTGGACTGTATTTGTAATATACAGTAAATCATGCACTCGATTATCCATGCAAAATTGTAAGACCAATCATGGGTAAGTAGAGTCCCTTTAAATGTGTGTGAATGTTCCACAGATGACTTCACTTACACGGATAAAGAAGCTTTTGTTGTCAAATATAAACTTACACTGAATAGTTCCATTCGTTACGTTTTCATACGAAAAATAGAAAACAGCTGTACTCAACAAATGTTTTCTAGAATGAACTAAGCTGACAAACCAATACAAAGGTATGTCTCAGACAGTACAAAATGGAGATGCAGATTCAAACGTAATGTGATACAAGAGTATTGATTATGACAACAAAGACAACGGTGGTAATATTCAGCAACATAAATCACGCTTGGAAGGAAGGACTAGGCCGAGAGTATTCAGGGTATTACCATCATCACATACACTGCTGGGCCTCCGTAAGTCACTAAGCTAACCTTAGTACAATGTTAAAGAATGGGAGCTAAGGTTAACCTTTGTAAAGGTTGCTTCGTGAAAGGAGCCCCTTGTCTTCAATGCAATGTGAGATCAGAGGCCACAGTCAGTTCCCCTTACAAACAAACGAAAACAAAACACTAGAAAATTGTACAAAGCTTTCTCAGCCAAAACATTTCGGAATCTGAACCTTGTGATACATCCCCATCTCTCTGTAATATTCTGTGGGGCAGAACACGGCTGTAGCCTCTAGAAATCACAAGTCTTAATATAGAGCAATAGCTGCCCTCAAAGGAATGTCAGATACAACGTATACACATGGAAAAAAGTATCGCAACACCTATGACTTGTTGCCCGCATGCAGTCATTTATGTTGATATAATAAATTTGTTTTTTCTATGATTATTTTTAACCGTAGGGTGCATCATAAATTGATTTCAAGATATGCACGTGCATCACGTGCCATACGTGTACACGCCATGCGCCATAAACAAACATCAAGTTTCGTTAAATGTTTCAGCGCGATAACTTGAAAAGGCAAATGATTTCGTTGTATGGCCTCTCCACAACTAACAAAACCTCAAAGATGGCACCTAGGTGGGGCACTTCTAAGACGTGCTTCAAATCACGTCTAAGGCCTTGTATATCTTTTCCACCCTGAAAGAATTCCGGTGATGAGGGGAAGCTGATTTTCAGGAGCTTATGCTTGTAAGGAACGCTTTGGTAGAATGGTCGTTCAGGTGGTATGACTTGCTTCCTACCTCCACGACGTGAATCGTTGCTCATGATCACAGACTGGATTATTTACAAACGCCATCAGTCGCATCAGCCAGGCTGGTTATAAGAGTATCGGGGTGCATTTTCTAATCCTAATTAGCCTACATTGTTTTTGTCCGCGATATGGGTTGAAGGCGAATTGAGATGTAGGCGAATAGAGACTAAACCGTTGCAATATATCTGAGTCAGTCCTGAACACCAAAAAAACGTATCGTTGCTAATCATACCTAAACATGTCTAATCCTGACTCTTCTGTATTCAGTACCTGCAAGGCTATTCCTATGACGCCATCAACCAAAGGTACGCCGTCAGCGGTAACTACACTGCTGCTTTTCTGGGCACGTACAAGGAAGTCTGGGACTACGGTAAGGTGAGGCAACATATTTCAAAGCAGCGAATGGGTGTTGGTTGGTTTCAGTGTACTGGCTTCCGCATCTACACTGAACGGTAGGTTGGTGTGTCTGTTTGGTTGGATGTTTGATATTGTTGGTATGACCTAATTGATTGATTGATTGATTGATTGATTGATTGATTGGTTGGTTGGTTGTTTGGTGGGTTCATTCATTCATTCATTCATTCAATCCAGGGGACTGGCTTCCGCATCAACTCTTTGACGCAAACTTGTGAGACATTCGCTGTGACCGGGAGATTCCCTGCCAACTGCATTCCAAGTGAGACTTTCAACAACCATTACAGTGTAACTTTGCAGTAAGTGAGAGAGTTTAGTTTTACGCCGCACTCAGCAATCATCCAGCTATATGGCGGTGGTCTGTAAATAATCGAGCTTGGACCAGGCAATCCAGTGATCATCAGCATGAGCATAGATCTCTGCAATTAGGATACGATGACGTGTTTCAACCAAGTCAGCGAGCCTGACCACCCGATAGCCTCTTACGACAGGCATGGGTTAGTGAAGATCAATTCTATCCAGGATCTTCACGGGTCATAACTTTGTAAGATTACTTGAGTGAGTGATTGAAGTTAGGACATCAATGAACACTTTCTCACTTATAACTGCATGACAGCCAAATCTTTTCTATTGATGGCTGTTTAAGCCGAACCGAACTGGTATAATTTTCAACGTTGGAGTAGGATAAAAATCAATCAACGTCGTCATGGAGATTAACCACAGATAGATGTAGCCACAAACAGAGGTTCCTGGAGACCTGGTGGGGTAGCTTAGTTGTTAAGGTGTTCGCTCGTCACGTCGAAGAGTCGGGTTCGACTCCCCACAAGGGTACAATGTGTGGAGCCCATTTCTGGTGTCCCCCGCCGTGATATTGCTGGAGTATTGCTAAAAGCTGCGTAAAGCTATACTCACTGTACTCCTGGAGACATACTCTAACCCACAATGTTGCTTTTAATCATAAGGTCCGGTAGATCTTTTCACTGTGGAAGTGACAATGAGTTAACATGGCAGTGTCCCTCTACTGTATTGCTGGAATATTACCATGACCACTTCTGAAACCATACTCACTGAATTGAGCTATTGCTTGCCAGAGTGAAGCCCATTCTGGTGTCCCCCAGACATATTGCTGAAATATTGCAAAAAGCAGCGTAAAACCTCACTCACTCCTTCAAAATTGAGGACTAACATATCTAGTCACAGTTATCGGTTGTTTAAAATGTGCATCTAAAAAAAATAAATGATATCCACAAGGTGCCCAGAACAGTTCTTAATTTCGAAGCTCCGGCAGTCAAGACTTGGCAAATCCTTCTAGAGTTGGGCTCCTTTTAATTTTATTTCTCCATGTCGCCGACTAGGGAAGACTGCTACTTGGGTTTTTTAAAAGATTATTTGCACTTCAGGTGACGCTTTGGAATTGAGTCCGGCCACCTTCGGCTTTGGCAAGGAGCGCCTCCCTTCTATTCCATACCAATTTAATGACACGAGAGGCGAGTTTAAGAACATCGTTGCCTATGTCAGCGCCAAGAACTGCGTGCCTATTACAACTTCAACCATAACCCAGCGTCCCGGAGGTAAGTGTGGATCACAACTTTCTGATTGTACCGGGGTTGTTGTGCATATGATAGGTCAGATTGTAAAGATAAGTCAGATTGTACATGGAATAGGTCAGATTGTACCGGGGTTGTTGTGTATATAGGTCAGATTGTACCGGGGTTGTTGTGTATATAGGTCAGATTGTACCGGGGTTGTTGTGCATGGGATAAGTCAGATTGTACCGGGGTTGTTGAGCATGGGATAAGTCAGATTGTACCGGGGTTGTTGAGCATGGGATAAGTCAGATTGTACTTGGGTTATTGTGCATTTGAAGGGTCAGATTGTACTTGGTATAACGTGCACAGGAAGGGTCAGATGTACCGGGTTATTGTGTATTTGATGGGTCAGATTTTCCGGGTTTTTGTGTATTTGAAGGGTCAGATTGTAGTTGCGATAATGTGCCCTGGAAAGGTCAGATTGTACTTGGGATAATGTGCACGGTAAGGGTCAGATTGTACTTGGGATAAAAGCAAACCAGTCAGTCAGTCCTAACTTGAAGTGTGTGATTTTTCCAGGCAACGTTTTGAACATCGAGTGCTTCAACGAAATTTTACCCGGCATCAAGGACCTCTCTGTCTTCGACCCCCCATACTACTGTAGAAAGGTGAGAGCAAGACTGAGTCTCTCTCTCTCCCTTCCCCTCTCTCTCTCACACACACATACACAAAGATGACTTTAACTCCCAGCTGCATCCTTGCTTCCCACACACTGCCACCACCGCCCCGCCCCGCCCATCGTACTGTCAGAAGGCGAGTTAGACACATCTGTATCTCAGCTTCCTCTTTAATATGTTTCTTGGTTACTCAGCCTCACACAGTGCTCGTGGACTTTCCCTCCAAGTGGTAACTAACACTGCTCCCAGCATTGTAAACTGCAAGTCCAAACGCTCTATCCAAACAACACTGGTTGAATTCATGCGTTAACAGATTACACTTAGGAACCCTGTCAGCGAGGCGCTACTTCCGGTACTGAGCTGGTTCCGGCTCCCTTTGTGCCCACCAACTTGCGATATGCGATTATTTACAGACCTCCGCCATATAGCTGGATTATTGCTGAGTGCGGCGTAAAACTAAACTGACTCACTCACAACAAATAAATAAAAACAATACTCAATTAATTTAAGATCAGATGCGATCCCTTCAGCCTTACGATCTGACAACCCTTCTACAATGAACCTTCCTGGTCAGTCAATCATTTAAATACTCAAACCATCGTTTCGGAGCTTCACCAGTGCGTATATGATTTTAATGAGACTGTTTCATCTGGATCTACTCATAAATTTACGTTGTTTTCTTATTTCTTTCTCAGACAGCCAAGAAAGTTGCCAGCACCATGAACGATAACGTGCTTGTCTGAAGAAGTTTTACATGTCCAACTTTGTAATAGGATGTTGGAGACGCCATTGTCGAACAACGAACGAATTGATTGTTACTTAGAAAAAGAAATAAAGCTTTCGCATCTGTCATTAGTGTCCTGTTAAGACCTGTCTCATAATCATTAAAGGTGCAGCATGAACGTCCATCCCATGCCGTTCTAGGGTGCGACAACGTCAACGACGATCTTGCCCACTTGGAAAACGCAGGCGACCAGAATAGTCATATCATCATCATTTTATTATCATTATTAATTATTATTTTCTTTTTTTAATTTTTATTTATTGATTTATTTTTTAAAAGAAATTGGGGGGGGTTGTTTCACCCAAATTGTTCTTGAAAAGGGGGGTTGGGGTCACGTACTTTGTACATTTTCATTTATTTATTTATTTATTTGTGTGTTTGTGTGTGTGGGGGGGACACATTGTCACTCATTTCCTTTCCTTTCTCCCCCCATCCCCCATGCTATAAATTATGAACGGTCGTTTAGTGGTGATGAATTCGTGCTCTCTTCAACTGAGCACTTCTGTTCTCGGTATAACCCTCCGTAAATTGAGTGCGGGTATGAAGACTCACGACCTTCCTTGTTCACTCTGAATATTTATTTGTAGGGACTTTACATCGTTGCCTTTATATCAAGGCTGGCGGACATCGAATATGGCCACCCAAAAACGCCACTTTTGACATTCACGACTACTGCACTAAAGGTTTTGCCAGATTACCCTCTAAGGAATAAGAACAACATTCTTTGTAGTTAGAATATGTTCAAATACACCAGTGCGAGGTGGCAGTTAGAAATGGGGGCTGGGAACTAAGCTCGTTGTGAAAGCTCACAATAAAACGTTTAGCACCAGAGACGGACTTGTCATTGAAGACATTTCCCGCAAAAAATGGTTTATATTCCAAAAGTTGAAAACGTCACTAGAAGTGTCAAAACGCCTTAAGAAGCGCCAAACACGGTTATGAACGTTTTCTGTTACGCATTTATCACATGTAGAATACAGTATGTCAAGTGCGGAATACTGTTTGTCGCGCAACTACACACCTCTCCTTTTGGCAAACACCGCATGGGGGGATGGTGTAGCAACCAGAACTGGAATAAAACAGTCCACAATTTCGTAAATCCCTATTTACTGCAGTACTGCCCCCGGTGAACTCTAAAACTTAAAGCGATCAATGCGCGGATTATGATTTAGTTTGTTCTCGTGGGGAAACACTGAAAGTTATCATTTGCATGTTTCCATATTCCTTTTCAAATACGTAAATCACATTTACATGTTTCTGAAATAATTCTGATTCTTGCCGTATTTAGGTGGTCGTGATCCAATTTACTGCATTTATACATGGTCTTTTTACTTTAGATAGGTTGCATAGTTCAGCTGTTTTGGGTACAGATATATAACTAACACCACACAGAATGAAAGATGGGAGAGGTTGTACACCGGCTATGTTATATATAATTCAGACAGAAAGGTGAGGGAGGATGTGTATATAACATGTTTAATATATCACTCACAACGAAGGGAGTGAGAGTGTACGTATTGTACATCACTCTGAATAGAGGGGACGTGAGATGTATACACAAAGAACTTGATTGAATGAGCCCCGATCTTAACCATTTGGGGCATATATGGGGCATGATTGGTCGTCGTGTGCAACAAAGGGATCCTTCTGTAGAGGAATCTGCTTTACTCGAGGAATGGCGTAGACTGCCCCTTCAGAGGATCAGGAGGCTGACAGGGGGTATGAGGAGGGGTGTGCTAGCTGTCATACAGTCACGTGGAGGATACACTTGGTATTGACCTTGAATCGAGAAAGACACGCAAAATTACATTTTGAATGTTCACATTCACCAATAAATTCAACATTAATAGCAGCTTAAAATCTGTCACGTTAGAAAGTCTGAAAGTATGACATCAACGTAATATGGAAGCTGGACTGACTGGGTATGGTTTTACGACGCTCTTAGCAAACTTCCAGCAATATCACGGCGGGGACACCAGAAATGGGTTCACGTCACGCTGAAGACCCGGGTTCAATTCCCCACATGAATACAATGTGTGAAACCCATTTCACTGAGATCGACATAGACAGTGTGATGATTGTCATTTCAAAAATCACACCGATTTTCACACAAAACCATGTTTGTACAAGGATGGCCCTGGAATGTTTAATGTTGAATAAACTTTTACATCGTGGTCACCACGAGACGTTTTAAGTACATGTTGAAAACCTATCATTGCAAAGAATTGCTTATAACACGAAGACCCGGGTTCGATTCCCCACATGAGTACAATGTGTGAAGCCCATTTCACTCAGATCGATATAGACAGTGTGTGAGTGTGATAGGGTGGAGTATTGGATATACTATTTCATCCATCCCCAAGAATACTACATGAGGAATGCCGCAGATACAGATACAGATACAGATAGCAGCTTAAAATCTGTCACGTTAGAAAGTCTGAATGTATGACATCAACGTAATATTACCAATGGAAGCTGGACTGACTGGGTATGGTTTTACGCCGCTCTTAGCAATATTCCAGCAATATCACGGCGGGGACACCAGAAATGGGCTTCACGTCACGCTGAAGACCCGGGTTCGATTCCCCACATGAGTACAATGTGTGAAGCCCATTTCACTCAGATCGACATAGACAGTGTGTGAGTGTGTTTGGGTGGTACGGTGGAGTTGTATTGGATAGTTATGTTTATAGATTTTATGATGATAATTTATCATTTAAAAACCCCCACTGATTTATGTAATTAGTTTATGTTTTGTATCTTCATGTAAATCTAGGTGCTTAAGCTTCGGTTTATGATTCACGTTGGCAATCTATAAAATGTCTATATATTACAGTTATGTTATAAATTCACTATAAGTATAAGCAGATCGTGTGCATTGTACCCATGTGGGGAATCGAACATAAAAATATGACAAAATGATTGGAATCCATATAGATTTTATGATGATAATTGATCAGTCTATTTACAATTGTTATAAATCGTCACGCGAGGAGCGAACGATTTATAACAACCGACCCCAATGGAAGCTGGAAAGTATAACAATCATGTAATATTCCCAAACATATACTGGGGAATCGAACCCGGGTCTTCAGCGTGACCAGCGAACGCTTTAACCACTAGGCTACACCACCGCCATCATGTTTATGGCATACTGTCCAGCTCGCATTGCGAATATTAAATGTACATTCATGTGGTTCTTTCCTGCCTCCATCAGCAATATTAGATTTTTGTCATACTGCCCAGCTTCCATTGGGAATATTACATTGATGTCACACTTCCTGCCTCATCGGTAACATTACATTGATGTCACACTTTCCTGCCTCATCGGTAATATTACATTGATGTCACACTTCCTGCCTCATCGGTAATATTACATTGATGTCACACTTCCTGCCTCATTGGTAATATTACATTGATGTCACACTTTCCTGCCTCATCGGTAATATTACATTGATGTCACACTTTCCTGCCTCATCGGTAATATTACATTGATGTCACACTTTCCTGCCTCATCGGTAATATTACATTGATGTCACACTTTCCTGCCTCATCGGTAATATTACATTGATGTCACACTTTCCTGCCTCATCGGTAATATTACATTGATGTCACACTTTCCTGCCTCATCGGTAATATTACACTGTCACACTTTCCTGCCTCATCGGTAATATTACATTGATGTCACACTTTCCTGCCTCATCGGTAATATTACATTGATGTCACACTTTCCTGCCTCATCGGTAATATTACATTGATGTCACACTTTCCTGCCTCATCGGTAATATTACATTGATGTCACACTTTCCTGCCTCATCGGTAATATTACATTGATGTCACACTTTCCTGCCTCATCGGTAATATTACATTGATGTCACACTTTCCTGCCTCATCGGTAATATTACATTGATGTCACACTTTCCTGCCTCATCGGTAATATTACATTGATGTCACACTTTCCTGCCTCATCGGTAATATTACATTGATGTCACACTTTCCTGCCTCATCGGTAATATTACATTGATGTCACACTTTCCTGCCTCATCCTGCCTCATCGGTAATATTACATTGATGTCACACTTTCCTGCCTCATCGGTAATATTACATTGATGTCACACTTTCCTGCCTCATCGGTAATATTACATTGATGTCACACTTTCCTGCCTCATCGGTAATATTACATTGATGTCACACTTTCCTGCCTCATCGGTAATATTACATTGATGTCACACTTTCCTGCCTCATCGGTAATATTACATTGATGTCACACTTTCCTGCCTCATCGGTACATTATTCACACATTGATGTCACACTTTCCTGCCTCATCGGTAATATTACATTGATGTCACACTTTCCTGCCTCATCGGTAATATTACATTGATGTCACACTTTCCTGCCTCATCGGTAATATTACATTGATGTCACACTTTCCTGCCTCATCGGTAATATTACATTGATGTCACACTTTCCTGCCTCATCGGTAATATTACACATACTGATGTCACACTTTCCTGCCTCATCGGTAATATTACATTGATGTCACACTTTCCTGCCTCATCGGTAATATTACATTGATGTCACACTTTCCTGCCTCATCGGTAATATTACATTGATGTCACACTTTCCTGCCTCATCGGTAATATTACATTGATGTCACACTTTCCTGCCTCATCGGTAATATTACATTGATGTCACACTTTCCTGCCTCATCGGTAATATTACATTGATGTCACACTTTCCTGCCTCATCGGTAATATTACATTGATTGCCTCACGTCACACTTTCCTGCCTCATCGGTAATATTACATTGATGTCACACTTTCCTGCCTCATCGGTAATATTACATTGATGTCACACTTTCCTGCCTCATCGGTAATATTACATTGATGTCACACTTTCCTGCCTCATCGGTAATATTACATTGATGTCACACTTTCCTGCCTCATCGGTAATATTACATTGATGTCACACTTTCCTGCCTCATCGGTAATATTACATTGATGTCACACTTTCCTGCCTCATCGGTAATATTACATTGATGTCACACTTTCCTGCCTCATCGGTAATATTACATTGATGTCACACTTTCCTGCCTCATCGGTAATATTACATTGATGTCACACTTTCCTGCCTCATCGGTAATATTACATTGATGTCACACTTTCCTGCCTCATCGGTAATATTACATTGATGTCACACTTTCCTGCCTCATCGGCCTCATAATATTACATTGATGTCACACTTTCCTGCCTCATCGGTAATATTACATTGATGTCACACTTTCCTGCCTCATCGGTAATATTACATTGATGTCACACTTTCCTGCCTCATCGGTAATATTACATTGATGTCACACTTTCCTGCCTCATCGGTAATATTACATTGATGTCACTTTCCTGCCTCATCGGTAATTACATTGATGTCACCTTCATCGGTAATCATCGGTATATTACATTGATGTCACACTTTCCTGCCTCATCGGTAATATTACATTGATGTCACACTTTCCTGCCTCATCGGTAATATTACATTGATGTCACACTTTCCTGCCTCATCGGTAATATTACATTGATGTCACACTTTCCTGCCTCATCGGTAATATTACATTGATGTCACACTTTCCTGCCTCATCGGTAATATTACATTGATGTCACACTTTCCTGCCTCATCGGTAATATTACATTGATGTCACACTTTCCTGCCTCATCGGTAATATTACATTGATGTCACACTTTCCTGCCTCATCGGTCGGTAATATTACATTGATGTCACACTTTCCTGCCTCATCGGTAATATTACATTGATGTCACACTTTCCTGCCTCATCGGTAATATTACATTGATTATTCATCATTGATGTCACACTTTCCTGCCTCATCGGTAATATTACATTGATGTCACACTTTCCTGCCTCATCGGTAATATTACATTGATGTCACACTTTCCTGCCTCATCGGTAATATTACATTGATGTCACACTTTCCTGCCTCATCGGTAATATAATATTACATTGATGTCACACTTTCCTGCCTCATCGGTAATATTACATTGATGTCACACTTTCCTGCCTCATCGGTAATATTACATTGATGTCACACTTTCCTGCCTCATCGGTAATATTACATTGATGTCACACTTTCCTGCCTCATCGGTAATATTACATTGATGTCACACTTTCCTGCCTCATCGGTAATATTACATTGATGTCACACTTTCCTGCCTCATCGGTAATATTACATTGATGTCACACTTTCCTGCCTCATCGGTAATATTACATTGATGTCACACTTTCCTGCCTCATCGGTAATATTACATTGATGTCACACTTTCCTGCCTCATCGGTAATATTATCGCTGTCACACTTTCCTGCCTCATCGGTATATATTCACACTTTCCTGCCTCATATTGATGTCACACTTTCCTGCCTCATCGGTAATATTACATTGATGTCACACTTTCCTGCCTCATCGGTAATATTACATTGATGTCACACTTTCCTGCCCTCATCGGTAATATTACATTGATGTCACACTTTCCTGCCTCATCGGTAATATTACATTGATGTCACACTTTCCTGCCTCATCGGTAATATTACATTGATGTCACACTTTCCTGCCTCATCGGTAATATTACATTGATGTCACACTTTCCTGCCTCATCGGTAATATTACATTGATGTCACACTTTCCTGCCTCATCGGTAATATTACATTGATGTCACACTTTCCTGCCTCATCGGTAATATTACATTGATGTCACACTTTCCTGCCTCATCGGTAATATTACATTGATGTCACACTTTCCTGCCTCATCGGTAATATTACATTGATGTCACACTTTCCTGCCTCATCGGTAATATTACATTGATGTCACACTTTCCTGCCTCATCGGTAATATTACATTGATGTCACACTTTCCTGCCTCATCGGTAATATTACATTGATGTCACACTTTCCTGCCTCATCGGTAATATTACATTGATGTCACACTTTCCTGCCTCATCGGTAATATTACATTGATGTCACACTTTCCTGCCTCATCGGTAATATTACATTGATGTCACACTTTCCTGCCTCATCGGTAATATTACATTGATGTCACACTTTCCTGCCTCATCGGTAATATTACATTGATGTCACACTTTCCTGCCTCATCGGTAATATTACATTGATGTCACACTTTCCTGCCTCATCGGTAATATTACATTGATGTCACACTTTCCTGCCTCATCGGTAATATTACATTGATGTCACACTTTCCTGCCTCATCGGTAATATTATATTTTGTCACACTTTCCTGCCTCATCGGTAATATTACATTGATGTCACACTTTCCTGCCTCATCGGTAATATTACATTGATGTCACACTTTCCTGCCTCATCGGTAATATTACATTGATGTCACACTTTCCTGCCTCATCGGTAATATTACATTGATGTCACACTTTCCTGCCTCATCGGTAATATTACATTGATGTCACACTTTTCCTGCCTCATCGGTAATATTACATTGATGTCACACTTTCCTGCCTCATCGGTAATATTACATTGATGTCACACTTTCCTGCCTCATCGGTAATATTACATTGATGTCACACTTTCCTGCCTCATCGGGTACATTGATGTCAATATCCTGCCTCATCGGTAATATTACATTGATGTCACACTTTCCTGCCTCATCAATATTACATTGATGTCACACTTTCCTGCCTCATCGGTAATATTACATTGATGTCACACTTTCCTGCCTCATCGGTAATATTACATTGATGTCACACTTTCCTGCCTCATCGGTAATATTACATTGATGTCACACTTTCCTGCCTCATCGGTAATATTACATTGATGTCACACTTTCCTGCCTCATCGGTAATATTACATTGATGTGCCTCACACTTTCCTGCCTCATCGGTAATATTACATTGATGTCACACTTTCCTGCCTCATCGGTAATATTACATTGATGTCACACTTTCCTGTCTCAATCATACCACATTTATGTCACGCTGTCCAGCTCATGTCAGCCATGTAACAAGGAAGTCTCCTGTATATGTTACAACGTTGTTATACTTTCCAGTTTCCATTGGGAGCGGTGGGGTAAACAGGATATTCCAGATGGGGTGATGTCACAACGTAATTTCACTGCTGGACTGACATCTTGAAGGTAATTGAAATGAGTGAGTGAGTGATTTTTGTTTTATGCAGCACTCAGCAATATCCCAGCTATATGGCGGCGGTCGGTAATAATCGAGTCTGGACCAGACAATCCAGTAAATACTTAGAGGAAATATAAAGAAAAACTCATGTAAAGTTATGATTGAATCCTGTATTCCCAAACCTGATATGAGTGAAATGGAAAACTGTAAGCATAGTAACCAAAGTTATAGGGTGCCAGAAAAGGATATATCACTCATCTAGCATGACATTTAAGATGCTATTTTCTGTGAACTGTACACTGAATAATGTTATCCCCAAGACATTGAAGATATTCTATGTACATGTTGAAATCAAATCTACTATAAAGAAAATTTTGATTCATGTACAGGAATTATCAGCGTTCAACTCCAAAAACTATGCAAGTTCCAAGAGCATTCTTTGAGAACAAGGTAAGTACGCAAGATGAATAACAATAGATATACTTTTTACCATTTTAGCATTATAAAATGTCATAATATCACGAGTTTACATGGGGTGTTTCTTCACAGTGTTCCCTCTTCTTTCTCTATAGTATGGTGGCTGTTAGGGCCATCGCTTTCTCGTCTCGTGTTATCGCTTTCTCGTCTCGTGTTATCGCTTTCTCGCCTTAAAATTCGAAAGCGAGAAAGCGATATCACGAGACGAGAAAGCGATAACACGAGACGAGAAAGCGATAACACGAGACGAGAAAGCGATAACGCGAGACGAGAAAGCAATAGCACGAGACGAGAAAGCGATATTATTGCGCGAGAAAGCGATAGAGCGAGAAAGCGATATTACCCACAATTCAGTCCTGTCTGCGCATGATCGACTACAGACGGGAGCTCAGTCGCCATTGTTTATTTCTGGATAGTATAAAATGGTATTCAGTAATGTTCTTGCTCATGAATGGCGTTGTATGACTTGACGTTTAGAGAATATCTAATACAGATGTAGACTTTCCTTTGACAAGTATTGTCAATTTTGAAACGTATTGAAAATTTGCACGTATGCAATAGTCATATCGTGAAATAACGGAAACGTTCATTTTGTGATGTGACTAGGGGGATTACATATTTCATGACGGGATTCGAATTGTCTTAACCAACTTAATCACACTAACCAATTGAATTATCTCTTTGATGGGCATTTTTGAAGTTGAGTTGATGAAGAATAATGACAATTATTATGGATATACAACTTCTTTTATTCTGTGGAGGCGACGTTTCGACATAGATTCTAATGTTGTTGTCAAGCAAGTGATACATGAGTAACAAATTGAGAGAATATATACATGAGTTGTTATTACAGTACATAGGGAATGAGTTGTTCGTACAATAAATGAGGTTGATGTACAACGCTTGTTTAAGAGACTGAGTAAGTTGATTGGAAGCCAGAACGGTGATATACAGGGACTGAATTAGAACTTATACAACTGAATGGAAGCCAGGTGGATGAATATACAATGAATGGGGTTGATGTACATAGTTGAATTGAAACATAATGTACACAAGAAATATTATTGATTTCTTTATCAAGTGATGGTAGGCATTGGGAATGTACTACCCTTCATCTCTGTTGAGGGCGGATCCTATCTTCTTAATGTGTTTACGAATTTTGTAGTCTGGTTCTTTTCTATGGTTTTCTTTGAATTATAACAATTCTATAATAATTATCAGTTCTCGCTGTTTGGTTACAGGTGGAGGAATTAGAAATGAGGTATGAGAACTTAACCGTTTATTGTATTTCAGGGTGATCAAAATACAGCTGTAGTTTCTTTGAATTAATAAAGACGATGAAATTTATTAACTGAAGATCTTCACCTACATGAACCTAAATCGCTCCTACCCAAAGATAGAGGAGACGCACGTGACAGTAAAGCATTTTGGTACATCAATGTAGTAACAGAACCATTCTACAGTCAATGGTGTAATCTAAGCAAATAAAACGATGCAGTCAAACGTTCGTGTAATCAAAGCTGAAAATAGTACGCAGTTAAACGCTGGTCTAGTAAACGCTGGTAAAGTAAAGGCTACAGCTGGACGTGGTCGCATAGGTTTTGATAAGCTGATTGCTGACACGTGTATCCAATTAACCTTTCGTAACATTTTCGTTTCCAAAGGACTTGAAACTCGTTCAATACATGGAACTTTCTACCTGTATCATCTTGTTTATAATTTGGTCAACTCATGTCAAAACAATTCATATCGAATGAGAGCAATATGTGACA
Organism: Haliotis rubra; assembly: GCF_003918875.1. NCBI lineage: Eukaryota > Metazoa > Mollusca > Gastropoda > Lepetellida > Haliotidae > Haliotis > Haliotis rubra. The sequence continues at coordinate 3,420,193 of NW_025767079.1, forward strand.
TTCACTGGGATGCAGACAAATAAACCCTCCTACACATCTACAAAACATTTATCATGTTCACACTGGAGTGAGTCGCTCCCGTCCTTCTCTATCCCCTACCAATCATGATAAGCTAAACTCCTTACAAAATAAAGCCCCACCCAAAAAAAACACAAAAAAACCCCAACAAAAACAACAACATAGGTGCAAAGACTAGTACCTACTACCTAGTAGTTACTAGAAGAAACCAAATTACTCAATAACCACCAAACTGGGTCTGAAGATAAAATATCAAAACACCAAACAAAACAAGTCACCCTTACATTCAGAATAAACCCTTTAAAACATCCCTATCCAGCCACACATTACGGAGTAAACTCGATTATTCAGACTAACTCACAATGTCAAGGCCACACACCGCACGCTTCACAACCAAAACATAAACATCGTCCCTTGCCTCCCCAGCCCTACTTTTTAACATTTAACCCCTTTTCATCTATTTAGTAGACTCCTTATTAGCTTATCAGCAACAGTTGAACTGTTCTGCACAATAAGTCACAATATACTTTATACCACTTCCTTAGTTGAACTTATACGCAATCAACTTTCCAACCCTTTTACGTCCAACTTCTAAACTCCCAATCTAAACTAAATTATTTTCAATATACAGGTGTTTGATGATATAGTGCTTTATTCCCCAAGTAATTACGTTTTATTACGTTTTTGTTAAACACACCTATCACGTCGGTCGATGAATTGTGGCACTGTCTCAAGTCGATAGTTGGGATATGGGGACAGACAGACATATACGTATGTACACAAGCCATTCTTGTAGAAGTATGAGAGACTATGGCACATACATTTAGAACAATACCTTTTTCATATAATAGTAGAAATATATATGTGTGAAATATGCACACATAAAAAGACCAGATGAAAGGCACAGGTTCTATAAAATTCCATCACTGATACAAAAACGCCCGCGGGGGAGTTGGTTTGGTTGGTCTGTTGTTTAACACCGCACTAGGCAATATTCCAGCTATATGGCGGCGGTCTGTAAATAATCGAGTCTGGACCAGACAATACAGTGATCAACATCACGAGCAAAAAAATCTACGCAGTTGGGTTACGATGACATTGTCAACCAAGTCAGCGAGCCTGACCACCCGATCCCGTTAGTCACCTTTTACGACAAGCATGTGTTGCTGAAGACCAAAGCTAACCCGAATCTTTACGTGTAACATCGGGAGTAGGCAAATGTGAAGCTTAGCCCAGTGAAAAACAGGGCTCATAAAACAGGACTCATAAAATACCTAAAGATATTTAAGGGAATTTATGGATGTCAACTTCTGTATTTGTGGAACACGATGTTACGAGTATATTCTTATCCGTCATCGGGTGAAAGAAGAGACAAGGCGAAAGGCGTACAGTGATAAACAAACAGTGATAAGATAACAAGGGAAGCCAGTACTTAATTAGCGCTAAATTGGTAGGGTGGATGGAAAAATGGAAGCCAGGGATTGTTAATCCCGGCATGTATAATGAGATAACAATGGTGGCATTTAACAAGGGAAATGACAATAAAGAAATGTAAGCCAGGAATTAATCCAAGCCTAATTAGTGATGTAACGATACATTAAATGATTGTTATCCTTTTCACAGACTCTTTAAGAGCGTTAATATTTTTCAACGAAAACACACTCGGTTTCTGGAGTTATTGTTGGATTATTGTTTGGATAAGTTAAAGGATTAATTACAAAATATAATTAATTAATTACAAGAATTTGAAAGCATGTTCATATTGTTTCTATACGACTAAACCAAACGACAATAAAGCCTCCTGTTGGATTAAATCATACGCAGGCAAGACGTCATGTGCAGACAGGGCAGAATTATGTGAAATATCGCTTTCTCGCTCTATCGCTTTTTCACCTTTTTATATCGCTTTCTCGCTCTATCGCTTTCTCGTCTCTTGCTATCGCTTTCTCGTCTCGCGTTATCGCTTTCTCGTCTCGCGTTATCGCTTTCTCGTCTCGTGCTATGCTTTCTCGTCTCGTGTTATTGCTTTCGCGTCTCGTGTTATCGCTTGGCCCTAATCAGCCACCATACTATAAGGAGAATCTAGTCATGTCATGTCGATCGACAGAACCTGATACTGGGAAACTTCAGGTAAGAAAATGTAACATGTCTAGCCTGTTCCTAGATCCTTGTTCCATGTCTTTTCTGCATTGATGTGTAGTTATGTACAGGTTAAACCTAAGAAAGTTCTCAACAGCCTCAAAGTTAATACTCATATAATTCACCTTTGGTATTGCTTAGGTGAACAGAGACCGCCTACGTGGTGTAGTGGTTAGAGCGTCCGCCCGGAGAGCCATTCAGACAATTCAGATAGACAGACATTCAGACAATACTTTATTACCTTAAAAGGAATTTGTTTTGGATCATAGAGCTTGACAAAATACAAATATTAAGTGGTTATGGGAAACTTACATCCAAAAATACAGAAAATACCTATTCTGTTTGTGTTTTCTTGGTGTTCAGAAATAAAAAAATACATATTCTGCAAAATCATTAGTTGTAGCATTTACAGATTTTGAATCCATAACACAGATTGGACTTCAAGCAAAAAGCAGCAGACTGACTGACTGACTGACTGAGTTTGGTTTTACGCCGCTTTTAGCAATATTCTAGCAACATCACGGCGGGAGACACCAGAAATGGGCTCCACACATTGTGCCCATGTGGAGATTCGAACCCGGGTCTTCGGCGTGACGAGCCAACGCTTGAACCATTAGGCTACCCCACCGCCCCAAAAAAGCAGCAGAGAACCACAAAGAAGAGGAATATAGATTGAATCAGAAGTTACTGTCACAAAGTTAGACACATCGGTCGAATATTTCGTTACTCTTTAATACACGGCAGTGTTTATTAATAAATGCAATGCAAAGAAAGAAGAATAGTAATACCCAGCATTTAGACTTGTGTGAATGTTCACTTGTCCACCTACAACCTTCATCCCAGCACTGATACAGGAAGTGAGTGAGTGAGTTTAGATTAACTCTGCACTCAGCAATATTCCAGCTATATGGCAGAAAGAGACATCAATTAGCAACCCAATGTATATCAACCTTGTCAATTGTATACTCACTATCCAGCTATGTACATATTCTCCTTGTTACAAATCTTTGTGTCACTTGCTTGATAACGGTGTTAGTACCTACACCCAAATGTCCTACTCATTGCAATAAAGAAGTGGACAATCCATAGAACTTGGTTTTCCTTCAAATATTAATGTTATTGATGACAGAGCATGTATTGTGGGTAGCAAACCCTTTATTCATAATATATACAAGTTCGATGTTTGGATGGTAGTACCGAAGGTAGATAGGAGGCTAAAAAACTGAAAAATACAGTCCAAACTTAGTCTACACGAACCTGAATATGCAACTATAAAATACATTGACAATAATGTATATGTCCTGAAATATTACTTGAAGTCCACACAATACTTAAAACAAGTACTTTCCTCAATATTCTGCCATAATCCTAAAGATTAATACGATGTCCGAAAATTACACAATTTCCAACCATTAAAATAATGAAATACACACTAAAATAGGCAACGCAAGTTATTATTTCACACAGATTAACAGTTGAAGGGAAGCAACTCCGTACGGCTTATACTGTATGTAAACTGTACAGTTTATGAGCGCTTCACTCGAGCGATTTGCCCATGAAAGCTCGGCAAATTCATACCCAAATGAGTGCTAACTGTGTTTCTACAATACCTAAATCACAACTGACTTAAGATACACATGCTGTAACATATGTCTAAAGCAGAATACACTGTAAAATCCTGTACATGAATTATGCTTGATCGAAAACCAAACAGCTCTACTTCGTAGATTACAATAACAAACTTCGGAGCAATTTCGGTGGACTGGTTGTTGGTTTTGTTATTGTTTTTCTCCCGTGATTACCCGGATGATATCCCAGAATTCTTGACTGGTTCGTTACCTCTGCTGCGCTACCCGCATGCGTAATTGATAGCATAAGTATAGATTGATCAACTAAAATGAAATCTTTTTTTACTCGATAATATTTCCATCTTCACTATTTTGATAACAAATGAAAACATTTTGAAGTTTAACCATCTGCCAGTGATAAAAAATGTTAGGACTGAAAAATAACGAAGTCAATGTACGTCTTTATATTTTGTCTTATAATCCTACTTAATTTATTACCATATTTGAATGCATTTTGAAACTTAATAAAATGCACACGATATGCTTATACTTATAGTGAATTTATAACATGACTGTAATATATAGACATTTTATAGATTGCCAACGGGAATCATAAACCGATGCTTAAGCACCTAGATTTACATGAAGATACAAAATACAAACTTATTACATACTCGCTCGTTACTGTGTATGTCCTATCGTTCCTAGGTGAAGTGTTTCCAAATAAATGCCGTTCGGCCATGACACCTGTAACTTGAAAACTGGTCCAAACCGGATAATAGTGCTAGACTGGTCTTGTCTATAGATTGCGCTGTTTCGCACATGAAACAGAACAGAATGGAATTACAAATCCAAGTGTCTAAAAGTTATGGGTTATATCAATAAGCTGCTATGAAGGGCGCAGTGCATTTTCCATTTATTTCAAGTTGACCAGGAAGGAGATTTTGAAGTAGGTGAAAGCTAAAAGGAACATTAAAGGAAGGTTTTTCAATAATTTCTACACCATTATTTTCTTCAAAGTTAGCCTTCCGACGCGAGATGAGGCACAAAACTTTCCCACTGTTTTCATTCTGAAGTATATGTATGCCTTGTATGTCTGGTGTCTGTTGCAAACACTTTCCGCATTTATGTATCTCTAATAATTCACCATGTGCAAAATAATCACATGGAAAGTCATAAATGGCAAATCCTATATGATAATGGTAGTAATATTATCACCACATTACTTGGAGGCTACAAATGTTATTACAAAAGGAAGCCACTAAATGCTTGGGGCCCATGAACTTTAAGGAGTGAGAACTTAAAATAGACCTTTTAATTCTGACATGATCAGCATGGTATTGTTTGTGATGGTATGTTACTGAATATACCCTACCACCCTAACATTATTTCAGAAAATCCAGAACAAAGCTGCACGCATCATCACTCTCACCAGTCCTCGCTGTCACATCTCTCCCATTCTAAACTCTCTACGATGGCTCCGTATTCGTGAAAGGATTGATTTCAAGATTCTCTGCCTCACCTATCAGTCTTTCTACAACTCAGGACCTTCCTAACTTCAAGACCTTCTGACACATTACTCTCCAGAAAGAACCCTGCGCTCATCACAACAACTGTTACTTGCTGTCCCGAGCTACAATCTAAAATCATTTGGCTCAAGAACCTTTTCATATGCAGCAGCTTCTCTGTGGAACTCTCTCCCTATCGAGTTAAAATCATCTCCTTCCCTAAGTACATTCAAAACACGACTAAAGACTCATCTATTTCTCCGCTACAAGTGACTTCCAATCATCCGTACCTGCCAGCTGTATATAGTTTTAACTTGAGCCCAGGAAGCGCTTTGAGCATATCCCTGTGACGTGGAAAGGCGCTATATAAATGGCCTATTATTATTATTATTTACAGATCATCACTTCTTACAATGTCATGAGTGTACATGAACCTGTATATTTTTCTTGTATTTCAGAAGAAATATTCTCTGAAAAGTATAAGCAAGCATCATACCAATCTGTTATAAACTCTCACAAATAGCATAACACAGATATGTTAAACTTGAATGATCATACCCATCCATCATACAGCATGATTACGATGCAATTTAATTTGCTTGTCTTCTTTTGTTGTTTTAAAGAAATTATTTACTGTATTTTAACATTAAACACTGTGCAGAATTGACCAGGATTGCCCATATTTAGATACAATTTACTATATTTTTACACATATCAGCAGAGTTATTAAACTATAAAATGCCATTCAAATCATATATTTTCTCGTTCAATTTGTGTACATACACAATTATTGTTAAAAGGTATAATTAGATATATGTTAAGATATCATTAGATATTGCACGACAGTGATATCATGGGTTTCCCATGAGGGAACGAACCCATGTCATAGCGACCGCGTCATCCACGGGGCTACCCACACAGAGCCTATGACCCGGCGTGTATTGAAGAAAAGGTTCCAGATTGACGTAAATGCTTTCTCGAAGCAATCTGACAATTTACAAAACTGTCACATTCCACAAACACAAGCAAAAACAAACCAAATGCAATTCAGAAAATTATAACTTTATTTTCATCCTTCTTATAATCAATGAGAATAATAATAATAAGTGCATTTATATTGCGCTATTTTCCAGTTGCTCAAAGCGCTGGTATCAAGAATAGTACTTGGAGAAGAGATGGGTTTTAAGTTTGGACTTGAAGACAGCTAAAGATGGGGAGGTTTTGATATTAAAAGGAAGACAGTTCCAGAGAGAAGGAGCACAGAATGAGAATGATCTCTGGCCGAAGGATTTGAGACTGATCTTGGGGATGGTAAATAGAAGTTGATCATTGGATCTCAGGTTTTTGCTTGAAGCATATTTCTGGAGGAGTTCTTTCAAATATCCTGGTGCAACATCATGGTAACAGCTGTACGTCAGAGATAACGCTTTGAACTCGATTCTAGCTTGTGGAGATTCATCAATATTGGTGTTATATTGGATGTTTTCTTGCAGCGATGAATTGGCCGAGCTGAGGCATTTTGTACTCTCTGAAGCTTTATGAGTAGATCTTGCCTTATGTTGATGAGCAAACTGTTGCCATAGTCAACAAAAGATAAACAAAAGATGAGCATAAAGTTCAGACTTTTATTCAGTAAATGCAGGAAGTAGTACGGAACGCGGAACTTTTCTTTATCTGCACTGATGGGCCGAAGTGAGCTACTGAGCCAAGACGAATGGTCCAAACTGATGTCATCCTTGGACGTCTGTCACCGATAGGTCTCGCAGATAATGACATGAGAAGACATTGTCAGAGCGCCAGAAACAACCCTCCATGATAGATGTCGGGGAGCAGTTGCTATGCAACGCCATTGTCGAGGCTAGAGCACGAGTCTCGTGCGGATTGAATGTGGTTGGAGGAGGTAAACCGGCAAACACTGCTAATTACGTTACCAAACAGATGCGATGAACTTTTGTTTCTTTTTATGTTGTTTAACGCCGCACTCAGCAATCTTAAACATATATGGCGGCTGTTTGGTAAATAATCGAGTCTAGTGATTGACATCATGAGCATCGATCGATACGATGGCATGAAGCAGCTAAGTGAGGTGAGGTGAAATTGGGTTTAACGTCGTGCATGCGTGTGTATGTGTAAGTGCGGCTGCTTGTACTAGCCCAGACTTAAGCTGGTTTTATAGTGCTAGCTCTTTAACAAACTGTATGATAGTTCAATTTTTCCAAAATGTTGGGGGGAAAGCATCATATGCCCTTTGCATAAATCTGGTGATACCACAGATCCAAACAATTATAGAGGCATTTCATTGATCAACTGCTTATGCAAGGTTCTAGCCTCAATTGCTGATAATAGACTGAAACAATGGTGTGACAATAATGATACAATTCCAGAGGCACAAGCTGGAATCAGACATGATTATTCAACAACAGACCATATCTTCACCCTTCAAGCTATGGTCACTAAATATCTGTCAAAGCGAAATGGAACGTTCTATTGCCTTCTTATTGACTTTTCCAAGGCATTTGACTCTATTAACCATAAATTACTTTTTATGAGTTTGATAGAAAAGGGGGTAAAGGGAAAATTCCTTAAATTTATTATCAACATGTATTCTACATTGTGCGCTTGTGTAAGAACTGATTCGGGGTTATCACCCTATTTCAAATGTAATATTGGTACCCGCCAAGGATGCACTCTGAGTCCGCAGATTTTTATTATATTCATAAACAAACTTGCTCAAATGCTGGAGGAAGATGGTGGAAGAGGTGTATTCATATCAACTCATATTCCTGATGTATTTTCGCTATTATTTGCCGATGATGTATCAACTGTATCCGACACTGCTTTACAACTCCAAAAGAAAATTAATATTGTTGAAAAATTCTGTGCAGATGCAGGAATGAAAGTTAATCTGAACAAAACAAAAATTATTGTTTTTAGAAATGGTGGTCCTCTTCGTTCTTATGAGAAATGTTTTTTAAATGGTGAACAAAAAATAGAAGTTGTGAATATGTACAGATATCTTGGGATTGTGTTCACCCCTAAATTGTCATGGACTAAAGCCAAATCCTGTTTAGCAGCTCAAGCAAGCAAAGCTATATTCTCCATCTATAATTACCAGAAACATTTTGGATGTATTAATCACAAGGACATTTTTAAGATATTTGACTCCATGATTACACCTATTCTGTGTTGTGGATCAGAGATTTGGGGAACCACCTATTGCAGACATATTGAAACTGTACATTTTAGGTTCTGTAAGACTTTTCTCTAAGTCAGCAAGTATACCAACAATAGCATGGTGCTTGGAGAGTGTGGCAGACTCTCACTGCAATACCACTATACCTCTAGATCAATAATGTACTGGTGCAGACTGTTGCAGCTACAACATCATAGACTTCCTTATCAGGCCTACCAAATGCTCAAATCTCTTGATGATAATAATAAATCTACTTGGGCTTCACATATAAGACAAATCCTTTTTCAGTATGGTTTTGGGTTTGTATGGATCTCACAAGAAATTGGCTGCATTAAAACATTTATATCCATCTTCAAGCAGCGATTTTATGACTGCTTCCTTCAATATTGGCGTTCCTCACTTGACTCTTCATCTAAATGTAAATATTATTCACAATTTAAATCTTTACTTAATGTCGAACACTACTTGTCATGTGATCTCCTCCCATATCAAAGGAAAGTTATGGCTATGTTCCGCTGTAACAACTTTAGATTAGCAGTGGAAACCGGCCGCCACACAAATACACCCTATGATCAACGTCTCTGCCTTTACTGCCACTCTGTTGGTTTAAACTATGTTGAAGATGAGCTCCATGTTCTACTCATCTGTGGTAAATATTCTGAAATAAGAAATAAATGTTTCACAACCCACCAGACCCACCCTCCAACAATTGAAACTTTTGTGCGTTTAATTACTCGCAACGACATTAATTATCTAAAATCATTAACTACATCTGTCTGTCTATAGTGCTAGCCAACTGAGATACCATGCCGCAGTGAAGCATGCATACCCCACTCAGACACATTATACTGACTCCGAGCCGACACGTCTTTTGGTATGACGCGGTCGGGGATCGAACCCGCGACCTTCCGCTCTCCGGGCGGACGTTCTAACCACTACACCACGGATGCGGTCCATGAAGCAACTAAGTCAGCGAGCCTGGCCTGATCTCATTAGTCGCCACTTACGACAAACATGGATTACTGATGACCAAACCGAAACCCGGTGATGTGAAATGGGCTTCAACATTATTACACACAAACAACGACGTGCATGTCTGTGGCCACTTTCACTGATCCGGACTTTTGCTCACTGAAACAGTGTAACAGTAATATTCCGTTGCGAATGGTTCTTAAGCATTATCACCTCAATACTATGAGCTACGTCTCTTCTATCTCTACACTTAAATCTAAACTTCCCACGAATAAACTTCTCAGATAAATCTAAACATCCGATGTTTAAAAGGATATTTGATCACCCCTGTGTCTATTATTCAGTAGATAGTACTGAAAGCTTATATTATGGAGCCACTAGCAGCAATAATACGGTTTTCTTTGAATGTCTGTTTGTAGTTAGACAAGGTTGTCAATTTTCACCATTTCTCTTCTCTTTTTTCATGAATGACATTGTTGAGTATTTGTGAAGGGATAAGCAAAGGTGTACTGATATAGATTTGATGGAATTTTTTATTTTGCTGTTTGCTGCTGATATTGCTATGTTTGACATTACGGTTAGAGGTTTGCAGAAAAGAACTGATAAGTTATCGGCTTATTGTGATAAATGTCAACTTAAGATTAACGTTGATAAAAGTAAAGTCATTGTATTTCGAAAAGGTGGCCGACTTATACGGCATGAAAAATTCACACTTAATGGAAATATTGTCTTGGCTAGTGCAAGGTGTCAAAAATGTTCAAACATTTCGTGACATGTTCAAACAACGATGTGTGGATGTTGATAAACAATCATGGTTTGATAACCTAGGGCAGTATTCTAAATTAAAGTTTTATAGACAAATTAAAGAATTTTATGTGTATGAAAACTACTTATCAGTCAATATTACTGCTTATCGCATTGCTCTTTGTAAATTCCGTTGCACAAATCATAATCTAATGACTCTAGTTGGTAGAAAATATAAAATTACACCAGAAGATAGATTATGTTCACTCTGTATAGTACACGTGCAAAAATCTGAATTTCATTTTTTATTACAGTGTCTATTTTACTCAGATCTTAATGGAAAAGTATTTTGCCACTCTACTGTTGTAAATCTCCATCTTTACAGAAATCGATATGCTCTGTAGAAGCGATAATTTTCATATTGTAAACTGCCGTGCAAAATATGACTTCTTAGGACTTAAAAGACGTGCCAAGTTTCTTAATTAGAAGATAAAGCTACCTTTTTTTAAATTTTGAGGTCCTTTATCGTTGATTTAAGACCGCTAAATCTAACGCGTTCGGTTTTTAAATTAAACATTTAGAGGTCTTAAATCAACGATAAAGGACCGCAAAATTGAAAACAGAGTAGCTTTATCTTCATTCTAGCACGACTGATAACCGTTTTAAAACCGAAAGAACACAAGGCGCAAAGGGGCCTTTTTTTGTGGAAATCGCTTGGAATCATCCCGTTTAGGGACAGGTTGTGTAATGAACAAAAAAAGACATTTTCAACAACATAAATGCTATATTTCAGGTACCAGTATGCTTGTATTTGTAACAAGTAGCATACAAAAAAAGACAGTTTATACTGTGAGCAAGTACAATTATTTCATTTTTCTCAAGCGAATTATTGATCTCCCCTATTGTATGACAATCGACTCGCCCAAATGCAAGCCGTGAACTCGATAAGTTTAGTCGCCGCTAACTTTATTTACGGAAATAATTGTTGATAACCACCCTACTATTCCCAATTTGGAAAAGACCTGACATGCCACGTTTTATGTGGGATACATGGACAGTGGAAGTGGAAGGACTGGGCATTATGGCCGGGACGGAAGCGGTCAGGTTAGGACGTGTGGGCCGACTCAACACACGTAGATCTAGACCCGGTTTGAATATACTGCCGCTTTTGCGCTGCTGACGGATTTTCCAGCTTCGTAGTTTCTTCACTGGGATTAGCGTCAAGAAATTCTTCTTCAAACCATTCGCTTTTTACTTCAAAAACACCAAAGATGCTGCCGAGATAGAAATTGCCAATGTCCGACATGGTTGTTTACAAACAGTAGGGTCAACGAGTTCGTTGTATTTATACGCGGTGAATCGGTCACTTTAATTAGCGGTCCTTAGACTGTCATTTAAGTACGGTTCTGATGAGCTCTCAGCCAATCAGAATCGAGTATCACACATTGTCGTGCTAGAATATAACATAATGGGATTACAGTCAAACCCTTGTACATCAATACTACTGGTGCTCCATATATCGTGTATAATTGTGTAGCATCATTAGTAATATGGGCCGGTGGCCTTATTTACTCCTGAATAAACCAAGTAGAAACTAGCAGCATTTTTTTGGGGTGATGGAGCCATGTAACATTTGTTTTTAATTACAATATAACTGCAACATTTCAGAGAAACGGTCACGCTGGTGATAGGTCCCGGATGTCAGCATGGATGAAAATGGGGTCCCACTCTGATACGGATCACTCATGCTTGATGCTGAAAATGAGAAATATTAACGTGAACACCAACACACACGATCGTTGCAATATTCCAGCTGTATGGCGGTCTGAGAGGTTCTAGGACTTCAGTCCTGCCCCACAACGAAGCACATGCATGTTTATATATAGTGGCCATATGCATTCTTTAGCTTCCTACTGCAAACTTCGAGGCGAACAGCTTCCAAACAGAATACTTAATAATAATGTGTCGAACGGTACATTAATTCGAACCTTTTGATATTGTAATCTAAATAAAACATATGGAAGCTTCCCCGAGGGCAGATAATATTACTGAGCGAAATGCATTATTTTTTTTCGGAAGTGTGACAAGTACAATAAATTTAAGATAAAAAAACGTGTAAACTCGTCATGCTGGGTGCCTGTCCCAGACCATGGAGGGAGTCACGACAGAATTATGGGAATTCTTCGCCATCATACGTTGACCCGGTTTTGGGTTCACTGGGACACCGACGTCTGCATTCTCTTCCCACAGAGGTGACTCAAGTGAGTGAGTGAATTTAGGTTTACGCCGCACTCAGCAATATTTCAGCTATATGGCGGCGGTCTGTAAATAATCAAGTCTGGACCAGACAATCCAGTGATCAACAGCATGAGCATCGATCTACGCAATTGGAATACAATGACATGGTCAACCAAGTCAGCGACCCTGATCACCCGATCCCGTTAGTTGCCTCTTACGACAAGCATGGGTTACTAAAGATCAATTCTAACCCGGATCTTCACGGGTACAGGAACTAGAGAAGAAGGCTGCATCGACTATGACGTCGAACATCAAAGTAATAAATGGTACCAATAAATCATTTGCACATTTAAATATCTCTGCTATTAATTGGTCATAACCAGCTACTTTGTTATTCTTTAACTTGTTGATGACAGCTACAATCTCATGACTAAAGAGAGAGTCAAGAATATGTTGAGTAACATCTATGTCACAGTTTGGGCAGCATTTTGTGTGTGTGTGTGTTTCTCATAGCCCGACCGACCATTCTTCTCATTTTATTGGCGACCACCCCCCACCCCCACCCCCCCACAAAAATAAAATAATAATAATAAAATAATAATAATATTTTTTTCTTTTCATTCCAACACCGCCGACTCGAACCTAAAACGAACTGCCTCCTCATATAAATGTTTGTCTATCTAAGATGCTTTAATCAGTCGTTGCCACAAGTCCAAAGAAAGCGAGAAATTGTAATAAGAATTCCAATAAATGAGAATCAAGAACATTATTCGGATAATTTGTCTTTATTAATTTTTTTAATAGTTTTATTTCCCGAACGACCGACCCATGTTCAGAATTTGGTGGCTACGTGAAACACATAAAAAATGATGCTCTGATGTACGTAAGCATCATTGTCCACAACAGTAGAGAACATATTTCTGAAATACAGGAGCCAATGATTCATATTAATGTCCGGCTTTAGTTTTTGTTGAGTGAAGCAACTGCAAACCAGGAAACGGGGTGTTACGGAGTAGTTTATTGAATGAGACTGTCTCATATCAACATTGACTCCGATATATCTCCTAATTTTTTAATCCTAAATTAAAAATGACGTTCCCCTTCTTTCTTTGAAGAGTATATAATCACAGATTTGCCTTTTTTGCCCATTGGGATCTGTTTCAGTAGATGGCCGAATATATTTAGGAGTTGACGTTTTGCAACAGTAAGGAGTGAGTGTGTTTTTAAGCCGCTTTTAACAGTATTCCAGCAACATCAGGGTTGGGGACACCAGAAATTGGTTTCACACATTGTATCCATGTGGGGAATCGAACCCGGGTCTTCGGTGTGATGAGCGAACGCTTTAACCACTAGGCTACCCCACCGCCCTTTTGCAACAGGGACTATAACCTCATTTCATACAGGTGCATTGTTTAATGTCTATAAAATTTATTATGAGACATGAAATATTTTAATACACTGGTTTCTATTTTCCTCTACTGGCATTCAAACTCAGTGGTTAGTATCTCCTACCCGTCAGTAGTATGAAAAATAAACATGTTGTTGATAAATAAGTCTTAAAATAATCCGACAACCTCTGCCTCTTGCTGACTCAAAACAATGTATGTCACGTCCTATATTCATGAGAAAAGGTTCGCGGTCCATTTTCCGACTCCTTAAGTGATCTCGTAATCACCCAAGAAACGCTGGGCGATCTTCTCGACGAAAGTGTGTCCAGAACCTACATTAAAACATCAAAATTAGATTTGCAGGTTCTACCAACTATTTGATGACCTGAAATTAAATATACACATTTCATATACAAACGAGAAAAACATCACCAAAGTTATCACCAAATTCTATATTTTGTTCTATTAAATGTGTGTACATTTTGTCAATGTGGACATTTTTGATTATCTTAGTCCATAACTATTGTTATTTTTCAATACTGACTTCTTGGTTTACATAAATCCATACACACATGAAATGACATTTCCAAGTCTCCTGGAATGTTTGCAAAATAACGAATTCCAAATATTGTTTTAACTTCTCCTAGTGAGTAAAACTGAGATGAATAATTGAAAACAAAAACCAGCCAAAATAATTTTATATGATCTGACTTCCAAACCTGACACTATTTTAGATGATATTTTAGCATTTTTGAATTTTTAGTAAATTTGTAAAATGACTGAAATATACTGAACTACTTTAGAAACGCATCACCGGGGGAAAAAACTGAAAAATACACTAAACAAGTTATTAATACATTAGTCTTAAAATAATCCGACACCCTTAACCTCTTTCTGACTCAAAAGGTATGAGAATGTATGTCACTCTCTATTTTCAAGAGAAAAGGTTCGCAGTCCATTTCCCGACACCTTAAGTGATCTCGTAAATCATCCAAGCTCCGCTGGGCGATCTTCCCGACGAAAGTGTGTCCACAACCTATATAAAAACAAGTTTCTATCCTGTCAAATGGGCTTAAAGTCGTGGAACCAGCACGTGGCACCAGCACGTGTAGAACAGATTGTGTTTCCTTATTACTGAAACGAAACGATCAATCTTAATCACTAACAAAATGACAGATTACCGCAATTAAGGCAAATAGTGCAGTAAAGGCAAACAGCAGTGCTGTTAAGGCAAATAGTGCAGTAAAGGCTAATAGCAGCGCAGTAAAGGCAAATAGCAGCGCAGCTAAGGCAAATAGTGCAGTAAAGGCAAATAACAGTGCAGTAAAGGCAAATAGCAGTGCAGTTAAGGCAAATAGCAGTGCAGTTAAGGCAAATAGCAGTGCAGTTAAGGCAAATAGTGCAGTTAAGGCAAATAGCAGTGCAGTAAAGGCAAATGGCAGTGCAGTTAAGGCAAATAGCTGTGCAGTTAAGGCAAATAGTGCAGTAAAGGCAAATAGCAGTGCAATTAAGGCAAATAGCAGTGCAGTTAAGGCAAATAGCAGTGCAGTTAAGGCAAATAGTGCAGTTAAGGCAAATAGCAGTGCAGTAAAGGCAAATAGCAGTGCAGTTAAGGCAAATAGCAGTGCAGTTAAGGCAAATAGTGCAGTAAAGGCAAATAGCAGTGCGGTAAAGGCAAGTAGCAGCGCAGTAAAAGCAAATAGCAGTGCAGCTAAGGCAAATAGTGCAGTAAAGCAGTGCAGTAAAGGCAAATCGTGCAGTTAAGGCAAACAGCAGTGCAGTAAAGGCGAATAGTAATGCAGTAAAGGCACACAGCAGTGCAGTAAAAGGCAAATAGCAGGTCAGTTGAGCCTTCCCTCGTGTTTTAGCACTGAGAATAAGGCGAAGGACACGCTGGCCTTGGGGCGATGCCTGCGAGCACGTTCAAGAATATTCGTGTGGATGACAAAACGACGTACGCATTAAACCACAATTATCTGTCATTGTGAAAATATAAGTAAAAAATGTGAGCAAGGCTGACACACCTCCAACACCACTATCCCTGAAAGCGATTATGATATTATCCTTTCGCGAATTCAACTTACTTATTCTTGATTTAGACAAATTATATGCACAATAAAATTCGTTTCCAAGTCTCCTAGAATTTTCGTCAAATAACGAATTCCGACCATTTTGATGTTGAATCTCTTCTCCCACTAAGGAAAAATATGATTGCAAGAATGCGTAAACAATAATATAATATTATGTTCTGGCTTCCAATCCTGTCATGTTTTTTGATGACATTTTAGACCTTTTGAACGTGTGAATAATTGTTAAATAGCCGATGATATTTAAACCAAACAAATTGTAAAATATTTTGAAAATCGAACTTAGAATATTTTTAGTTTTTCCCACAAAACCGATACTGACATTATCCCTTCGCGAATTCAACAGGCCATGAATTTAATGGGTTCTTTCGACAGAAATATTATTGTGCATCTCCACGCCTCTCACTAGTGAGCTACACATTCTTCATCCCTATCCCAACATGATTGAAGTTGGGACCTAAACATGTGCATCAAAAAGGAACTTTGGATAAAAAAATCCCAGTTTGTGAAAACATACAGCTGAGAAATATAATGAAACATTTCTAAAAAATATACTCGGTATATATATAATGCTATTGCCAAAAAATGATTCCCGGAAATTCTCTGCGTATTAATACATACAAACATCGCTCACACCATTGTATTGTTACGTCGTCAGCTGTGATGACGTCATTAGAATCATATTGTGACGTAAAGTCCGAATGAGGTCACAAATCAGCAGTTCCATATGCTACCATGGGAGACAGCCGAAACGGCCGGCTGATGACATTTCACTGCTGTACCCGTACTCGATGTCAATGAGTGCAGACACAAAAAACGTGAGTGGACCTTTTAGTTTACTTTTGTGTTTACAATGTCGATAAACATCATGTGTTGGAAAATTTCCGGGGTGTTATTGAGTATTTGAAGCACGGGAATATTTCATTTGAAACCTCCGGCTGACGCCGTCGGTTCCAAATGAATTCCCGTGCTTCAAATACTCAATAACAACCGGAAATTCGCCAACACATGATGTTTATCTCCTTATTAAACAGTAAAATAGCGTTGAAAATAAGGTGAATGAGGTCCCTGAATGTGTCAAGTCAGAAAACAGACGTGTCACATTCGTGTTGTGGAGCATTTCCACCTTTCCTCATGTTTGTCTGAAGGCTTAAAGAGTAGAAATAACAAATACACACATTTTGATCATATACAAACAAGAACATGAAGTTATCCCCAAATTCTATATTGTTTCTATTACATGTGTATACATTTTGTCAATATGGACATTTTTTTATATCTTAGTCCATAACTATTTTTATTATCCAATACTGACTTCTTGATTTACACTAATTCATATACACAATAAATTACTTTTCCAAATCTCCTGGAATATTTAATAACGAATTCCCAACATTTCTGTTTTACTTCTCCCATTGAATAATACTGTTAGGATTAAAAGTAAACGAAAACCAGCCAATATAATTTTATATAAGCTGACTTCCAAACCTGGCATAATCTTTTGGATGATAGTGTAGCCTTTCTTAATGTCTGAATGATTGTTAGTTAAATAGGACACATTTTTCTATCAATTTGTAAAATGACTAAAATATACTGAACTTGTTTAGAAACGTATCACCAGGGGAAGAGAGTTTGATCTCCGTGATAAATGAAAAGAACTTGTCCCTGCTGTCATTGAAATTAGAAGATAAAGCTACTCGGTTTTCAATTTTGCGGTCCTTTATCGTTGATTTGAGACCGCTAAATGTAATTTAAAAACCGAACGCGTCAGCACGACTGATAAGCGTTCTAAAACAGAACTGTTTGGCGCGCAAGAACACAAGGCGTGAAGGGGCCTTTTTGAGGAAATCGCTTGGAATCGTCCCGTTTAGGGACAGGTTGTGTAATTAACAAAATAAGACATTTTCAACAACATAAATGCTTCATTTCAGGTACCAGTATGCTTGTATTTGAAAGAAGTAACATACACAAATAATAAAAAACCCAGTTTATACTGTGAGCAAGTACAATTATTTGATGTTTCTAAAGCGATTTATTGATCTCCCCTACTGTATGACAATCGACTCACCCCAATTCAAGCCGTGAACTCGCTAAGTTTAGTCGCCGCTAACTTTATTCACGGAAATAATTGTTGATAACCACCCTACTATTTCCAATTAGGAAAATACCTGACATGCCACGTGGAAGTGGAAGGACTGGGCATTATGGCCGGGACAGAAGCGGTCAGGTTAGGACGTGTGGGCCGACGCGCGTTGTCGACGTCATGCCCGCTAGATCTAGACCCGGTTTGAATATACTGCCGCTTTTGCGCTGCTGACGGATTTTCCAGCTTCGTAGTTTCTTCACTGGGATTAGGGTCAAGAAATTCTTCATACCATTCGCTTTTTACTTCAAAAACACCAAAGATGCTGCCGAGGTAGAAATTGCCGATGTCCGACATGTTTGTTTACAAACAATAGGGTCAACGAGTTCGTTGTATCCATACGCGGTGAATCGGTCACTTTCATTAGCGGTCTTAAACTGCCATTTATGTACGGTTTTGATGAACTCTCAGCCAATCAGAATCGAGTATCACACCATGTCGTGCTAGAATTGTCAATCAAGGTGGAAACTAAAATAGCATTTCGTGCAATCATAAATTAACGATTACATTGACGGGGGTCAAACTTAAATCCCGCACACCCTCAAAACATTCACACAGTCAATGTCAGTAATGAACGAGTAGGCTTACGGCTTTACGCCGTTTTCAGCAATATTCCAGCAATACAACGGCAGGGGACACCACAAATGGGCTTCACACATTGTACCACATAAAGCACAGTATATGTCTGTTTAAGTAGTAGACCGAAAATAAATACTTAAGAACATAAATAAACAAAACACAAACTTCTTATATCTGTCGGTGTAATCGTCGTGTACACGGTAGTTTACGCAACGATTCTGCTAAATCAACCTTTCTCTTTTCTCTGGGGACCGTTCATAATTTATGGCGAAGGGTAGGGGTGGGGGTGGGGGGCATTTTTGTTCTAGGGAGGTGGACGGGTCATCAGTTTTGTACACATCTGTTAGGGAGAGTGGGGCGTCATTGATTTTGTACATGACATGCAGGGAGCTCACTTACTTTGTACATAAATCTTAGGAGGGTCATTCACACTGCACATACTTCTCCATATAATCATCATTTGCAGCGAGCAGTGCGCATGTCTACAATCAATATGCTTTGTAAGGGCCTATCGAACCATTCGTTTGGCCCTTCAAATGCATTTCATAGTTTCTTAACCTTGTCGGCACGAACTTGCACGTTTTGCACGTGATACTGTTTCGAAATACGAAGCGTGCAGTGCGCATGTCCAGAATCAATGAGCTTAGTAAGGGCCCATAAGACCATTCGTTTGGCCCTTCATGTGGATTTCATACTTTCAAGAATTTGCACATTCTTCACGTGCTCCTGCGAAAAACGTTTGAGGGTCTTAACGTATGGGTTAAAATGAATCCGTAAAAGGCAACTTAAATAAAATATGTTTAATCTGCAAACGAAACACAATGTTTTCTTGAACGTCTAATTTGGACACGGAAGCCAATACGAAAAAAGCCTTTCAATGTTTACGTTTAGTCAAGAGAAGGGTGGGAAAATATTGAGTATTTGTGATACTGCGTGTAGAGGGAGATCAGATCCGTCATATCTACAAAAGAGTACTGCTGTTGAAGGTATTCGAGAGTGAGTGAGTGAGTTTAGTTTTACGCCGCACTCAGCAATATTCCAGCTATAGGGCGGCGGTCTGTAAATAACCGAGTCGGGACCAGCCAATCCAGTGATCAACAGCATCAGCATCGATCTGCGCAATTGAGAACCGATGACATGTGACAAGTCAGCGAGCCTGACCACCCGATCCCGTTACTCGCCTCTTACGACAAGTATAGTCGCCTTTTGTGGAGTGAGTGAGTGAGTGAGTGAGTTTTGGTCTTCGCCTATCAGTAAATCAGGGACTGGTCTGATTCTTAAAAATATTGTCAGTGATGCGACTCTATGCAATACCGGTATGAGAGACATAGGACGCCTTTTTGACAATTAATGTTTTTTGCTTTGCCACCTTAGGGCATGCAGTACAGTGAGTGAGTATGGTTTTACGCCGCTTTTAGCAAAAATTCCAACATTATTACGGCGGGGGACACCAGAAATAGGCTTCACACATTGTATCCATGTGGGGACTCGAACCCGGGTCCTCGGCGTGACGAGCGAACGCTTTCACCACTGGGCTACCCCACCGCATGCTTGGACATGCAGGTAATAAGATCCAGCTTCAGTGATGTTGATAATTCACCCTTTCTGTTTGTCTTTCTTAAAATTTCCTACTATCTACACCTGTGAAGATCCGGGTTAGACCCATGCTTGTCGTATGAGGCGACTAACGGGATCGGGTGATCAGGCCCTCTGACTTTGTTGACACATGTCATCGGTTCCCAATTGCTCATGGTGTTGACCACTGGATTGTCTGGTCCAGACTCGATTATTTAAAGACCGCCGCCATATAGCTGTAAGATTGCTGAGTGCGGCGTAAAACTAAACTCACTCACTCACTCATCCAAAAGAATTTCAGAAATTCAGTGAAATTATAAAGACCGGACCTCTTGCAATTATTTAAACAGTTCAGGGAAGCAACAACGTCATCATATTTCGGTCCACCTTTCGCTGAAATGTGTCGTTTAATTTTGGAACCTGCTAATTGTCTTGTTCATTCAAGTTAATACCTGGGGCGGTGGGGTAGCTTAGTGGTTATCGTTCGCTCGTCACGCCGAATACCCGGGTCAGATTCCCCTCATGGGTACAATGTGTGCAGCCCATTTCTGCTGTCATCCGCCGTGATATTGCTTGGATATTGCTAAAAGCGGCGTAAAACTAAACTCACTCACTCACCAACTCAAGTTTATACCTGTTACGTTATGTTTTGTTTGTAATTTATTTATGAAAACTTCTTTTGGTATATTTTCCTGTGAATAAAGTATGTTACCATTATTGTCGATTATTATGGTATCAGGTGTTTTGACGACTTTTTTCAAGTCCAAGAAAGATTGTACTTGATTTCCCCTTTTGGATCGTACAATGAGACGTTGTGTTTTGATTTTAAAAAGTACATTTGTTCTATGCACCCCCTGCACCCCCTCTGGATCCGCCTATGCAGAAGCCCTGTTCGATTCAGTATTGGTAAAATTTGTAAAGACGGTTAACGTTGTTTAACTCACTTTTAGAATAAAATGTGGTTATCCAAAAGGAATGGTCGTTTCTTCTTTTTTATTGTCAAATTCAATTGTGTTCATAAGGAAATATATCTCTTTCTGTAGTACCAACCTTAGGCGTCCAGCTGAGTATGTACAAAGGCGGTGACAAGCATTTCTATAAAAAGACCATTATTTTCCACGAATGCAGTTTGTGGTCTGACAGTACTTAAACTTGCGATGAATTACGCAACCCTCAAGATCATCCAGGGGTCATGTGATCGTGACGGATGCTGATGTTGTACATAAAGCGAAGCCCGTGTTCACCCTGCACACCACAGAAGGTTTTGACGTTTGCAAAGGTTGACGACTCCTCAACATGATGCTGCAGGCAGTTTTACTCGCCAGTCTGGCGACGGTTGCTCTTGCTTCTATCTGCTGTGCTCCTCAGCAGTGGGAAGGGTTTAAAGCTATTACCACATTCGATCCCTCGGGGGTAGAGCGGGTAAGTACTATTACAAAGTTGACTTCCACACCCAGTAATCAATGAGAAGACGTAACTCTCTGGCAGGAGATCCAACCTGAAGAACTTCAGGACGGTGCTCATTTTAGAAGCATCATCGTTTACATATATATGTGGTTTGACAACAAAGATGATTATATTTGTTGAATGAGACTCTCCTAAACATTGGTTTTGAAAATATCACTTTATTGGTTGTGTCGAGCATGGATAATTCGAACATTTACCATGTGTTTTTATGATGAGGAAAACCTCATTACCTCACTCTAAAATTAGCTAAGTTGACAAGTCAGTTCAAAGGTATCTCTCAGACAGTACAAAATGGAGATGCAGATTCAAACGTAATGTGATACAAGAGTATTGATTATGACAACAAAGACACATGGTGGTACTATTCAGCAACATAAATCACTACCCGTGAAGATCCGGCTTAGAATTGATCTTCATGCACCAGTGCTTGTCGTAAGAGTGGCATCGGGTGGTCAGGCTCGCTGACTTAGCTGACACATGTCATTGTATCCATTTGCTAGGGTTGATGATCATGCTGTTGATCACTGGATTGTCTGTCCAGAGTCGTTTACTTACAGATTGCCGCCATATAGCTGGAATTTTGCTGAGATCGGCGTAAAACTAAACTCACTGACATGAATCAATATCCAGGGTATAACGATCATCACATACAATGCTGGTCTTCTTGTGGCTTGATATGTACTGTGAAATGAGAGGCCACAGTCAGCTCCTCTTATACACAAATGAAAACCAAAACACTAGAAAATTGTACGATGCTTTCTGAGGTAAAACATATCGGAATCTGGACCATGTAGTACATACCCGATCTCTCTAATATTCTGTGGGGCAGAACACGACCGAAGCCCCTCGAACTCTCAAGTCTTAATATAAAGCACACCACTCCTCCCAACGGAATGTCAGACACAGCGTATACACATGGAAAAAAAGTATCGCAACACCCATGACTTGTTACCCGCATAGAGCCATTTATATTCGTATTATAAATATAGTTTTTCCACGATTATTTTTAACGGTCGGGTGCATCATAAAGTAATTTTACATGTGCACGTCCTTCGATCAAAGGCAGGCATCGCGTGCTATGCGTGTACACGTCATAAGCAAATATCAAGTTTCGTTAATTCTTTATTATTATTATTATTAATATTATTGGATATATAGCGCACATATCCACACACTAGTGCATGCTCAAGGCGCTGGTATTTTTTTCCCTGGATCATTGGATGTCAATCTCAACGCCACATCTTATTATCAATCTCAGCTCACCGGGAATTATACAACTCTTGCTGCCACTAGGCGCACAGAGTTTTCCGGCTTTCCCATCCTTACGAGGTACTCATTCAGAGCTGGGTGGACTGGGACACATAGTCACATTACCTCGTCCAAGTTTTCCTGCACGTTGCTGTAGCCACAGCTAGGTGTTTGCACGTACTCATGTGGCCACCGCCTGGTCATATCCCATCGGATTCGTGGGTTCTTTTAAGTGGATATCAGCAAACTAATGACGTGAAGGTCTTCCCCTGAGTATTCTCTTCTCACAATCCCAGCCTCCATCCCTTAATGTCAAATGGTTAAAACCAGAGTGGCTTCCACATTGTCGTTTGTCCAACAAAACGGTCGGAAAATGCCTAAAATCGTCCGGGTATAGTCAGACGTTGTTGTCATCGGTGCACAAAGGAAGACAATTTTAGCGTCAAACTTGCCTTCACAGGAATTGGAATCTATTTCTCTTGTTCATGGTTGATGGTCCAGCTTGTGCTTGACGTCGCAGAAACACAACGAATCATCTTGGAGCAAGTGACGATTGGCAGGGGTTGCTGAGGTTAACCTGACTTTGTGACTATCAGACACAATCTGAATGGACAATGATACATCACTGATATCCACTCCAGGATTGTTGTACGACACTTGGAATGCCATCCTCTGACCACAAGGTCAGTCAACTTTACCTTGGCCCGAAAGAAGTACAGATTTCAACTATCCAGCAATATTTCGAAAGGGGACACCAAAAATGGACATCACACATTGTATCCATGCGTGGAATCGAACCAGGGTCTTCGGAGTCACGATCGAACGCTGTACCCACTGGGCTATCACCCCACCCGACACAGGTGCCTCCTGTTTTTGTTCTGGAGTATATGGTCGATTCCAACGAAAAGTGTACACAGCATGTTTGGGCCCATAACATTTTAGCATTACTACCTTCATTTATTTCAGGGTGCCAAACATCGGCACAAGTGAGACGATTCGGGCCATATATAACATGACTATTTTTAATTAAAAATTAGACTTATGAGAGACAAAAACAGGCCTTTTTATTCATTTTGACGTTTATTTTACAAATGTTTTGTTTAAAACATGTTGTGTGTTAAATACTAGTCAAATTGGATGAACAGAAGTTTATTAATCTAATTGCCAAATATTTCGTGAATAAATCCCCTGAAATGATTTTGTCTAGGGCTTAATTCGTAATTTTGGTAATTTGTTTTCAAGTGGTATTTGTTTGCGTTACCTACGAATACAGTTTTCAATGACACTGTCAATTTATGTAAATGCAACACAAGGTTATGTTTTGTATTACTTTTTACAGCATTAATTTGTAAAGTACTCAAATGCAATGGCGTTACATAATATTTCTCACAGGTAATAATCTGAAAAAATGTTAGAAAATCAAAGTCTGATTTGGTAAAAAAAATCACGTTACCTATAAATACCATTAAATATGTTGCTGTTTCCACAAATGAACACATTAGTGAATGATATCCTAAGTTCAAGTGCAAAGGACCACAATATATACGTGTGCTACATCTGAACATTTTCTGTGCTGTTTTTACGAAGATATCACACAAAATAACCTGTATTCGTAAGTAGATTTTAACTCCCAAATGTTACCTACAAGTACCAACAACTGATCACATTCAAATAGATTGGTTGAATGACAACACGTGACATGTGTTCTATTTGGAAGTCATCATAGATGAGACCAGACAACATATTGGTGATTAGTAAGTGTATTTCACATTTTCTGTAAGAATGTTATATAAATAAACCCATGTCACAATAACATAGGATGCATATGACACCTGTTACAACTAACCCACTTTAATTTTAGTGAGGTTTTAAGTCTTATTATTGTGAAAAAGGCCTCAGACTGCAAGTGGAATTGACACGGGGGCTCAAATTGGTAAGGCATGGTGTCCCGCTGGGATTTCACCGGTTGTGGCTCACGGCATTCGTAGATAACATTTAAATAATATTTAAGTGGTGTTACCAGTGGTCTACGAGAAGAAAAACAAATTGGGCTTTCAGAATACCTAAAAAAACTCAGCGAACTACATATGGGTCACATTATCAACATTGAACATCTTCATGGAAAACAATATGTTGTGAACAGTATTACCACCAAGATGTTTGAGACTTTCAAGGTTGACTGGGAAAGAAACGTCTCAAGATCGGATAGCAGTAATGGAAAGGGCGGAAATAAGTTGAGAACGTACAGAACCTTTAAGAACGCATTCACTGTAGAGCTTTATGTCACAGCAGAGCTACCCAGAAGCCACAGATCGTCATTAGCCAAGTTTAGAAGCGGAGTTGCGCCCATAAATATAGAGACCGGACGCTACACCGACACCCCGTACAGTGAGAGATTATGTCCTCTATGCAACAATGAAGTTGAAGATGAGAAACATGTTTTGTTAAGATGTACAGTGTATGAAGAGGAAAGACGTAACCTACTGTCATGTTGTTCTGTGATAAATGAGGATTTTAATAACTTAGATGACATTCAGAAAGTTGGTTTTATGCTCTCATCACCTAATGTTATAGCCCAGAGTGCCAAAACGTGTAATAATATTCTTCGTAAGCGTCATAAGATTTTATTTCATTGATTTCTTTTAAAACTTTTAGGTAATTCTTTATCAAAGGATAGTTTATAGAGTGACTGCAGTTCTTAACATTTGAATGTTTTTATAGATGTTATAATTTTAAAGTCTCTCGTAACTCTGTACAGGGTGGCTCGTTACTTTTACGCTTATATTGTCTTAGGTGATGTATAGTTTTTTATCATGTATATATTATGTATGTACGTTTTTATCAAAATGTCTGTAACGAGGTGAGACTATAGTAAACAACCTGTCCGTCTGTCTGTCTGTCTTCGTTGTTAACAAAATGAAATAGAGAACACAATACGCTGCTATAACATAATTTACACTGAAGGCAATTATTGCAGATCATAAAACTGATTAGGTACGCAGTACTGCCTATTAATAGATTGAAATGGTTCCTTGGAATTCCAAATGGCTACATAACTGAGGGTTCAATAAAAATGTTCTATGCAGGGATGCACTGCAGTTCGTGGTTTAGACTTTATTATAGTGATATATAATTAATTCTTTTTGATTGAAATGTTAGAAAACAAATTGATCTTGGTGATAAAAGTAAAAGTTTGCATGATATCACGGGATAAACGGTAGATTCGTAGGTAACATGTGTATTCGTTGGTAACATTCCGAATTTGTAGGTAACATCAGTCAGTGTGTTTGAAGTATGTCTTGTTCAGGGCTGTCACCGATGCACTTGCGAACATAGGAGAATTGAGACTGTAGTAGAAGTAAGTTGCATGGGTTTAGTAATTAGATTTGTCAAAAGTATGTCTTATTCGTAGGTAGCTCGTTTTTGTAGTTAAAACTTTCTGCAAATGTCTGTCTAATAGCAATTGTCATTGCAACATATGGGTAATTAAAGCAGAGTTATAGTTCAGTAAGACGTATAATGTATTGATTGTTTTAGTGACATGTTTATCTGTACATAATGGTATATGGTATATGGTAATAGTTCAAGCGTTTTGAACATTTGTGATGTGCTTTCTTTGAATGCAAATGTCAGTTGAAACATTTGGTAAATAAAATTTCAGATGTAATGATTTTAGTTCAATTTCTATGCTTCTCATCAACAGTTTAGACTCACTAGTGTAAATATAGCCACTTACTTCAGGCGACTGTTTCAAACTAAATTTTACAAAATATTCCATACTGTTTAAAGGTACTGTTGACACATGAACTGATGTATTGTAAAACAAATTTGTAACGTTGAAAGGATTATTGTCATGAGTTCAATAAATGATAAAAATCATTGAAAATTGGCGAAGTCTGAACAAAACCTTACACCAAAACGCAGCTGTTCACATGTACAATATTTGCACATGCTTTTCAGCAATTTGATGCTTGTTCCTCGTGCAATTCATCTGCATAATGTTTGCAGTTGGTTCTCCCAAGTTAGTGGAGAAATCAATCTTCGATGTGACCACACACACACACACACACACACACACACACACACACACACACACCATATAGTGCGTGTTTCTTGTGAGTCTAAACTTTTGATGAGAAGTATATTTCCATCAGTTAAAATGCATTGCTACTTTACGACATGCACTGAGACAAAACAAAGAGAAAGCCTTAAACTGGTTATAAACAATCTTCATTCACATTCCCTATGCATTTACAAAACAATTTCCAAACTGTTCGATATTTTAATAAACCAGCTACGATTTAGTTTGACATATATAAACATTTATGAAATACAAGGAATTACGTGATATTTGTTACTTACAAGTACATTTTTTTATCTTCCACCCAAAATTTAGTTATTGATGCATTTTCAAATTTGTTGTACTTACCGAAAGTTCCACCCGTTGTCTCTCAGATGAAGAAGATAGATATGTAATAATGATTTGTTTGTGAAGAGAACACTGAGTGGTGCTATCTCACTTACATCAAACAAAGATACCAAAATGGTTCTATTTTCGTAAAGCTTGAGGTTATAAAACATGAAAGAAACCATGATATTGCTTCAGATTTTATATAGTTATTAACATATTGTGCATGCAAAACAACAGTGAATTTGGATGTTAGGCAACATAAAACCCATCTAATCACAGGATATACAAGGTATGATGTTGGTATTTGTAGGTAATTTAGAAAATGAGCCTTCAACTTCACTGATCCACCAGCTTGTCACTTTTAGAGATTAGTGATGGCAACTGATTTTCATAAGAGACAAATATGTTGACTTAACATTGGCAAAAAGAATTACAAGGTGCAAGCAATTCTATTTTGGACACATTGTACCCAGCTGTGTACACTTTTCGTTGGAATTGATCATATGGTGCTCGTTGGTTTCATCAAAGTTGGAGTCTTCTAGGCGATGGGGTAGCCTATAATGGTTAAATCGCTTTGATTCCCCACATGGGCACAATGTTTGAAGCCCATTTCTGGTGTCCCCCGCATGATATTGCTGTCACTCACTCACTCACTCACTCTAAGACGTGCTTCAAATAATGTCTGACGCCTTGTTTGTTTCATCTTTTCCACCCTGAAAGAATTCCGGTGATGAGGTGAAGCTGATTTTCAGGAGCTTATGCTTGTAAGGGACGATTTGGTAGAATGGTCGTTCAGGTGGTATGACTTGCTTCCTACCTCCACGACGTGAATCGTTGCTCATGATCACAAACTGGATTATTTACATACGCCATCAGTCGCCTCAGCCAGGCTCGTTATAAGATTATAGGAGTGCATTTTCTAATCCTAATTAGCCTACATTGTTTTTGTATGCGATATGGGTTGAAGGCGAACAGAGACTAAACCGTTGCAATATATCTGAGTCAGTCCTGAACACTTAAGAACCTATCGTTGCTAATCATACCTAATCATGTCTAATCCTGACTCTTCTGTATTCAGTACCTGCAAAGCTATTCCTATGACGCCATCAACCAAAGGTACGCCATCAGCGGCAACTACACTTCTTTTGTCAGCTCCTACAAGGAAATCTGGGACTACGGTAAGGTGAGGCAACATATTTCAAAGCAGCGAATGAGTGTCTCGAAGGCACTTTTCATCACAAACGCATGCTATGTCGTCTCTGAGGTTGTGGGAATTGTTTTTTGAAAGCTTGTATATCCACAGGACTGTGCAATATTGATCGGCGGAAGGTTGGTGTGCCTGGTTGGTTTGATGTTTGGTATTGTTGGATGAGTGGATGGTTTGATTTAGTGATCTTTGGTATTG
Source organism: Haliotis rubra (assembly GCF_003918875.1). Taxonomy (NCBI): domain Eukaryota; kingdom Metazoa; phylum Mollusca; class Gastropoda; order Lepetellida; family Haliotidae; genus Haliotis; species Haliotis rubra. The sequence goes on from NW_025767079.1 coordinate 3,448,876, forward strand.
TTGGTATGACCTGATTGGTTGGTTGGTTCCAGGGGACTGGCTTCCTCATCAACGCTGAGCGGTCGGTTAGTTTGTCCGGTTGGTTTGTCCGGTTGGTTGGATGTTTGGCTTTGTAGGACCTGACTGATTGATTCATTGATTGATTGGTTAGATGGTTGGCTGGTTGGCTGGCTGGCTGGCTGACTGGTTGGTTGGTTGGATGTTTGATACTGTTGGTATGACCTGATTGATTGCTTGGCTGGTTTGTTCCAGGGGACTGGCTTCTTCATCAGCACTGACCGTCCGGTTGGTTGGATGTTTGGTATTGTTGGTAACCAGATTGATTAATTTGATCGATTGATTGATTTTTCATTGTTTGATTGATTCATCATTCCAGGGGACTGGCTTCCGCATCAACACTGAGAAGCAAACTTGTGAGGCATTCGCTGTGACGGGGACATTCCCTGCCAACTGCATTCCGAGTGAGACTTTTAACAACCATTACAGTGTAACTTTGTAAGATTACACGAGTGAGTGACGGAATTTCGCGCATCAATGAATTTTTTTTCACTTATTACTGTATGACAGCCACATCTTTTCTTTTGATGGTTGTTTAAGCCGAACCGAACTAGTATAATGTTCAACGTTGGAGTAGGATAGCAATCAATCAACGTCGTCATGGAGATTAACCACAGATAGATGTAGCCACAAACAGAGGTTCCTGGAGACCTGGTGGGGTAGCTTAGTGGTTAAAGTTTTCGCTGAATGCGTCACGTCGAAGAGTCGGGTTCGATTCCCCACAAGGGTACAATGTGTGGAGCCCAATTCTGGTGTCCCCCGCCGTGATATTGCTGGAGTATTGCTAAAAGCTGCGTAAGGCTATACTCACTGTACTCCTGGATACATACTCTAACCCAGAATCTTGCTTTCAGCCATGCCCACTTACATGGGAAAGGTCAGATTGTACATGAGATAGGTCAGATTGTACATGGGATAGGTCAAATTGTACATGGGATAGGTCAGATTGTACATGGAATAGGTCAGATTGTACATGGAATAGGGAATAGGTCAGACTGTACATAGGATAGGTCAGATTGTACATGGGATAGGTCAGATTGTACATGGGCTAAAAGCTGCGTAAGGCTATACTCACTGTACTCCTGGATACATACTCTAACCCAGAATCTTGCTTTCAGCCATAAGGTCCGGCAGATCTTTTCACTGTGGAAGTGACAATGAGTTAACATGACAGTGTCCCTCTACTGTATTGCTTGAATATTGCCATGCCCACTTCTGAAACCATACCCACTGAATTGAGCTATTGTCCCCCTGAAATATTGCTGAAATATTGCAAAAAGCAGTGTAAAACCTCACTCACTCACTCATTCCTTGCCAGAATTGAAGATTTACACATAGTCACAGTTATCTGTTGTTTAAAATATGCATTTAAAAAATAAATAAATTATATCACAAGGAGCCCAAAACAGTTCTTAATTTTAAAGCTCAGGCACTCTTGACTTGTGAGATCCTTCTGGAATTAGGTTCGTTTTAATTTTATTTCTCCATGTCGCTGACTTGGGAAGCCTACTGAGCGTTTTTTAAAAGATTGTTTGCACTTCAGGCGACGCTGTTGAGCTGGGTCCGGCTGACTACGGCTATGGCACGGACAGCATATCTACCATAGCATACCAATTCAGTGACACGAGAGATGAGTCTAAGAACACCATTGCCCTTGTCAGCTCCGGGAACTGCGTGCCTGTTACAAGTACAACCATGGTCCTGCGTCCCGGAAGTAAGTGTGGATCACAACTTACATGTACCTGGAATAGGTCAGACTGTACATGGAATAGGTCAAATTGTACATGGAATAGGTCAGATTGTACATGGGATAGGTCAGATTGTACATGGGATAGGTCAGATTGTAAATGGGGTAGGCCAGATTGTACATGGGATAGGTCAGACTGTACATGGGAAAGGTCAGATTGTACATGGGATAGGTCAGATTGTACATGGGATAGGTCAAATTGTACATGGCATAGGTCAGATTGTACAGGGGATAGGTCAGATTGTACATGGGATAGGTCAGATTGTACATGGGAAAGGTCAGATTGTACATGAGATAGGTCAGATTGTACATGGGATAGGTCAAATTGTACATGGGATAGGTCAGATTGTATATGGAATAGGTCAGATTGTACATGGAATAGGGAATAGGTCAGACTGTACATGGGATAGGTCAGATTGTACATGGAATAGGTCAGATTGTACATGGGATAGGTCAAATTGTACATGGCATAGGTCAGATTGTACAGGGGATAGGTCAGATTGTACATGGGAAAGGTCAGATTGTACATGAGATAGGTCAGATTGTACATGGGATAGGTCAAATTGTACATGGGATAGGTCAGATTGTACATGGGAATAGGTCAGATTGTACATTGAATAGGGAATAGGTCAGACTGTACATGGGATAGGTCAGATTGTACATGGGATAGGTCAGATTGTACATGGGATAGGTCAAATTGTATATGGGATAGGTCAGATTGTACATGGGATAGGTCAGATTGTACATGGGATAGGTCAGATTGTACATGGGATAGGTCAGATTGTACATGGAATAGGTCAGATTGTACATGGAATAGGTCAGATTGTACATGGGATAGGTCAAATTGTACATGGGATAGGTCAGATTGTACATGGGATAGGTCAGATTGTACATGGGATAGGTCAGATTGTACATGGAATAGGGAATAGGTCAGATTGTACATGGGTTAGGGAATAGGTCAGATTGTACAGGGGATAGGTCAGATTGTACATGGAATAGGCCAGATTGTACATGGAATAGGTCAGATTGTACATGGAATAGGTCAGATTGTACATGGGATAGGTCAGATTGTACATGGAATAGGTCAGATTGTACATGGGATAGGTCCAGATTGTACATGGGATAGGTCAGATTGTACATGGGATAGGTCAGATTGTACATAGGGAAGGTCAGATTGTACATGGGATAGGTCAGAGTCAGATTGTACATGGGATAGGTCAGATTGTACATGGGATAGGTCAGATTGTACATGGGATAGGTCAGATTGTACATGGGATAGGTCAGATTGTACATGGGATAGGTCAGATTGTACATGGGATAGGTCAGATTGTACATGGGATAGGTCAGATTGTACATGGGATACGCCAGATTGTACATGGAATAGGCCAGATTGTACATGGAATAGGTCAGATTGTACATGGGGTAGGTCAGATTGTACAGGGGATAGGTCAGATTGTACATGGGTTAGGGAATAGGTCAGATTGTACAGGGGATAGGTCAGATTGTACATGGAATAGGTCAGATTGTACACGGGATAGGTCAGATTGTACATGGAATAGGCCAGATTGTACATGGAATTGGTCAGATTGTACATGGGATAGGTCAGATTGTACATGGGATACGCCAGATTGTACATGGAATAGGTCAGATTGTACATGGAATAGGTCAGATTGTACATGGGGTAGGTCAAATTGTACATGGGATATGTCAAATTGTACATGGGGTAGGCCAGATTGTACATGGAATAGGTCAGATTGTAGATGGGATAGGGAATAGGTCAGATTGTACATGGGGTAGGTCAGATTGTACATGGAATAGGTCAGATTGTACATGGGATAGGTCAGATTGTACATGGAATAGGTCAGATTGTATATGGAATAGGTCAAATTGTACATGGAATAGGTCAGATTGTATATGGAATAGGTCAGATTGTACATGGAATAGGTCAGATTGTACATGGGATAGGCCAGATTGTACATGGAATAGGTCAGATTGTACATGGGATAGGCCAGATTGTACATGGAATAGGTCAGATTGTACATGGAATAGGTCAGATTGTATATGGAATAGGTCAGATTGTACATGGAATAGGTCAGATTGTACATGGGATAGGCCAGATTGTACAGATTGTACATGGAATAGGTCCAGATTGTACATGGAATAGGTCAGATTGTACATGGAATAGGTCAGATTGTATATGGAATAGGTCAGATTGTACATGGAATAGGTCAGATTGTACATGGAATAGGTCAGATTGTACATGGAATAGGTCAGATTGTATATGGGATAGGCCAGATTGTACATGGGATAGGTCAGATTGTACATGGGATAGGTCAGATTGTACATGGGATAGGTCAAATTGTACATGGCATAGGTCAGATTGTACAGGGGATAGGTCAGATTGTACATGGGATAGGTCAGATTGTACATGGGAAAGGTCAGATTGTACATGAGATAGGTCAGATTGTACATGGGATAGGTCAAATTGTACATGGGATAGGTCAGATTGTACATGGGATAGGTCAGATTGTACATGGGATAGGTCAGATTGTACATTGGGTTATTGTGCATGATATAGGTCAGATTCTACTTGGGTTATTGTGCATTGGAATAGGTCAGATGGTGCCGTGCCTGGGCCTGTGTGCATTGGAGGGTCGTCATTGTACTGGAATGAGTGTACACAATATGATCCTTAAGGGGACATGCATGTTTTGTGTTCCTAACTTGAAAGTGTGTGATTTTCCAGACAACTCTTTGCATATCCTGTGCTTCAACAACATATTCCCTGGCATCAGGGACCTCTCTATCTTCGATCCCCCAGCCTACTGTAGAAAGGTGAGAGCAATACTGAGTGTACCCTTGCATATCTCTCTCTCTCACTCTCTCTCTCTCACTCCCTCCCTCTCTCTGTGTGTGTTTCATCTGGATCTACACATAAGTTTACGTTGTTTTCTTATTTCTTTCTCAGAGTGCCTAGAATGATGTCATCAACAAGATCCTGGTTGTTGAGTTTTACGTTTCTGGCTTTGTACTAGGATGTTGGGGACGTCTTTACCGGACATCGAATTAATTGACTGTGACTGTAAAACTGGAATAAAACTTTCGAATTTGTGGTTAGTGTTATGTTAAGACCTGTCTCAGTATCACTGAAGGTGATCAACGCCAATCATTCTCACCTGCACAAAGTCACTTGACTGGAGTAGACTTTTTCTTCTTAAGTGGAGTATTTAGAAGGGTTAGTGGGGAAGGTGTTCCCTCTTTACTCCGTAAATCCTGGTTCGATAATAACTTGCATTAATCCCATCCTACTGATCATATTTTGTTTACATTATAGCGAAAGAATATTGTTCGATCTTACTTAGAGCACCGAAACGAAATTTTGAGGAAAACAATCAGCAAATTATAAAAGAGGTTTCAAGTGATTGTACGTTTCACAAGTTTTTTAAAAATAACAATCGGCTATTGATCCTTATATATCCATTCCATTTGTCTTTTTCTGAGTCCTATAGTACAATGAGAAACTGTCATGATGGGTGAGTGGGTCAAGCACGTTTACTTTAATTGATCTTTGATAATCAGAAACTATAAAGAAAGCGGCTTGAAAGTTCCAGATATACTAGAAACTATAAAATCTAAAAAAATATCATGGATAAGAAGGTTATTTACAACAAACTCTAAATTCAACAATATCTTCAATAACAATGTAAACAATAACCTTCTTGGAAAGATGTTCTGGAAGCTTGGGTTGATTTACAAGAACGGTACCCTTATACGAAATCCGACTTTTGCAAACAGTATATTTGGGCAAATAACAACATAAAAATTGGAAACAAATCTATATTATATGAACACAACTTTAAAGCAAATGTAAAATTTATATATAACGTACTAAAAGATGATGAATCCTTTCTGTCTTTCACTGAGTTTAAAGAAATGTATAGAGTACAGACAAAATTGTTAGAATATGCGGGAATATTATCTTCAATAAAACAATATTCAAAGCAAGAAGCTATGATATTGACAAAGCAAAGACATTTACCCTTTATTCCCCCAAGTGTAAAAATATTCTATGAAAATAAGAAAGGCTGCAATATTTTCTACACGACGCTACTAAACAAGGTTAAATCTATTCCAAGTTTAGGATATCAATGTAAATGGGAAAACGACCTACAGCACAATTTTCCACCTGACTTATGGAATACCTATAATTTTATACCATTCAGAGCTTTTCAAAACACTAAGGAAAGATGGTTTCAATATCGTATTGTCCACAGAATTCTCACAACCAATAAAGACCTATACAACTTTAATATATTAGAATCACCACTATGTACGTTTTGCAAGGCTGAAAAAGAAACCATTGTTCATTTGATGTTTGAATGCAGATACGTAAATAGGCTGTGGCAAGACCTTTTAAATTGGATTGAAGACAAAACAGACACTACTATAAACCTGGATCCGAAAAACGTAACGATGTTCTGAACTTGATATTTACTGCCTTTGTGATACTCTTAACTTCCTTACATTTACAACTGTTAAATTCTTTTCACACATAAAATGTTTAAACGGAATACGAATATTTTCCAGTTTAAATATTCCTAGTACATCCTAGTACATTCTTTTTGCTATTAGGCATGTCGATGATCATGCTTTTGATCACTGGATTGTCTGGTCCAGACTCGATTATTTACAGACTGCCGCCATATAGCTGGAATATTGCTGAGGGCGGCATAAAACAACGAGCCAGACAATATTCTTGTTGAAAGCAATCGTTTCATCTTTGTTGAACAAAGGATAAAAAAACTGTGCATATGCAAGACCCAGTTGAAACAATGTATTGTTAACTAACAAAGCCCAGTTATTATTCTAGCATCACTTGCAATTTCCACCAAATAAAATAACATCTGATGGATAGCGGTGGCGGTGGGGTAGCCTAATGGTTAAAGCGTTGGCTCATCACGCCGAAAACCCGGGTTCGAATCCCCACATGGGTACAATGTGTGAAGCCCATTTCTGGTGTCCCCCGCCGTGATGTTGCTGGAATATTGCTAAGAGCAGCGTAAAACCAAACTCAGTCAGTCAGTCAGTCGATGGATAGCGGTTAGGACGCACTGAAATGTGTTTGAACGAATATGAGATAGAACGGTTACTTGGCAAGATATAGATTGGGTATCTTCATCTAGCATAATATAAGTTGTGAAGTGAGTAAGTGAGTTTAGTTTTACGTCGCTTTTAGCAATATTCCAGCAATATCACGGCGGGGGACACCAGAACCGGGCTTCACACATTGTACCCATGTGGGGAATTGAACCCTAGTCTTCAGCGTGAAGCCACAAACCTACCCCACCGCCCCACTAGTTGTGGATGTGAGGATGCCCAGAAAACATTTACAACCTTGCAACCATTTCATTTCACTAAACCTTTGAATACCCTATACTTCAGAACCATAAAATAGATTTTGCAGAATTTTAGTGTCAAAGACATTAAAATGTAGTTGATATGAGATATTTCCAAACTGAAACAAACTGCGCTAAACAGTTATGAAAGCCCTCTTAGCTTTGAGAGTAAGTAGTTTTGAAGGTGCCTGCCAAGTGAAATTTCTGCACTTGTGGCCCCTGTATCGCAGACCTGTCAGATTGCCATTGACAATGACAAGTGTCCATTGATATATGTGTTTCCGAAAACAGAACAGCGTCATCGGCAAATAGAAGAAGAAACAGCTCGCGTAAGTCAGGGAATAACTGAAAGCCATTGAACAAGTGGACGTGATTTCGTCGAAAATAAATCATCAATGAAAACTGCGAACAGGAACGGACTAAAGAACACAATCTTGCCGTACCCCTAGAGAACATTCATAAACTTCTGTGTAAACGTTATTCGATGCACGCACACAAGCTTTCACGTTTTGGTGCACAGACCGTAACGCTGTGCCGGGATCGAGCCCACCTGTGACCGGGTGTAAAAACCTTGGAGTCAACTTTGTGTGCAGACTCTTTCAGTGTTGTCACAACCTCTAGTGTACAGTACACAACCCTGTGCTCTTAAAAGAACCCACGAATCCGTTGGTATATGACCAGATGGTGGCCACATGAATACGTGCAAACACCTAGTTGCGGGTACAGCAACGTGCAGCGATCTTGCACAAAGTACTGTGACTATGTGTCCCAGTCCACCCAACTGTGAATGGGTACCTCGTTAAGATGAGAAAGCCACAATAATAACTCGGTGCTCCTAGTGGCTGCAAGAGTTGTATACTCCCCAGGGAGTTGAGATTGATAATACGTTGTGCCGTTGAGATTGACATCCAATGATCGAGGGAAAAATACCAGCGCTTTGAGCATGCACTAGTTGCCTGGATATGTGCGTTATATAAATATCCTATAATAATTTATCATTGTTTTAACCGATAACTTCATTACGAAAGAACAACCTTACTCTGAGATCTTGCTTCTGAGAATCCAGAATACCAATCAAGAAAAGAAAACCTCAGAACTTGATGACAACATCATGACAGAGAAAACGCTATTATTTAGTGGGACAAAACCACTGGAAATGAATTGTGTAACTTAGAGCTTGTATGCGAAAATGAAAGTGATTGAATCTGACAGGGAACTTTTCGAGGTAACTTTAACGTTGATGTTTGTATGTCAGAATGATCATCATGAATTATGTGAGTTAAGGGTAGTATGTTAAAGTCCAATATGAAAGTAAATGTGAAAGTGAGATCTGCTAGTTAATATGTGAATGGGAAATACGTTATTTAACATCTGCATACGAAATACGTTCATTAATGCCTATGTGTGAAAGTTCATATGTAAGTTCATGTCAGTATTTTAATGTAACATATGTAAGTTAATGTCAGTATTATAATGTAACATATGTAAGTTAATGTCAGTATTATAATGTAACATATGTAAGTTCATGTCAGTATTTTAATGTAACATACGTAAGTTGATGTCTGAATGTGAAGTTAAATATGTGAGCTAACATCTCTGTAAAATATGAACGTTCATGCCAGCAGGTTAAAGTCAATCAGGTAAGTTATCATCTGAGTGAGTGAGTGAGTGAGTGAGTATGGTTTTACGCCGTTTTTAGCAATATTCCAGCAATATCATGGCGGGGGACACCAGAAATGGGTTATCGTCTGAAGATGAACGTGAACTATTTAAGTATGTCAATATCTTACGATTGGAAGGAAGGACAAGACAGAGGATGCATTTTCTTCCGTTTATTCTGTGGGCGAAACTGAACTACTGAGGCTCGGACCTAGCTAGATATCCCTAATCCCCTACCGGGTCATCAGACGGTGATTCTGAAACTCTGGCTAGCTCGGCTCCCCCGGCAAGTACATACATTATTATATTGTGTCTATTGTTGGCTCGTCACGCCGAAGACCCGGGTTCGAATCTCCACATGGGTACAATGTGTGAAGCCCATTTCTGGTGTCCCCTGCCGTGATGTTGCTGGAATATTGCTAAAAGCAGCGTAAAACCAAACTCAGTCAGTCAGTCAGTCTATTGTACACATGCACTAAGTTCTTAACTCTACGTTCCCTGCTTTATTACACTACACAATATCTATCTTTCATTTACAACATTTATATAAAGCACACTTACTTTCATGTAAAACAGTTAATTCGTATATATAAGATTATAGTCAATCGATATTAGAATGCGAAAGTGAAATATGTGAATTAATGTGAGCATGTAAAAGGTAAACATGTAAGTTAATGCCTCCAAGCCAAGTGAGACATTCAATAGAAGGTTTGCATACGAAAACGAACTGCGACTTAATGTCTGACTGTAAAGGAAAATGCAATCAAATTATGTATTGAAACGACAGGTGTACGCAAATACGGATGTAAACACAGTAATTGGTGAATTGAATTGAAGACATGTGCATGTGCAACGTTTCCAGTGACGTCAGTGGTTTCGGCAGTGAACTGTTGAAAGCATTGGACGTATTGTTTCATGTTTTCCATATAGTAGAGTGCTAATATCTCCACTGTATCTCCAGGGGCATCGAAATTTCCTGTCAGCGTCTGTAACAGTATGCCATTTTGTCACTAGTTACTACCTAAAAATGTCTCGGTAGGGAGGTAAATTTTATCAGTGGTATGTTGTGTTGTGTAACCACGCATATATTAATGAAGGTGTTTCCACCTCTTGTCAGACTCCCACTTTATCTCAGGGCTCATGTATGAGTGGATTATTAATCCGTCCCGCCAAAGCGCCCTGGAGTCGATTCCCGACACAATCTAATTTTGTAAAGTTAACTTAGGGCATCATTTTTTTTATGTATTTAACGTAGCCCAAAATTCTGAACATGAGTCGGTCGGTCGGGAAAAAAAACTTAATAAAGACAAAATTATCTGAATAATGTTCTTGATTCTCATATATTGTAATTCTTATTACCATTTCTCGCATTCTTTGGACTTGTCGCAGCGACTGATCAAAAGAGAAACATTTTACATGACAAGGCGGTACGTTTAAGGTTCGAGTCTGCAGTGTTGTAATGAAAAAAAAGTTCTTGTTTTTTTGTGTTTTTTTGGTTGTTTTTGTTGTTGTTGTTTTTGTTTTGTTTTTGTTTTGTTTTTTGGTGGGGAAGCGACAATAAAATTAGAAGGGTCAGTCGGGCGAAAAACACAGAAAATGCAATTAACAAGTTATCTATCCATAGATAAGCCACTACAAGACGTCGCATGTACATGTATGCACAGTTTGGCCTTAGGGTTGGAATAAAACACAAAGTTTGGCTAGGTTAACCACATTCCTTTTCCGAGTGCAGGAGGTTGAAAACACCAAACCCTGTTCCGCACCAAATGTCACCAACTTGAAAATATCTCTGCTTGCATTCAACATGAGTCAACGCGTTAAAAAAGACAGCACTTGATATCTGAGAATGTGGTCAGTTTTAATGACTGGATGGATGTACACACTAACATCCAATCCCTGTCACATGCCTCCATCAGAACTGAAGTTACGCTCAGGGAGCAACAGATTTTTATTTAGTGTAGTATAACCTAAATGCACACTCACTCACTCATTGATAGTTTGCTCTTGCCTGGTACTTGTACAATATTATTGCATAACACAACTGTTTGTTTTGTACATGTTAGCGTTGAGGGTTCCTCTGTTAACCTTCAAGATAAAGGATCTCGAGATAACTAGGTCCGCCTGTAATTGACACTGTAATTTGTTGATATCCTGTATAATGCATAATGATCAATATTTTTCGTTCGTTCATGTGATGTCTGCTGGTATAATTGCATAAATGAAACCTGATGCGTTGGTTACAGGTATAAATCCATATATCATACATGTTGCATCAATATGTGTTGATTACTGGTATAAATCCATATATCATACATGTTGCATCAATATGTGTTGATTACTGGTATAAGTCCATATATCATACATGTTGCATCAATATGTGTTGATTACTGGTATAAATCCATATATCATACATGTTGCATCAATATGTGTTGATTACTGGTATAAATCCATATATCATACATGTTGCATCAATATGTGTTGATTACTGGTATAAGTCCATATATCATACATGTTGCATCAATATGTGTTGATTACTGGTATAAATCCATATATCATACATGTTGCATCAATATGTGTTGATTACTGGTATAAATCCATATATCATACATGTTATCAATCCATATGATTACTGGTATAAATCCATATATCATACATCTTGCATCAATATGTGTTGGTTACTGGTATAAATCCATAGATCATACATCTTGCATCAATATGTGTTGGTTAGGTATACATTATTACGACATTACATACGAATTATACGAACGAGTGTCCTTCCTATGGTATCTGACCGAGCGAAAGCGAGGGCAGATAACATAGGAAGGTCACGAGTTTCGTATAATTCGTATGTAATGAGACCGAGTGTGGTATTTTATTTATTACCCACGTCTTACATGCATTTAAACTGACAAAATAGCGTATTTTTATAATGTTTTTGGTTTCAAACCGAAACCGGTTTCATAAAGAGGTTGCGGAAGAGTTTTGTACTGTAGTACAATATTTGCATGACGTCACACTAATGACGTCACTGCCATGGTAACCGACGTCACGATGCATGTCAGTTGTCATCGCCTCGTACAGCCTCCTACAGTAAACTACTCCGTTGCCCCTCGTTTCTTGGTTTCCAGTTGCTTCATTCGGCTAACATCACTGGTGGAAACATTGCGTTTATGTTTTTCGACAGATATAATGTCTCAGTTCGACTCACAATTAAACAGCGACACGGCAACGTTCGCAATGTTTACATTCCCACAATGCATTTAAGTTGTAGAATGAATGAATTCACGTGTTTGTTATGAATGAAAAAAATAGTTACGTCAGAATGTGACCTAATTGAGAGGTCATCGGTTATCCAATCAAATCGTTAGAATTTCAGGTCAAGTCGTTACGACACAGGTCAACGCTATACGACACTCGTGTGACGTACGAGATTAATATGCAACTACCCATACGTTGACCACGTGGGTAATAAATGCATATATCATACATCTTGCATCAATATGTGTTGATTACTGGTATAAGTCCATATATCATACATGTTGCATCAATATGTGTTGATTACTTGTATAAATCCATATATGATACATGTTGCATCAATATGTGTTGATTACTGGTATACATGCATATATCATACATGTTGCATCAATATGTGTTGATTACTGGTATAAATCCATGTATCACACATGTTGCATCCATATGTGTTGATTACTGGTATAAATCCATATATCATACATGTTACACCAGTATGTGTTATTTAATGGTATAAATCCATTTATTATATAGGTAGTATTTTTCCTGTACCACGATTGGTCAAAAGACCGTCACATGATTGACTACAAAACACGATATTGACTTGAGTTTTCTGATAAATTACGATATTGACTTGGGTTACTAAAAATAGACAGGGAATCCCGTACGAAGGGGCTTCCCCCCGCTTTTCAGCCAATCAGATCACTCGGATAGATGGCACAGTGTGTGCATTAAAAGTTTATGTTAAAACCCGTTTCTCTTTCATTATATAATAAAACAATTATAGACTCTTGTAGAGGTCGATATCGGTTTTTATTGACCTGAGAAAAACAATATCGACCGAGCTTGCGAGTCGATATTGTTTTACTCAGGTCAATAAAAACCGATATCGACCTCTACAAGAGTCTATAATTGTATAATATCACACCTGTTGCATCAATATGTGTTGGTTACTGGTATACATGCATATATCATACATGTTCCATCAATATGTGTTGGTTACTGGTATAAATCCATGCATCACACATGTTGCATCAATATGTGTTATTTAATGGTTTAAATCCATATATCATACATGTTACATCAATATGTGTTATTTAATGGTATAAATCCATATATCATACATGTTGCATCAATATGTGTTGGTTACTGGTATAAATCCATGCATCACACATGTTGCATCAATATGTGTTATTTAATGGTTTAAATCCATATATCATACATGTTACATCAATATGTGTTATTTAATGGTATAAATCCATGTATCATACATGTTGCATCAATATGTGTTGGTTACTGGTATAAATCCATGCATCACACATGTTGCATCAATATGTGTTATTTAATGGTGTAAATCCATATATCATACATGTTACATCAATATGTGTTATTTAATGGTATAAATCCATATATCATACATGTTGCATCAATATGTGTTGGTTACTGGTATAAATCCATGTATCATACATGTTGCATCAATATGTGTTGGTTACTGGTATAAATCCATGTATGACACATGTTGCATCAATATGTGTTATTTAATGGTATATATCCATATATCATACATGTTGCATCAGTATGTGTTGGTTACTGGTATACATGCATATATCATACATGTTGCATCAATATGTCTTAGTTACTGGTATAAATGCATGTATCAGGCATGTAGCATCCGTTCGTTTTGGTTGCTGGTATAAATAAATATATCACACATGGTGCATAGATGATGTGTAATGACTGTGGGAATAAATAGATATACCCTACATTTTACTACATTCTGTGTAGGCCTAAATGTATTTATGAAACATGTAAATCGATATGTGATGCCTGCCTGTATAATTTGCATGCATACTGTATGTTCCTTGTATGTGTTAGTTTCTTGAATAAATGCACTTATAATTCATGATATATTTATGTGTATTAAATGTTCCTGCAAATGTATATTTAATACATGACAGATCGACAGGGGTTCATTGTCGTACGTGTATATATACAGATATTGTGTATCAAAAATGCATCAATATATATTATACATGCACATATGGTGATGCATCAATATAGATATCTAAACACAATGGCACACCAACTTATATATTCATTCAATATATAGAATTCATGATGCATCATTATGTATTTAGAGCTCGTACAAATGCATATTTCATTCAGTATGCATCAGCTATTATGCATGAATGCATGTTTCATTCAATATGCATCAGCTATATAAATGCAAAAACACCAAATGTATACTGTAGTATGGTTTTACGCCGTTTTTAGCAATTAATCCTGCAATATCATGGCTGGGGACACCAGAAATGGGCTTCACACATTCCACCCATGTGGGGAATCGAACCTGGGTTTTCTGCATGACGAGCAAACGCTTTAACCACAAGGCTACCCCACCGCCCCTGAAATATTACTGAAAGCAAGGTAAACTTGATGAAATTTTCGTTTTGCATAAAATTTGGCGGGTCAACAAGCAGACCGTGTAAAATTCAGGAATTCTAGATTCCACATACTGACTTTTCAACAAAAGGAACTGACAAGACAAAGAGCAGGTGCTCATCTTCAATGCAGAAGAGTTCACACACGTGGGTGTAAGTACTAACTATCTTTAGCAGTTATCAAGAAATATGGGTTTTCTTCATAAATCCTCGCCATTAAGACAAACAGCGAGACATGTTATTATTTAACTTGTGCCCTTTCTGGTCTCTACCGAGTCGTGCCATTCATTCTTGTCAGAGGTTTACACAAAGTACGTGGTGTGAACCACCAGTTGTCACGTTTCCATATTGTGGAAGAGTGGTGGCTGAGTGGGTTAGATTACTGACTTTGCGTGCTGGCGATCAGGTGTCTATCTCTGAGAGCGCGGGTTTGAATCCCGACTTGATGCGTATTACTTTTCAGTTAATTCCAAGTATTTCAGATTAATTCTTATAAGTAATTACTTGACAGCTCATTTAGATTTATCAGCAAACAACTTCTCTGTCACCCACTAACAAAACTCTGATAACTCTGGCCATTTGAACAAATAAATGCAAGAATGGCGGATGCTACCGTAGGGAGCCAGTTTAGAGAACACTGGGTGTCATCACTGAATTTCGGTGATCCATTCATATTGGATATACCGCTGTAGATGGCTTTGAAGAATGAAATAATATCAGTGGTGGAGTAACCCTCTCTATTGGGATTCAATAATTTTATTTTTTGAATCAGCGCAGAAAACTGGTTTATAGTTAATGATATAGATGAAATGAATTTATTTTTACCCCCCATTTTTAGCAAAATTCCAGCAATATCATGACAGGGGGAGACAAAAATAGGATTCACGCATGTGGGGAATCGAACCCGGGTCCTCGGCATGACGAACGAACGCTTTTACGACTTGGCTACCCCAATATATATAATAGATGGAAATTTCACTGAAAATAGCAATGTGATCGCGCCCAGATTATTTGCTAATTGCGGACCCGCAGTCCTAACAATGGAATGATAATGCCGGTATCCGGATCTTCTGGTAAGGCTGAGTGAGTGAGTTTAGTTTTACGCCGCATTCAGCAATATATGGTGGCTGGGAAGGCTGAATTGTCTAGCATAAAGCCAAATATTACTTGTAGGTAAGGTGAGAGCACATCTTCAACGTACTTGAGTATAATATATAGTTTATTCCCGCAGATTTGTCATTCTTCAGATGACGTATACGTACTATTACTGAAATTGGTGCATTTGGAATAGCAGTTGTGACTTCATCTTCAACATCAGTGTCCATAATAAAATCAAAGAAAGGCCTGAATTCGTTACCATTATCTTCATTCTCAAGGTCTGAGGCATTGAATAAAGTTTTGAAGTGATCGTGCCACTCATGAGTGAGTGAGTTTAGTTTTACGCCGCACTCAGCAATCTTACAGCTATATGGCGGCGGTCTGCAATCGAGTCTGGACCAGACAATCCAATGATCAACAGCATGAGCATCGTTCTACGCAATTGGGATACGATGACATGTGTCAACCAAGTCAGCGAGCCTGACCACCCGATCCCGTTAGTCGTCTCTTACGACAAGCATGTGTTACTGAAGATCAATTCTAACCCAGATCTTCAAAGGTCGTTGGGTCCGTACCATGACTTGGCATAGTATTTTCTGTAAAGATGGATTTTAAGCTTTTTATCACTTTCCAAAAACGTTTAGGATTTTCAACAGACGAAGTTTATGTTTATGGTATTTTTCTTTTTATCTTGACAAATTGCATTATACTTGTTCCTAGAATCCACACGATCCCCGACCGCGTCATACCAAAAGACGTTAAAATATGGTACTTGTTGGTCCCTGCCTGGTGCTCGGTATTAATGGGTACAACAATGACTGGTCGGCTCGGAGTCAGTATAATGTGTCTGAGTGGGGTATTCATGCTTCACTGCGGCATGGTATGTTAATGGGCCACCACTATAAAACCAGCTTCAGTCTGGGCTTCTACACACGCATGCACGTCGTAATATGAGCGAAATATTCTCAAGCACGATGTTAAACCCAATTTCACCTCTCCTCACCTCCTAGAATCCACATATTCGTGGATCCTTATTTGTCTGAATTTATGATATTCCTGCACCTTTAATTCCTTTTAAATTCTGTGCCAAACCAAGGTTTACCAGTTTTACGTGTACTACAAAGCGTCTTTCCATTCCATCTGTTATACACTTGAACCTTTACACAAATGATCTCCACACTAATTAATACTTGTTAATGCAACAACGAGAGATTTTTCGAACTGTACTTGTACAGTATCAGAATGTAAATTTTCGAGAAATGATTTTTTTTCTTAGCCATATCCCATGTAAACCCGGATGAATGAATAAATATGGTTTTACGCCGCTTTTAGCAATATTCCAGCGGGGAACACAAGAAATGGGCTTCACACATTGTACCCATGTGGAGAATCGAACCCGGGTCTTCGACGTGACGAGCCAACGCTTTAACCACAACGCTACCCCACCGCCCCTAAACCTAAAAGGAAGAATATATGAATTATCCTCGTCAGAAACCAACACAACTGTGGAAAGCTTGTCAGTGTTGAAAAAGCTCCTGAGAGTATATTTCATACTCAATCAAGCTTGTTCTATTATGTCCAATGATTGTAAAATTATCAACACCCTGGTCACAAGCACATCTTCTAATCATTTAATGAAAAACTACAACTGTGCACACAATGATTAACATTTTACAAAACTATTTACACATTTGTCATTTGATTACCATTCATTGCAGAAATATCCTATAGAAGCTCACCTAATCTATTGTCGGTACCTTCTGTGTACTCCAAAATATAAGTAGGTTTTGTACCAGTTCTTGAGTTAAAACCTCCGCTGACACACGTATAAATCAGTATTCTTCATAAGCATATCCAATAGTCATTCTAGAAAGATAAAGAAACTATTTTTACATTGTCTTTCCGTATTACTGTACCAAGGGGATCCTTTAGGATGTACATTCACATAAGTGTACAGCAGATCCTTGTTAATATCAAAAAGGTGTTTATGAAACAAGAAAAATATACAATTTTCAATTGGGAGAGCGTATTTTCAATAAGTACAAGCATGCCTCCGGACAGTCTACTGACAGCAGATATTTTCTCAGTATCAGTCTGCAAAAATTGATTTCAGATCACAACCGTTCATCCGTTTAAGGAAATCCGATGATTTTATGTGAAACAGTCACAATCATCAAGTTTTAGTTAAAAACCGGACACATTCGAGAATATAACGTTAAATTGTGAACATATACTCACACAATTATTTACGCATCGTGTTGAACCACATCGGCCCGGACCACACCCCCTATCTCTCCTCATTATTATTTCTCCTTGGTCTATTCCTCTCACGTAGTTTTCTAGTATCTAGATCTTTCCTATTTACTCTCTGCGACTCTCCCACTCCATCACTGGGCACATCCTCATCCCTGTCTGTCTCGGTAATGTCAGTACAATGTGTCTGAGTGGGTATTCATGCTGAATTGCGGCATGGTATCTCAGCGAGCTTGCACTATAAAACCAGCTTAAGTCTAGGCTAGTACAAGCAGCCGCACATACACCTTGATGCCTGTCGTCATATGAGCGAAATATTCTTTAGTGGGCCCAACGACGCTAAAGAGACACTGTCACACATTTTCGACAATATTTTGGCCTGTACCTTATATATTGGGGGGCATATGTACTCATTTTAGCTTCTCATTGATGCAATAAAACACTTATTATTCCTTACAACTTGCCTGAAATCGATAATTGAAACTTCGAGGCGAACAACTTCCAAACAGATAGCACTTGCCATGTTTGGAATATAAACGGTTGCTCCGTACATCGAATACGCGGTGTTGTCTCATAACTCTACGGGGTTCGCTTGAAATAATGTTCGGCCGGCAGAAAGCACGAGAGTCGATTTAATGCAACGTTGCATAAATTCACTCGAACTTTTTAATTTAATATTGTAATCTAAATACGTAATTTTTGGAGAAATAAATTATATGGCAGCTTCCATGGGGGCTGATAGTTAGTATTATTGAGAGAAATGCATTATGCATTTTTAGAGAAATGTGGTGTGACATTGAGCATTTAAATCCCATTTCTCCTCACACCTCTCTTCACGTCCCTCTTGCTGTTCCAGTTCCTGCCCACATCGTGGTTCCGAGGGATATTATCACACAGATTACAACTGAAACCCATGCATGGTACTGACTCTGAGGTCATCAGCCTGGAAAATATGCCGTGACCGCGTTTGGTTGACAAAAATAACCAGTCCTGCATCTCCACGGTATCACAGATGTCCACATTACTTGTTTTTAAACTTTCAGGTTTGTGTGGTTGTTTATGAGATAACCAAACAGATATAAATCACGAGAGCGAACTCCAGTGCACATCCCGCACTCTAATTGTTTTTGAAAACACCAAAACAAAATGTGTGAGTGAGTATAGTTTAACGCTTTTAGCGATATTCCATCAATATCACGGCGGGGGACACCAGAAATACGCTCCACACGTTGTACCCATGTGGGGATTCGAAAACGGGTCTTCGGCGTGACGAGCGAACGCTTTAACCACTCGGCAAAACAAACACACACCAAACATTAGACACACAAACAAACTAACTAACAAACAAACAAACAAAACAAACTAACTAACTAACTAACTTACTAAATAAATACAACCCATTCCAAATTTCAGTTTTATATCATAGGTGTTGCTTTTGAATAAACACAGATCGGATCTGACATCTGCCAAGATCATAACTGATGTATGAGAGATTTGGTAGCAACCTCGTTACGCTTTGTCTCTGAATATGTATTATTTTGATAGAAACAAACAATTCCTTTTAAAATTAAATGGATCCCAAGTGGAACCTGGCCGACTTGCAGATCATAATGCAGTTACGGGACTGTGAGACTGTGGCACCCTTGTAACAGTGGTTCGTGCATCATACATACATACATACTAACATTTGTATAGCGCCGATATCCAGCTCAGCTGCTCAAAGGCGCTTTGTTTTTCCCTCGTTCACTGGATGTCATTCTCAACGGCACATCGTATTGTGAATCTCAACTCCCTAGGGAGCATCATGAGTAAGATGGGGTTCGATTCCAAACGCGAGTTGAGTTAATATGTTTTTATTTCATAAGGGTGATGCAGGCCAATGATACAGATATACTGGTACAGATATTGTTGTATACAGAGCGCTTGAAATGATGGCTAATTATAATAAATGTATTTTTACATGAATAACAGCTTTTACAAAATAGATGCATTAGAAATTCATCTGAGAGGGAAATTTCACCTTTTGAGAGAAGTAATGATCGCTTCTTGTCCGAAGTTGAATATTCCGAGTTTTATTTTTGAAGAAGTGTGTATCTTAAATTATGACAAAATGGGCATTTAAACAAAAATTGTCCTCGGATCCAATGTATGGGACAATACAGGTTGGACATAATCTTTCTGATCTGGGAATTTTCCACCTCCTGCCCGACTCTATTCATAACATTCGAACAGTAAAATCGGAAATTAGTAACATAATATTTAACTGTTACAGTTTCGAGTAAATTTGATTAACTAATTATTTCTGTAGAAATCCAACTTCGCGAAAGCCTCTAAATCTGCACTCCAGCATTGCTGCTTAATATCACCTTTCCCTGAACTGAGAGATAAATAAGACACTATTTCCTACACCTTGTCGTAGTCGCACTTCACCAAAACCATAACTGAATAATAATGATTTAACGTTTAAAGCTCAACAAGACTTGCCATTTTCAGCTTTGCGATATTGAGAATTATAAGAGTGCTTCAAAATCACATTGTCGGTTTGAGACAGTAACCTTAACCAAAACTTGATTATTTTGACATAGTGAAAAACTTTGACATTAGGCCTACCTAGAATACCACGAGCTAACAACATTGGAGTACCTACATTTAACACGATATGAATTTACAAAATCTATCATGACAAGCTTCAATATTAGACGATGAGTCAAAAACCAAACTTTGGAGCCGTAAGTAAGATGAGGAAGACCTTTAGTATCAAAAATATGCTCAACAACGTCCTGTGGAAAAAGGGAGGATTTGAAATAAGTGAAACCAGATCCTGAATATGGCATTACTGTGATGAGCCAGGAAAGACAAAACCAGTGTTTGAGAATAAATAACGATTTATTGACATTCATAAATCAGCATTAGGACGGCCATAAAAATAACTTCTTGTTTCTTATTACCGCCCGACCCTAAATTTTGGTTATATTTTTTGCACTGATAAATTTGCGTGTATAGCCGACAGACTTCCGAAATCCGTCTCAGATTCCGGCATTTCAGGTTTTCGACTAACATTGTATAGAGATTCAGAAACAAATATTGAAAGAAATAATAATAAAATCCACCCTACCAACCCATTTTTAAAAAACGTAATGAGAAACAAGAAACCTATTTTATGTGGCCATTTACAATAAGTTGCTTTAGTTACAGATCTTTGTCGCCTCTGGACATCAGTGGAGAGAGTAAAGGGAGGTAACCCTTGTAGGATTACCAGGAATCAGCCCCTGTGTTCCGTATCTGTGGACATGGCGATATTTCATGTGAGTAATAATACACCCTATTACATACATCATACATTTTAAATGTTCTTGCACAAATAAAGTATTGTTCAAGAGAAAAGACTGACTGAGTTTGGTTTAACGCCGTTTTTAGCATTATTCCAGCAACATCACGGCGGGGGACACCAGAAATGGGCTTCACACATTGTACCCATGTGGGGATTCGAACCCGGGTCTTCGGCGTGACGAGCCAACGCTTTAACCACTAGGCTACCCCACCGCCCCTCAACAGAAAAGAATATTTATATGGAAAACTTAGACATATAAGGTAGATAGTTTTCAAAATTTAACACTGACTTTGCTGAATGTCCCAAACCCGCCGCCATGTTGTTTTTTCCAAATCTCCTGAGACTGACTCAAGTGGAATAACCCCCAAACATCCTTGCATACTACTGTCTCTCGAGCAGCTCAGCAATTAATGTCAAAAAGTATTTTTAATACTTTTTTAAAGACAACTCTGAAAATTTGAACCCCACTGGTGGTGCATTTGGGGTTAATGGGTTAAATCAGTCTTTATTTAACAGAGAATTATTTGTCGGGGTTCAAACCCGAACTCAGCAATGTTTCGTCCATATGCATCAGTCTGTAAATAATCGAATTTGGACCATACAGTCCCGTGATAGACATCAAGAATAATCGATCTACGTATTTGACGTGCATCAAGAAGTCAGTTGGTCTGCACACCCGACCTGTGAAGATCCGGGTAAGAATTGGTCTTCACTAACCCATGCTTGTGGTAACCAGCGACTAACAGGATCGGGTGGTAAGGCTCGCTGACTGGGTTGACACATGTCATCGGATCCCAATTGCGTAGAACGATGCTCATGATGTTGATCACTGGATTGTCTTGTCCAGACTCGATTATTTACAGACCGCCGTCAAATAGCTTTAATATTGCTGAGTGCGGCGTAAAACTAAGCTCACTCACTAACTCAGTCACTGCACACCCGATCCCGTTAGTCGTCTCTGACAAGCATAGGTTGCCGGCGATCAGTTCTCACCCGCACGAGTTACCCGCCCTTCATAGGTTTCTGGAATGCCCAAAGCCGTAAATCCACACAGAGTTACCCGCCCTTGACGTCTACCAACTTCCGGGTAACTACTGACAAAGTAGATTATGACCACCATATTGATGATTCATCTACTTACGGTCTATCAAAGGAGAGGCCAGAACAAGCAGATCTGGACCGTTCTGCCTACGAGATCCTGCGTGGACGACAACAGGCAGAGTCAATGACCCATTGACCACAAATCTGGTGACGGGTGGCGCTGTGAATTGGAAATACCAGTATGCTTATGCCGCTCATAATTCGCAAAATTAAACTCAGAAATAAACTGCTACTTTTTCTGTTGTGAGATTCGATGCAATCAGCTTCTTTTCTGATATGCATATTTACCCCATCAGTACCAAGAAGGAAGTGTTCGATCCTCAAGCCATCAAAAGAAATAGTATACTCGGACTCTATACAAGCGCGACACGGGAAACATGCGGAAAGCAGAAACATCATGCCGTGTATCGGCTGTTTAAGTATGCTAATTACGTCAACAAATACATCGCTCCAGTAAAGGTGATTTATTTCAGTGGAATTTCACGTCTACTCGTAGGAATAGTAAAATATTCGAAACATTTCGAAACTGGTTTAACTCCAATCGCCATTGCATCTTGCACGAATCAAAACGTTCTTCAACCGTAAGGTCATCTACATATTTACCGTCCTGAAAATATAGCCGGAAGTGACGTTCTGTGAAACTTCACACTGCACACGACCAATTGTACGACACGTGTTAAGGCTAAACATATGCACTATTTTGTTACGCTATTGTTTCCTTTTATCCAAATGAATAGATGTTTCAATTGTTTGGGTTAAAAATCAAAGTACATTCCTTATCTCAATGAAATTCCTGAATAATTCTTAACAATTAATAAGTTTTAAAATTTAACTTTTAGGATTCGTTACTTGTAGTAAGGTCAAGTTTGGACACTTACATGCTTCTATCGTGTGCCATAGTTTACAAAATTGTAATACCGTGATGATAGAGAGTCGCTTCAACTTTCGGGTCAATCGAGGCAATCTGGATTATCGCGACCGTATTGATCGAGTAGCCACAATAAGTCGTATTTTGTTACAACAGAAATGGAGAATAAACATCAAATAACTGTAAACATATATAACGTCAAATATCAGTTGGCGTTAAAAGTACCGTTGTCTCAGTCTCGATGAGGCTATTATGATCTAATGTGTTTTAAAAAAGTATGTCATGCTACTGAAAACCAATCCTGCAAAATGTGTGACGGATAATATTAAAGATGAATATCACGTTCGTCTCATCTGTACACAGTATAAAGATCTAAGGAGTCATTATATCTCATCTAAGAATACGTCCTGTCCCACAGATTCTGTATCTTATGTCAGCCGAAATGTACAGCTTCTACAGACTGTTGCTACATTTATACACCATGCACTGTTAAATCACAAACGCGTAGGTACTAGTGGTGTTCCGATTAATTGAAATAATCGAAGATCGGTCGCAGTGTCTAAACGACCAAGCAATCGATTGTGTTTTCTCATAATCGAACACAACCAATTTTGGAACACTTGTTTGCATCAACAATATTTTACACAAGGTTGGTTTTGTCTGTGTCATTTAATTTACATTTCATAAGCACTACAAGCTCGTTCCAAGTCATGATTGAATTTATCTTAAAGAATCCAGCAAATCTGTGTTCCTAACATACTAATCATTCTTTAAATATGCGAAATTTGCCAATGGAATTTGTGCAATTTGTACAAGACCCAAATTACTACACGTTTTTTTCTTTTTTTGTGTGTGTGTGCATTAACAAAGATAAGAGGAACGTTTGATAAATGACGCAAACCAATTATTTTCGATGATTGATCGGTTGTAATGAACCAATCATCAATTATGAGATTTTAACCAATTCCCAACACTAGTAGGTACCACTCACCCATTGAAACCGTTATTACTTGTACTACGGGCATCTGGTCTACAGTTCAGAACATAGAGAATCGAATGTTCAGTTAGCGTTCCCCTAATCCTGATAGTGACGACATTAACTCGCGATAACAGATGCTTTCGATCATTCGTGACCAACCCGTGTGATTGAAGGTTACGGAAAGGGGCGACTGGTGACGAATGGCTTTCGATATCAAGAAGATATAGCTAACCCCGGTCGCCTTGGAGGCGTCGTGATATAAAGCAGGCAACGTCACCAGTCTCGGATCGACTACTTACTGGGGCTGATGGCATACCGGTGGATATCAAGCCCCTTTGGAAATGATATTAAATACGCATCGATGTCAATGTCTTCATCGGATGCTGGTTTCGATATCAGTAACTCCACAGAGTTCTTTGTGACTTCACCAATGGTTACAACTGGAGCTGACGGGAGGGCTGAAAATAAAGTACAGCTTTTTAATCTCTTCATTGGGTGAGTGAGTGAGTTTAGTATTACGCCTCAATCAGCATTATTCCAGCTATATGGCCGTCGTCTGTAAACACGATGACGATGCTTGAAAGAAATGTGTTCACATACTTACTCCTACGCAGCGTTGTTGCTGTAACGTTTGCGGTTTCGCCGTACTCAGCGTCGTATCCTGCTCTCACTAGTATAGTGTATTGCGTGTCGGGCATCAAACCCGTCAGCAAAAAATGCCGAGGATCCATAAGTTCACCTTAATGAAAACAGTAAAATCTTTTGAATCATTATGACTGCACTAATAACACCTACACTACGCTCTAACTGTACAGTGAGTGAGTGAGTGAGTTTAGTTTTACGCCGCACTCAGCAATATTCCAGCTATATGGCGGCGGTCTGTAAATAATCGAGTCTGGACCAGACAATCCAGTGATCAACAGCATGAGCATCGATCTGCGCAATTGGGAACCGATGACATTTGTCAACCAAGTCAGCGAAACTGACCACCCGATCCCGTTAGTCGCCTCTTACGACAAGATAGTCGCCTTGTTATGGCAAGCACATGGGTTGCTGAAGACCTATTCTACCCCGGATCTTCACGGGTCCTAACTGTACAGAGTTTCTGTCGTTTTTGTTCATAATACATCATTCGGCATCATTCGCGTCTTTCCTGAAGGACCGCCTCCGTGGTATAGTGGTTAGAGCGTCCGCCCGGGAGAGCGGAAAGTCGCGGGTTCGATCCCCGACCCCGTCATACCAAAAGACGTTAAAATATGGTACTTGTTTGTCCCTGCCTGGCGCTCGGCATTAATGTGTACAACAAGGACTGGTCGACTTGGAGTCAGTATAATGTGTCTGAGTAAGGGTATTCATGCTTCCCTGCGTCATGGTATCTCAGTGGGCTAGCACTATAAAACCAGTACAAACAGCCGCACATACACATACACACGCATGCACGTCGTCATATGAGCGACATATTTCTCAAGCACGACGTAAAACCCAATTTCACCCCACCTTTCCTGAAGCGGACCTACCCTTAACATCGTAGTTGACATCAGAACCGGAAGTAGTATGACGCACTTGATACCACGTGACCCCCCGGTCTCCATAGTTCGGAGGGGGTGTTATCACCAGCTCCACTGTCGTGCGTGTTGTCCCCACAAGGAAGAGTCCAGGAGGGGGCGGTTTTTCTGTAAATAGAGAGCATGAGCGAGCCTTCATGTTGGACCGAGTGTCAAAATATTTGCCGTACATGCAAAATTGGTATAGGTGATTTGTAGTGAGTGAGTTTAATTTTACGCCGCATTAAGCAATATTCCAGCAATTTCAAGGCGGGGGAAACCAGAAATGGGCTTCACACATTATACCCATGTGGGGAGTCGAACCCGGGTCTTTTGCCGTTTGGAGTTCCTAGGCTGGGCTGGTTACAATGTGAAGCCCATTTCTGGTGTCCCCCGCCTTGATATTGCTGGAATATTCACTCACTCACTTGATATAAACGGCTTACCATTATGGCGGCGTTAGACACCACATACAGGTACTCATTCACTTTCACTGCCAATAACATTACACTCATAATTATACTGCCGAAACAAATATATACTCATGATATGGTCACAATTGTACAATCTGCTTTTAGCAGATTTCTTTTGGATGTGAAAAGGGTTTTGTCGCTTCTATTTCTTGATTCGTGAGTTCATTGTACAAATATACGAATATATTAGACAAGTATACCTGAAACACATTCTGAATGATCCTGTGGGAAATTTACGGAAAGGGTCGATTGGGGACGAACTCAGCTTCATGTTACGGAAATGGCCGATTCTGTCGAAATCAAATCAGGTTACGAAAAACGGTGCGTAGGAAGGAAATCACGTGTAAGTTATGCACAGGGGCGATTAATGACAAAATCAATTCGTGGTTACAAAAAAGATCGCGGTGATTTTTGTGTGTGCTGGCATTTCAAATCACGGTTAATAACCCTTCTTCGGTGAGTAAACACATGTGAGTGATCACTGGATTGTCTGGTCCAGACTCGATTATTCACCGACATGGGTGGAATACTGCCGGGTGCGGCGTAAAACTAAACTCATTCATTCACTCACTCACTCACTCTTCGGTGAGTAGAGGCAGCTTACTGTCGGGAACTCCAGTAGTGGGAATGACGTTCGCCGTAGACGGTGCCGCTGTTGATGTTGATGTTCCGCCTCCGACGCAGTAGTTCCTGATGTTCTCAACTAAGTCACTTTGGTCACGTAGACAAGCCTTTTGTTCAGTAACACCTTCTTCCACACGCGTCAGCATAGTTTTCAATTCCCGGACCTCGTTGTATATTTTCCTCACATCGGCTTCAACACCTCGGCGACTGTACATGCCTCTCTTACCTATGGTGATCTCTTCATCCGTTTCCCGGCGCGTGATGCCTGAATGCTGCAGGATCTGCTTCAGTTCTTTGACCTCTTCTCTCAACTCTGAAACCTCTGTGTCGTCGTGAACGGTGCCCGAAACTACCACGAAACACACGACAGCAACAACGACTAATCTTCCCATGTTGAAGTTTGAATGAAACTGAGAGTCAGATTGAGCAATATCGGATTCCCTATTTATGAACTTCCGGTGCGAGATAGTCATGGGCGGTTAATAAGCTTTATAAAGACTTAATAAGCTCGTGCCCTCAGATAATAGCCGTTTAAAGTACTCGTTAAATATCATTTCCCGTACGGCTGAATATAGTTTACTTTGTATCATTATGAAAAAATAACAGTGGGCATACAGAAAGCGAGAAGTATCAGGGCATTTCCTGTTATTAAAGTGTGATCAAATCTGGTTTTGCTTTCCTTGTGATACATTTTCTATATTTCCTTGTGATACATTTTCTATACATTTTCTATATTTCCTTGTGATACATTTTCTATATCTCCTTGTGATACATTTTCTATATTTCCTTGTGATACATTTTCTATATTTCCTTGTGATTATATTTCCTTGTGATACATTTTCTATATTTCCTTGTGATACATTTTCTATGTTTGAATGCAGAATTAGACAGATACATATACGGCAGATAATTACTCAGATGCATAAACCGAATTAGATGGATACATATGGAGAATATGATGGTGGGTTGGTTTGTTGTTTAACGCCGCACCCCGCAATATTCAAGCTGTATGACGGCGGTCAAACAATCCAGTGATTAACAGCATGAGCATCGATCTACGCAAATGGAATACGATGAGATGTTTCATAAACGTCAGCTTGCATGACCACCCGATCCCGTTAGTCGCCTTTTACAAGCATGTGTTGCTGAAGACCAATTCTAACCAGGATCTTCATGGGTCTAAGCATGTGTTACTGAGACCAACTCTAACCAGGATCTTCATAATAGAACAGATAGTGCTGAATTAGACAGACGCATATGCCGAATACAAAACATATTATACATATGCACAGGCAGAATTACACACAGAACCTACACAAGTACAAACAGGCAGCCACGGCCATATTGTCAGTAAACATGTGCATAATGAAACTACTAGATCACAGCAAAGTAGTATTAATGAATTTGAACAAGACTTGAATCAAAACTGTTTTCTGATTCAAATGGCTGTGCATCCATCGATGCAAATCTCACTTTTGACACATGACCTGCACCCAATCTGTGAAATAAGTTCTAAATTAGGCAGTTATTATCACTGATAATTGTAAAACATTAGGCATTTTCGCAGCGCCGAGATGCCTGCCCAGTGACGATTGAGTACCCTGCTCCATTAGAGCTGTAGACTAAACTAGCAGGTCAACAACTGTATAAACCATGTGATAATTATGGACAAAGACTGAGGCAGGGCTTTGGCTACTGTTCATGCTTTACTGGATCATGCTTCAGCTGTATTGTACGATAGGGCAACCACATCTATGTATGCTAAATACCCACATCCAAAGGTGTGTATTGTGTACATAAAAACAGATACGTCTGCAAAATACAAATGCAAAAATATTACACTGTGGCAGTGAAAAATCGGCGGATCCAGAGGGGGAAGGGGTTGCAGGGGTGCACACCTCCCTTTTGTCCTGAAAGTTTATTAAATGATCATTGAAACTCTCGTGAAAACGGGTGAAAATGAACGGTGCACGAAACCCAGGTCCACATACCTAGTAGGTCAGGGGCGGATACAGGATTTTCGTTTGGGGGTGGGGGGTGCACCCCAATCCTCGGAACCCTGGGCATAAAACATGTAGTACATTTGGAACACATTGGGGGTGGGGGGGGCGCGCACCCCCTCTGGATCCGCGCATGTAGGTGTTGTATTTCATATCTCCTGTAATAGTGTATATGTACTGAGCTGTCATCCCATCTGGGTAACCATGCCTGGAAGTCAGTATAGATATATTATTAACATCCATGGTTGATTTGTATGCGGCTGATTTGTATTGACTGGATTTGATTTGTATTTTATGTTTTTAACATTGTAGCATGTTGGGATTGATAACTATAGTGTACCACGTGTCTAAATCGTGATGTATTTGGCGTATGACATGATACCTCAGCAGATTTACATTGTTCACCGA
The DNA here is from genome assembly GCF_003918875.1 of Haliotis rubra. Taxonomy (NCBI): domain Eukaryota; kingdom Metazoa; phylum Mollusca; class Gastropoda; order Lepetellida; family Haliotidae; genus Haliotis; species Haliotis rubra. The sequence continues at coordinate 3,478,104 of NW_025767079.1, forward strand.
TTGTTTCAGGGTTTTATGTATTAGGAGGACATTGGTGGATTCGTCCCAGATTAATAAGTGTGCCCTCAACCACCTCATCAACATCAATATCACAAAAGGGAAAACACTCTCTAAGCCTACTGGTTGAGCTTCGGTCTTTCTTCAGGATTAAAAAAAAAGAGTCAAAGATGTTTGAGGGACATAGACTTAAAGGGAAATAACTCCGTACCAATGATCCTGATTGGCGGGGTTTAATGTTCACACAAATGTTGTTCTGCGTGCTGTCACTCGGCTATTGCAGAGCTTGGCTACAACTGTTATTGTTTAACTTGGGGGAACCAGCTGCAAACTTTATGCAGATGAATTGCACGAGGATCATACATCAAATTGCTTAAAAGCATGTGCAAATATCGTGCATGTGAACAGCTGCGTATTGGTGTAAAATTTTGTTAAGAATTCGTCAATTTTCACTGAGTTTCATAATTTAATTGAACTCATGACAATAATCTTTTCAACGTTACGAATTTGTTTTACAATACATCAGTTTATGTGTAAACAGTTCCTTTAAACAGTATGGAATATTTTGCAAAATCTAGTTTAGAACAGTTGACTGAAGTAAGTGGCTACATTTACACTAGTGGGTCTAAACTTTTGATGGGTAGTATATATACATATATGCACGTATTCTTGTATCGACCATGTACGTTTATGTTTTTATCCATTTAAAAAGCCACATCGTTTCCCAAGGATATACATGTATCCATCTTTCAAACACTTCTTCGTGAACTCAATTACTTTGATCCATCGTCTTTAAAATGACTTATCTCGTGCCATGGCATGTCGAAGGAAATCTAATTCAATTAATTAAAGCACCACTTTTCTTTTCAGTTCAGCATACATAAATCTCCTTATTAAGTAGCGTCAGTGTGTCTCTGAATTCATTATGTACCCATGCTGGGAATAGAACCCGGACCACCCTTTAACCAAGTGCACGAGGCAACCCATCGCCTATCCACCTAGATCTGTTACGGACCACAAGGCCTTGGAACACATCCCCTTTCACTGGGACTAATATTTTATTGCAGTCCTTCTCCAATTCTTTAAGGGGCATTTAGAAGCTGGTATGATGAAAAGGAACACTTTTATGGACAGACAATTTCTTTATTGCAGTGGATGCGACGTTTCGGTGTAGATCCAAACAGCTTTATTAAGCAAATGATACACAGCATTATGTACGAGGAGAAATAAATACATGAAGGGTATTTGAGTTTATACAATTGAAGACGTTGATGCACAGTATGTTGTGATTACAGAAATCATTGAAGCAACCGAGTGTCCTATCAAAAGGTGAACAAAGGGTGGGTTATTCTTCATTGGCCTTGATTAGTTGATCGTAAGCTTTAGGGATGTAAAAAACTTGATCTCTGTTGACTGTGTTGTTGTCTTAGTCCTTCTTTTCTTTGAAACTTTGCGGATTTCATCCCGATGGTGTGGTCTTTACACACACCTTTCGACAGCTGTAGCCTTGGTAAATACTTTCGATCTTCTGACAGTATGTGCATAATACCCTCAGCAAAATTGTGGACGCCCCGATGCGAGAGGATGAAGATCTGGCGATGATGTCTGCAGAAGGTCTGCCCATTACATTCGAGAATTCCATGCTGGCAAAACTGCTTGTGGTTCCTGGAAATGAAAATACGGATCCGACGTAACAAACAGTTGTAGTTTTGTATTTTGTTCAACGCCACAGTCAACAATTGTCTAGCTATATGGCGGTGGTATGTAATTAATCGATACTGGACAAGATAATCTAGTAATTAATGTCATGAGCGTCGATTAACGAAATCTGGATACTATGACAAGCATCAATCAAGTCAGCCAGTCTGACCACCCGACGGGATTACTAAGATTATTCAAGGTCACAATCTCCGGACCTTTCCGTGTCTGGAGGGCGGTGGGGTAGCCTCGTGGTTTGCTCGTCACGCCGAAGACCCGGGTTCGAGTCCCCCCATGGGCACAATGTGTGAAGCCCATTTCTGGTGTCCCCCGCCGTGATATTGCTGGAATATTTCTAAAAGCGACGTAAACCTAAAGTCACTATCTCACTCACCCCGTGTCTGGATTAACACATTTTCAGATTACGCTTAGACAAACGTCGTTTTGTGTCAAGTATAGGGCTGGGTATTGCAGAGAATATTCATATTGCGATATATTGCGATGCGAAAGCATGTATTGCGATATGTATTGCAAACAAAAAATTACATATAATCGAGTTACTGCTTGATTTATAGAGCAAAAACACAACAAAATCACTATGCCTGATTAAGCTTTAATAACAAATTTTAATCATGTTAGAATAAAAATGTGAATAATATTTGGCACAAATAAAACAAGGAAATATCTGAAGATTTCCGAGTGTTACGAAGTTTTCCGAATACATGTCAAAATACCGGTTTTCGATCAGCGTTTCGCAATACGTATCGTTTTCATGTCTAAACCGGTAAACCGGTTATATTGCGCAGCGCTAGTAAAGTAACGTTGTTGCGTGTGGCACTGAGAGAGGAATTAGCAGAATATTTTGATCAAAATTTAAACAAGTAAAACATGCGAATACAGTACTCACCGACTCACTCACTCACACCCAACACATATAATACAAAGTAGTTCAGCAAAACTAACCTGTTTTAACTGCCGCAGTGATATAATGGAACATTCCGATGACTAAGAACAGCAACGTCAACATGTTGATGTCAAGAAGCAACCATAACCTCAGACGTCCCCTCACCTCAAGAGTTTAACAGGATTCGATATATATACGAGTATACCAAGTGTTGATCCCTTAACAAATATAGCTTCCATGGACAAATAGTCAGTATGACGTCTAAGCTAAAGTTGGATGCAACATGACTTCCTTGTCCGTCTATGAACAAACACACCACTGAAATATCTGGGGGAACCTGACATTTTATTTCAAATCAACAGCCGGGACTATCCCAAACCAACATTATACAAGCGTTACTAGGCTGATACCAGTCGCGAAGCGCCGCAAACAATGTTAAAAACTATATCGTTCGTTTCCATTGCATCGCAATCGATAACCATTTCTTGTTATTTTCTGCCACCATCAAAATATTGGTTCATACACTGTTTTGTCCCAAGGGTGTATATTCATTTGGTTACTGCTACAAGACGAGTTCACAGTAATATTTGGGGGTTATTTTTAATTTTGTTGTTAATGTTAGTCCAGAGACAGGGCAGAAACAAAATTATTTTCGGGCACAAATTTCTTAGATAAATGAATTTTAAAAACAAACAAAAAACAGCTGCACCCTACAAATTTAAATGGCTGGTTCGTATTGTTCGAAATTTAAATGGATTTTGTTCTGAAAGGGTAATCCCCGTGTGTTCCGAACTGACAGGGTGATCATTGGCAACCCAGCTCACGTCGCTACCAGGATGTTGCCTTCAGCCAGGGGACAAACAGAGAGCAGAAGCATGTGCCTGTCGTCAATAGTTTCACACCAAGGTGCAAACTCTACTTTTAAACTGTAAGAGTGATTGTTCAGTTAAAAAAAAACTCTTTGCATATTTAAAACATTGTATACACAGTGAGCGAGTATGGTTTTAAGACGCTTTCAGCAATATTCCAGCAATATCACGGCAGGGGACACCAGAAATGGGTTGTACACGCTGTGCCCATGTGGGGAATAGAACCCTGGTCTTCGGTGTGACGACCGTACGGTGTAAAGATGACTATATTTTAAATACTTTAATTTTTTACTTTACTACTGTGCGTTTATGCGAGTGATGAGGCAGACTTTGACTGCTGGACCTGATGACACGGTGTTCATGATAATAGTAATAATTATGATAATAATTGGCCACTTATATAGCGCTGAACTCCAACCTGTAGGTGAGGTGAGGTGAAATTGGGTTTTACGTCGTGCTTGAGAATATTTCGCTCATATGACGACGTGCATGCATGTATATGTGTATGTGAGGCTGCTTGTACTAGCCCAGACTTAAGCTGGTTTTATAGTGCTAGCCCACTGAGGTACCATGCCGCAGTGAAGCATGAATACCCCACTCAGACACATTATACTGACTCCGAGCCGACCAGTCCTTATTGTACCCATTAATGCCGAGCGCCAGGCAGGGACCAACAAGTACCATATTTTAACGTCTTTTGGTATGACGCGGTCGGGGATCGAACCCGCGACCTTCCGCTCTCCGGGCGGACGCACTAACCACTACACCACGGAGGCGGTCCCAACCCGTAGGGACATGCGACATACCACATGGTGGATATTATCACCCCGGAGAACCCAAGCTGTCATGGGGCACTAAAAGGTTCATAGTCATATGATTTATAACATTGCACGTCAATCGTTGTTAAAACAGCCATAAACCTTTTTCTTTTGATGGTTGTCTACATAGATATAAAGGTAAGTGTTTCAATCTTAAACATAAATATTGACATTCTAAAAGTAAATGATATTCATCCTCTGTGAGGTTACAATGTTCACAAGTGGTAATTTCATCATACGAGTGTTTAGAAAACATTGCAGCCTTTATCTATTGTATAAGTTAGCCTTATTACTATACCATATTAACTGCAAGAGATCAAATCGACAAAATTGCATATTCCCATAATATTGCATATTGTTTGGTGTGCTATTTACGTCGTACTACATGGAAGCGCTGTCACTGTGTACACTATTATATATTTACAGTGTACGAGTAGCCCCCTAGCCATATATACCCAGAACATGAACTACATGAGTTATCTCCCTTGCGACACATCTCGCGTGTGTTGCCATTCCATTCGTCACCACTCGCCCCTTTCCGTAACCTCCAAGAAGACTCGTCCCGTTTCGATGCTTGTTTTATGCGAAAATAGGACAAACCAATCGGAATGCGCGTAATGGTTGCAGCGCTTTGATGAAAATAATCCCGACTACTTAAGTCGTTTATGGCATTATGTTATTTTTAAAAAATCATGAACAATATATATCGTCATAATGAAAATACTAAGAACGTAGCTAACAGAATTGTGCTGTCTAATGTGACGTTTTTGATAAGAATCATGACATTACGGCATTCACTGGTCCAACTGGGTGTACTTCTGGCGATCTTGCGGGCTTGTTGTGGAGATTGTACGTGCGCTTCCAACAGTTTTAGGAAATGTAATTATAAATCGCCTCGAGTTTCAAAACAATAATATTATATCTGCATGTAACTAATCAACTTTAATCTTTAACATTGGGCATATATTTCTCATCTCTGGGAATATTTTAGCCTGTCTTATTTTTGGTCATTCATATATTTTTCAGCGAATTCATTTAAAATTCCACTTTGGGTATGACAGCAAGGTCACACGAATGTTCAGTTTGAGAAATATTTTAAAGTCAGTTTTGAGTTTCTGCTTTGCGATTTAATGCAGCTGGGTGTTTTTTATATATTCTTTTTACATATTCAATAAAACAAATTCTATTTGTGATTATTAACCCCTATTTAGAAATATAAATGGAAATATAAGGCGAACATCTGGTAATAATTACGTTAGAACATGTCTTTAAAAAATATGTTTTTCCCCTTTTAGTTGTATCAAATAGGTTTAATTCTTTAAAATAAATAAGTAAAAACAAAAACAGCAATAGTGATGTTAAGTACCATTGGAATGGATCAGGAATAGAGTTATCGTTCCTGTTTAAAGTAGTTTTGCCAATATGAAATCCTTCCAGAGGGGCACGAGTCGCTATTCGGCTTGTCTCGGAATAACGTTGGTCACGAATGGTGTGTTGCAAGTCGTCTTTTGCAAGAGGTTTGAGTAAATGTACCAATAAAATCAGTCTGTCTGATTTATACCATTTGGTACCCATTTTCTGCTAGGGGAGCAGAGGCAATTTTGAACAAACTCACTTGCCTAAGGTGAGACCACATATGTGCTTCGTTGTGGCTCTCGCCTCAATATAGGCGGTCGTGATATTGCTAGAATACTAATGTCTGCATTACAAAGCACTCATTTCATGTGTTACATTATGAGGAAGCACAGGTGTGGTTAATCAGTAATTCAGCGATTGCGTACCTGCGAGGAGCTTGCGTGGGCAACACCTGTATCATGTATCGACATCCCTCAACGACTACCTCGATAGATGACATGGAGATTGTATTCATACTATACAAAAAGTCCACCTGTGGATACGAGTATTCTTTGGCATTACACGGATGTTATTTAATTCATTTAAACAAAGGTGAGTACTGACGTAGATAATTGAAAACGGCCACTCCGCTGAAATAATTCAAAGATAACGACGATGCCCTACCCTGAGTGTAAACGCTATTTGTAGCAGCTTTAATCAAAAAATTTCCAATTTTTTGATTTACGACGTAGAATCAGAGCAATATGGACCTGTCTGAACATTACAATCAAATGAACAGCAAATAGTTATCGGTTACCAGTGACTACCGAAAGAATGATGTATAATGCCGCACTCAGTCAAGTCCACACAATCTGTCACAATTTGCTGTGTGTACAAAGTTGTGTCGAGTGAGTGAGTGTATTTAGGGCTGACTCAGATATACAGATGAAACACACAAAGCGTCAGACATGATTTGAAGCACTTCTTAGAGTGAGTGAGTAAATTTTTATTTTAAGCCGCTTTTATCAATATTCCAGCAATATCACGACGGGGGACACCAGAAATGGGCTTCATACATTGTACCCATGTGGGGAATCGAATCGATCTCCCGCGTGACGAGCGAACGCTTCAACCACTAGGCTACCCACCGCCCACGTTGTGTCGAAACTGAAGAGGTACTGAGGATAAGCAGTGCAAAATTATTTTCCTCGTTCCAGTATATTGGTTTTATTCGTATGGTTTAGCCTTAACGTTATTCAATAATTCCTTCACAAACGATCCTTTTATCGACACCACGTCGGAAACGTGAAAGTTTTTTCTCTCACCTTGTTATCTGCCCTGTATCCACAACAACGACATTAGAATCGGTCGAAAAGTATAAAGAAATTGTATATCCATAAAAGAAGATCCTCATCCTTCAGACAACATTGACTAATTCAAGAAAAATGCGAACATGTTTTATTTTCCATTCAGGTTTGAGTCTGCTTGTGGTTCAACAAGAATCACAACTCTGTATATTTCCGGGACAAGCAGGTTATGGTGCTCGCTGAGTGGTGACGAATGTTTTCAGGTGCAGGTGCAGGGAGGTGATTATTCTCTTTGAGGTTTAGAAGCCGGTGGAGCGAGATGTCAGGCAGGCTATCATGCGGGTTAAAGGCACACTGTGACACACTTTCGACAATATTTTGGGCTATATTTTATATATTTGGGGCATATGCACTGACGTTAGCTTCATATTGATGCAATAACAGACTTATTATCCCTTACGACTTGCCTGAAATCGATAATTGAAACTTCCAGGCGAACAGCTTCCAAACAGAGAATACTTACCATATATGGAATGTAAACAATTGCTCCGTACAACGAAAACTGCCGCGCGCAGTGTTGGCGGTGTTTGTGGATCTGGCCTCAATCATAAGTTGCGTTATAGGATATTCGTAAAGAGCATTCCAAGGGACATAGCTCTATGGGGTTCTCTTGATAAAATGTTCGGCCGGTAGAGGGCGCGAGAGTCCTTTTTATGCAACGTTGCATTAACTCATTCCAACTTTATAATCTAATATTGTAATCTAAATACGTAATTTTATTTGGAATAAATTATATGGTAGCTTCCACGAGGGCTGATAACTAGTATTATTGAGTGAAATGCATTACGTATTATTAGAGAAATGTGGTGTGACATTGTGCCTTTAAGAAGCAAAATGTCTAGCAGGCTTTCAGTAATGGACTGACTGACTGACTGAGTTTGGTTTTACGCCGCTTTTAGCAATATTCCAGCAACATCACGGCGGGGGACACCAGAAATGGGCTTCACACATTGTACCCATGTGGGAATTCGAACCCGGGTCTTCGGCGTGACGAGCCAACGCTTTAACCACTAGGCTACCCCACCGCCCTCTTGGAGTAATGGAGCTGGTGGACACAGCAAGGAGTAGATATTCTCTAGAAACAGAAATATGAATCAGTCACCACATGAAACAATGATACCACTATATATAGTGGGTGAGTGAGTTTAGTTTTACACCACACTCACCAATATTCCAGGTAAATGGCGGCGGTCTGAAAGTAATCGAGTGTGGAACAGACTATACAGTGATCAACACCATGAGCTTCGATCTACGCATTTGGGAACCGATGACATGTGTCAACCAAGTCAGCGAGACTGACCACCCGATCCTGTTAGCCGTTTCTTACGACAAGCACGGGTTGCTGAAGATCAATTCTAACTCGGATCTTCACAGATCATTGCCCATGTGTGTTAGCGAAGGAGAGTTACGATTATCGTGGCGATAAGTGAGTGAGTCAGTTTAGTTTTACGCCGCACCATATGGCGGCGGTATGTAAATAATCGAGTCTGGACCAGACAATTGGGTGATCAACAGCATGAGCATCGATCTACGCAATTGGGGTACGATGACATGTTTCAAAAACGTCAGCTGGCATGACCACCCGATCCTGTTAGTCGCCTCTTACGACAAGCATGGGTTACTGGAGGTCAATTCTAACCCGGATCTTCACGGCTACACTATATATAAGTTACATATTATGTGTAACGGCGAAGTCAGTAGCATATGCGTCAAGAATGACACATGTCTTCTATACATGCTCCTTTTTCATGCACACTAACATACAACTTTCGTATGCTCTCTTTATTAATCATTTTTCGGTTGTATCGAGTCTTGGATAACTCGAAGCATTCACGTTGCTCCCTTCAACAACAGTATTTGAACAGCAAAACGTCACTTCTTTCGTTCACTGGTTATCAACAGTATATGCGCTGCATCACGTTTATGACGTTGAGAGAGGGATTCCTGCGGCGACTGCTCAAAGGACTGTAGTCAGAAAACCAATCATCAGGATATGATGGCACAAACACAACTGCTTGCGGCACAAAACAGCATTCACACAGGCGAGTAGTGTCATCTTGTAGCACTGAACAATTATTACTACAGTTTAACCTCGTTCAGATTCGTGTCAGAAATGCCCTTCAGCAACAGTGATCGTAAAAGTCGATTTAAAAATGGATTGCCTGCACGGGCTAAATGAGTTTGGCATTTACGCGTTACCATACGCCCACGGATGGTACATTACTTATTATTATTATGTTTTACAGATTAAAGATAGTATGCAGCAGAGAGGGTTCGGGTGATCCTGGCACAGTCAGGCTGGTAAGGTTCATCATCAGCTCAGGGCCCTCGCCCCTCTACACGCAGCCCAGACAGTGAAATGGGACTTCTCCCAGGAACGCTGCCTAGTCGAACCCACCAAGAACTTTCCGGAGAATATGATTCTTATTATTATTACTTATTATATCAAGCACGGGTTTGTGTGGATTATTTATTTATAGATCATCACCCCTGTGACCATTACTCAGTAGATAGTACTGAAGGTTTATGAAATGGTGCCACTAGCAGCAAATTTGGTGATGGAGCCATATTGTATTTGCTTTTATTCCATAAGGGGCGGTATATTTTCATCATATGAAAGCTTGCAGTACCTATGCTTTGCCCACTTCAATCAAGGTCTGTTACAATCACAAGTCAGTTAGCCATCCCACTGTACTGCATGAGAGACTTACAGCAACGTGATGTTTACACGCATGCATTGTTCTTGCATTTTATAGATTTCACTCCATTCACTTTTTGTGTATGGTATATTTACTCTCAAGTCATTGGATGAGTCAGTGTAACCCAGCATTTCATCCAGCAGAGAAACAGCCAAGGGGCGCCTGTCTGCCTTACTAATGCACAGCATGTTTCTCCTAGTTAAGCAGGAAAACGTAAATAATAAAGAATGAATATCTCCAATGTCTAGGTGATATTACATAACATGCTGTTAGTTCACAAATAAATGTTCAGGAAAAACTCAAAATGCAATTTCTTCTCTTTCTTTCTCAATTGCCAGTATTTCGATTCACTGTCTTCATTTCCTTGTCCATTTGTATAAAAGGCCTTGTGTAGTTGCAAAACGCTCATTCACACCGTTTATTCTATTGTGGATAGACGTAACCGTGAAAATGCAGCTCTATAAAATTGCACTTGTTGTGGCCTTGGGTAAGTTTACCCTTTCTTTGGAGCAGTTTGGCTATTGCAAAACGTTGACTGAGAAGTTCACCTATCTTTCATTTCCTAACGCATCGTCTATAGCAATGTGACTTAAAGAGCTAACAAAGGGCTCCCAGCAGCACTTTTATGTGGAAAACGCTATTTTGGGCATGTTCTTTACAGATGATTAACAACTGATGGATGCACTTTATTTCCTTTCTAGTGTTCACAGCCTTCTTTGGCTCTGCCTACGGTGGCCACGGAGGTGGTGGCGGCAAAGGAGGCGGAGGAGGACATGGAGGTGGAGGTGGAGGTGGAGGCAAAGGCGGTGGTGGCAAAGGAGGCGGTGGCAAAGGAGGTGGTGGCAAGGGAGGTGGCGGCAAAGGAGGTGGTGGCAAAGGAGGAGGCGGCCACGGAGGAGGTGGTGGTGGAAAAGGAGGCGGTGGCAAAGGAGGTGGCGGCCATGGAGGAGGCGGAAAAGGTGGTGGAGGTGGCGGCCATCATGGTTAAGCTCAACTGGCTCTGCACATTTCTATCAAATGCTGGACATCTGGTGTCATCATGGTCATATCCTCGTTGACAACACCACCCTATACAATGTCAACTTTAAGAAATCTGGTGAAATAAAGTCACAAAAACAATGTCTTTTCGACTTTGTATTTACCTATTGCTTACTTGCAAATTTAAAGAAGAAACGCATATGTCCTCCCTGATAAGAGATATATATAACAAACACAAAGAAGGAGGCCCGTATCCTATTAATCAAACTCACAGACATAGCGAGCGCACATCTTTTCATACCAGTTTTAGCATCGGTATCCTGATACAAAACGCAATTTACAATTGATCACTGCAAATAATTCACTTCTTGACTGTTTTGTCGGAAAGTGAATTGTACATGCATCGTCTATATCAGTGTCCACAGGGCACATTAAGACGAGGCTCGGATGATAGGGAACGAAGCCACGTACATCAGCTCCAGCATTAGCTCAACACATTCTGCAGGTGACTGCAAACCACCTTCACACTAACATGTGAAAACATTTCACTTTCAATCGTTTTTAAATGTTTTGTCTTCATCGTGTGCGTGAAGAAAACTAGAGCTTGTCCCCTCAAATACATTTGCCTCAGTATAAAATGAACTGATTACTGTACACAATGGTCTCCAAAGGTGACAGGTCTACATTCTTCATGTCCACGTGTAGACGTTTCTGCACCTTAGAAGGCCTGAAAGTTGAAAGAATTACAACAACATTAAAGTAGCTGCGTACAATGCTTAACACCACTTAGTTCACATATATCCATAGCACAGTTACATGACTGTCAATGCGCTAATTACATTCGAACACCATCCGCCGGGCATAATAGTATGGCATTTAGAGATCATTCTTAAATGCAGTCACATTCAGTTTACTCTTTACTCGCCGAAATGAAGATAGCATGCCACGTCTAGGTTTTCTAACACTAGCATATACTGGTCTTGGTACATGGTTTCAGTCATGTGGACAGAGCATATAGAGATCCATTGAACATTCAGACTACAAGCGTTGAACTGATTGTACTGCTTCCCTTTAAGTGCTTTAGGCAATTTGACGGATATGTGTAACATGGAGATGACTATTTTACCTGCTTTCAGCCTCTAGCTCTCTTCTATCCCTACACTTCTCACATCAATCTAAACTTCTCATGTTTAAAAGCATGTTTCATCACCCCTGTGACCATTACTCAGTAGATAGTACTGAAGGTTTATGAAATGGTGCCACTAGCAGCAAATTTGGTGATGGAGCCATATTGTATTTGCTTTTATTCCATAAGGGGCGGTATATTTTCATCATATGAAAGCTTGCAGTACCTATGCTTTGCCCACTTCAATCAAGGTCTGTTACAATCACAAGTCAGTTAGCCATCCCACTGTACTGCATGAGAGACTTACAGCAACGTGATGTTTACACGCATGCATTGTTCTTGCATTTTATAGATTTCACTCCATTCACTTTTTGTGTATGGTATATTTACTCTCAAGTCATTGGATGAGTCAGTGTAACCCAGCATTTCATCCAGCAGAGAAACAGCCAAGGGGCGCCTGTCTGCCTTACTAATGCACAGCATGTTTCTCCTAGTTAAGCAGGAAAACGTAAATAATAAAGAATGAATATCTCCAATGTCTAGGTGATATTACATAACATGCTGTTAGTTCACAAATAAATGTTCAGGAAAAACTCAAAATGCAATTTCTTCTCTTTCTTTCTCAATTGCCAGTATTTCGATTCACTGTCTTCATTTCCTTGTCCATTTGTATAAAAGGCCTTGTGTAGTTGCAAAACGCTCTCATTCACACCGTTTATTCTATTGTGGATAGACGTAACCGTGAAAATGCAGCTCTATAAAATTGCACTTGTTGTGGCCTTGGGTAAGTTTACCCTTTCCTTGCAGCAGTTTGGCTATTGCAAAACGTTGACTGAGAAGTTCACCTATCTTTCATTTCCTAACGCATCTTCTATAGCAATGTGACTTAAAGAGCTAACAAAGGGCTCCCAGCAGCACTTTTATGTGGAAAACGCTATTTTGGGCATGTTCTTTACAGATGATTAACAACTGATGGATGCACTTTATTTCCTTTCTAGTGTTCACAGCCTTCTTTGGCTCTGCCTACGGTGGCCACGGAGGTGGTGGCGGCAAAGGCGGAGGGCGGAGGAGGACATGGAGGTGGAGGTGGAGGTGGAGGCAAAGGCGGTGGTGGCAAAGGAGGCGGTGGCAAAGGAGGTGGTGGCAAGGGAGGTGGCGGCAAAGGAGGTGGTGGCAAAGGAGGAGGCGGCCACGGAGGAGGTGGTGGTGGAAAAGGAGGCGGTGGCAAAGGAGGTGGCGGCCATGGAGGAGGCGGAAAAGGTGGTGGAGGTGGCGGCCATCATGGTTAAGCTCAACTGGCTCTGCACATTTCTATCAAATGCTGGACATCTGGTGTCATCATGGTCATATCCTCGTTGACAACACCACCCTATACAATGTCAACTTTAAGAAATCTGGTGAAATAAAGTCACAAAAACAATGTCTTTTCGACTTTGTATTTACCTATTGCTTACTTGCAAATTTAAAGAAGAAACGCATATGTCCTCCCTGATAAGAGATATATATAACAAACACAAAGAAGGAGGCCCGTATCCTATTAATCAAACTCACAGACATAGCGAGCGCACATCTTTTCATACCAGTTTTAGCATCGGTATCCTGATACAAAACGCAATTTACAATTGATCACTGCAAATAATTCACTTCTTGACTGTTTTGTCGGAAAGTGAATTGTACATGCATGGTCTATATCAGTGTCCACAGGGGACATTAAGACGAGGCTCGGATGATAGGGAACGAAGCCACGTACATCAGCTCCAGCATTAGCTCAACACATTCTGCAGGTGACTGCAAACCACCTTCACACTAACATGTGAAAACATTTCACTTTCAATCGTTTTTAAATGTTTTGTCTTCATCGTGTGCGTGAAGAAAACTAGAGCTTGTCCCCTCAAATACATTTGCCTCAGTATAAAATGAACTGATTACTGTACACAATGGTCTCCAAAGGTGACAGGTCTACATTCTTCATGTCCACGTGTAGACGTTTCTGCACCTTAGAAGGCCTGAAAGTTGAAAGAATTACAACAACATTAAAGTAGCTGCGTACAATGCTTAACACCACTTAGTTCACATATATCCATAGCACAGTTACATGACTGTCAATGCGCTAATTACATTCGAACACCATCCGCCGGGCATAATAGTATGGCATTTAGTACAAAATTATTACCACTATTATATTAATATTACATAGTACTCCAAGGAATAGGATAGCTCGTTGGTCAATGTACGCCTGAAGTGACATAAAGCTAAGACAATCTCTGGTAACTACGGAAGACTAACGTTCAGACAAGCCTTGAACATGTGTAAAGAATTAACGTGGGACAATATCAAGCATTTCGTATTCTTTTGAGAGAGTTTACACCAAAGACTGTAAGCATATGATCCATATTGTAATATCCCCCTTTCCCATATACAAACAGATAGGATGTAGACCACCAAAAATACACCAAAAGTGTACTTTATATTGACTTACATTCTGAGCTTGTCACATGTTACATGGATACGTTCTAATATATTTTTCTTTCTTTATTTATTTATTACTTATTTAATTAATTATAAAAAGCTTAAAAGCTGTGCTGTGCTCATTTCAAACATATGTGCTCATTTCAAACATAGGTGCTCATTTCAAACATATGTGCTCATTTCAAACATAGGTGCTCATTTCAAACATAGGAAGGGGTGGTGGGGTAGCCTACAAGTTAAATCGTCACGCCGAAGACCCGTGAAGCAAATTCCTTCAATTTCAGGTGTCCCCCGCCATTATATTGCTGGAATATTGCTTAAAGCGGCGTAAAACTATACTCACTCCCTTGATCCCATCATAGCTTGATCAAACATAGGTTTGTGACAATAGCAAATCATGGAATAAAGACATTGCACTGCAAGACTTTCAGCAACGTGATATTGGCCTGATTATTGATTATTTCTTTCAATTCAGGTTTTTGTAGTTTATATTTTCTTTGAAGTCATGAAAAAAGTGCCGATCCGTGAAGACTAACGGGATCGGGTGATCAGGCTCGCTGACATGGTTGACATGTCATCGTATCCCAATTGAGTAGATTGATGCTCATGACATGGATCACTGGATTATCTGGTTCAGACTCGATTATTTACAGATCGCCGTCATGGTTTTACGCCGCTTTTAGCAATACTCCAGCAACATAACGGCGGGGGACACCACAAATGGGCTTCAGACATACTGCCCATGTGGGGAATCGAACCCGGGTCGACGTCGTGACGAGCGAACGCCTTAACCACTAGGCTACCCCACCCCCCTACAAAATAAAAGAAAGAAAAGGTTCTATGAATTCAAGTTCTTCCAACTTCTGAATTCCGACCAAAGACACTTTAGTTAGGGGACTAGACAATTCGTACCAACAGTAATGACTCACTAGAAACCAAAGTTTTGGTCAGACTGGTAACGCCTTTTGAACAACTCGTTCCTCTTTTGGTCAACCCGAACCCAGATTTGGATGATCTATTAACTTCCGGTGCTCACACACGCTACAAGAATCGGGGTAAGTTTTTCATAAAAGTGTTTGTATAGTTTGTACACACGAATCACTTGTCCACGATAATGTTGGAATATTTCTATCATGCACAACCAACGATTTTGAAGCCCAACAACATATAGTGCCCTTCATTTGGCTGATTTGTGGATTGTCACAGGCTGGATTTATCCACTGCTGGCTGCATTATAGAACAGAAGTATCAGTCATGGCAATTTGTAACAGTTGTATTCAGGTCTGTGAAATAAATTGTTTGAATCGTACGGATATCTTTCACTCGGAACAACTCGATAGGACACAGTCATGAAAGATTACATGAAGCATTCGTAAAATAGCCATTTTGTGACCGTGAGCGCACTAAGGTGCTGTTTAGATTGACATCCAATGATCGAGGGAAAAACAAAGCGCCTGTGAGCAGCTGAGTTGGATATTGGCGCTATATAAATAGATAATAATAATAATCTGCAGTAAAGTGGTTTCTTCAAATCAAGGATGACTAAACAGATATTTAAAATGCCACTGAAAGCTCCCTTGGGTGTTGAAACAAATCAAATATTCATATTATTTTATCAATAATCAACTATGACAATATTGACTAAAATAACAATATTGATCTGTCTGTCTGCTTAACACCACACACAGCAATATTCCAGGTGCTTAACTGCATTCTGCAAAGAATCAAATCTGAACCAGACAATCCAATGACTGACATCAGAAGCATCAATCTACACAATTGGGTCACAATGACATGCATCAACCATGTAAGCCAGTCTGACAACCCAAGTACTTCAATCACCACAGGCATGGGTTGCTGAAGACCAGATAGGTCTAACCTGATTCTGCACGAGCGGTACTTTAGCAGTGTGAATTCAAAGAGAAAACTCTTAATAGCCAGTTGGAAGAAAAAATACATGCAACTAGGTTCCAATTGTTACCGAATAAAAAGTTGTGACCAGTATCAAATATTATTTTGTTAAACTTCTTAACAAATAGACACAGAAAAATGGCATCAAATGCTGGCTGAATGGAAAATGTCATGGTGGGTGCTGAAAGGTTGGGAAAAATTTCATTCAAAACCTGTTCAACTTTATTTTCATGAAACCTGGCAAACACACCTCCTGAGTAAGGTTTTTTCTCCTCTGTCACAGTCAAATGATGTGCCAAAAAGTGTCATGCATATCTGATAATCTATTCATTGATTCCAATCCTCTCCTTGCAAACTAATTGCAAAAACTTTATATTGAAAGAGAATCAAATCAAAAGATAACAAATTTATCATGTCATGATTGAATCTTACAACACCTTGAAAAAGCAACAAAATTAAGCAATAAACAAACATGTTATTATTTTTGTTCACATTCAGAGCAGGATGATTCATGACCTATTTTTAAATAAAATTTGGTCTCAACAGTTAATTCATGACAACTTTAAAAATATAGTGGTTGAAAGAAATTAGAGAACAGAAATCACAGGAACTAAAGCACAAGTAAAGGCTCTGGTCAAATTGGGTCATCTGGATCAGGTGTGGTACACAGAAATCCTGCTTCTATGATGCAAAGTCACATTAGTAGAATATGTGAGAATTGCTGTTTATTTGAATTGCTACGGTATTCTAGTCCTTTAAGGGTAGTGTTCCTTCAACAAAACTAAGGATAAATTTACAACTGCCTGAACATGATTGTTTGGTTATCACTCCATCAATGTTTATTTGGCTTGAAATTGTTTGGGTCTGTCCATTTAGTGGGAATAATGAATTTTGGAGCATGGTTTTATGCTACTTGTAGTAATAATCCAATAATATCATAGCCGGGGAGAAGAAAATTATTTAACTTGCACTTGGTGAACAGTGAAAAATCTGGTTGCACAAGACAAAACCAGGTTGCACCTGGTCCTAGAACTGACTGACTGACTGAGTTTAGTTTTACGCCGCTTTTGGCAATATTCCAGCAATATCACGGCGGGGGACACCAGAAATGGGCTTAACACATTGTGCCTATGTGGGGAATCGAACCCGGGCCTTCGGCGTGACGAGCCAACGCTTTAACCACTAGGCTACCCCACCAACCCCCTGGTCCTAGAAACTGATGTGAATAATAAATACTGAGATCTCGGATGACTGTCATAATTTTTCAAAACAGTTAGTACTAACTTAAAAGTACTTTAGAACCAATGTCATCAATGACAACAGTCATCGCATGGGGAATCTAAATATCGTATAGTATAGTCAGCTAAAATGAAAGCCTGGTTAAAAAAACAAAAAAAAACAAAGTAACGTTTCAGTACATAATCTCTGAGTACCCACAGTTTGGAGGCATCAAAGTCAAGTCAGCATGCCAACTTCCACCCAACACAGGCATTTCTGAAGAAGTAGGGTCAATTAAATTCATGTATGGATAAAATATATACCCACCTTTGCCAATTTTCTAAGAACTGACAGTAATTATGGTATTGAATTTGTTGCAGCCTCTGTAGACTTGCACAAGTCTCTAAGGTACAAAATTAATAGTTAAAATAATAATTTCTAAAATATTAATAAATAGCAGACTGAGTTCCTAGATTTGCCTCTTCGAAGGATAGAATTACTATTCATCCATGGGCTCAGCATTGAGCCTCTGCTACTCAAGTCAATAAAGACAAAAGCAGTGGATTGCACATCTGTTTATTCACACAGTATATTGGGATACTTGAAGTATGACTTCAGCAAGACACTGCAATATGCAATAAGTACTCAAAAACACATACATGACACAAAAGTATACATCCCAATTAAACATTGCGCAAAGGATAAAATTATATTTTCTCCTGTCGGCGCATAAACTTACATAACATTAAAAACATTACCAAACAAATGTTATCAATTTAACTTCGTTTTGACAAACAGCTGACTATCACAATATGGCATTTCTCTCTTGGCATATCAAGGTGAAACAAGCTTCAATATCTGTATCCCTTGTTGGCTGCACGGGAGAGTAGCATTCCACCCAAGTTATGGCCGATCCATCCAGCAGGCTTGCAGGTAACCTACAATAATTAACGCACCATACATTAATGCATAAGAAAACAGTTGATCATGAACACACGAAGAAAACCATCTATATACTCCTGTACTTCCTGAATTGCATTTCAGGGCTCAATTTAACATGCACCAATGGAACCATTTACTGAAAAATGCAACCTCATTTTTATGGGGCATAAAAGATGGCAGTGCTTTAGATGTCTGGGTTATGGGTGGGATTGAGTAAGTGAGTGAGATGTTTTTAATGCTACCTTGGCAAGTATTTCGGTTATGTCAATGAGGGTGGGGTGGGTGTCAAATTGATGCTTGAAGAATAAAACCCTGAAGAATTAACCTCCATGTGAACAGATGATATTGAGCACAGTCCATTGTCTGTCTTTCCATCCAGTCGTCCATCCATACATGACTGTTGCATTTTGGCATCTCCTTGAAAGTACAAGAACTGTCAAGCTGACACTTTTCTGAAAAATTGGCACAGGTGTGTATTATCAGTAGCCCAGCATATGTTTATATTTCAATACTGATCATTTACACATCAGATTAAAATATTACAAATACAGCTCACATGTATCTTGACTGAAAAGTAAGCATTCATTACAATGAAATCAAATAGATTCTCAACACTCAAGCTCATTGAATCCCTATTTCTACTGTCACAAATATAAGATTACTAAGAGTCATTTACTGTTATTTATACGATGTAGATAACAGATGAAGTTTGATTACCAAGTGATAGATATTTACTAAACTTTGAATCGAATACTGTGGTTTATTGTAGTGATTGTGACAAATACCATGGCCTCCTGTAAATGTCTTGCACAATTGCGCCAATGACTGATAGCAAGAGCAACAGGCCAATCCATTGGGGAACAATTACTGGACACACATTGTCAACCATAATCCTCACCTTTGTTGGTCCTATGAAACCAATCAGGTGAGTTATATTTAATGGTACTTTGACCTGTATGTCTGTTATACCACTGTGTTAGGTGAGTGAGTTATGCTGAATGCTATTTTGACCCGTATGTCAGTTATACCACTGTGTTAGGTGAGTGAGTTATGGTTAATGCTATTTTGACCAGTACGTCAGTTATACCACTGTGTTAGGTGAGTGAGTTATGTTTAATGGTACTTTGACCAGTATGTCAGTTATACCACTGTGTTAGGTGAGTGAGTTATGTTTAATGGTACTTTGACCAGTATGTCAGTTATACCACTGTGTCAGGTGAGTGAGTTATGTTTAATGATACTTTGACCAGTATGTCAGTTATACCACTGTGTTAGGTGAGTGAGTTATGTTTAATGGTACTTTGACCAGTACATCAGTTATACCACTGTGTTAGGTGAGTGAGTTATATTTAATGGTACTTTGACCAGTATGTCAGTTATACCACTGTGCTAAGTGAGTGAGTTATGTTAAATGGTACTTTGACCAGTATGTCAGTTATACCACTGTGTTAGGTGAGTGAGTTATGTTTAATGGTACTTTGACCAGTACATCAGTTATACCATTGTGTAGTCTTATGAGGTGGGAAAAAAGAGGTGAGGCAGATGGATAAGTCATGAGATGACAAATATATCAACATTATCCCAGCAAACCCGGATTTGAACCCACGGTCAACTGTTTCTTATGCACAAAGGAACACAAGCAACTAGCCATGGTTCAGATGACGGCCCACCCATGCCTCTTCTGAAAGCAAAGAGTCTCAAGGTTCCCTTGTGCCCTAAACCCCCAGGGTGTCCTGGCCCCAAACCAGGCCTGACTTACTATCAACAGCAACAGTGTATGTTATGACAAACCTCTGTAGCAGTATCCAGTTATAGCAATCATGACGACCAAATACGTTAGTGGTGACGTAGTCTGATGTTCTGCTGGAGGCAAGACTGCTTCTTTCGAGGAACTGCCTGCCAGAAAATGTGTTTATGAATCGGGATATACTTGACGTTTTCATCACGTGTAAGCCAAACTGTTATCAGATATGACAATATAGATATCGTGTTCTCAGAGAGTGTGTACCTGGCAAATTTGGGATGTTAGATAATGGATAGCGAATGGTCTGATGATGTAAACAATTGGTGCTAAATATTTACTGTTTCCGAGGTGGGGGTATTTTGGTTTGATGTGATTGATGTAGCGTCAACAACTGTCACAACAAACATGTGATACTGCATGCAATCAATGCCAATCTGATGCTTATGCCGAAGATGTGCATTGATATAAGGGTCATCTAAGGTGCATTCAAACTGTTAAAAATTACAGGATTGTTTTTAGCTTCTCTCATGGTAAACATGCAGTATGTGTTTACATGTGACCCTGTGCGAATAGTGTGTAGGTTACAGACAAGCAATATTGGGTAAGCGGGTATAGTTTTACGCCGCTTTTAGCAATATTCCAGCAATATCAGGGCATGGGGCACCAGAAATGGGCTTCACACATAGTACCCATGTGGGGAATCAAACCCGGGTATTCGGTGTGATGAGCCAACACTTTAACCACTAGGCTACCTCACTGCCCCAGCAATATTAGGCACTGTTCATCTTGCAGAGATTGGGGCGGTGGGGTAGCCTAGTGGTTAAAGCATTCCCTCGTCCCTCGAAGACCCTGGTTCGATTCCCCACATGTGTACAATGCGTGAAGCCCATTTCAGGTGAACCCCACAGTGATATTGCTGGAATATTGCTAAAAGAGGCGTACAACTAAACTCACTCACTCACTCACTCAGTGTGTCAGTGGAGAGAAATTGGATAAGTGACTGCGTGACTCCTGAATTTTTTGGGCTTCGATCCTGCCACACATTGAAGCACATGTAACACATGTGGTGTCTACCTGGGCATCTGACTTTGTTTGAAATATGCCTCTGGTCACCAAGCAGAGAATGGGTACCCATCAGGATGAAACGGTCATGTGGCTATATACATCCTACGTGACACCTTAAAACGCTGAGAATGAACACACACTACTCTACTGACAAGTCCCATAAACTTGAACAAATATGGCCACAACACCAACAAGCAAGCTGAATATTTCTCAGCTTCATTTACCTCACCTGTCTGGGAGCCAGTGTTAATGTCTGTCTTTCCATCTAGTTTCCTATCCATCCTTGTCTTAATCATTGTCGGCTTCTCCTCTGAAAGTACAAAACAGGGCAAGGTTATAATCCTCTGGAAATTTAGCATAGGTTTTAGTTAATAACATAATTTTAATGTCCAATTTTTCGCAAAATTGTACAAACGATTTGTGTCTGTTTTAGACTGTGGATTCATGTGAGCTACAGTGTCCCTGAAGTGGCCATATTAAAGTAAATAACATGAAATAACATGTCCAGGGGAGCTATGGATTACATGAAATAGACATGAATAAATAAATAACATGAAATAACATATCCACATGAGCAATGGATTATATAAGATAACCATGATAAAATATAAAACATGAAATAACACAGCATTCATTTGTTAGATTTTGTCTACTTTTGAAAACTCTTGGCCATGCACATTGTCAAAAACAATAACACAGATTGATCTGTTCTAAAGATGAGATCCCACCAGCAAGGTTGCGTACATCATACCGTTACACAGACAGTGGTAACACCTACCACCAGGTGGCTCTCATACCAACTCTTGAGGAACTGGTAGTCGTAAACAAAGGCTTATGTACGTTTATAACTCGCCATAATAAAGCCCAGATCACAAAGATGCATCTGGAGATTGCTCTCATGCAGTTGCCAATAGAGACCAGACAAGTGTTATTCTGGGCAAGATTTGTTGGAGTGGTTTTATCGCCAGAAATTCGGATGCATTTCGGATTGTTAGGATTAATGTCATTCAAGGACAATATCATACAAGGTGAATTGATAGGCATGGGTAAAGTGAGACAGGAACTCAAAAAACACAGTTGCAGCAGAACTGGGCAGATATATGCCACAAGTAAACTGTGATGGGTGAGTTTAGCTTTACGAATCTTTTAGCAGTATTCCAGCACTATCACACCAGGGACACTAGAAATGGCTTCACACATTGTACCCATGTGGAGAATGGAACCCAGGATTTTGGTGTGATGAGTAAATGCTTTAACCACTGGGCTACCCCACCACCCCACAAGTAAAGAGGTTGTGCATCCTAAAACTTCTTGAAATTCAGTGGATGATTACACCGAACCCATTTGTACAGTTTATAGCTAATGGTTGATTCAATATGCTCCTGCTTCACACTCAACACACCAAACTGACTGACTGAGTTTGGTTTTACGCCGCTTTTAGCAATATTCCAGCAACATCACAGGGGGGGGACAGAAATGGGCTTCACACATTGTACTCATGTGGGGATTCAAACCCAGGTCTTCGGGGTGACGAGCCAACGCTTTAACCATTACGCTACCCCACCGCCCACACACTGAAGACCCGGGTTCGATTCCCCACATGGGTACAATGTGTGAAGCCCATTTCTGGTGTGCCCCGCCGTGATATTGCTGGAAAATTGCTAAAAGCGGCGTAAACCCCTACTCACTCACTCAGAACATTCCCGTTGTGAGGGACTGTGGTGAAATGCTACATTGCAACTTTTGCTTCAGACACATAAGTTTGAAAATGGGAATGACAAAGAAATTTGTATGCCGCACGTATCTCATGACTGGAAATGCCAAAAGTTTATCTTTCAAATTCTATGTCACATCCAACTTAATGAATTTCCCTTACTGTCAAGCATAAAGAGAAATGAGAGATTCATATGAACTGACAACGTCGCAGTGTCCCTTAAGATCGGATTTCACCCTTTCAGAGGAAGTGTCTCGTTCTTGTAGAATTCCATTCCCAAGTCATTTACCAAATAAATTGGAGATTGCTTCATTGTGTAACCTCTTATAAAACTGGCACTTCATTACAGTTGTCATGACAACAGAGTAATTTATACCATTCAGGACACACCCTTTGATGGTACAGTCAGTCTGTTGGAGGCTGATATCTCTGAATCTAGTGCATCGTCACACTCTCAATTGTCTTTCATCTATTTCAGGTGACATGGTGAGATATTTGTGCAATCTTTCTTCAAACTGTTGGAAAGACTTGACACCTAATCCTTAAAAATGTTAGTTAAAACCAAATTATCGATATTCAAATGACTACATGTTGTATTGCTTTTTATGTGAGGTTTAGATTAGGTTTTTGAGAAGTTCAAAGTCCAGCACCCTGACCTATAAAGTGTTCGTAATGCTGTGACCTGTTGAAAGTCTAATGTTTATCATAGGTTTACCAATGTCGCTTCACTAGGAACTCTGTGTGGTTTGGGACTCATAAAAAAGAATGTTGGTGTAATTATTTACATTTCCAATTGATCATTATGTTTTTAAATTATTTAAAAATTTACTAAAAAACCCAATCTTATTAAGAAGTCAGTATGCACAGAGATTTACATAATCATGTTCATAAAAACTCATGAATTGAAATGCATTTCATTAACTATAAGAGGATTACCCTGAGCAGCTCTCTACAGTTTATTTTAAAATTTAGATTATCCTGGAAGTTGGAACAATCAGCCTTTTTCAATTTCTCATTCTTGAATGCCAGATGTTAAAAATTTTGAAGAAAAATTGTTCAATTTCAACCATTCTAACATTCCAGAACATTCCTGATGTTTGAAACTATAACATGTGACACTTCCAAAAGGGCAGTAATTATCTGGCCATCTTACCTGATCCACACCAGGGCCTAGATTTTCGAAGCTCTCTTAGAGCTAAGATAGTCGTAAGTGCCATTCATTAACATTAACTTACGACTATCTTAGCGCTAAGAGAGCTTAGAAAATCTAGGCCCTGGAATGCGCCATGTATACCACATTATTCAGACTAAAAAGGCAGGCATTTATGCATAAATTTTATAGTTTGAAGTATGTGTATAGTAGGTGTTGGTCCCTGCCTGGCGCTGGAGTAAGTATACTGTGTCTGAGTGGGGTATTCATGCTTCACTGCGGCATGGTATCTCAGTGAGCTAGCACTATAAAACCAGCTTAAGTCTGGGCTAGTATAAGCAGCCGCACATACACCTACACATGCATGCACGTCGCCATATGAGCGAAATATTCTCAAGTACGACGTTAAACCCAATTTCACCTCACATCAAAAGATTTTACTAAAATATGTTTGCAATGCATGTAAGCTTAATTGTCCATGTGATTCCAAGAGACATTCATTAATCATATTGTGTTCCGGATATAACTGAAACAGTTATACTGAAAAGAGGTGAAGTATTCACGGATGTACTCACTACGTGGATCAGTTGGAATACTGATTTCATACAACTTCTTGACAGGGAAGAATGGTCCTTGTTGAAAAATCTTTAACAAGTGAATGTATGTACGGTTTTACACTTCTTATAGCAATATTCCAGAAATATCACTGCGGGGACACCAGAAATGGGTTTCACACATTGTACCCATGTGGGGATTCGAACCTGGGTCTTCAGCGTGATAATCAGATGCTTTAACCATTTAGCTACCCCACCACCCGTCTTTAACATGTGTGAAAGAAGACAAAACAGACACTATGGGTATAAACAGAAGACTAACACGTAGTTCCTGAAAATGTATACCGGTAATTTGTTAAGAAACAAAAACTGCCATTTAAACTGAAAAAGAGTCTCATTGAAGTGGGAGAAACTGAGAAAAATCTAGACTTACTTCATCTTGGGCTTAGGGCAGGGCAGAAAGGAACGGAAACTTTATGTTTCAGGGACTGTGAAACTGACAAACAGGTAAGGTATTCAAAGGGATTATATTCTTCCAAACAGTCATTAAAACTCACTAACTCATGAATTTTTTTGTATTGCTTTAATGCCTCTGATCCTACCGGTTTATTGTGATAAAGTCCTGGATAGTTTGAAGGCGTAATTCTGTTTTACGATTATGGTTCTATTGTGTGCTATTTTCCATTGAAATGATGAAAAGCAGACTTCTAATTCAATTCTGCTTAAGTTACAGGGCAAACATCAAGTGTCACTGCAGGCATTCCGTTAGAGAACACAATTGTTAGGAACAGTTATTTGCCATGAAATATATTTTTGAACTTCACTGCCAGGTTAGAATGACATAACTTTAAAGACCCAGTTTTAGTTTAACATTCATGGAATACAATTTGGATATGATCAGACTATTTTGAATTGAAGACTTTCAACTATTCAATTTGTGCATGCCGTTGACAAATGAATTTGGGTTAGAGAAGAAGAGAAAATACTTGTGCATGATTGAGTCTCAAATTGTTAAAAGTGAAATAGATGCATCACATGCAACATAAAAAGCATCCATGGTATGCCTCAAATTAAATCTTCATCAGTTTGTGAAGCAAGATATAAGGTGTGTTGTATTATAACTTAATTTATAGGTCCTGGAATCTAGTATTTCAGATATGTTCAATAAAAAAGGAAGAAAGCAACATTTTTTCTGCTGAAAGTCGAGACGGTGTAGGTAATGGAGAGCTGGTTTGGCTGGGGAAATGGTTGTCGATCTGTGTGCAGAAGGTTCTGGTTGGGCCTGCAGGAGGTCTTGGATGGAGATGGAGGTGTTGGTTGTGGATGCATGATGAGTTAGTTTGGGAGGTCAGAGGTGTTGGTTTGGGAGGTTGGACGTGTTGGTTGTGGGTGCAGGAGGAGTCGGTTGTGGATGCAGGAGGTGTTGGTTGTGGATGTAGGAATTGTTGGTTGAGGATGCAGGAGGTGTTGGTTGAGGATGCAGGAACTGTTGGTTTGGGATGTAGGAGGTGTTGGTTGTGGATGCAGGAGGTGTTGGTTGTGGATGCAGGAAGTGTTGGTTGTGGATGCAGATGCAGGAGGTGTTGGTTCCCAGCTGAAAAGGCACCATGGTTGACCATGGTCAACCATGGCTTACCACGGTAAACCATGGTATTACCATGGTTTACCATGCTAAACCGTGGTCACTAACATTTCTCCCCATGGTAGACCATGGTCACCATGGTATACCACAGCAGACCATGGTCATTATAGACCATGGTCACCAGAAACCATGGTAGACCATGGTCACCAACATTTCTCCCCATGGTATACCATGGTATACCATGGTATACCATGGTGACCATGGTATACCACAGCAGACCATGGTCATTCTAGACCATGGTCACCAGAAACCAGGGTAGACCATGGTCATCTTAAACAAAACTATGGTAGACCATGGTGTTGTTCTCATACAAAGTAATGGTTGACCATGGTCATCACAGACAAATCTATGGTAGACCATGGTCATGACAGACCAATTTTACATTTCAAACTGTGATAAATAAAAAAATTAAAATTGAAATCCTGACTGTTTCATGACATTGTGTTTCATTTATGAATAACAAAATAGCGGGAGCATTCAATGAAGTGTTACACAGGCATTATACTAATAGCATTACAAAGGACGTGTGTAAAACATCTCAGATGTTTTTACGTCTGTGTGCATTAAACAACTAAAATTGAACACTTCACTCGGTGAGAGACAAGTAAAAATGAAGTGTGTTTTAATGAAAAATACAAGAACACAATGTCATAAAAAACAATTATCAACGGGAACAGTTCACGTAATTTAACTTTCTCATTGTTGCTACAGAAACACACACACAAATAAGGAACAAAGGATGTCTTATACACTTGAAAATCAAAACAAAATTAACCCTCCGTACATTTGAAAATAAAATAATTTTGCCCGCCCCTTTGCTAAAGTTGTCCATTAAACTGTAAACCCCGTCTCTCGTGGTCTTACTAGTTTTTGTGCCTGGTTGCGTTTAGTTTTGATTTTTCAAAAATACAGCAACAACATAAACAATGCACGACAGAAGGCGTAAACAATATTCTGTGCCTAACACGATCCGTTTTAGAAACATAGACAGTTCTGCGTAAAACTTACCTGCTGTCAATAACAAGCGTAACCAATTAGTGCTGGAAGATTTTTAATTCTCTTTCTTTTTCATATTTACTCCATAAAATAAAATTTGAAAGTACAATGTCAAAATCGTCTCATTTCATTGAATTTCTCCCGTGAGTGATCACGATCGGCAAAGCGTGCCTAAAACTTGTTATAAGTCACGTCTTTCGCAATGTTAATGGTGAAGCTCCGATTTTAGAACACATTTCACTGTCACTTCCTGTTCAGCACGTGCAATATGACCCGGAAGAGATTACATCAAAGTAGATTAATGAAATTTAAATTATTGCCGGGGATATGTGCAAAACTATTCTTCCACGTTATGATGACCGGCGAAGGAGCGTGTGCACTGAATATCTTTTTGCGATTCCCGCCGTTGACAATATTATTGTTTATGAATTCTAATTTTGATGTTGATGCCTTGATATTGTAATTCTTGCCTTTATTTGTTAATAAGATGAGAAATTATCCACTGTTGACTACGTAGTGTTGTTATGAAGTACCTCGATCGCGTGATTGCAAACACGCCCGCTTCTTCGTGCTTACGTAATCTTATTGCGACTTCAAGAACGGATAGCACTAATCATACAGCCTTTTACATACATAGTTACGATACATCCCTGGTCGTACTAATTAATTTTTCTTTTCTAAAAAATATGTTTCAACTTCCAACTCGCACCATTCGGGACAAGCCGAAAGGAGATAGTACGATCACGGAGACACGCCGACCGTTTCCGCGCCTAACGACCGATGCCATAGCTGCTACTTGTCACGTAGACATTTGTGAGCAATAAAACCAGTGATAGCGCCGAAACACAACTTTGTCAACACTGGCAATAGACTACAACGATCCAAGCGAAGAATATCCCTAATATATTAGCAATGACGGA
Source organism: Haliotis rubra (assembly GCF_003918875.1). Lineage (NCBI taxonomy): Eukaryota > Metazoa > Mollusca > Gastropoda > Lepetellida > Haliotidae > Haliotis > Haliotis rubra. The sequence goes on from NW_025767079.1 coordinate 3,506,220, forward strand.
TTTCGAGGATAATCCAGCGATGGATATGTCAAGAACTCATGATAAAGGAATAGACTAGATTTAGTGCCGATGGATACATCTCAAGTTGAATTCCAGTGGACATAAGCATGAGCGGTAAGTAAATAACAGCAATATTGAAATTATTTTGAATGCAGATATATTGAAATTGTTTTGATGTTGGGAATACGCATTACCTGACATTATGTGGCGTGGTAAGCAACAGTTTTGAGGAGAATGACGGAAAGATGATATAAGATATAGCAGTGTTCATTTTATAAACAATGTACTTCCCTCAAAGCGGAAAGTCAGTGTTAATTTGGGTTTTGTGCAATATGTTCTACATATCTATGTTAACACACGACCAATATCTAACGGTACTTTTTAAAAAAACAAAACCGTTATGACTTTTTTAGTTAAGTAATCAGTGATCGAATGGTGTCAAAGTTCACGGGGCTTGTAGAGGTCAGCCTGAAAGATTCAGTTTGTTTGCTTAGATTACACAGACAGTAAAATAAATTCAAAGGGTCATAAAAAGGGAGATAATTGCTACAGGCATGTTTATGGATATTTCATTTTCTTTTCTATCGTATTTGTATTCAGTTTTGGAATAACTACTGACTGTAAATAACACTGAAGATAAAGTTCTACAAGATGAGTTTATTCCTGTGCCGGAGAGTTTGCTCATCACACTGAAGACTTGGGTTCGATTCCTCGCATGGGTACAATGTGTGTAGCCCCTTAGGTGTCCCTCGGTGTGATATTGCTGGAACATTGCTAAAAGTGGTGTAAAACTAAACTCACTCACTCAATATCCCTGAACCAATGTGGACATTTTCGGGGATGTCACCACTGCTCTTTCCGAAGGTTCTTCAGACTTGTGTATATCCTGTTTCTTCTGAGAGAAATTGTGATGCCCCTTGTACAACTTCCAGGTAGATGATTTTGGGCCCTGTTGTAATTTCTCTGTTGGTTGTGACTCTCATTTATTATGTCTACTTCTAAACCATATAGACTAAAGTGATTACTCTTTCTGAAATTGTATATTACTGCATGAAATGGTGTTCTGAATTGGTTAATTTTCCTGGATATAGACTGACATCCAAGCTGCCCTAAAGATGTTTTTAGAATAAAATAATAGATAAGAATATCCTCTGAAAAATGATGAACATGTCCACATGCCATTTGTCCCTAGCAGCATTACTGGATATGTAATTCTAGTTTGCTTTAGACTTGTACTTGTTGCACAGAATATCCCTCAATCCCTGTGAGTTTCCCAACAACTGTCCTCAAGTTGTCTTTCATTTAAATCTGTCAGTGTCAGCAATAAAATGTGTCTTTATAATTTGAACAGTTTGTTTTCAGTGCATGAGTTTGTTTAATGTTAATTCTTCAATACCCAATATTCTAATTGATCTCTATGCCATGGTGTATGTGACTACAATGTATATATTGTGGTATATGGCTGTTGGTTTCTTACCATAGTCTAAATAATGGTATTCTAATGTGCCATCTACCGAACAGGGTATACTGACCATGGTCTCAGTTTTTTTCAGTAGTACACCATGGTACACCATGGTCTCTTTTTACCATGGTAATCCATGGTATACCATGGTTGACCATGGTACACCATGGTCTCTTTTACCATGGTAGACCATGGTCTTATCTTACCATGGTAAACTGTGGTGCCATTTACACCGACGTGGTTAAACCATGATAGACCATGGTCTTTTTACCATGGTAGACCATGGTATACCATGGTCTCTTTTGACCATGGTGCACCATGGTCTTTTTTTCACCATGGTAGACCATGGTCTCTTTTGACCATGGTAAACTGTGGTGCCATTTACCGGATGTGGTAAGCCATGATACACCATGGTCAACCATGGTCTGTGAACCATGGTCTACCATGGTATACCATGGTATACCATGGTCTTTTCCTGCTCATTTCAGCTGGGTTGTGGATGCAGGAAGTGTTGGTTGTGGATGCAGGAACTGTTGGTTGTGGATGCAGGAGGTGTTGGTTGTGGATGCAGGAAGTGTTGGTTGTGGATGCAGAAGTGTTGGTTGGGGATGCAGGAACTGTTGGTTGGGGATGCAGGAAGTGTTGGTTGGGGATGCAGGAAGTGTTGGTTGTGGATGCAGGAGGTATGAGAGACATGGAGCGGATGAGATTATAGAGGACAGAGCTCACATTACACTGAATATGGTAGTCGCTGTGAAACCAGCAGGAACCATCAATGGGAATTAGGGCTTGGAGTAAGAGAGTTGGGAATTAATTGACAGGAAACTATTATTTCCTCCAACGGAGGTGTCAAACCCAGAATTAGTTGTAACTATCAATTAGAGAGCTGGTGAATCCCTCACGATAATGGGTAATGGTATTGTGCTGACACAGGCACCAATATAACAATGGAAGCTGCAGTAGTGATGAGTTGTCAGCAGGACCCAGGATCATGTTTCAGTTTAAATTACAGGAATGCACAGCCCTAGGCTGATTAAGAGGCAGAATAGGTCCGCAGGACTCACTAGAGTTGGGCCTTGTGGGGACAGTAATCCTGAGTGACAGAATAGGTCCCCATGGATTCTACTCCATTTTTGTAATTTGAGTTGACTACAATGGGTACAAGTAATTCAATGACAGAATAGGCCCCCAGTTATCCATGTTGATAAAGTTGATTGTTGAGAGGACCAGTAATCCAATGACAGAAAGGTCCCCAGTCCTCCATGTTTGTCAATAGAGTTGACTGATATGAGGACCAGTAATCCAATGACAGAATAGGTCCCCAGTCCTCCATGTTTGTCAACAGAGTTGACTGATGTGAGGAAGAGTAATCCAATGACAGAATAGATCCCCAGTCCTCCATGTTTGTCAATAGAGTTGACTGTTGTGAGGACCAGTAATCCAATGACAGAATAGGTCCCCAGTCCTCCATGTTTGTCAATAGAGTTGACTGTAGTGGGGACCAGTAATCAAATGACACAATAGGTCCCCAGTCCTCCATGTTTGTCAATAGAGTTAACTGTAGTGAGGACCAGTAATCCAATGACAGAATAGGTCCCCAGTCCTCTATGTTTGTCAGTGGAGTTGACTGTAGTGAGGACCAGTAATCCAATGACAGAATAGGTCCCCAGTCCTCCATGTTTGTCAACAGAGTTTACTGATGTGAGGACCAGTAATCCAATGACAGAATAGGTCCCCAGTCCTCCATGTTTGTCAATAGCGTTGACTGATGTGAGGACCAGTAATCCAATGACAGAATAGGTCCCCAGTCCTCCATGTTTGTCAACAGAGTTTACTGATGTGAGGACCAGTAATCCAATGACAGAATAGGTCCCCAGTCCTCCATGTTTGTCAATAGAGTTGACTGATGTGAGGACCAGTAATCCAATGACAGAATAGGTCCCCAGTCCTCCATGTTTGTCAATAGAGTTGACTGATGTGAGGACCAGTAATCCAATGACAGAATAGTTTCCCAGTCCTCCATGTTTGTCAATGGAGTTGACTGATGTGAGGACCAGTAATCCAATGACAGAATAGGTCCCCAGTCCTCCATGTTTGTCAATAGAATTGACTGTAGTGAGGACCAGTAATCCAATGGCAGAAAGGTCCCCAGTCCTCCATGTTTGTCAATAGAGTTGACTGATGTGAGGACCAGTAATCCAATGACAGAATAGGTCCCCAGTCCTCCATGTTTGTCAACAGAGTTGACTGTAGTGAGGACCAGTAATCCAATGACAGAAAGGTCCCCAGTCCTCCATGTTTGTCAATAGAGTTGACTGTAGTGTGGACCAGTAATCCAATGACAGAATAGGTCCCCAGTCCTCCATGTTTGTCAACAGAGTTGACTGATGTGAGGACCAGTAATCCAATGACAGAATAGGTCCCCAGTCCTCCATGTTTGTCAATAGAATTGACTGTAGTGAGGACCAGTAATCCAATGACAGAATAGGTCCCCAGTCCTCTATGTTTGTCAATAGAATTGACTGATGTGAGGACCAGTAATCCAATGACACAATAGGTCCCCAGTCCTCCATGTTTGTCCTTATTTCATTGCATTCAACTGGAAGTGACAGGAAACCCTTTTGGTAATGTTTAGTCAGAATAATGTCACACACCATTTTGAGTACTGGAGAAGCTCTGCATGAAATTGAGTGCACTGTTATGAGACATGAGAGTTTAACATTAGGCTTCCTTAAGAGCTTCCATAAACATTTCTCACCCTATTGACCTGCGATCTTGTTTGCTGGATGACCAGATAAAACTGCTTTGTGAAGAAAATAATATGTACCAAAACAAACACCATGCCTTCCTTGAATATTCAGAGACTGTTATTTAAGATTAAGTCTGTTAGCCCGAAGGAATATCATTCAAATTGTATTCCTGAACATTCATAGCTACTGAGGAATTTTTGACATTATGGAAAGTTGAAGGGATCAAATTCCATCCAATCATACGACAGGCGGAATGAGAAGATGTTGACTTTTCCAGAAAGTATTCAAACTGCTGACAAGAAAACAAAAAGGTCAACTGCAGCTTAAAGCAGGCAATTTCTTGAACGTGATTGGAAAGTGGCAGCACAGATGGTTCAAGAAGACAAGTCATGGAGAGACTATTAATGGTGTGAGTGTAACTAGCAGATAGGGACATGCCCTGTAGGAGAGCAATCAGATGCTGCATTGTCACTACATGCTTCTGTGGAATCTTCCTTTACTGAGTGAGTGAGTATAGTTTTACGCCACTTTAAGCAAAACTCCAACAATACCATGGCCAGGGACACCAGAAATGGGCTTCACAATTTGTACCCATGTTGGGAATTGAACCCCGGTCTTACACAAGCAAATACTTTAACCACAAGGCTACGCCACTGTCCCCCTTTATCAAAAGGAAGGGCAGTGATGATAAACATGGATTAACAGATCCACAGGTACTGAAGCTCACCTTCATGGGATGACTTTAACTAGTGGTGGTTGCAATGACTAAACAACCAAGCAATTGATCATGTTTTCTCATAATCAAACACAAACAATTCTGGAACACTTGTTTGCATTAACAATATTTTTCACAAAGTTGGTTTTGTCTGTTACATTTCATAAGCATTATAAGCTCATTCCAAGTCATGATTGAATTTATCACTCCAAGAAATTTAAGTTCCTAACATGCTAGTCATGCTTTAAATATGTGAAATTTGCAAATGCATTTTGAGCAGTTTGCAACAAAAATAACCTACATGTTTCTCCTTTATTTTTTGTGCATTAACAAAAATAACCAGGACAATATCATAAATGAGGCTAACCAGTCATTTTCGATGATTGATCGGTTATAATGAACCAATCATCAATTATGAGATTTTAACCAATTCCCAACACTAACTTTAACTTGAGTGGTCATTGTGAATGTCTAGACTCAAGAATGTTATCCTTGTGGACATTCTGATGACAAAGTACAGACATTAGATCCAGGATACAGAATGCAAGAGGAATGGGAAGGGGTACCAAGTGTTGTGCTTGTATTCGTATCCCATACGGGACGGTGGAGTAGCCTAATGGTTAAAGCGTTGGCTCGTCACGCTGAAGACTCGGGTTCGAATCCCCACATGGGTACAATGTGTGAAGCCCATTTCTGGTGTCCCCCGCCATGATGTTACTCATGATTATCGATATGAAATTTGTGCCATCAATAAACGATTGTGATAGAATAGTTTTAATTTATTGCCACAATACTATAAGTTAGGTTTTTATTCATGGGCTGCCTCTAAATACTGTTCAGGATGCTGTTTTGTTCGTATTCCATGTCACCACTCATCAGTGAAATATGTTGAATATTTTTCAATTTTGCTGAAGTTACTTCTCCCATATTTATCAATAATCAATCTACATTTAGTCAACGATTTACGATCTCGCTTCAGTGACCTATATTGATTGCTTCATTCAGTTGTTGTCGAGTGAGTGAGTTGGGGTTTACTTTTAGCAATATTCCAGCAACATCACAGCTGGGGACACCAGAAATGGGCTTCACACATTGTATCCATGTGGGGAATCAAACCCGGACCTTCAGCGAATGCTTTAACCATTAGGCTACATCACCGCCATTCAATTTTGAAACACAACATGATTCAGTAGAGCAAGTTGAAAGTTGAAAGAGGTATAAAAGCATATTATTCAAAAAGAGAGGGTGCTCTCTGCATGCTACATATGTCTAATAGGGGACACTCACTAAAGGAGGGGGCGCTGAATATGTCAAATATGGTAACAGCCTTTGAATCAATACAAACACAATTTTCAAAAATCCTTACTGAGGCAGGATATTATGTTCAGAGTTAAATTTTCTGCTGAAGCCATGAAAAATATTGTCACACATATAATTGGTTGGTTGGTTGGCTGCACTCCAGCTATATGGCAGCGGTCTGTAAATAATCGAGTCTGGACCAGACAATCCAGTGATCAACAGTATGAGCATCAATCTACGCAACTGGGATATGATGACCTGTGCTAACCATTGCAAGTCAGCGAGTCTGACCACCCGATCCCGTGAGTCGCCTCTAACTGAAGGGTTAGGACTATATGTTTCTAGATAATTTAGGAAGCCCACTGACAAAAACACCCTTGAAATTAGGAATGAAAATTAATATTCTGTCTTAGGCCAGACCAATTTTATTTCTTGTTTTACGGACTTTGTCCTCAGAAAACCTAAAGGCAGGAGGGAAAAAAATAAAATATAAAAATCACTAGTCAAAATAATTTTCCTTTTAAATACTAACAGTATTTTATGGCTATTTATGAAGTTTTTATGGAAAAAAAAACAATCCCAAAAAATTTTGGGGGTAAGTTTACATTTTTGGCCAATAAAAACATGAGGATTTTATTTTTTGAGCGGAGAAAATTCATTTATTTATTCTTATTATTTTTGAAAAAATACGACCGGTGGATCCGTAAAACAAGAAATAAAATTGGTCTGGCCTCAGATTACTTTCCAGGTTGACTGTTTTACATAGTGAAACATAAAACAAATTTTATCACGACTGTTCATAAAATATGGTTCTTAATCCTATAAAACAAATTTCAAATATCTTTCAGTATCACTTCATGATGGTGTGACCTTTGAGATTGTTTTTCATTCATTAGTAGCAGTACTAATGTGAACATTTGATGACTTACATTTATTTATAATGATTAGACTTTTTCAACACTGGTTTTTAGTTTTTTTGTGAGTGAGTGAGTTTAGTTTTATGCCACACTCAGCAATATTCCAGCTATATGGCAGCAATCTGTAAATAATCAAGTCTGAACCAGACAATCCAGTGATCAACAGCATGAGCATCGATCTACACAATTGGGATATGATGACATGTGTCAACCAAGTCAGTGAGCCTGACCACCCGATCCCGTTAGTTGCCTCTTACAACAAGCTTGGGTTACTGAAGATCAATTCTAACCTGGATCTTCACAGAATTTTAGGTTTTTAGATGCTTTCAGTGAGGGTATCACATCAGTGGGCAATAGTTGTCTGTCTGATAATCTCCTATCCTGTTCACTTCATCTCTGATGGTCTTCTGATACATTAACCACACAGATTATCATCATTTCTTTCAACTAAATGGCAGTTACAAAATCCACCAGTTGCCAATTATTGAGAATAACGAATCAAAAAAAAAATATTGATAAAAAACATCCCAGGTTAAATCTCGAAACTGACACTTTCCAATAAATCATCCATGAAGATATTGACAAGTGATTTTAATCAGAGCTTTTCCCATCGAAACAGTTTTGCTGCAAGACATGTTTGTCAATCTGACAAGCTGATGGTGTAAATGATATTATTGACATATGGCTACCGTTTACTTTAACAGGATCTGTTACAGTTAAACAGAAGCTGTTTGAAGAAGTGCCTCGATTCAAAGCAACAGTCATTGTTTGACAGTGCCTGATCAACCATATTGGGTGTTGGGGATATATGTGTGTGTGGACAGATCTGTGGTATCACTTGTAGAGAGAAGGCATGAGATGCCATATGAGGAGCCCCGTCAGGTGAGCGAGTACATTGAAGGTCATTGTACTGTGAGGTGAACTAATTCCACATCACACTAATCTGATAAGTAGTCGTGACTCACATGGCACTTTTCTGTTAACTGCCGACCACATTCGTGCAATAATCAAATAAGAACCCATCAAATGTGTTCAGATGAAGAGGGAGTGAGTGAGTTTAGTTTTACGCCGCACTCAGCAATATTCCAGCTATATGGCGGTTAGTTGCCTCTTACGACGAACATATGTTACTGAAGATCAATATTCTAGCCAAGACCTTCACGGGTAGTTCGGATGAAGAAAGGTCTTGGCACTTGTGTGGTGCCACAAGTGAAATGAGTATTGTCTGGTCAAGGGAGATAGTATTTGGACATCATACAATTACTCAAAATAATGTCAAACATGACCTTGACCTTTGTCATTGATATTTCAGGTGAGAGAGAATTTGTCAAGATAAAGACAAAATGCAAAAGCACCTGTAGTGATCGGTGCTTCCGCACTCATACATCGGGTTTCATCAGACTGGCCATCCAATGTTACTCGTATGTTTCCGGGTGTGATCGAGGCATGTGATCCAATTACCCGCCAAATCTGACAGGTGACAGAAGACAGATCGACACTAAACACGGACAACAACAGACGTACTTCGCAGAACCCTAAAGTTGATCTCCCCACTCATCGACGCTTACAAAGCAAGGTAAGCGCCTTTCCCTTTCACTGGGCTTTCACAACACACTAGGGCTGTAACGATGCATCGAACTATCGATGGATTGTCATTGTTGAGTCTCCGATAGCAATTAATCGATGGCAGAAGCAAAAAACTATCGATGCATAGATAGTATGTGTGACTATAGATAGTTTAGTAACTGACTTCCGATCATAAATTAGACCAAATGCGCAGCGCGAAATACAGCATGTTTGGGTGCGGACTTCACTTCATTGAGTTTAGGTTTTAGTTATGTAACTGTTTACTTGATTCTGGTTTCATGTTTCTTGTCAGTTACTAAATGAGACCGAAAACTACTTCAACTTGTTTCTATTTCATATAAACTATACATTCATTTGACTTCAAATGAGACAATTCAAGGAGAACAAAAACTATTGCAATAGTATTGCAATAGTTGGTCGCAATAGTATGTTGCAATAGACTATTGCCATCGCAATAGTTGTTTCCCCCTCAATAGTCACCCTACAACACACCTTATGTTTTATCATGAAATGTCCCATTTGTTCACGTTCCTCCCCAAGCAGGATCACACACAGTTGTGTTGAAGTTGAAGGGGCCTGAGGTTTGACATATTCAGTATCATAATGATTAGTGGTGTGACGATTCATCGATACGCATCGATGCATGGGCCCCCGATACGGTGAATCGATACAAAGTTTTACATTGCTGTATAACTTTGAATATTACCGAATCGCAATATTTGTCAAGAAACATGACTTACTTTTGTTTGAGGATTAAAATATATGCTTATTTTCCCTTCATAAGTAAAGTTACATTTTCTCGGAAATTCTTGAATCAAGAACTGTGTCAGACATAGCGCTCCCATGTTATCAACATTCACAAAGTCCGGGTATAAACTTAATTATCTCGTTTCTGAATGAACACTGAACAACGCACTGGAATTTGAGGAAATATTTTAAAATTGGTTTTGTTTTGATCTTAAGGTGTTTCATAGATGGTGTTAGAATTAAAGATTTTAGTATCGTGACATTAATCGTGTTGCCACCCTTATATCGGGATTCGTATCGTATTGCCTCTTCAGTGAATAATACTTTGGCAATATATCGTCGTGACTAAAATTTTAGTATCATGATATCGTATCGCAGGTTGTATGCCAATACCAGCACTGATAATGAAGACTAAAGAAGGGATTCCCATGCAATTAGTAAGCTCTTACTTTGAGACAACCCTATGTTTGACACATCAAAGCTCAACACAATGGTGTTAGACTGTATTAATCAAACTAGTAATTTCTATAGCGCCTCTGAAAGTCTCAAAGGCGCTTAAAGGAGCTCTGACACAAAGTTTTAAGTTGTATGATATTTCGAAGGAGTGAGTTTTCAAACTAGACTTAAAGTCTGTACATTGTTTTTCATGATTTTCCCCAAGAGACTGTCATATTTTTTAGTCACCCCCTCCTGATCTCCTCTGACATTTACCATATAATAACAACCAGATCCTACCCATGACTAAGAAACTGAATAATTTGGCCCTGTCATCTCTCCATCCAATTTTCTACAACCACCTACAGTTTCAAAACAAAAACTACTCATGATGAGAGCCCAAATATTTGTTGCTGAAGTTATTTACATTGCAAAATCTGACTTACAGAATAATAATTAACATGGTTATAACATTTTTCCAAAGCAAAACTCTTTTTTAGGTGCCAGGAAATTCTTTACACAAAGATGAATTTTAAAAGGCTTGATGTTAGTTTGGAATGCATGTTTGGAATGCAGAATCTCCAGAAGGAAACAGGAATGTGAAGAGTTTGGTTATTTCTAGATGTTTATCAGAGCAGGACAAGCTTTTTATCAGGACCATTCAGTTATTCATTAAGTGTTTGTTATTTCCTCATAAGAAGATTATTTAGCTTTCGAACATCTTAAAGTATACTTCCTTTCAAATTCACCTTTATTTATCATGGTTGATTTTATGCACAATGTGAAAATAAATACATGTACAAGAGGAGAGCATAGCAAAATATTGATATAACATATTGAAACACTGGTAGTATCGGTAGCATTGAACGACAAACAGTGTTCGTAGTCATGACGACATGAGTCATGCATGTTAACTAGGGATGATACGATACATAAGTTTCAGGAATACGTATCCAATCGTGACATGGGTATCGTGATACGTATCACAATACCTATTTTCGCGGCATTATTGCGTAAAGTTAGCTACATTTTGAACATTAATATTTCATATTTTATAATTGTCCATGAAAAGATCAACATTTTTTATTCTCAGAGATAAAAAAGTTCTAATTTCCCATCTTTGTGCATGAAAAATAATCATTTATAACTCTAACATAAAAAAACATGATACAACTGCAAAATGTAAACGATACATAAACATATTTAAACCGATACTTTCAAAACTAAATATCGATATAGTTTTGAATGTATCAATAATTGTATCATCTTAGAAAAAGTATCGATGCATCGATGTATCGATGTATCGTGGCATTCCTAATGTAACCTCAGCAGCGATGAGGTTTATGATAAGTCACTATACACTCACAATAGTAATGATGACTTTAGTCATGATACTCATAGATAAGTATCATGTAACCCGTCAATACCTTGGTTGGAACAGGCTTTCAGTAACCTATGCTTGTCATAAGAGGCGACTAACGGGATCGAGTGTGGTCAGGTTTGCTGACTTGGATGACACATGTCATCGTATCCCTGGATTGTCAGGTCCAGACTTGATTATTTACAGACCACCACCATATGGCTTGAATATTGCCGAGTGAGGCATCAACAACAAACCAACCAACCAACCCAATCATGAAACTCTAGGTCACGATACCGTTTGGGGCATCATCAGGCTCGCAGGCAACGTTGTCTGAAAGGCTGCATCCCCTGCATATGCCAGAAACCTATGATTCTGGGTTCACTGTGATTACATGTCTAGTTTTGTCAGCATGCTACCTGTGTTTCACCGTGATTACATGTCTAGTTTTGTCAGCATGCTACCTGTGTTTCACTGTGATTACATGTCTAGTTTTGTCAGCATGCTACCTGGGTTTCACTGTGATTACATGTCTAGTTTTGTCAGCATGCTACCTGTGTTTCACCTGATTACATGTCTAATTTTGTCAGCATGCTACCTGTGTTTCACCTGATTACATGTCTAGTTTTGTCAGCATGCTACCTGTGTTTCACCTGATTACATGTCTAGTTTTGTCAGCATGCTACCTGTGTTTCACCTGATTACATGTCTAGTTTTGTCAGCATGCTACCTGTGTTTCACCTGATTACATGTCTAGTTTTGTCAGCATGCTACCTGTGTTTCACCTGATTACATGCATCTAGTTTTGTGATTGTCAGCATGTCACCTGTGTTTCACCTGATTACATGTCTAGTTTTGTCAGCATGCTACCTGTGTTTCACCTGATTACATGTCTAGTTTTGTCAGCATGCTACCTGTGTTTCACCTGATTACATGTCTAGTTTTGTCAGCATGCTACCTGTGTTTCACCTGATTACATGTCTAGTTTTGTCAGCATGCTACCTGTGTTTCACCTGATTACATGTCTAGTTTTGTCATACGGCTTTCCTATCTCACTGACCCATGATACCAAGCTTATAGGTTTCACCAAAGTGTTTTAATCATCTGATCACTTCCGGCTTTTCTATCTCACTGACCCATGATACCCATGGTCAGGTCCTATACTGCCTACAGTTCCAAACTACCTACATCCCAAACTGCCAACAAAAATATTGTAGGCTGCGTGGTAAATGATTTTTTGCCCTGTAGAATAATGGAACAGCCAAATTATCAATCAAGAAGGGGTACATCATTTGGAGTAAGGGATAATATCACATATCACAACACTCTTGGTCATGACAATTACACCCCTGCATTAGTTATGGTACACATGTAAATACACATCCTCGTTAGAATGAGAAAGCCACAATAACTCGGTGTGCCTAGTGGCTGCAAGAGTTATCTACTCCCCAGGGAGTTGAGATACATAATACAATGTGCTGTTGAGATTGACATCCAGTGATCGAGGGGAAAAAATACCAGCGCCTTGAGCATGCACTAGCTGCGTGGATATGTGTGCTATATAAATATCCTATAATAATAATAATAAATGATGCTGTGATATGATACACAATACTATGGAACCTGTTTTGCTTTAATTAATTTCTAAGAGATACATCACTTCATCCAACAATAGCTGTATCCTGAAACAACCCCTTCATTCCTGAATATACCATCTACTTTTAAACTCGGAGTCTCACTAGGCTGCCCCTGAATTTTGAATATCAATTTACACAAATCTCAAAAGTGCATGAAAACATTCACTTTCTAAAGAGACAATGTTGACCATAGACAAAACATTCCTTGTATATATGGAAGAATATGTTTGTGTATGTTTGTTTTTTCAAGATGAATCTTACCAAATATGCTTTTGTTTGCCTCCCATGTATCACACAGCTGAGTCATCAACACCAACACTCACAGAATACCCTCTAAACAGACCACCAACAGAATACCCTCTAAACAGACCACCAACACAGAATACCCTCTAAACAGACCACCAACAGAATACCCTCTAAACAGACCACCAACACAGAATACCCTCTAAACAGATCACCAAAAGAATACCCTCTTAACAGACCACCAACACAGGATACCCTCTAAACAGACCACCAACACAGAATACCCTCTAAACAGACCAGCAACACAGAATACCCTCAAAACAGAGCACCAACACAGGATACCCTCTAAACAGACCACCAACACAGAATACCCTCTAAACAGACCACCAACTGAATACCCCTCTAAACAGACCACCAACACAGAATACTCTCTAAACAGACCACCAACACAGGATACCCTCTAAACAGACCACCAACACAGGATACCCTCTAAACAGACCACCAACACAGAATACCCTCTAAACAGACCACCAACACAGAATACCCTCTAAACAGACCACCAACACAGAATACCCTCTAAACAGACCACCAACACAGAATATCCTCTAAACAGACCACCAACACAGGATACCCACTAAACAGACCACCAACACAGGATATAACTAAACAGGCCACCAACACAGAATATCCTCTAAACAGACCATACCCTAAACAGACCACCACACAGAATACTCTCTAAACAGACCACCAACACAATACCCTCTAAACAGACCACCAACAGAATACCCTCTAAACAGACCACCAACACAGAATACCCTCTAAACAGACCACCAACACAGAATACCCCCTCTAAACAGACCACCAACACAGGACCCTAAACAGACCACCAACACAGACCACCTAAACACAGAACCAACCAGGATATACTCTAAACAGACCACCAACACAGAATACCCTCTAAACAGACCACCAACAGACAGAATACCCTCTAAACAGACCACCAACACAGAATACCCTCTAAACAGACCACCAACACAGGATACCCTCTAAACAGACCACCAACACAGAATACCCTCTAAACAGACCACCAACACAGGATATACTCTAAACAGACCACCAATACAGAATACTCTCTAAACAGACCACCAACACAGAATATCCTCTAAACAAACCACCAACACAGAATACCCTCTAAACAGACCACCAACACAGAATACCCTCTAAACAGATCACCAACAGAATACCCTCTAAACAGATCACCAAGATAATACCCTCCAAACAGATCACCAACAGAATACCCTCTAAAAGATCAACAGAATACCCTCTAAACAGATCACCAACAGAATACTCTCCAAACAGATCACCAACAGAATACCCACCTAAAAGATCACCCACTGTCCTACCCAGAGTTCCATGCGACCAGCATAGCACCTCTGCACCATCAAATACAATATAATGTACATATTTCTTAACCCTTTTATTTTTGATGAGTTTACACATCTAATCAAACATCTTTGATAGAATGGTTAAGTTTCACTGAGAAAATATCCTAATACATGTAGCACTATTTCGATTTGCGTAGTGATCCTTTGTTTACATATGTTGTACGGCTCCACGTGCTGTTATCGAAGCCAACAGAGAGCAAACGATGCAGCCAGTTGGACAGATCACCAATACATAATACCCTCCAAACAGATCACCAACAGGGTACCCTCTAAACAGATCACCAACAGAAACAGAGGTTGACAGCCTCATCACTCTGGATGCACTACATGTACATCCTCATGTAAATTTGTACTCCCTCGTCAGTTGTAGTAAAATCTTTAGGTATTGAGTAATTAGTGAGGCCGTCTCCATTGCCCTCATGATCACAGATTTTCAGATAATCCTGCTTGCACATTGAAAGAATCTAATGCTGGGGAATAGACGATGACTTGTTGATTCAGGGTGTGTTATCCTCCGAACAATTACGGTGGACAAATGCTAAAATTGGCTGTCAGCACTAAATAAGGATTGGTAAATGTTTACTAGAGTCTGGGGAAATTATCGAATCACCAAAGGCTCGTGTCAATTGTTGGCAGTTCACATAGACCAGAGAACACTGACTTCCTAATAGTAATTGTAAGATCTCTCACTAAACTTGTACATAACCCAGCTCTCCTGATTAGAAATCGGTCAAGGAAATGAAATAGAATGGCTTTACTGATGCATAAACACTGGCAATCCAACTGATTTTAGATCCTGTAATTTGAACAGTTAATGAATATAGTCATTGTTATAACGAGCCTGGTCAAAGTCCAAGATGGCAAGTTCTGCAATACCAACCTGATGAGGATCTAACCTACGTTTTATGATAGTGGACACGCAGTCACAGTCAGTGGAATATCTTGCACACAGTAAGAATTAAATATGATCCCTGCAGTAAGCAAATTTGCAAATAGAATTAATGAGTCAAATTAAATGAATAAAATGAACTAAATAAATAATCTAAACCTAAATAGTTAACTTTCATGTCTTCAAATACCTGCTGTGTTGACACCAACACTTGTACAAACCAATGTAATCTTGAACAGTTTGGCGTCTCTATTTATAATATATGACGAGGAAGTGATCAGAATGTTGTTACTTGCCAGTTCTCTGGATACTCAATCGTGTTATATATCCAAACCTCCAATTAGAAGGTTAGCATATGTCTCTATTGATCTTCTGAGAGAATGATCCTCAGTGTTAACCAGGGTGCTATTGTACATAACAACCTTAGCGCGCTAAGACAAACTTAAGTCTATGTTATGGTATGGGAGTTACAGTGACTGTGGCGCTAAGATCGCTTTGTACTACGGCACCCAGTACATTATCTGTAAGAGGTGACTATGCTTGTCATAAGAGGCAAATAACGATCTATGGTGATCAGGCTTGCTGACTTGGTTGATGCAATAATCGTCATCGAAAAGTTCCCAACAGCTGAGATTGATGCTTATGATGTCAATCACAGGATTGTCTGATTCAGTCTTGATTATTTCCAGACCACCATCATGTTGAGAGAGAGAGAGAGAGAGAGAAAGGGAGGGAGGGAGGGGGAAGGGGAGAGAGAGAGAGAGTTGGTGCAGAGCATCCATTTCAAGATTAGAAAACTTCTCTCAAATCAACACTGACAATATCTTTCCAATTTTGCATCCCTCCTCTTGGCATAACAACCAAGAAAATAATAGATAAAGAAAATCCATATAAAAATAAGAATTATCAATTGTTAAATATTTGGGATAATATCTATAATTCACGGTTATTTTCCTTGAAATAATTGTAGGTCGTTGAAGGACACCTTGATGGTTGCACCAAGATGTGAGTGCCTGTTGTGGTTAATTAAGTGAAGTGGTTCATGGTTTTCACCGAAGTTGAGAGGATGGAACGAGTGCATCATGGCTTCAGAACACTTTGCATTTGGTTTACAGACATTTTTACACAAAAGATTAATTGGGTCATTCAAAACGAAAATGATTCTGCACGGCTCAATATTCTTACTTTTATTGTATTTGGCATGAAATTATGTGTTGACATGTATCTTTGCAAAAAGAAAACTGCATGATGATCGAATGGAATTTTACTAGTTGCCAAACAACAGTCAAAGGATCAAAATGTTGCATTTGGATAGAATAGACATGCAGTCACCCAAATGTATATTTCTTTAATTCATGATGGTGATATATTTCGAAGAAACATGTGTATATATTAACTTCTGAAAGGGTTATTTTGTGGCCAGGTCTTGCACACAATACAAAGGATTAATTAAAATCAGTTAAAACTAAATTGAAAAGTTAGTTTGACATAGTTTGATTTTATGCATCGTAGGATTTTTCAAGAAATATAATAAATTCAAGTTTTCATTATATTTTATGATATTTCTTTGGCTTTGGACAATGAAATCAGTTAACCAATGAAAAATGTCACCCCATAAATGTCATGGAGAATGCAATGAAATCTAATAACAGAACACTTAATCATACTAACATTATGCTGAGAATTTGGCTAAAATGAGTCTTTGCCTCATCCTATGTCCTTGACCCGATGACCTTGACCTCAATGACCTTTACTTCACAGGCAACCAGCCCATGAAGATCTGGATTAGAATTGGTCTTTAGTAACCCATACTTGTCGTAAGAGGCAACTAACAGGATAAGGTGGTCAGGCTCAATGACATGGTTGACACATGTCATTGTACACCAATTGCGTAGATCAATGTTCATGATGTTAATCACTGGATTTTCTGGTCCAGACACGATTGTTTACAGACCGCCACCATATACAGTGCACTCTGTCTAATTCGGACCAGCTTGGGACCGACTAAAAAGTCCGAATTATACAGTAGTCCGAAGTACACAGATTCTATCACATTTCACAATGTCTGAAAACACTTATTAAATTTCAATTTATCATATATTATCAGCAGAATTAAATTTATAAACTATTTTTCGCAATGTTATTGTAAACAACGATTCTCAGACACCTGCTGCGGCAGCGGGTCCACTATAACATTGTCAAAGAGCAAAGTAACGATGTTTCGAGGAATTCATTAAATAAATTGAATAAACTAATGAATAAAATCAACAACGACATTCATAAAAGTTGTCAAACGTACATATAAAATTACTATTTCCATATTTTTGTGTGATCATGTAATGTAAGTCAAGTCACTGACAAGTGACATCTCGGCTCTCGCCGCCTCAATCTTCACGCTCGGACACGATGTTTAATGCGAAAATATATACATGAAGCATTTTTGTCACAGGTCATAGCCTAGTACGATAAGTCGAATAAGTTCCATAATTTACGTATAGGTAGCGATTTCTTACTTAATATGTTCAGAATAGCATTATTTTACCCAAAACTTTTGTCTAAATCTAAAAGTTTTCGTTTACGAGGACGGTATCCATTGCCGTAATATGAATGGCTGCCTTAGGTCACGTGTCTGATTTTGACCAATCACAACCCTTAAAGCAGACTGTGGCGAAAAAGCGTCATTAGAAACCAATCTTTATCCAATAAAATCGCGTGTGTCTGATGGCATCTTAAATGCATAGTCACATTGACACTGAGTTGACATGATCGGCTCAATTACAGTTTACAATTGGTGTTAGTCGCATCAAAGGTAAATAAGCGTTCACCGCTAGACCACGCGGTCTTGGCCAAGCGGACTTCCTGCTAAGTAAATAAGACAAAATACACAAACCAATCAATGGAATGTTTATTCAAGGTTTATTGGCCAAGCGGACTTCCTGCTCAGTCCGAATTATATAGCAATGTTTTTACATGTAACTACCTTATCGGGCCGACACTTTGGTCCGAAATCCGAAATAATGAGAGTCCGAGATACAGAACTTTTTTATTATGACAACAAAGAAGGATTACGTCGGGACCGTGAGTTCAGTCCTGTTTATACAGCAATCCGAGAAAGACAGAGTCCGAGTTTGACTGAGTGCACTGTAGCTGGAATACTGCTGAGTGCGGCATTAAACAACAAACCAACCCAATCAATCACAGGCAACCAAGAGTTTGTCTGGTCTGAAATCAGACTTACTTACATGTCACCTTGACCTGGGGGACCAAACTGTATGATCTGGCAATATGCCAAACCAAAGACACTTTATGTTTTGTTTTGCCCTTTGGAAGAGAACTATGCCAACAAGAAATATTTTTGATCCATGCTTCAACTCTGTAAATGTTATTTCACTGTGAGAGAGATAACAAGCAGTATTAACAGACAAAGTTTTCTCCCATTCTTTTCAATGAAACCCATAACAGCCTTTCTGTTGCTGAATAATACTGTGCAATCATCGTATGTTTATTTAAATCTGTTCTCTCGGTTTTATGTACATCTGTACATTCATAACTAGCTTCATAAATAAACAACATCACAAGGTAACTGTGATTGCAAAAGGTTTCCTTAGGCGCCAACAGAAACATCATGATTTTAACTGTGCCCACTGGCAGTCTAATACAAGGGATTTCGAACACAGATGACCATTCTGTGATTTGTCTGACAATGGCATGAAGTTTTCATTGCAGATCACTGGAATAATCTCATTAAAATTGGATCTTCTATTCAGATGCTATACCTCTCTCCGAAGTTAGTGTCAGGTGAACTTTCAGATAAGCAATAGGATTTTAAATTCTTGGTTAACGGGAGTATACATTCAGAGCAGGATATTTCATTGCTGTTTCAAGAAAACAACCTGATGGACCTATCCCAAATGTACATAAAGGGAGTACAATTGAAGTCATATTTTATTCCTGTCCTGGTTTCCTTTTGATAAAATCAAAGAAAATGGAGTCAAATCTTTTAAGAAAGCTGACGTCTGATTGGCTACAGAACCATACATTACTCACTTAGACGAGGTGGTCAATGGTCACTCTGAGTTTAGTGACTACAGACAAATGACTTTTGATTAACAAATCTTTAGATTAACACACTTTGATTAATATAATTTTGTCAGAAACAAACAACTGCATTAAATGTTTAACTCACCGGAACTTTTAATTCAATCCATCTGTCATAAATGTCTACCTCTTTAACATCTTGTCTGAAACACAAAACTTTGAGGTGAAACATGGCAAGGATGATCTAAATTATCGCATCTGCTTGTTATATGCTCCAAATTTCTGGAAATATTTCAGTGAGCTACAGAGCCCGGTAGATCTGTGTGATAATTAGAGGAGTTTTGATTTACCACAACAATATATAATACATTATTCAAAGATGCTCCTTTTAACACCTCCATCAGCACATTACATAAGAAATATCAACATTTGGGAACTATTTTGATATTTTAATTGCTTTAATACATGTCCAGATGATCTAAGGAGCGTGCAGGAAATTGATTACATAAACATTGTCATTATAATTATTCTAGACCCCAATTTAGTCAAGCACATGCATTCAATTTCCTCACGGCGTCTCTCAAGTGAAGGGAAAACATCCCATAAGGGCTTCTGCTTCTTCATTTCCACAAAACAATTATTTTGTGATACTCAGGAACATTTTTGTATATTTTTTGCAAAAAAGGTACAAGCCATTAAGCTTTCTCATGCCAGTTCTCTTTTGGTTCCTGTTGATTTCAGATAATTATGTAAAAGAATAGTCACATCAAGGTGTACAAGATGTTGGTACGAGTGAACGAGTGAATGCTTATATTTCAGGGAAACATGCATTGGTGAAAATATGCTATATTTCATAAACCATGACAGGTATGCAATTATGTTTTCTTCTAACTCACTTCAGGAATTAAATGGAACAGAATATTTTTACTGTCACCATTATAGTGTTGCACTGTGTCAACACACAAAATGGCACCATGTGCTGGAGTGCTATATCATATAAGAAAATATTTAGACACAAACGCCTTTTTATGACAAATTTAGGGATGATGTATGCTTTTTTGATGTGCTTCCCTCAGCGTTCCATTATAGAGGGTGTATATAAATTAGTGTGGCTTTTAAAGGCACAATGTCTCACTGCACTTCTCTAAAAATATATAATGCATTTCTCGTAATAATATTAATCTTAACTATCCGACCTCAGGGAAGCGACCATATAATTTATTAAAAAAATAATTACATATTTAGATTACAATAGTAGATTAAAAAGTTCGAATGAATTAATATGCAACGTTGCATTAAATCGACTCTCGCATCCTTGACCAGCCAAACATTATTTCAAGCGAACCCCATAGAGTAATGTCCCTTGGAGTGCTCTTTACAAATATCCTACGCTCAACTTGTGATTGAAACCAGTTCGGCAAACACTGACAACACAGCGTGCAACAGTTTTCAATGTACGGAGCAATTGTTTACATTCAATATATAGCAAGTGTTCTCTGTTTGGAAGCTGGTCGCCTCAGAAGTTTCAATTATCTATTTCAGGCAAGAATAAGTGTTTTATTGCATCAATAGGTAGCTAAAGTGAGTGCATATGTCCCAGTATATGTGATATTGGCTAAAATATTGTCAAAAATGTGTGACATTGTGCCTTTAAGGCTTGTAGAAAGGGAATTGTCTTACACATGGGGTCATACTATACACATTGATATACATTATATATCACATCTGTCCTATAACTAAAACAGATGTGAAACTGCATTTAGCATTTTGTGTTAAATTTGAAATATTTACAGAAACTGGATAGGATAGAAAGTGAGTGAGTGAGTTTTAGTTTTACACTGCTCAAGCAATTGTCCAGCCATTTTGACCACCCCATCCTGTTAATTGCCTTGTACGACAAGCACGACAACCCCGATCTTCATGAGTGGCCTTGGCGGGAGATATCAGTATAGGACGGTGGGGTGGCCCAGTGGGTAAAGCGTTCGCTCGTCATGCTGAAAATCCCATATGTCATTGCTGAAAAGAGGATAAAATAGTGTCTTGTTGTTGGAGATGGACTTTGCAAGTGAACTGAAAAGAAACAGATCATCTGTGATAATTGAGTGAGTGAGTTTGTTTTAACACCACCTTTACCAATATTCCAGCAATATCACGGCTGGGGATACCAGAAATAGGCTTTACACAATGTACCTATGTGGGGAATCAAACCCAGGACTTCGGCGTGACGAGCGAACGCATCAACCACTATGCTACCCCACCGCCCCTAGTTGACTAGTAGGATGTATCAGTAACCTTGCATAGAGTGTATATGATATTGATGTACCGGTAGTTCATAGTCATAGCCCCTTGGATAGAAAGTGTTATTCTATTGAGTATGAACACCTATAATATAAGTATTATATTTTGAGAGACAACTAAGGCATGTATGTTCTACTTTGAAAGAGTTTGAAAGGTTAAGTCGATACTTGCATTTTTAAGTCAGAATTCTACATGATGTGGAAGCTTATAAAAACTGTGAAACATTCGTATCTCTGAAATAAAATATCAGACTTAAAAGAAGTTGCATTTTCAAGTAAAAATGATTCATCAGAATAGATCATCAAAGTATTCAGTTTTGAGTGACTGCGTGCTTGAGTTGGGTTTAATACCATTCTCCACATACATCACTGTTGTGTGGGAGGAGTGATTGAGTGATCGAGTTCAGTTTTATACAGCACTCAGCAATATTCCAGCTATATGGCAGCTGTCTTTAAATAATCTAGTCTGGACCAGACAATCAAGTGATCAACAGTATGAGCATTGATCTATGCAAATGGGATACGATGACGTGTCAACCAAATCAGTGAGCCTGACCACCCGATCCCGTTAGTCACCTCTCACGACAAGCATGGGTTACTGAAGATCAGTTGTAACCCGGACCTTTACAGATCTATAACTCTTGGGAAACGAACAAGCAGGTGTATGGTGCTGGCACACCAAGAAATATATAACCAAGATTCAAACCCTAACTACAGGTTCCTAGACAAAGGGGGCTTAGACGAAGCCTAACCTAACACTGAGCACTGAAAAATGCACATGGCCATGTATCAGAAAATTACACACTGTCATTCTATCATTACTAAACATTAGTTATATTTGGGACATCGTATGCAATTTGCGTAGAGCGATGCTCATGCTGTTGATCACTGGATTGTCTGGTCAAACTCAGTTATTTACAGACCGCCGCCATATCGCTGGAATATTGCTGAGTGCGGCGTTAAACCAAAAACAAACCAAAAGTTATATTTGGGATTAGACTTTCTCAGTAAAATACAGATGCAAGTACTTTTTTCATTCCATTTTACATCCTTTGTGTACCCTCCTGACAAATGTAATTGGCCACAGATCCCATGTCCTGAACTCTAAATACACAATGCCTTTTAAAAAGAATGTAATATATGTTATGTTTGGAAATACATTTTCTCAGTAAAGTGCTTGTAGTATTGTCAGGAGGGTACACAAAGGAGGGGTACACTAATATGGAATGAAATAAGTACTTGCATCTGTATTTTACTGAGAAAGTCTAATCCCAAACGGAATTCGAACCTACACTCTCTGAGACTGGACCGAAACTGCCAGCACACAAAGCTTGGAAATCTAGACTACCAGCAGTGGTGGCTGAGTGGGTTAGATCGCTGACTTTGTGTATTTAATATTCCTAAAGGTGACATAAAAGCACTCATTCACTGTTCAGTAGGGAGCTAGATGTTGCTGCATGGAGGTCTGCATGTATAATCGGTGACTGTTACAAGCCAAAGCAGATTCCAGTGAGTGTGCTGATTGAAACATACATCCAAGTCAGTGATTCTGTTATAAAATTACCCGTGAAGATCCGGGTTCTGGGTCCTGGATTAGAACTGATCTAGAGCAAACCGTTGCTTGTCATAAGAGTCATAGAAAATACATCATCGCTCGTGAAAATCGGGGGCGGTGGGGTAGCCTAGTGGTTAAAGCGTTCGCTCGTCAAGCTGAAGAGCCGGGTTCGATTTCCCACATGGGTATTATGTGTGAAGCCCATTTCTGGTGTCCCCCGCCATGATTTTGCTGGAATATCATTAAAAGTGGCATAAAACCATACCCAGTCAGTCAGTCGTGAAAATCATATCTTGTTGCTTTAACTGACAAGTCGTCTTTTACCAAATAAGTATTGACACTTCCAACTGAACAGTGTTTCTGTTCATCAAGCCCCATGGTATTCTCAAATGAGTGAGTCGACATCCACAAAGTAACTGTCAGCGCCAATATTCGTTACACATGTGAGCGGATATTATACATTACACATGATTTCCCCAAACACATAAAGCCTGTATATATTCAGAAATTTCGTAAAAAAATTATTACATTTGTCAGTGACAATATTTCAAGATGCGCTGTTAAGATTTTACTTTTGGTTGTATCGATTGCTGGAAATGTGTGCCAGGCAATATATATGCAGAGGTAATCTCCACATCCTATTTTTTGTCACTTTGATATCCACTTCATTTGCTGACACAGCAGTAATCTCATCGCTGGTTTCCTTGGAAGGGGCCAGTTGGCCCATACCTTTAGAAAATATGGGCCAATAACCAAAATAGAAAAAGTCTGTAATCCTTCTCTCTGACATGTTGACAGCCAAAATATTCGACGATAAACTCTGTACATCAAGTCGAGCTGTTTCATCGCTGGTTTCAACCCCTGTCTGTTTTGTCACATCGTAGCACTGCTGATAGCTCTCGTTTAGGTACATTATCACTGACTGACTGACTGAGTTTAGTTTTACGCCGCTTTTAGCACTATTCCAGCAATATCACGGCGGGGAACACCAGAAATGGGCTTCACATATTATGCCCATGTGGGGAATCGAACCCTGGTCTTCGGCGTGATGAGCCAACGCTTTAACCACTAGGCTACCCCACCGCCCTCGGGGGTACATTATCAGCTTATGGTGGTTGTGGCATAGCTCTGTGGTTACAGTGGTTGAAAGGAACACATATGGCCTGTATCGAGTAAAGTGAGTGAGTTTGGTTTTACACTGTTTTTAACAATAGTCCAGCAATATCACGGTGGGGGACACCAGAAATGGGCTTCACACATTGTAACCATGTGGGGAATCGAACCCGGGACTTCGGCGTATGTGGTAAAAGTGTCTTCGGTACAATATCTGCTGAAGTCTGTGATGTCATCAACTTATGGTGGTTGTGGCATAGCTCTGTGATTACAGCGGTTGACAGGGACACATATGGCCTGGTTCAAATTTGTCTGTCAGGGGAGACAACAAGTGAGAGTCTGGGGTTACAACCCTGGCAGATTGTGTACGATGAGCTTGCTATTTACAGTCAGTCAGCCTGGCACAAAACAGATATTTGACAGGCCACTGCCCTAAGAATAGGTCACACAGTGGGATAAAATAACACTCAGTCACCTGTTGATATACCACCTATTCTTATATTGGTAAGAATTGGTCTTCAGCAACCCATGCTTGTCATAAGAGGCGACTAATGGGATCAGGTGGTCAGGCTCACTGACTTGAGTCGACACATGTCATCGTATCCAAATTCTGTTGATCGATGCTAATGATGTCAATCACTGGATTGTCTGGTTGAGCCTTGGTTATTTACAGACTTCCGTCATATAGAGGAACAGAGGCCCAGATAATCTGCGTATCCGGGTAAAATATGCATAGAATGACGCATTGAAAATAACTGTTTGCATTACCAACCACGCATTTAAAATGTTAGATCGCCAAAAGTTTAAAACAAATCGTCACGGAATATATTTATAAAATAAACTGCGGAATGAAAAAGACATCGATTGCTATCAAGTTGTACTGTTAGTATAGGACAAGTGTTGTAATGTCAGTACAGGATGAGTGATTTTTATGAAATAATTTCCATTATATTTAAGTTGGTTTTGATTAGGTATGACATGAGGCAGAACATACCTGCTTAGTAAACTTACTCAATGACCTAATACTTAGGTGAGTAAAATGACTGAAATACGCATTATATTTGAAAGCAGTGGGTAATGAAAAATGAAATACCCACTAAATTCATAATACCCACTCCAAAAAATACAGTGGGTGCAGTACCCACATGAGCTAAATCTTATCTGGAGCTCTGGTGGAATATTTCTGAGTGTGACACTGAACAATAAACAAAACAAACAAATCTTATATTGCAAATACCACATTGTATGATGTGCAGGCAAATGCCACATTGTATGATGAGCAGGCAAATACCACACTGTATGATGTGCAGGCAAATGCCACATTGTATGATGTGCAGGCAAATACCATATTGTATGATGTGCAGGCATATACCACATTGTATGATGTGCAGGCAAAACCACATTGTATGATGTGCAGGCATATACCACATTGTATGATGTGCAGGCAAATACCACACTGTATGATGTGCAGGCATATACCACATTGTATGATGTGCAGGCATATCCACATTGTATGATGTGCAGGCAAATGCCACATTGTATGATGTGCAGGCAAATGCCACATTGTATGATGTGCAGGCATATACCACATTGTATGATGTGCAGGCAAATACCACACTGTATGATGTGCAGGCATATACCACATTGTATGATGTGCAGGCATATACCACATTGTATGATGTGCAGGCAAATACCATATTGTATGATGTGCAGGCATATACCACATTGTATGATGTGCAGGCAAATACCATATTGTATGATGTGCGGCAAATACCACATGGTATGATGTGCAGGCAAATACCACATTGTATGATGTGCAGGCAAATACCACATTGTATGATGTGCAGGCATATACCACATTGTATGATGTGCAGGCAAATACCACATTGCATGATGTGCAGGCATATACCACATTGTATGATGTGCAGGCAAATACCACATTGTATGATGTGCAGGCAAATACCACATTGTATGATGTGCAGGCAAATACCATATTGTATGATGTGCAGGCAAATACCATATTGTATGATGTGCAGACAAATAGCACATTGTATGATGTGCAGACAAATACCATATTGTATGATGTGCAGACAAATACCACATTGTATGATGTGCAGACAAATACCACATTGTATGATGTGCAGGCAAATACCACACTGTATGATGTGCAGGCAAATACCACATTGTATGATGTGCAGGCAAATACCACATTGTATGATGTGCAGGCATATACCATATTGTATGATGTGCAGGCATATGCCACATTGTATGATGTGCAGGCATATACCACATTGTATGATGTGCAGGCAAATACCACATTGTATGATGTGCAGGCAAATACCACATTGTATGATGTGCAGGCAAATACCACATTGTATGATGTGCAGGCATATACCATATTGTATGATGTGCAGGCAAATACCACATTGTATGATGTGCAGGCAAATACCACATTGTATGATGTGCAGGCATATACCACATTGTATGATGTGCAGGCAAATACCACATTGTATGATGTGCAGGCATATACCACATTGTATGATGTGCAGGCAAATACCACATTGTATGATGTGCAGGCAAATACCACATTGTATGATGTGCAGGCAAATACCATATTGTATGATGTGCAGGCAAATACCATATTGTATGATGTGCAGGCAAATACCACATTGTATGATGTGCAGGCAAATACCATATTGTATGATGTGCAGGCAAATACCACATTGTATGATGTGCAGGCAAATACCATATTGTATGATGTGCAGGCAAATACCACATTGTATGATGTGCAGACAAATACCACATTGTATGATGTGCAGGCAAATACCATATTGTATGATGTGCAGGCAAATACCACATTGTATGATGTGCAGGCAAATACCACATTGTATGATGTGCAGGCAAATACCATATTGTATGATGTGCAGGCAAATACCACAGTGTATGGTGTGCAGGCAAATACCATATTGTATGGTGTGCAGGCAAATACCACATTGTATGATGTGCAGGCACAAAATAACTTACCATGGTGGAGAGTGTCACTGTTTCAGATCTATAGGATCTACAAGCTGTTCTTGTTATGACCTGTGTCACTTCAGACTGAAAAGAAAAGTAATGTGTTTATTCCAACCAGAGACCATATAATCGACCATTTATTATATGGTCTCTGTTCCAACAGATTCACTCAAGAGCATTGTACAGACAGCAGGTTTATGTCTCTGTTCCAACAGATTCACTCAAGAGCATTGTACAGACAGCAGGTTTATGTCTCTGTTCCAACAGATTCACTCAAGAGCATTGTACAGACAGCAGGTTTATGCACAATATCTACAAAAGCACAAGGGTTGGGTGACCTGATACCAAAGATCCCATGTCCCTGCTTATTTCACTCTCTGTGAATCTACCTCCATGATGCTGGGGGTGGTGGGGTAGTCTAGTGGTTAAAGTGTTCGCTCTTCCCGCCGAAGACCCGGGTTCGATTCCCCACATGGGTACAATGTGTGAAGCCCATTTCTGGTGTCCCCCGCCGTGATATTGCTGGAATATAAGTGGTATCAAACCAAACTCACTCGCCTAATCCATGATGCCATGTTTTGTCCACAACAGAATATTTCACTTTACACAATTCATTCTGTGTGAGGTTCTGTTGGTAAGTTTGTTGTTTAACATCGATCTCAGCAATATTCCAGCTATATGGTGGCGGTCTGTAAATAATCCAGTCTAGACCAGACAATCCAGTGATCAACAGCACGGGCATCAATCTATGCAAACTGGGTGACATGACGTGTCAACCAAGTCAGCGAGAGTGACCACCCGATTCCGTTAGTCACATCTTACAACAAGCAAGGATTACTGAAGACCAATTCTAACCCAATCTTCACAGGCCGTGTGAGGTTATGAACTTACCAATCAACCTTCATATAAACAACAACGGTAGGGTTTCAACAGAAAGTGGTTAAATGTAAAGCATATTGTATGTGGAATTACACTTTCTCAGTAAAGTACAGATTCTACTACTTTACTGAGAAAGTGTAATTCGAAGATAAGAAATATGACAACAGTAAGTTTAACTCTAAACGTATTACAAATTTTAAACTTTCAGAGTTTGTCATACTTTAACTTACTTTTTTAATAATAATAATAAGTCATCTTCTATAGCGCACAGTCTCCAAACACCAAGTGATTGCTCACGGCGCTTAATCAGAATCTGATTCTTATTACCCCGGATAACCCAAGCTACCTGTTAGGCGCTAGAAGGTTATAGTCACATGACTTTATCCCACTGGGTACCCATTTCTGCTGGGTGAACAGAGGCAATTTGAACAAACTCACTTGCCTAAGGTGAGACCACATGTATCACATGTGCTTTGTTGTGTCAAGCTGCCAAACACGGTCACCCATCCAAGGACTCTCCGAGCTCGACGTTGCTTAACTTCAACTGATTTGTGATCTGAGCTCTATGCACAGGACCACGCGGACCACAAAAAGAATCTTCAACCTTGAAAAATATATGTCACCTGGGCCTGGTTTCACAAAGCTCTCGTAAGCCTAAGAATCTCAAAACTTTTCTTGTAGCATTCGGACCTCCTATGTTACAGTATATGAGTTACGAATGCTACGAGTAAAGTTACAAGATCTTAGGCTTATGAGAGCTTTGTGAAACGGGCCCCATGTCGGCAGACATATCTCAGTATGAAAAAATCTTTCGACAAGAACGAGCAAAAAATGGGTACATTTTTCAAAATTTACAGTGTTTCCATTTTAACTCATATATCAAGTAAAACCTATTAGGAAATCCAAAATGGAAAAACTAAATTCAGGAAAGATTTATAGTGCTACAAGATAATTCATGGCTTGAGTAAAACAACACTGATCAAAACAGGATATGTGGCCTCATCTTGCACACAACCACAGCATTTATATGGATCTGTTTGGCAATTTTATGTTTGAGAAAGACAGGTCTGATGACAGACCCAATTCTTTTACTTCTAGATCCACTTCTCTACTCACAGATTCATAGCCAAAGATCACGCTACTTTTGTTATATAAAATTTGATGGTATTTTTATTGAGGAAATTAATGTTTATCTGTAAATATGAATTATGACTTTACATGTTTTAGTCTGCTTTAATTTGGTGATTCTTTTTTTATTTGGTTTACTGAAGTAAGAACAATAATTAAGAAACACATGAATGTCGCCATTTTCCGTGCATGCGTGTGTATGTGTATGTGCAGCTGCTTCTACTAGCCCAGACTGAAGCTGGTTTTATAGTGCTAGCCCACTGAGATACCACACCGCAGTGAAGCATGAATACCCCACTCAGACACAATATACTGACTCCGAGCCGACCAGTCCTTGTTGTACCCATTAATGCCGAACACCAGGCAGGGACCAACAAGTACCATATTTTAACGTCTTTTGGTATGACGCGATCAGGGATCGAACCCGCGACCTTCCACTCTCCCGGGCAGACGCTCTTACCACTACACCACGGAGGCGGTCTTATATCTAAGGGCTATAACTGTTATTGATCTACCTTGCTTCACACTTGGCAGTAAATACTTTACTATGTATTCAGTAAACTAACGCTTAGTCTCTGAATATATATAATTTTGATTGTTACAAATAAACCCATTCAAATTGAAAAGGAGACCAAGGTAGACCCGAGATAAACCTGGGGAAATCTAGACTTGCTTCATTTACAGCTTTAGCATTGCAGGGATAGCTAGGCTGTAGGGAAAATAATGTGGTTCAGTGACTGTGAGACGGACTATGTATTCAGCAGCAATAAATCCTCTTTTCAAGACTAACACAATGACAATTTGAGTGATATTTCATGTTAACTTGTTTTTATATTTATTTTCTATATTCCATCCGAGTCGGCAGTAATAAATTATATGAGATAAGCCATTATATTTTTTTTTATATTTTGCTGTTCATGACAGCATATCTATAAACCGATAGATTTAATTGCTTAAGTAACATACAATAATTGGCTGAAAAAAATATATGGTTACATCGAAGGTGAATTTCTCCACTAACTTGGGGGAACCAACTGCAAACTTTGTGCACAAGGGTGGAAATAACTTTAAAATTGATAGTGTACTCCGGTACAGTGGCACATGTAAAGTCACTTGCCCTGATAATTTTTCCACTATACCGACCGTTTTCTTGCTGATTTTTTAAATAAACAACATAATTAACATTGGAAAGTCAACTGGACACCGGTACAGTGTGATATACAAATTTGCTTGCCAGACAGAAAAAAACACTGGACTCGGACATCGGGCAATGGGTTATTTCCACCCCTGAATGCAGATGAATTGTATGAGGACCAAATTGGTGTAAAGTTTTGTTAAGAATTCGCCAATTTTCACTGATTTTCATCATTTACTGAACTCATGACAATAATCTTTTCAACCTTACAATACATTAGTTCATGTGTAAACAGTACCTTCAAACTGAATGGAATATTTTGCAAAATCAAGTCTAGAACAGTTGCCTGAAGTAAGTGGCTATATTTACAGAAGGGAGGCCAAACTCTTGATAGGTAGTACATATCATATATTCATTCTTAGTCGTTAAAATATATACGAAAGCTTTCAATGGTGACATCAATTAATCTTTAATATATATTTTTGAAGGTCACTATAAAATGGACAGACAAACACAAAGTGAATTTCATTTTCCATTTCTATTTTGCATAATTGATAGACTCATTTCTATTTTTTTAATGGAAAGTTTTCTTCCTTCATTTACAAAACTGTAGAATAAACCTTGCCGATGTTTAATAAAATGTTTCCTACATTTTCTGTCGTGAGTATTGATAAATAAATCTCTGATTGAAACAAAGTCTTACAAGTTTTGTAATTAACATAACATGAGCTATCTTTTAAAGTGGAACACCATTCCTGGTAAAAGATGTGTTTCAGTTGATCTTCATCAGCAAAACATCCAATGAAGATGAGCTTCAGTACCTGCGAATCTGTAAATACATGGATATAGAGAATATTATATGAGTGCCCGTGTCATACTATGTTTACGACACGAGTGCCTAAATGTTGGTATTTCCCGAGCAAGAGCGAGGGATATGCCGATATTTAGGCACGAGTGTCGTAAACATAGTATGATATGGGCACTCATATAATATTCTGTTTATTACCGAAGTCGTCAAATTGAGGAAAATAAACCCAAATCTACTTTCTAACACAGGCTGGCTACCCGCCGTTGCCGCATGTAGAATGTAACGTCATAGAAGGAATGTGACATCATAGCCTTGTTCATGACGTCACATAATCATGACAAAGTGACATTTTTCCCAAGGGCATCGTATGAAAAATATCACCCCAATATGTGCGCCCTCGTAGGTAATAAAAAGCATTACTGCCCTTCCTACAACACAGGGATGTTCCACAGAAGCATGCAGCATCTCATTGCTCTCCCACAGGGCATGTCTCTATCTGCTGGTTACACTCACACTATTTGTAGTCTCTCCATGACTTGTCTTCTTGAACCATCTGTGCTGCCACTTTCCAATCACACTCAAGAAATTGCCTGCTTTAAGTTCCAGTTGACCTTTTTGTTTTCTTGAATATTTTCTGATTGAGTCAACATCTCCTCAGTCTGCCCATCATGTGATTGCATGGAGCTCCATCGCTTCAACTTTTCAGATATATATTGGGCAGGGTGAAGAAACCTTGACAATTGCCATGTTAAGATTTAGTCATTCAATTGATAAAACAAAAATCATTTTTCCTACAGAGGGAAAGGCCTGTGGAAGTGTTCACTGAGCCATATTCCATTCAGAATATTTTAATCACTGATAGGTCTATAGTTCATGACAGGTCTGTTACAATAACATGATTTTAAATTTATAAGTGTCCATCCATGAAATGTCTGTCAATATCAATTTACAAGACTTCCAGGTCACATTGGCCATTAGTCCTGAGGAATGTGTGGATTTATGAAAACAAGACCAATCCACATGTTGAGCCAAATGGCCAGCTTCTGCTTTTCTCTAAAGGGGAAGTAACTCTCATTTGTTCCCATTACCACTGGCTATGTTAACATTCCAGCAGGTCATTGGTTCAAATCCCATGTTGAAAAGTTACAAGTTGGCTGGCATTTTCATCAATGTGAAATTACTTTTTCATGATCAATTTTGCAATACATTTGGTTCTGGTGAATTTACTGTTGGCAGGTTAACATTACTTTTGACTAAAAATATTTTGAAACTGACTGAAGGGATAAAGCTGGTATAGATGATGCTAAACACCATTTTGCAATTGATATCTGTTTATGCTACTTAAATCATAAATATCCACAATTTTGTTTGTTTTTCCAATAAAAAGCAGCCATACTGTCAAGTCATTTAGAGCAAGTGGAGCAAGTTCTAAAGAACCCCAACAATTCCTATTGGATTGGTTAATTGTGGGGGCGGTGAGGTAGCCTAATGGTTAATGCATTGGCTCGTCACGCCGAAGACCCAGGTTCGAATCCCCACATGGGTACAATGTGTGAAGCCCATTTCTGGTGTCCCCCGCCGTGATGTTGCTGGAATATTGCTAAAAGCGGTGTAAAACCAAACTCAGTCAGTCAGTTAATTGGGTTGGGTCCGTCAAATGGAGCTAAAGGGACGGTGGGGTAGCCTAGTGGTTAATGTGTTCGCTCGTCACGCCAAAGACCCAGATTCAACTCCCACATGGGTACAATGTATGAAGCCCATTTCTGGTGTCTCCCGCTGTGATATTGCTGTAATATTGCTAAAAGTGGCGTAAAACTCAACTCACTCACTTAGACACTAAAGCACTAAACGAAGCAAGTCTATCAAAATTACATCTATTCAGAGACTAAACGTTGGTCTAAGTGTGTTCATTTGCCACAAGCCAATAATAACTCTTTATTCATTTTCATGGGATTTGTTTTCTCAAAGCAGGTTCCTTCAACCACTGAATTTGAGCGGGACAATAAACAGTTCCATTTTCATTCCCTTGTCATTTCCCTACTTTTATGATCAGCATTAATCTTGTATTTTAGCCCAAGCCATGTTTCATTTTCATTCTATTTCACAGAACGACCACTATCTGCCTGGTTTAAGATGCTGTGAGAATCGAAAATATTGTCCATGTGTAATTCAGAAATCACAAACTGTTACATTGATATTTTCTACTTATACATGGGGGTATGGGTGGCTCTGTTATCCAAGGTACGAGAATTTGTTGTACAGAGTTATGCCCCTAAGCAAGCCAGAAACCTATGATCATCAGTACAAATCCTGGGTGAGTGAGTGAGTTGAGTTTTACTCCGCACTCAGCAATATTCCAGCTGTATGGCGGTGGTCTGTAAAGTCCGGACCAGACAATCCATTGATCAACAGCATGAGCATCGATCTGTGTAACTGGGAACTGATGACATGTGTCAACCAAGCCAGCGAACCTGACCACCCGATCCCGTTAGTCGCCTCTTACGACAAGCATGGGTTACTGAAGGTTCATTCTAGCCCGGACCTTCACGGGTACAAATCCTGATGTTTCAGGGTTTGCCAGCATCATGCCCAAGCTTGTGGATTTCACCAAAGCTTTTAACATCTAAGGCCTGCATCACTTCAGGCTGTCCTCCTGTAGCAAACTGACACTGTGATAATCAGCTGATATACTGTTTAAAGTGGTGTAATAACAAACTCACTCACTCACTCACTCAAACATACAGTGAAACAGTGAAACCTTCTTAAACCAGACCTCGACCCATGACAACAGAGAATCATCCTCTGAGTTTCTAAGGCATCAGTCCTGACCCACACTCACTCACTCACTCACTCATTAACTGAAACATACAGCCAAACATACAGTCAAACATACAATCAAACATACAATCAAACAAACAGTCAAACAAATAGTGAAACCTCCTTAAACCAGACCTCACCCCTTTACAATAGAGAATCATGCTCTGAGTTTCCAGGGCTTCAGTCCTGCCCCTCACACACTCACTCACTCACTCACTCACTCACTCCAGAATACCCTTTTTGGGGTGGTGGGGGGTGGGTTTGGTTAAAGGTTCTATGACCATCTTATTTTTTACCAATTTTCTGATTAGTCACTCACTCACTTAAGAACACCCACTTTTTGTAAAGACTATGCTTGTTAATGTAAAACAGTCAAATGTTCTTAAATTCTTTTGAGTAGTATACATAATGGAATTTGAAGCAACCAGTTGTACTAGCCTCATCTAGCCAGATGATTGCACACAACCATCTCCCCCCCCCACCCCCACCCCCGTCTCTGTATCATCACAGAAACAGAGTGTAAGTTAGGAACTTGATTCATTTGCTGAAACTACCAAATCGCCTTGTGACCTTTAAATTTTTGCTATAAAAGTCTAAATCAAAATTAATCCTATCTCAATTCGATACAATAATGTTTCTTGAGTCATTTTACCCTTGCAAGTAAACCCATCAGGCCCCTCTTAAAAAACACTACCTGCAGTCATTCCGCACATCTGCAAGAATTAATATAGTAAGAAAGCTTCGAGATCCTGTTAAAACATTGATGAATCCATCTGTGAGCTCTGCAACTGTTCTGCGTTCACAATGTATTGTTAGAGTTCTGGAGGACTCTAAACTGATCTAAGACAGACAGATGCTCTTCACAGTGATGGTAGGTGGTGCACCATCAGTAGCCTGTCTCACAGTCCCCGAACCAAAGTTAGTCACATTTTTCCAGACCCGTCTGTTATGCAAAACCCACCAAATAAAACAAGTCTGAAGTTCTGAATCTCCCATCTCACTTTATTTTTTCAATAAGAAGAAATATTATTTGTTTCCGTCAAAATTATATCTTTTCAGAGACTTAGTGTTAGTCTACACCTTCAGCACTCACTGGCAGAGCTTGGGTCAACGACCTGACATTTAAAAGATTAGATAAGGATAATAAGATAGCTGAGAGCTCTTCATCCCGAATCAATTGTTATTAAGTTTTGTTAGCTATATGTATGAGCATATTCATTTAGAAATGTCTGGGGCTTGTCTGTTATGATTATTTATAGATTTATTTCGTCAAGAAAAATGCATGTTCTCTCACACAACCTGAGGGTCGGCTGGTGGAAGGTGTGTTAATCAATAACTTCATCCAGTTATGGGATGGGGTTCAGATTTATATGCATACAGATGATTATGATGAAGTTACACAGTGATGTGGGTTGTCGGCTGGTGTTTTGGTGATATACTGGATGACATCTTATGGTAGGTGAGGTGAAATTGGGTTTTACGTCGCGCTTGAGAATATTTCGCTCATATGACAACGAGCATGCGTGTGTATGTGCAGCTGCTTGTACTAGCCCTGACTTAAGCTGGTTTTATAGTGCTAGCCCACTGAGATACCATGCCGCAGTGAAGCATGAATACCCCACTCAGACACATTATACTGACTCCGAGCCGACCAGTCCTTGTTGTACCCATTAATGCTGAGCGCCAGGCAGGGACCAACAAGTACCATATTTTAATGTCTTTTGGTATGACACGGTCGCCATCTTATGGTACTGACATACACAAGGTGATATACACAATATATCTTATTGGAATATCTATTTTTTTGTTAGCCTGATGCACAGTCAAACTTGGATGTGTTAAATTCTTGGGTGTCGTGAACTCTCCTGTCAGTCCCTGGAAGCTCCAATTACGTTTATCATCATTTATACTTGTATATCGTGAACTGGATGTGTCAAGTTCCTGGTTGTCTTTGAACTCATGTGGGAATCTGTTATGTTGTGACTGTTGCAGTCCTCAGAAGTTCATGCAAAACAGTATTCAATTTTAAATAAAGATGAATACCTGGTAACCATGCACTGAAGAACAATTAGAAAATTTGTAGCCTGAGATTGAAGAACCATTTGTAATCTGAAATTGAAGAACAATTTGTAACCTGGAATAAAGAACATTTGTAACCCGGCATAAAAAACAATTGGTAACCCGGCATAAAGAACAATTTGTAACCTGGCATAAAGAACAATTTGTAACCTGGCATAAAGAACATTTGTAACCTGGCATAAAGAACAATTGGTAACCGGGCATTAAAGATCAATTTGTAACCCGGCATAAAAAACAATTGGTAACCCGGGCATAAAACAATTGGTAACCTGGCATAAAGAACAATTGGTAACCCAGCATAAAGAACAAATGGTAACCCGGCATAAAGAACAATTTGTAACCCGGCATAAAGAACAATTGGTAACCCGGCATAAAGAAAAGAACCTGGCATTGGTAACCTGGCATAAAGAACATTTGTAACCTGGCATAAAGAACAATTGGTAACCGGGCATTGAAGATCAATTTGTAACCCGGCATAAAAAACAATTGGTAACCCGGCATAAAGAACAATTTGTATCCTGGCATAAAGAACAATTTGTAACCTGGCATTGAAGAACAGTTTGTAATGTTACAAGCACTGACAAACAAACTGTATTTTCTGCAGAACAAATATCAGCACAACATACTTTGATTTTGATGATAATACAAAACACAAGGTGGTTCAATCATTTCACAAATGTAGCCTCCCACTGAAGAGCAGTTTGCAGAAGCATTGAAAACACATTGTAACCTACATTGAAGAACAATTTGTGACCTGGTATTGAAGAACAAAATGTAACCTCACACAAAAGAACCATTTGTAACCTTGCATTGTAGAAATAATTGTAACCTGGTATTGAAGAACATATTTCTGCACTGCATATTTTGAAATTGCTGACAATGCATGACACAAAATGGCTCCGAATTTCACAATTCTGGCTTACATACCATAAACTTACATGCCAGAAGAGTATATGCGTTGTATAATTTGTTATAATGGTTATAAATATGGATCTAGTATGAAAGTAAATATTCTAGGAATACATGTAGGAAACCCTCATAATGTAATGAGTTGTTTTCGAAAAATTTACATTTAATTTGATATTTCATGTTTTATTAATATTGATTGGTCATCAATAATTGCTGACACAAGCGAGATTGATTGATTTACT
Source organism: Haliotis rubra (assembly GCF_003918875.1). Taxonomy (NCBI): domain Eukaryota; kingdom Metazoa; phylum Mollusca; class Gastropoda; order Lepetellida; family Haliotidae; genus Haliotis; species Haliotis rubra. Next base: position 3,543,721 of record NW_025767079.1, read on the forward strand.
GATTATTCAATCAATCGTTCCAGCACTAAATGTTTATTTTATAAAACTCACAGTCAGCTGGATTGAATCCAGGATAACTAAAACTTTGTCCCAGGTCCTCACAAGTTTTACCCAAGAAGGTTTGACTGTATATGGTTTGGTATACAATCTTCTTCTCATCAGAGAAGATAAAAAAAGCCCAAAATTCAAATGAATCGATGCAAAGGCTCTTGCTGAGGAAAAAATCAGAATTCTAACACTCGTTTAGTAAAATCAGTATGCCCATACCAGTGTAATGATCTCTCCTCACTGCGGTTGATGTGGGTTTCATTTCTCAGATTTCGCACACCGAAACATTATGTTAGTTTACAGTGATCCCTGATGGTTTTTGTCAAAGTCGTTTCAAACTTATGAGGAGCACTCCAGTTTGGTGTGATGGCCAAAGCTATTAAACTGCTTGAATCGCTGAAACGAACAAGGATTTTCCCAACATTACCACCATTCACTCGATGCATAGATAGATGTTTGAATTTATTCATTTCTTTAGAGTCTTGATCTGTGGATTAGGCACAGCTATCATCTGAAAATTTGACTTTACTAACACGTTTACTGTCAGCTTTAGTTCTTTATGGCTGTGATAAAACAATCTTCCTCAGTTATGCATGGTTTTGAATTCCCAAGGGAAGAGAGCCCAGATAAGTGAAACATCAGTCAGTCAGTCAGTCAGTCAGTCAATGAGGGAGGGCCTAATGAGCAGCCACCATCAGGAGATCAGTTTAAAATATAGATGAAGCTGGCTAGTCAAGCGACATTCCACGATTGCATTGTGGGAATTTAAACACTGTAAACATTACCGTGTCGCTGTAAAATTGTGAGTCGAACTGCGACATTTTATCCATTGGAAAACATAAACATAATGTTTCAACCAGTGATGTTAGCTGAGTGAACCAACTGCAAACCAAGAAACGGGGTGCAACGGAGTAGTTTATTGTAGGAGGCTGTACAAGGCGATGACAACTGACATGTTTGGTGACATCGGTTACATTGTGACGAAACGCAAAAGTGTTGATTACGAGGGGGCAGACTAGAATGGTGCAGTGACGCCAATACATTGTGACGTAATGCAAAAAGTGCACATTATTGTCTGATAAAGAACTGTTGGCGCCTTTGATCTTTCACCGAAGCATCTTCTAAGAATGAGAAATAGACTTTGTTCATGTAAAACCTGCATGCCAGGGACTTATGACAACACCAAATGCATGGATTAAAACTGCCGAAAGATCAGGCTTTCCATGAAACTTATATCTGATATTTTGACATGAGAATTTTTTTATCAAACTGATTTTCATAAAGTTGTTGATATAGTTCCAATTTTCATACATGTCCATGAATATATATATAGTTAATTTTGTTCATGCAAAGTTTTTCTTTTGAAGTCGTTTTCACTCATTGTGGTTTTGACCATGTGAAAAGGTTAAATTAGGGAATAAATAAGGAAGCACGCAGTACTCTGTTGAGGATATGTTAGCAACATAGTATCTGCTCCTTAAAGAAGCTCACAGTGTAAAAATATTATGTTCTTATACTATTTCCATTTGTGCGTGAAATTGTAAATGAACTCCAAATTGAGCTTGTGGCGAAATGAAACCAAATCGCTTAAAGTGGTTCAGGTTCATTTGTTTACCACCTTGATTTGGAAATTTCCATCTCAGCAAAAGATCCTTTATTAATCCTTTGAAAATTACCCCTGTCACACCCTTTAGAGTGTACATGGCACTCACAAATAACTTAAGTATAATAGCATACCTTACTTATTTGCATGTGGAACTTCTCAGTTATATTCATTTTTGAGTAAAAGAAATCAGATGTGTTAATCTGAATGTGTTCTCGCTCACACTTTAGCAGCCTTGATGCTAAGTGACTGCTAATTATCACCTAATGCCACTTGTTACATAGGTGTCCTCAAATCTTCGTGTGTGGTATCAGTACAAGAGATCTGGTGTTAATGAGATTGCCTCTGTAGCCACTGCGGTTTGTTTCCAGTCAGTGTCAGTCATTGAACATGGACTTTTAGCAATATTCCTGCAATATCACGGCAGGGGACACCAGAAATGGGCTTCACACATTGTACCCATGTGGGGAATCGAACCCTGGTCTTCAGCGTGACAAGCGGACGCTTTAACCACTAGGCTACTTCCACTGGCTTGTTTCCAAGGCAAATGAGGCCCCAAGTACACCATGTTTAGCAGTCAGGAATTGACTAAAATGTGGATTAGGTGGTCATTGTCTGTCACATTCTTTTTCCTAGAAGCATTTATCATAGCTTATTTTATTACCCTTTTGTTGAGGAACAGAGATTAAAGTTATGATCTCTCCATGACTGAGTAAGAACATTGCAAAACTGTCTGGTAAAATTATTCATTTTTGTGGTCCAGATAGTCCTTAGGAAATTTGCAGGAAAAACATTGACTGTGGAGTAAAATAGTATTATCCAAAATTTTAATCAGATTTTATAAAAAGTACACATATAGTCAAAGTGCTTGAATGATTGAAGTTTCCATACTTAAACATAGGCTTACAGTGATCGTAGCATAAAGATGTCTTTGATGAAGGGACCCCAGGTGTACCATAGTATATAGTGCTGAGACATGATCATAAGTCCAAGACGTTAACACTGGTTTACAATAGTCCTAGCATTAAGATTGTTTTGTGAAATGAACCCATTTGTATACAAGGTTATAGTGCCAGGATGATCGTAACTCCTATACTTTAGTGTATTCTTATGATGGTCGTAGCACTAAGACTGCTTAGTGGAAATGGCCCCAGGTGTATATGGAGTCATAGTGCCAGGATGATCGTAACTCCTATAGTTTAGTGTATTCTTATGATGGTCGTAGCACTAAGATTGCTTAGTGGAAATGGCCCCAGGTGTATATGGAGTCAGTGCAAGGATGATCGTAACTCCTATAGTTTAGTGTATTCTTATGATGGTCGTAGCACTAAGATTGCTTAGTGGAAACAGCCCCAGGTGTATATGGAGTCATAGTGCCAGGGTGATCGTAACTCCTATAGTTTAGTGTATTCTTATGATGGTCGTAGCACTAAGACTGCTTAGTGGAAACAGCTCCAGGTGTATATGGAGTCATAGTGCCAGGATGATCGTAACTCCTATACATCTGTGTTGGCTTATGATGGTCATAGCACTAAGACTGCTTAGTGGAAACAGCCCTGGTGTATATGGAGTCAAAGTGTCAGGATGATCGTAACTTCTATACTTTAGTGTATTCTTGTGATAGTCGTAGCACTAAGACTGCTTAGTGGAAACATCCCAAAAGGTGTATATGGAGTCATAGTGCCAGGATGATCGTAACTCCTATACTTTAGTGTATTCTTATGATGGTCGTAGCACTAAGACTGCTTAGTGGAAATGGCCCCAGGTGTATATGGAGTCAGTGCCAGGATGATCGTAACTCCTATAGTTTAGTGTATTCTTATGATGGTCGTAGCAATAAGATTGCTTAGTGGAAACAGCCCCAGGTGTATATGGAGTCATAGTGCCAGGATGATTGTAACTCCTATACTTAAGAGTTGGCTTACGATGGTCGTAGCACTAAGACTGCTTAGTGGAAACAGCTCCAGGTGTATATGGAGTCATAGTGCCAGGATGATCGTAACTCCTATACATCAGTGTTGGCTTATGATGGTCATAGCACTAAGACTGCTTAGTGGAAACAGCCCTGGTGTATATGGAGTCAAAGTGTCAGGATGATCGTAACTTCTATACTTTAGTGTATTCTTGTGATAGTCGTAGCACTAAGACTGCTCAGTGGAAACATCCCAAAAGGTGTATATGGAGTCATAGTGCCAGGATGATCGTAACTCCTATACTTTAGTGTATTCTTATGATGGTCGTAGCACTAAGACTGCTTAGTGGAAATGGCCCCAGGTGTATATGGAGTCAGTGCCAGGATGATCGTAACTCCTATAGTTTAGTGTATTCTTATGATGGTCGTAGCACTAAGATTGCTTAGTGGAAATGGCCCCAGGTGTATATGGAGTCAGTGCCAGGATGATCGTAACTCCTATAGTTTAGTGTATTCTTATGATGGTCGTAGCACTAAGACTGCTTAGTGGAAACAGCCCCAGGTGTATATGGAGTCAGTGCCAGGATGATCGTAACTCCTATAGTTTAGTGTATTCTTATGATGGTCGTAGCACTAAGATTGCTTAGTGGAAACAGCCCCAGGTGTATATGGAGTCATAGTGCCAGGGTGATCGTAACTCCCACACTAAAACACAGGATAGTCGCAGACAAAGATGGTTTTGTGGGACAGGACCCAATTTCAGATTCTAGTGGCCTGAATTAAATCGCAACTGCCATACTTTAACAAAAGATTATGATTGCCATAGCACTAAAAATTACATTGTGGAATGTAGAACGAGGCCCCATGTGTATATATAAAGGTTTTAGTGATCTGAATCAAATTGTAGGCACTACAGATTGCAACTGTCATACTTTAACACAGGATTACGATAGTCATCACACTAAGATTACTTTGTAGAACAGGACCCCAGGTGTATACTTGAAAGGTTCTAGTGATCTGATTAAATTGCTAGCACTGACAGTTTGCCTGAGCTAAGTCCCCTTTTAATTGCCCTCCATCGCACATCATATTTGATATAATCTCTTGTTATCGGCATTATTGTTTGTATTCCACGTGACGCTATTCTCCCGGGTAGTTGATAGTTTGTGATCGTTTCTTGGAGGAAATCCCACTATGATTGCTATTGATCCTAATGTCTCAGTGCGATCCCATTGTGTGTTAATTTGTCTCATACAAAACCATTCGGATCTTCCAATGTCCTTATACTGAGGCTAAAAAGTAAGTTTCAACCAGGAAAGAGAGTTCATTTTGCAGTAAAATGGTCTTGGATGTCCACAATTATTGCACAAAAACTTTGGCTTATTACACTAGGCTTTCTCCCAGTGGCAAACATTCCTTTAACAGCCAACAAGGATAGTTGAAAAATTGGAATCGATGAGAAATATCTGCAATGGGTTAGTCACTAGCAGGAAGATGATGATTTGGACTTTTTAAGTCTGTGGCTAGTATCAGGTGCACGGCCGACATCCCACCTAGATTACATTGGTGAGTGCATGTACAACATGATCAATGATCTCTGAGAAAAAAGTCTTGTTGTTGGATTGAAAGCGTTGGGGCCATTGCATCAGAGCTCACCTGACCATGAACATCTAACGCCGATAGTAGTAAAAAATACCTGATTGTAATAAAGGTGCTTGGTGGAGGAGACAGACCTGGTGTTTTTACAAGAAAATGAGGGTCTAACTCAGAGGAGGATGGCTAATTTGTTCACAGTTCTTCCTAAAATCGGTTCTCTTGCGTTAATAAAATATGTTGAGATCAATCTCTTTCATTGATTTGTTAAAAGAAAATTAAATTGTCTGCCTTTGTGCGATCGTATTTTCTTACCCATATGGGACGGGTGTCGGAGGGTGAGATTGAGTACCTGATTGCCAGAGTTGTGGATATCCAAGCCTTGATGAGTGAGTGAGAGAGCGAGTATGGTTTTGCACAGCTCTTAGCAATATTCCAGCAATATCACAGAGGGGGACACCAGAAATGGGCTTCACACATTGCACCCATGTGGGGAATCAAACCCGAATTTTCAGCGTGACGAGCGAACGCTTTAACTACTAGGCTACCCCACCGCCCCTTCCAGGCTTTGATGAAGTGAGTTAGTGAGTGAGTTTTGATTTATCGTCACATCGGCAATATTTCAGCCATATCGTGACAAGAACAATTCATAAATTAAAGATAAATACATTTTGAAGATTAAAACCTGTTGGCGATGGACAGGAAAACCTCCAGATTATCACAGATAGTAAGGTAAAACAAGCATGTTATTATAAAATGATATCATTAAAGTGAACAGTACTATACATAAATGGTCTAGAGATTGCCAGCAACTAAAGGAAGATCACCACACCAGGGACCATGGGGACTCACAGTACCTTGCTACCCACATGGACCCTAGCTGGACATACACCATTCCCTCAGCTGATGGCGATAGTATTACAGTTCAGCAAAACATTAAAACATGAGTGAGCGAGTGAGTTCAGTTATATGCCGCTCTTAGCGATATTCCAGCAACATCACGGACACAAAAAAGGGGCTTCACACATTGTACCCATGTAGGGAATCGAACCCGGGTCTTCGTCATGACGAGTGAACGCTTTAATCACTAGGCTACCCCACCTACCTACTCTACGATTAAAAGCATGTAGCATGATAAAACTACTTACCTCGATTGATGCATATGATGATGATGATGATGGTGATGGTGAAGAGGAAGACTTTACTGATGCTTGTGATGATGAAGACAATAACATTGAAATGGACATGATCTTGTCAAGATGATAATGATGATGATGATGATAACAAATCTGAAAAAGATTATGAGTATGATAATGACAAAGATCATTAGACATATACATTGATAATGACAGTCATAATAACAAATGAGACTTATTTTTTAACTGTTTTTCCTCCTCAACTTTAGCTGCACATTTGTGTAAAAGAAAGATAAATCACCATTAACCATTTTATTTTGAGTTACCTGCAAGCTACCAATGAATATTGTGAATATAGAATAATGACACCATGAATGACATGTGTGCCTGTATTTCTTTCAGTATCTTTGTGCTGGATCATGGGTGCTTCACTTATAAGTAAGACTTCAAGTGCATGATGTGTTATTTTCCATAAGTATGTTGTCACTGAAGATGCAGTTATGGCAATCTGTAGATTTTATCAACACCAGCAGCACCACACTAACCTCCTTTCACAATCCAAACCCTGCTTACACTGAATTCCTGTCCACTTTCTAAACACCTACACCAGCTAAACCTGCAACCTGCCAACAACAAAACACCTGAACATCCCCACCTTCCAAAACCATCCCACACAACACCCTGCCCACCATCCAAAACCACCCAACAGAACACCCTGCCCACCATCCAAAACCACCCCGCACTCAGACCCTGCCCACCATCCAAATCCATCCGACACAGCACCTTGCCCACCATCCAAAACCACCCCACACAACACCCTGCCCACCATCGAAACCACCCCACACAACACCCGGCCCACCATCCAAACCCACCCCACACAACACCTTGCCCACCATCCAAACCCACCCTACTCAACACCCTGCCCACCATCCAAACCCACCCCACACAACACCCTGCCCACCATCCAAACCCACCCACACAACACCCTGCCCACCATCCAAACCCACCCCACACAACACCCTGCCCACCATCCAACCCCATCCCACACCCAGACCCTGCCCACCTTCCAAAACAACCCCACACAACACCCTGCCCACCATCCAAAACCACCCCACACCCAGACCCTGCCCACTATCCAAAAACCACCCTTCACCAAAGTCTGGCCCACTATCCATAACCACCCCACATCCAAGCCCTGCCCACCATCCAAAACCACCCTACACCCAAGCCCTGCCCACCATCCAAAACCACCCTTCACCCAAGCCCCGCCCACCATCCAAAACCACCCTTCACCCAAGCCCCGCCCACCATCCAAAACCACCCCACACCAAAGCCCTGCCCACCATCCAAAACCACCCTTCACCCAAGTCCGGCCCACCATCCAAAACCACTCCACATGCAAGTCCAGCCCACCATCCAAACCCACCCCACACCCAGACCCTGCCCACCATCCAAAACCACCCCACACCAAAGCCCTGCCCACCATCCAAAACCACCCTTCACCCAAGTCCGGCCCACCATCCAAAACCACCCCACATGCAAGTCCAGCTCACCATCCAAAACCACCCCACACCAAAGCCCTGCCTACCATTTAAACATCCACCCAGGCCCCACTTCAAATCCCAGCTGGTCTCAATACATTTGCCTGTACTCACTCAAATATCAGGCCAAACATCACATCTTTTTATAAATATGAAGATTAAAGTTTTCACAAGGAGACAACTCAAACGCTAAGAAAGCTTTCAAAGACTCAATTCCAAAACACATCGTGCATCATTGGTATTCTGGTGGGACAGCTTTTAAACAATTTGTCTGGAAGTCTGTTCCTGGAAGTAAGTGTGAGATCTGGCTGGGTATTGCGCCTTCAGTCCTTTGCCTCAAGTCGGATATGTGAGATGTTTTCTAAAAACACAACGTCTGACACAGCCATTTTGTCTCGATTTGATCCTGACAGACAAATAATGGTTCCTGAAGAAAGTTTTTTATTGTCGTGTGAAGTAGCAAGGAACCTTTTTTCTAATCTAATCCATGAGGACAAATAATTTTTTGTGTTTTTTTGCTGAAGTATTTATTGAGATTCAATTTATCCACCATGAGGAGATCTTGGGAGATGATCTCAGTGGAGGCACCGACAGCCAGCACATTTCTTATCCGTTTAGAAGATGTGACATTGATTTCATCCGAATTTCAGGGAATTCTTCCAGATTGCACAGAAAGTTTTGGTTGTTAAAGGTCCTATGACCCGTGAGTTTTATAATGAAAAAATGTGATTAAAATGAAGAATTAAGTATCATCTTATTTTTTTAAACAATTTTCAGTTGAGGAATCAGTGGACAAAACAGATTTGTAGAAATATATTTTAAAGTGATACCCTGAAGTTATAATTGGTTTTCAGTAATCCATGCTTGTCATGGGATCAGGTGGTCAGGCTTGCTGACTTTGTTGACAAACGTTATCGTATCTCAATTGTGTCGATCACTGGATTGTCAGGTCCAGACTCAATTATTTACTGCAGCCATATAGCAGGAATATTGCCGAGTGCAGCGTTAGACAACAAACCAACCGACCACCTGAGCAAGTGACTACGCCTCTGTTCACCCAGCAGGAAATGGTTACCCAGTAGGAGGAGATGCTAATGTGTCTGTAAACCTATTTTCACTTCACCACTTGGGTTGTATATTTCCCAGGAAGCTGAGAATGAAAATCAAGTGCCTACAGGTCCAGTGCCAAGGTCATAACAAGATATAAGGTCTTCAGCATTTATAAACTGGAATATGTCTGATACAAATTCATAATCTGAAATTATGATAATCTTTTGAGAGAATAACCACAGAATTATACCTCGAGTAAATGAATGTTTGGTGTTGGAGTAACTTTCGTACATGGGAACAGATGACCAGTGATTTCATGTTGGGTGAAGGGTGGTGGATAAAGCCTGCCTGCCTGCCTGCCTGCCTGCCTGCCTGCCTGCCTGCCTGCCTGCCTGCCTGCCTGCCTGCCTCTGCCTGCCTGCCTGCCTGCCTGCCTGCCTGCCTGCCTGCCTGCCTGCCTGCCTGCCTGCCTGCCTGCCTGCCTGCCTGCCTGCCTCTGCCTCTCTCTCTCTCTCTCTCTCTCTCTCTCTCTCTCTCTCTCTCTCTCTCTCTCTCTCTCGATCGATCGAGTACAGATAAAATTGGCATAAAACCATATTCTCTCACTCACGCCAAGCCAATGATTGCTTACTCCAGATTTCATCAATCGGGGAGTCATCGGACAAAGATTCCAGATTCAAGAGGTTTCCCTATACACAACATTGATCTTGTGTTGCCCAAAGCAAGTAGAAAGTCCAACTTTATATCAGCCCACCTAATTGCATGCTTGTTCAAGATTGTGTATTTTCCTCACTGCAGACAATAATTCTCCCACACTCTCTGTCAACACAACTTAAGGTGTGCCTTTCTGGTCCCGTTTCCATGGAAATGGATTGATATGCATTACGGGTGACAATCAACATTTGCTGAAGCCTGATATGCGAAAATGAAAAACTAGTCAAAGCCTGAAGAATAGTGCAAAGATGTCCGACTGTGTGGAGGTAAAGTTGGTCTTCAGATTCCATTGAGTTGTTTCTTTTTGTAGCTATTGATTCAAGAGCGCTGAATCCTGCTGGGAATATGAAAACCAATATGAAGTTGTGGACAATTTATTTTTTTCAATTTTAGATTGATACACAAATTATTTTGTCCATAATGAAATGACGAAGACAAGTGATTGGAATTTCGATCAGTTTCAAGTTGACACAAACAACCTTCAGGTCACAGATCTAAGGGGAGATAATTTAATGCACTAATGGTTAAGCGATATCTTCTTATGTGAGCCGTAATTGAGGGGGAATTTGTCGAGCAAGATCCTTGTTCTGTTTCATTTGAATCCGCATTTTAATGGGTTCCCAGTATCACTGTCATGTGCAAAGGATGGGACTATAGTTCCATGGGAACTCTATGGGACTTTGGTTATTAGGTTCTTACAACCCATTGTCATATCATGAGAGGCAGCTACATTTGATGATGTATGGTAGTCATGCTCTGTATTGGCTGACTTGTCATCATGCCCCATTGGTGTAGGTCAATGTTCATGCTTTCAGTCACTGGCTTGGTCCATTTATTTCGGGGGGCGGTGGGGTAGCCTATTGGTTAAAGCGTCCTCTTGTCATGCTGAAAACCCGGTTTAATTCCCCACATGGGTACAATGTGTGAGGCTCATTTCTGGTGTCCCCCAGTGATATTGCTGGAATATTGCTAAAAGCGGTGCCAAACTATACTCACTCAGTGGTCCATCACCGATTTCATAATTTAGTTCTGTACATACCAATATATGGGTTAACCTTTGCGATTCAATTTTGAAATCACCTCGTAACAATTTATTAACCATGAATCGTTTCAGTAAGACATTAAGAGTAAAGGCTTGATTGGGTTGATTTGCTAGTAGTTTGGTCCTGCATCTTGATCAGTACAAATGGCTGGTCATTTCCATAGTGACGTGTTTTTAATTGACCTGATTTATGTCCATTTATATCAGTTGTCATCTGGTGAGACGAATGCGAGTGGTTTATTGTGATTAGACTATAATGGTGTAATTGCTACAAAATTTAGTATCGCATTCAGCAGAAGGTATTATTTCTGTTCGGATTCTGTTCAGCTGCAGATTATTTTCATGATGACTGATATGAAGGGGCAGATTGATGTTATTGGACTGATGCTTGTTCGTTTAGATCACATGGCCAAATGATGATGATGAATTGAGTGTGTGCAGATTGGTTTCATCTTCAGTAGGTTATTGCTTTGTTTTTTTGCAGTTTTTACCAATATTCAAGCATTTTGACTAACCGTATGTGTGTGTATCTTACTGTCTGTCCATCCATATGTTGGTCCGTCCATCCAACCAACCATCCATCTGCCCATCTGCCCATCCATCCGTCCGACCATCCGCCTGCCCTGCCCTGCCCTGCCCTGCCCTGCCCTGCCCTGCCCTGCCCTGCCCTGCCCCTGCCCTGCCCTGCCCTGCCCTGCCCTGCCCTGCCCTGCTTACAGCAACAAAAGACCAGAAATGGGCTTCATACATCTGATAAGATTTTACTGCGGCTGGAACACACTATAGACCTTCACACACATATATATATAATTATACATCGAAAATGTTTACTGGCTTTGTGACACAAAGAAAGACCTTCACACATTGTACGTATGTAATAAATCAAACCTTGGCCTTTGATGAAAGACTGCCGCAGTGGTGTAGAGGACAGAGCATCTGTGTTCAGAGTGGAGGCTTAGTCGTTTGATCACCTGTCCACATCATTCCAAAAGATATAAAAAAATGTTTTCCCTGCTCTTATAAACCTCCAGTGACATCACTCTATTGTCTTGCCAGGTTCCCCTTTTACCGATTAAATCTCTACAGGCAGTTTCGCAGGCATGCTCCATGAAATCCCGGGGATTTCATACAGAATTGCCTGCATCCCGGGGATTTTCTGAGGAATAGCCTTTGACTTTGAATTATTTTTCTTGTTTTGAAGACTGATATAACTTGTTCTTGCTACTACTGAATACGGTTATAAAATATAACATAATTGAAAACTTCCAGCATATAGTGCCAATATCTGGTTTGAACCTGCACCCTTTGCTTAACTTGGCAGTTTTATCCATAGGCTCTGAAGGATGCTATGAAGATTGAGATTGTTTGTCCTTATGAAGCATGTGTCCCCCACAGGACAGGAGTGCTGCACCATGCCTTTGCTATACTAGCGCGGTGAAAAGGCAATGTGCCAGTCGCATCCCAGTTGATTTCAACAGTTAATACCAAATAATAAAATTATATCCAAAGGATAATCTTTGGTCGGTTCATAAGTTGGATCAAAACCTCCTCCTCAGATTTGATCCTTTACATTGCATTATGCCATGGCTCACCAAGCATTAAGTGAGTGAGTAAGTGAGTTTATTTTTAAGCCGCTTTTAGCAATATTCCAGCAATATCATGGCGGGGGACACCAGAAAGGGGTTTTACACATTGTACCCATGTGGAGAATCGAACCCAGGTCTTCTGTGATATTGTCAGGCTTACTGAACATAAGTAATGTCTGACAGTCCACAATGGTGCCACCAACACTGTCCTCTGACATTCAGGCTGGTGCCATGACCTACTTACACTTTGGAGTCGGTGTGGTCTCAACAAATACATCAGCTTCCCTCATATAGCAGTATAATGATGGAAGTGTTCGCCCCAATAGCAACATGATGATGGAAGTGTTCACCCCAATAGCAATATAATGATGGCAGTGTTCACTTCAATAGCAATATGGCGATGGAAGTGTTCACTTCAATAGCAATATAATGGAAGTGTTCACTTCAATAGCAATATAATGATGGAAGTGTTCACCCCAATAGCAATATGATGATGGAAGTGTTCACCCCAATAGCAATGCAATGATGATGGAAGTGTTCACCCCAATAGCAATATAATGATGGAAGTGTTCACCCCAATACAAATATAATGATGGAAGTGTTCACCCCAATACAATGACAGTATGAAGACAGGTTATTGTCTTGCATTGAAGTTTTGATTACCTTATTATACTTATGAATGTGTCATAATGATGGAAGAAAATTCAATAAATTTCAAACCAATGCTCTCGGAGTAATGTTATCGAAGTTGGTGCTTATGACATTAACAGTTTTCAGAAGAGCAAATAGTCATCTCACATAATGGTGAGCAATTCCAGATATATCATGTCCCTTTCTTCACACAATCATCTGTGCCTCACATCGAAAATATGAACCAATTGTTCAACCAATTCCGCACACTGTATTCTTTATTGACAAATAAAACAACTTGAGTGGACATGAGTAGAACATGGCAGAACTTCCTGGTTGCATCAAAAACTGCTAATCAAAGCCGGAATGAAGAAATCAATGCTGCGTGATGATACTCGTAACATCCACAAGAAAATTAACAAAATTGAGGGAAAAGTGGCAGTTTGTTGTTCTTGTCAAAGGGAAGGACAGAATAAAAATGTCAAACATAACATCACAATTTTACAATATGCTGGAGATTGATGATTGCGAACAATTTAACATGCTTTCCTTTGGATGGTTAACGGGGTCCAATTTATCAACATGCAACAGGAGCAGACTAGTTCCATATACAGACGCTCATAAGCCAGATATTGTCTTATATTTTTACTATTTTCTGAAAACAGTGAAATTTAAGCGTTTGTAAAACCAGACCATTTGCCACTTGCATATCTGGTCATGGTGAATACTACTGATTGTTCTATGCCCAATATGGCACAGGTGGACATTGTGTTGTCAATCCTGCATGTGATACATGTACACTGTACAGAATTTGTCACAATTTTTCTGTAAATCTATCATGGTGTTACTTGATCTGTCAGGATGTACATGTCCTTTGTCAAATCTCAATGTCACAACACAATGTCATGTTTGTGTAGTGGCCATAACATTTCCGAGTCCTGTGGTTTGAACCACAGATGTTCTGATCAACAAGGTAAGGATGTCATCTATTGGTTGACACCATGCCCTCCTACACTGACAACTGGACTTATGCCAACAGTCTCTGAAAATATATAATTTTGAAAGAAGCAAAGAACTCCATTTAAATGGAAAAGGAGCCCATAGACTAAAACGTAGACTCTGAAATGAACATATTCTACAGAAATAAAAACAGTTTCTAAATCATATTTAGTGCTTAAAGCTCAGGTCACAAATCGGTGTAGTTAAGCAGCGTCGAGCTCGGAGAGTCCTTGGATGGGTGACCGTGTTTGGCAGCTTGACTCCTGAGAGTTTCTAGGACTTGAGTCCTGCCCCACAACGAAGCACATGTGACACATGTGGTCTCACCATAGGCAAGTGAGTTTGTTCAAAATTGTCTCTGTTCACCCAGCAGGAAAATGGGTACCCGGTGGAAAAAAGTCATATGACTATAACCTTCTAGCGCCTAACAGGCAGCTTGGGTTATCCGGGGTAATAATGGCCTTGATTGTTAGCGCTATGAGCATACCTAGTGTGGAGTTTGGCGTTATATAAATGGACACATTATTATTATTAATATAATAAAATGGAGCCCAGATTCTTTCTTCATTTTCAGCCTGAAACTGTGTTCATCTGGGCTTGGTACATATTCTAGACCTGAAAATATTGAGTATATTTGTTTCACAGTCTGTAAGATATACTAGGAGAATCAGTAGGATGGGAGGTTCAGAATCTTAGGAATTCTAGCCTTGCTACATTTAAGGCTTTTGCATTGCATAGTAAGCATGGGCGGTGGTGGGGTAGCCTTGTGGTTAAAGCATTCACTTGTCATGCCAAAGACCCGGGTGTCATCTATTGGATGAATCCACGCCCTGCTACATACTCCCCATCAACAGGAGGCACATCCCAGGCCGTATAGCAGGGGACTGAGACTTATTTTGATAAAATTTAATATGAATGTGCTCAGCCTCAGTGTTGCTTCTGATCCAAAGTCAGACGCCTTGTCCACAAGACCAAAGAGGTTAACCCCTTCAGCAGGCTAACAATATGTCTATGAGATGATTCCATGCCCTGCTGCATTTGCAATCACATAGTTTGACCGTATATTTGAATGAAGAAGTAAAGAATTGTGACATATCACTTAAAGATCAGCTAAGAATTTACAGTCATGAGAACCTTCTGTTGAAGTTTGTTTTGTTTGTTTGTTTGTTTTTTGCCGCACTCAGCAATATTCCAGCTATATGGAGGCAGTGACTGTAAATAATACAGTCTGGGCCAGACAATCCAGTGATCAACAGCATGAGCATTGCTCTACACAGTTGAGATTCGATGACACATGTCAACTAACTCATCGAAGTCTGACCACTCCATCTTGTCCATCACCTCTTACGACAATCATTAGTTGCTGAAGATCAATTCTAACCCGGATCTTCATGAGTTTGTTTTAAAATGCCAGTACCATGTGTTTGGCTGCTGATACAGTTTAACAAGTGAAGACACAACGAGCTTTTCCCACCAGTTTCAAATTCATATTTATTTGTTTATGTGGTGTTTGTGAATATCTGGAAAAAGTTTCCTAACAACAACTCACGTCAATAATGGGCAGATGCATTGAGCCTTGGTAACAAACTAATTTTACTTAATTCTAAATCCCACCAACAGTTTCTTTCAAAAAAACATACAGAAAGATGTTTTGCTGGAGTAACGCAAGGCATTGATTGATGGAGTCTTAGACACCTGGAAGCAGGGCTCAGTCTCAAGAAAGTCTCCCGAGTTGTGCTGTCTTGGCTTAAAAATGTCTTCCGACACCTGATCGTTGCAGGGAGCAGGATGTAAGTCACTTACTTAGAGTTGGAAACAGGGTTGTGTTTTTTGTCACAAGCATAGAATTGAAACCAAGGATTAGAACATAGGTCATAGCCTAGTGGTAAAAGCGTTCGCTCTTCACGTCAAAGGCCAGGGTTCAAGTACCAACATGGGTACAATGTGTGAAGCCCATTTCTGGTGCCCCCACCCCCACCATGGAATATTGTTCAAAGCGGAATTAAACCATACTCACTCACTCATTTACTCAGAGCTATTTTTGCCTTTACTCAAAATGGGATTTGTTTCTGAAGATATTCAAACCTGGGTATTCTTTTGCACTGATGTTCTATATTTAATTAACCTATTTCAGTCACTTTATCAATCTGATGGTATTCAAAACATCAAGGCTTGTGGGAAGAGGCTGCTCATATTGGTGCAGGTTCTCCCTTTATCACAATGAGCATTTAGTATGTTCATAAAAATTATTATTCAGTTTATTGTTAGTTGAATAATTATGAAAACATGATTTTATTTTCATCATTGTAAATGTAAGTTGGCTTGGGAATGATTCACAGGTCATCAGCATTCATTTTGTGCATGTAATTATTGTGTGTATATTTGTGAAATTTGTATATATTCATTTTGAGGCCGTTTTTGATACAAAGAGAATTTCCTCCAGGATAATAAAGTTTCATCTTATCTTGTCTTGTCTTGTCTTGTCTTGTCTTGGTGGTGACCATCATTAAAAGCTTTAGGAAAAGCCATACTTTAAGGTAACCGTAACTCCCATACTTTAAGGTAACCGTAACTCCCATACTTTAAGGTAATCGTAACTCCCATACTTTAAGGTAACCGTAACTCCCATACTTTAAGGTAATCATAACTCCCATACTTTAAGGTAATTGTAACTCCCATACTTTAAGGTAACCGTAACTCCCATACTTTAAGGTAACCGTAACTCCCATACTTTAAGGTAATCAAAACTCCCATATTTTAAGGTAATCAAAACTCACATACTTTAGGGTAATCATAACTCCCATACTTTAAGGTAACCGTAACTCCCATACTTTAAGGTAACCATAACTCCCATACTTTAAGGTAATCGTAACACCCATACTTAAGGTAACCGTAACTCCCATACTTTAAGGTAATTGTAACTCCCATACTTTAAGGTAATGGTAACTCCCATACTTTAAGGTAATCGTAACTCCCATACTTTAAGGTAACCGTAACTCCCATACTTTAAGGTAATCGTAACTCCCATACTTTAAGGTAACCGTAACTCCCATACTTTAAGGTAATCGTAACTCCCATACTTTAAGGTAATTGTAACTCCCATACTTTAAGGTAACCGTAACTCCCATACTTTAAGGTAATCATAACTCCCACACTTTAAGGTAATCGTAACTCCCACACTTTAAGGTAATCGTAACTCCCATACTTCAAGGTAACCGTAACTCCCATACTTTAAGGTAATCAAAACTCACATACTTTAGGGTAATCATAACATAACATAATATTGGCCCGACTGGCTAGTGACTTTTCATGGGGTCATTTTGTAAATAGATAACTCTCTCCGACTTGTTAAGTTAATACACCTTTTCACAAATTTAATAAAAATGGTATTTCATGGAAGCGAGTTTAGTATTCTGTTTATTACTCTCCAACATAAATTGATAGAAACTGCCTACAGTGTGATGACTCTCAGCTTTCCGCGAGTCAAGCAAGGTCTAATACCATTGTGACAGAGGTATCAGCATTGTGACGTCATAACTGTAAACCATTATGATGTCATGCATCTAGTGGTATTACACTAGTGTAATATTGACGTAACAATATTACACTGCAGTATCTTCCACGGGAGAGTAATAAAAACCGATACACACACCCTACTTATAAAGTCTTTCTGCATACAATGAACTGATAAAAACAACAGATTAGAGCACTCCAGCTATCATTGCTAATTAATCTCATCAGCCATGTATATTTTGTTTCTGCCTCTAGGACCATTGGCTTCCTCCTATTGTCACTACATTATTACCACCATGCCTTGTTGTTGTTGTTAATCCCCTTGATTCATACCTACCTGTCGTTATTATTTAATCCCTGTTGATGTAGTACTTCACTCTTGCTTGACAATGGTATAAGAATCCATACCGAAACAGCGCATCATATATGATAAAAGAAGTTGTTATCCATAAAGAATCTTACTTTCTTATTAGTCACCACCTTCTAAATGCCAATCAAACAGATCTTTGATTGGTGTTAAGAAGAGGTACACATAAAGGAGAGACTGACTGACTGACTGAGTTTGGTTTTACGCCGCTTTTAGCAATATTCCAGCAACATCATGGCGGGGAACACCACAAATGGGCTTCACACATTGTACCCATGTGGGGATTCGAACCCGGGTCTTCGGCGTGACGAGCTAACGCTTTAACCACTAGGCTTCCCCACCGCCCCCATAAAGGAGAGAATTTGCTGGATGTCACTTCTTTATTATTGGGAATGGACCCGTGAAGATGACGGTTAGAATTGGTCTTCAGCAACTCATGCTGGTTATAAAAGGTGATTAACGGAATCGGGTTGGTTGACACATGTCATTGTATCCCAGTTGTGTCAATGCAGGGTCAGTGCTTCTGCTCATCCATTGACTTGTGAGTTGTTGTCAGGAGGATATTTTTTTCCTGAAATTCACAAATACCACATAAACAAAAAAAATGAATTGGAAACTGGTGGGAATGAGGTCATTGTGTTTTTCATTGTGTATTTCAGCAGCACACATATGAAAACAACCCCATGGAGATCTGGGTTGAAATTGGTCCTCGGCAACCCAAGCTTAGCGTAAGAGGCAACTAATGGGATTGGGTGGTCAGACTTGCTGACTTGGTTTGACACAATGTCATCATATCCCAATCGTGTAGATAGATCCTCATGCCGTTGATCACTGGATTTTCTGGTCCAAATTCAATTATTTATAGACCACCACCATAAAAACTGGAATATTGCTGAGTGCGGCGTTAAGGACCACAAGATTTTGGACTATATTCTTGTAATGAAGTAGTGAAAATATACTCCAAAACATTGTGTTTCTTGTAATAACGAAGTTAAAATGCCCCAATTATCTTGTTTACTCTGATTCTTGTTATGACCTTTCACTGAATGCCCTTGAATAAAAGATAAACACCCATTGTTTATTTCAGTATGCTGTCCCATGTTATTGATGTGAATTATTGATCAGGAATTGATCCATCAGTGTATTGCCCTTGGGTCAGACTGCTGTGTCAATAGTTTGATCAATCATTACATCCCTGTAAGAACACATCTGTTCAAAGTAACATTAAACCAATTCCACTCACTCATTAAATCAATCCCACAATTTCAGTCACTAAATTAGTCTCACATATCAATTCATTCAACCAATCCCACTCACTTATGAAAGCAAATCTCACTTATTAAACAAATCTCACTTGCCCATTAAACCAATCTCACTTAATCATTAAACCATTCTGAATCATTCATAAAACCAGTCACACTCACTCACTCACCCACTAATGTATAAACCCAATCTCACCCACATATGAAACCAAATTATTCATTAAACAAACCTCACTCACTCACTCACTCACTGAAACACTCACTCACTCCAGTTTTATGGAGCATCAAATATAAAGAGAAGCATATGACAGCTATCAGCCACAAATGTTTCAGCAATTTCCTCAGCATCGATCAGTAACCACAAGGACGACTCTTCATAATTCCATTTGTTCTATTTACAAAGACAACAATTTTTCTTTCTCTACAAGGTTAAGATCCATGACTCGTGGTTGAACAGCCCTACGTAAACATACATCTATGTTTTTAACCTTTCAGGATGGATATCGTGCTCAATTAAGGATGGCCATTGCTCTGAGAATTCAATCAGACATGCTGGTCTGGAGGAAAGGAATTGTCCTCATCAGATTAGGGGTAAGCTTGAGGGTGACCTCCCCTGAATAAATGGCTTGTGTGTTTGTCTTGCTGTGTTGAATAACAAGCCTTCTGGATAGAGTTTATCCCCTCAAGTTAGACTGAGCAGAACGGCTTTGTTACTCTGTGTAACTTTCTGTATCAATGACCATCACTGATGGCGATCATGGTGTATCAATGTTAGATTTCTATCCTGAAAGTTGGGCAGTATTGTAGGCTTTTGTTACTCATGTCAATGGCTATTACGAATCGTGGTGTATCAATGTTAGATTTCTATCCCCTAAACTTGGGCAGTATTGATGGGCTTTCTTTCCAAGTGTAACTTTCTGTATCAGCAAACATCAACAATGGCGCCAATGGTTCATCAATGTTATACTACTATCATCCAAAGTCAGACAGTATTAAAGTGCTTTGTTACACAGTTTAATGTTCTGTTCCAGTGATACACTTCAAGGGCATATATTGGTGCTATACCACACATTCTGAGTTGGAGGGATATAAAGCTATTGATCTGTCTTCCCAAGGGGTTGGTTATAAAGATATATTCATGGTGAGTGAGTTTATGTGACTGAGTGGTATATATTTGGTTGATCTGGAACATTGATTGTGCAGAAAATAGCCTGGTCTAGCAGTACCTCTTACAGTTGCAGACACCATGGGCCATCACTGTAATGGATACCCTAAACAAAGCAAGGTTTTCAACAGGATCTGAATATCCCATCTTATAGGGGCCCTCACTCAGGGAATGCCCTAAATGAAGCAAGAATTTCCAGTCTCTAAATCTCACATTTTAAAGGGCCCCTCACTGTGATGAATGCCTCAAATAAAGCAAGGCTTTCCACAGGCTCTAAATCTCCCATCTTTAGGGGCTCAATTTCAATTTAAAAGAAGCTGCTTGTTTCTTCAAAGGTTTATATTTTCAGAAATTAAAGTTAGCATTGCATTGTTCAAGGACATGTTTCTTAGTGTTGGTTTTATGTAAGCAAGTTCTATAAACATTTATCCTTCAGTACACCTATGTATTTTGATTGAGAATATATATTATTTGGGGACCTAAACAGGAAAATGTGGACCAGTGCAATTTTCCCAGCCATTCATTACAAAAAGAGCAAATGGAAGAGAAGTAAAAATAAACTTCTTTGTTTTTCTGATTCACAAATCATAACATTTTGTTGCTAGACTATTGTAATTTCTTGGTGAGTTCAAAGAGCTAGGAGAGTGAGTACCGTAAATCACTTTAATGTGCAGTGATTTAATATTGTACATCACATCATCAATGATCCAGCTGTGGAGTAATACAATTTGTTAGGAAACATGTATAACCAGTGCAGCTGCATGAAGGAATGAGACATACTCAAGCCCAGAAATGGGCTTCACACATTCTACCCATGTTGGGAATCAAACCCAGGTCTTATTGAGGTGTCCTCCCATTACGCAGACAGCCAGTTCGCAGACACCTTAAAACAACAACATTTACGGTTCAGTGAACAGATTATCTACTACCTGTTACCTACACATAATAATGGAATAGTCCAAATAAAAACACAGGAACAAACTGAAGCTATGTTATATATTTTGAAAGATGGACGAAAAGACAGTTATTTGAATTATTATTGCTGCAATATAAAAAGATTATATTTTCATAAACATTTCGGTTTAACCTTCTAGTCTAACGGGGAGTCGGCATCATCATATTGAAAACATTAGCTTAGCTATTAGAAATTGCGACACTGTTGTATCATATAAATCAAATAGACAAATGTGAACCTAAATATTATTCATATGGAATAAAGAAGTTATATGTTTTGCACACAATATTAAGATACATGACAAGTGGCACTTAGTTACGATTTATTTAGAATAAATTTTTAGAATAAGACGCATCATGTCAATGTGGCCATGGATGTGAGAATGTTTTTCATTGCTTCTTTGAATGTCCATTGTATACTACTCAAAGACACAAACTGTTACAATCTTTAGAAAGTATTGTTAAAATAATAACACTGATTGGTATTAATCGTATCTTACATGGCAATGCAGGTGTCTCATTTACTGCAAGTCAGAATGTTTTCAAATATGTACATATCTATATCTCTCCAACAAAACGTTTCTCAGTTAACTTCTGTTGTACATATGCTATTATTGGAAGGGGTCTTTTGTGTCAATAAACACAATCAAACCTCTCAATGACAAAGCTGTTTTTATATTTGATAGTAATTGACAGTAAAATCAATTTGAGAAGACAAATCATTTATCATTTAATCACAAGTTTTTTTTACCCACAATCAAACTTCTCAGTAACGAACCTGTTTCAGGCTCTACCTGCTCTACTCGCTAGACAGTGGATTGTTCCATTATACCCGTAGGTGTTACCCTAATTAACCTTCTAGTTCAGTGTCTGTCAACTGGGTGTCTGTCAATTGGGAGATAACCCTTATTGACCATGTGTAATAATATTTCTGATCACTTTCAGCCATCTTGTCTCTGTAGAAATTCAAATGTCATCAATGTTGGATTTAAGAATCCATCATGCTTTTGAAATTGAAATCAGTTAGAGATGAAAGATTTCAATTTGGTTCACTGTTGCAGTATCATCTTAAAGCCTGCATCAAAATGAGAAGTTAAATAACGATAAATGTAAAGTTGAACTACTGCGTATGTAGATCATCGCTAAACCTCAAGGCAGTAATGGCGGAAGTGTCTAGGACTTCAAACAAACTCTAGCATGGTATTTGCTTCGTAAACAGCTCAAATCTTCTAGCTTTATTCCACCTCATGTGTCAGTAAACTTAGAAGTTTGACTTTAGTCTCTACGATTCCATTGCCTTTATTGAGTCACAGGGTTAGGCTATTAACAATGTGACTCTTCACCGGGAAATTGGAAAAAACATTATTTTATTCCATATTTGGCAGTCCTTATTGACCGACTACCAGTAGAGATATATTTTTTTCAGTCATTTCTTGAAAACAGATTTTATTTTCACAGTGTTGGTTCTTCATGATATATAGCATGCCCAATGAAGATTTTTGTTCTTTAACCAAAACCTGAGGTAAAAATCAGAATTTGTTCAGGACAAATCCCCCTATGCAAGGCTTAGTATTAGCTATTTCTAGTTATGTCCAGTCATACAAGCTTAAAATATTAATCATAATTACCTGAATCAATAAATTGTTAAGTTCAGTGTGGGAATTTCTCATCACATATCTTCCTCTTTGACAAATCCATGGCCTCTAAAGTACCGAATGGGAAATGTGTAATGGAGGCACCAGTTTAAAGTGAAATGTGACCTAGTTATAAATCACTTGAGGGATACATTTTTGACCACTCACGGTATTGACCAGGATATTGACCAGGACTAAGGCAGCTGTGGTGATATCCTTAAACGCTGACTAAGCATATTAGTTGTTTTTTTCTGTTAGTGGATGTTTTTAGCCATGAAAATTGACACCCAAATTTTATTTCAGTGTGTAGTTATAGTTTTATTTGGGCATTAAATGTATTTTATCTCATTTAGTTTCATTAAATTTGTCATTTTACTCCACTGAGTAGACCTCCGTTTAAAGAACTATGTGATACATAAAATGTTTCTGTCCCATTAACTTATGACAGTGATATATGTAATTAACAATAGGTGAGATGTAGCACCTCTTTCATGTATTATTCACTGCAGTTTGTGCTGCTTGTGTACACACCCAAGGGAGTTGAGAATGAAATGAATCACACACTGATCCACTGAGTGGTTTGATCATCAGCATTATTTACTAATCTAAATGAAGGAGCGGGGTAGAATATAAGTACACATGTTGTTATTGTCATCACAATCATCGCTATAACTACCACCACCTTTGTCATCATCACCATCATCATCATCATGTTACTTATCTAAATGAAGGAATCGCGTAAAATATAAGTTCAGATGTTATTGTTGTCATCACAGTCATTGCCATCATCACCACTACCATCATCATCATCATCATCATGTTACTTATCTAAATGAAGGAATCGCATAAAATATAAGTTCACATGTTATTGTTGTCATCATAGTCATTGCCATCATCACCACTACCATCATCATCATCATCATCATGTTACTTATCTAAATGAAGGAATCGCATAAAATATAAGTTCACATGTTATTGTTGTCATCATAGTCATTGCCATCATCACCACTACCATCATCATCATCATCATCATGTTACTTATCTAAATGAAGGAATCGCGTAAAATATAAGTTCACATGTTATTGTTGTCATCATAGTCATTGCCATCATCACCACTACCATCATCATCATCATCATCATCACCATCATCATCATGTTACTTATCTAAATGAAGGAATCGCGTAAAATATAAGTTCACATGTTATTGTTGTCATCATAGTTATTGCCATCATCACCACTACCATCATCATCATCATCATCATGTTACTTATCTAAATGAAGGAATCGCGTAAAATATAAGTTCACATGTTATTGTTGTCATCATAGTCATTGCCATCATCACCACTACCATCATCATCATCATCATCATCACCATCATCATCATGTTACTTATCTAAATGAAGGAATCGCGTAAAATATAAGTTCACATGTTATTGTTGTCATCATAGTCATTGCCATCATCACCACTACCATCATCATCATCATCATGTTACTTATCTAAATGAAGGAATCGCGTAAAATATAAGTTCACATGTTATTGTTGTCATCACAGTCATTGCCATCATCACCACTACCATCATCATCATCATCATCATGTTACTTATCTAAATGAAGGAATCGCGTAAAATATAAGTTCACATGTTATTGTTGTCATCATAGTCATTGCCATCATCACCACTACCATCATCATCATCATCATCATGTTACTTATCTAAATGAAGGAATCGCGTAAAATATAAGTTCACATGTTATTGTTGTCATCATAGTCATTGCCATCATCACCACTACCATCATCATCATCATCATGTTACTTATCTAAATGAAGGAATCGCGTAAAATATAAGTTCACATGTTATTGTTGTCATCATAGTTATTGCCATCATCACCTCACCACCACCATCACCACTACCATCATCATCATCATCTCACCACCATCACCATCACCACTACCACCACCATCATCATCATGATCATCATTTACTTATTAAAGTGAATCAGTGCACTAAAGTGGGTTCAGGTGATGCTGATGCAGTCATGCTGGTTAGGCTCATCATCATCTCAAGGCCCAAATGTACCCTCTACATTCAGCCTGGGACATTTTCAACGAAACATTGAATAACCTTGCAGAGAATGCAAACACTCCCCATAAGTGCAGTCTCCTGCATTTCCCAGAGTGAGTGAGTGAGTTGGATTTTATGCTGCTTGAGTGAATGAGTCAGTCAGCCAGTCATGTGAGCAATGTCAATATATCTGCCATGTTTTTTTCTGAATTTTATCAATCACATGATTGTCCAAAGAATTATATACAGATTTTCCATGGTGCCTCCTACATATTCTGGGTCATACCAGGGAGTTTAAACCACCAAACGGATCAAGCAATGCCATTTTTCTAAAAGTCTGATTCAAGTCGTGGCATAATCTACACTTAATTCTAGTTTATATTTTGATGCAAAATCAGACAGTTTTAAGTTAGAAGTGACTGGTCCCAAGCACCAAACAAAAAGCCTTCTATTTCACTTTTCAGGCCAGCCAACTTCATCCAAGTTCTCTTGTTCATATATTAATATTGCTGAATGGGTGTAAAACAACATTTAGTCTTTACTTGAGGTG
Organism: Haliotis rubra; assembly: GCF_003918875.1. Lineage (NCBI taxonomy): Eukaryota > Metazoa > Mollusca > Gastropoda > Lepetellida > Haliotidae > Haliotis > Haliotis rubra. The sequence goes on from NW_025767079.1 coordinate 3,569,080, forward strand.
AGGTGAGGTGAAATGGAGTTTATCATCGTACTTAAGAACTATTTCGCTCATATGACGACGTGCATGTGTGTGTATATTTGCCACTGCTTGCGCTAGCCCTAACTTAAGCTGGTTTTATAGTGCTAGCTCACTGAGATACCATGACGCAGTTAAGCATGAATACCCCACTCAGACACATTGTACTGACCAGTTCTTGTTGTACCCATTAATGCCGAGCGCCAGGCAGGGGCCAACAAGTACCATATTTTAACGTCATTTGGAATGACACGACAGGAGATCAAACCTGCGACCTTTTGCTCTCCGGGCGGACACTCTAACCACTTCACCATGGAGGCGGTCAGTCAGTACTTCGAAGCTCTTGTCTACCTGTTACCAGAGACCATATAATATATTATCTAATATATGGTCTCTGCTGTTCCAATACAAGGACCAAGCAGCCTATGCTAAGGATCAGTCTGGGTAAATGAGCAGAATACTGTCACAGTACCCCAAAGCCTGACATTTTGTTCATAACGTTAATCACTGGTTTGTCTGATGGAGAATCAGTTATTGACAGGCTCCCATCATACAGTGGGAATACTGAGTGAAAGAAAATACCAAAAAAATAGAACATATCCAAACTGTTATTGAATCATGAAGTGACTCTTGAATTTTGCAATGACAAAAGCCAGCCCACTCGCACGCTGTTGCAATGAGGAATAATGAGCTGGCAACAGTAGCGAATGTGAAAATACACCTTTGTCATTGAGAGCAATCACCAGGGCAGCATGTGTGTACACACTGGAATCTATGGATAATGAATCATAATAGAGCCTGCCTGTTATTACACAGCTGTGGTAGTTTGATTATTACACAGAACGACCACAGTTCCAGACAATTGGCTATGTCTGTTATGTCAGGGCAAACTATTGCATCAGATGTCGGAGAGTCAATTATAGGGCTGGTTATGTCAGTGAGAAGGAGAAGAGCTGTTGTTTTGCACTTGTTACTTTTGTATTGTGTTGAGGGGCACATGCTACTGTTGTATTGTGTTGAGGGGCACATGCTACTGTTGTATTGTGATGAGGGGCACATGCTACTGATGTATTGTGCTGTGGGGCATATGTTTCTGTTGTAGGTTGTTTGAGGGGTGCCTGTTTCTGTTGTATTGTGATGAGGGGCTCATGCTACTGTTGTATTGTGCTGTGGGGCATATGTTTCTGTTGTAGGTTGTTTGAGGGGTGCCTTTTTCTGTTGTATTGTGATGAGGGGCACATGCTACTGTTGTATTGTGCTGAGGGGCATATGTTTCTGTTGTAGGTTGTTTGAGGGGTGCCTTTTTCTGTTGTATTGTGATGAGGGGCACATGCTACTGTTGTATTGTGCTGTGGGGCATATGTTTCTATTGTAGGTTGTTTGAGGGGTGCCTGTTTCTGTTGTATTGTACTGAGGGGCACATGCTACTGTTGTGTTGTACTGAGGGGCACATGCTACTGTTCTATTGTGCTGTGGGGCATTTGTTTCTATTGTAGGTTGTTTGAGGGGTGCCTGTTTCTGTTGTAGTGTGCTGAGGGGCACATGCTACTGTTCTATTGTGCTGTGGGGCATATGTTTCTATTGTAGGTTGTTTGAGGGGTGCCTGTTTCTGTTGTAGTGTGCTGAGGGGCACATGCTACTGTTCTATTGTGCTGTGGGGCATATGTTTCTATTGTAGGTTGTTTGAGGGGTGCCTGTTTCTGTTGTATTGTGCTGAGGGGCACATGCTACTGTTCTATTGTGCTGTGGGGCATTTGTTTCTATTGTAGGTTGTTTGAGGGGTGCCTGTTTCTGTTGTATTGTACTGAGGGGCACATGCTACTGTTGTATTGTGCTGTGGGGCATATGTTTCTGTTGTAGGTTGTTTGAGGGGTGCCTGTTTCTGTTGTATTGTGCTGAGGGGCACATGCTACTGTTGTATTGTGCTGTGGGGCATATGTTTCTGTTGTAGGTTGTTTGAGGGGTGCCTGTTTCTGTTGTATTGTGTTGAGGGGCACATGCTACTGATGTATTGTGCTGTGCGGCATATGTTTCTATTGTAGGTTGTTTGAGGGGTGCCTGTTTCTGTTGTATTGTGCTGAGGGGCACATGCTACTGTTCTATTGTGCTGTGGGGCATATGTTTCTATTGTAGGTTGTTTGAGGGGTGCCTGTTTCTGTTGTATTGTGCTGAGGGGCACATGCTACTGATGTATTGTGCTGAGGGGCATATGTTTCTGTTGTAGGTTGTTTGAGGGGTGCCTGTTTCTGTTGTACTGTGCTGCAGGACACATGCTACTGTTGTATTGTGCTGAGGGGCATATGTTTCTATTGTAGGTTGTTTGAGGGGTGCCTGTTTCTGTTGTACTGTGCTGCAGGACACATGCTACTGTTCTATTGTGCTGAGGGGCATATGTTTCTGTTGTAGGTTGTTTGAGGGGTGCCTTTTTCTGTTGTATTGTGTTGAGGGGCACATGCTACTGTTCTATTGTGCTGTGGGGCATATGTTTCTATTGTAGGTTGTTTGAGGGGTGCCTGTTTCTGTTGTACTGTGCTGCAGGACACATGCTACTGTTCTATTGTGCTGAGGGGCATATGTTTCTGTTGTAGGTTGTTTGAGGGGTGCCTTTTTCTGTTGTATTGTGTTGAGGGGCACATGCTACTGTTGTATTGTGCTGTGGGGCATATGTTTCTATTGTAGGTTGTTTGAGGGGTGCCTGTTTCTGTTGTATTGTGTTGAGGGGCACATGCTACTGTTGTATTGTGCTGTGGGGCATATGTTTCTGTTGTAGGTTGTTTGAGGGGTGCCTGTTTCTGTTGTAGTGTGCTGAGGGGCACATGCTACTGATGTATTGTGCTGAGGGGCATATGTTTCTATTATAGGTTGTTTGAGGGGTGCCTGTTTCTGTTGTATTGTGTTGAGGGGCACATGCTACTGTTGTATTGTGCTGTGGGGCATATGTTTCTATTATAGGTTGTTTGAGGGGTGCCTGTTTCTGTTGTATTGTGTTGAGGGGCACATGCTACTGATGTATTGTGCTGAGGGGCATATGTTTCTATTATAGGTTGTTTGAGGGGTGCCTGTTTCTGTTGTATTGTGTTGAGGGGCACATGCTACTGATGTATTGTGCTGAGGGGCATATGTTTCTATTATAGGTTGTTTGAGGGGTGCCTGTTTCTGTTGTATTGTGTTGGGGGGCACATGCTACTGTTGTATTGTGCTGAGGGGCACCTGTTACTGTTGTATTGTGCTGAGGGGCACCTGTGACATTTGTACTGTGCTGAGGGGCACCTGTGACATTTGTACTGTGCTGCAGGACACATGAAAAGTAGTATTTGTGAAAAGTAACACAAGATTTTAATAAATTAAAACTTAGCATCTTCCAATAATTATTAATTATTCTGCAAAATGTGTATCATACTTCAAATTTGACAGTGACACATGAACTTGCCAGTTTCCTCTACTGGAGAAAAATGAACAAGGTAATAATAAATTTTGTAACCCTGGCCCTGCTCTGTAAGCTGTTTGTTTTTGCTGATTTCTCTTCAAATTACATTAAATTTATATCACTTGGGCAAGCTGGAAAATAATTCGCTTGTGAAACTGCATTTTGTTTCATGCAATGGAAATATTTTATCAATATCACTGTTTGGACAAAGAAAAACAGTCAACATGTCGCATGTTGTACTCATGTGGGACATAAACCCAACATTACAATCATAGTTGAACACCTTAACCGCTTGGATACCCAAGCATTCAAATAATAAACTGAAGCATATGTAATATCCTTTTAACCATGCAAATTGTTTAATGTTTATAGTATTGACCCTCATTGAGTTTTGACTGTCCTTTCAAATTTGCTCAATCCATATTGGCTCCGGAAACTATTTTTCCTCTAAAATTTCCAGATTAAGGCAAATTTTATAATACAGTTTTGGTTGTTTTTTCATATTTTTGTCATGAATTTTGTTTGAATCAGGACTAAAGTGTTAGTTTTCAGTCTTCAGCATGTACGCACGAAGTATCTGACTATCAATTCTGACATCCAGGGTCTTTTGCGAAAGACATTATCTACCCGAAAGGTTCCATTTTATAATTGATCTTCAGCAACCCATGCTAGGCGTAAGGGAAGACTAACGGGATCGGGTGGTCAGTCTCGCATTGTTTCCCAATTGCGTAGAACAGTGCCCATGACGTCAGTCACTGGTTTGTCTGGTCCAAATACGATTATTTATAGACTGTCGTCATATAGCTGTTGCTGAGTGCAGCACTAAACAAACAATACTGACTGTTTAAAAAGCTGGCCAAAGTTGTCAACTAAATATCCATGTGCACGAGCACCATTTATAATTTTGGCCTGTAAGATAGAAAAAGAAGACATAAAATAAACTCTGACAATTGTTAAATCACCTTAGGTGAGTGAGTTTGTTCAAAATTGCCTCCGTTCACCCAGCCGAAAATGGGTACCGAGTGGGATAAGTCATGTGACTATTACCTTCTAGCGTCTGACAGGCAGCTTAGGCTATCTGGGGTAATAATGGGTTTGCGCTTTGAACATGCACAAGTGTGTAGAAACAGGCGATTTATAAAATGACCATTATTATTATTATTATTATTATTATTAAATGTATCGTTTAGCAAATATACCACATATACATATAAAAAGCAAGATAGATGGTCTGTAGAAACATGAAAAAATCATGGGTCAATTCATGTCTTTCTAACAGTTCATAATACATCTTCTCGTGACCGGACATCCACCTATATTGTCCCTGACCCCAGTCATCATGAACACGTTATATAAATGATGAGCTTATTTAAGATAACAACTGCATTATGACTATGCACTGTGTGTTCCTGCCAGTAATATTATTTGTTTCATCAGCACTCGACCTTTCGCAGGACATATCAATCCATATCTGACAACGTGAATGTTGGGAGTATTATGTTCCTGATACAAGGTTCATCAAGGGATGAAAGTGTCATTACATGTCTGTCCATCCTTTGCTCATCAACGTCTCCCTATGAAGGTAATAACAAGAGATTTCTAAGTTAATTATTCACCAAGAAGTGTTAACACCATTGATTCAGCAAATATTTATTGAATTTTATTTATTTTTCGTTTTTATTTTCTTTCACATTTTTTGTGTGCGATATTGAGATATCTAAATCATATTTCATTTTTGTTTAAAACATAAAAATGGTAAGACCCAAGCGTCAAGGTCAGCCATTAAATTGGAAAGAGAAAAAATACAAAAAAGTGGGAGAGGCAGTGGTTTTGTAAAACAGTAAAGGAAAAGAATGAACATTGGTAAAGAACGTAAGTAATATTTGAATGTGTTTTAACACATTTTAAGTAATTTTTTACACTTTTGTAATTAACTAGGCTTAATGTACATTTCTAATGCTGTTTGGAAATCATGTGCCCTTCTATTACCTGTTGTTTGTATTGAACAAACTGATGGGGTGTTTCTTTTGAAATTCAGTAATATTTTAGTAGTTTCACCAAAAGCTAAAAAGGAATTGAAAATTTGTGCAAACGAAACTTAGGTCTATATTGCAACAATGTTACACGGTATTACATGTTATATTCATTATTGAAAACAACTCCACATTTTAAAATAATATAAAAGAAGAAGAAAATTTCAATTGGTTTTATGAATACCATTTACATAATCTATTGACTGCTTTGCTAAGTGAACTACATTACTTAGTCACAATGTTTTATTTCACCCAAATATAAATAAAACCACTTTTAGATTATTTCATTTTTCTCTATTTATCAGTTTCTGGAACACCAATATAGTCACAGCAAAGCCAATAATTAAACACTGTAATTGTTACAATTCCTCTACCACAATTACATATTATTGCTATAAATCTCATATTTTGGCTGCAGTCACACTGAAATTAAACCTTTAGATGTTCAAGAGAAGTCCTACTCACTGCCAACTACACAGATTATAAATTAGTGATTAAATCCAGCAAAGTAATCAGTGTTTTTGACTGTTCAGAACAAATTTGGGTAAAAACTGATTTAGATGTCCATTTATCAACAGCAAGGTAGGGCACAGCTTCCAACCATTGCCACGGTAACTAATTACATTCATGTAAGAATTATTACACTCAAGCCTGAATAAATCAGCTGCAGCTAATGGAAACACATAGAGACTCTGATAACTGGTGACATTTATGGTATATTTCAAAGAATCACAGAATGAGGCGTCATGACGTTCTTTACAGTAATAACCAGACTCTTCATCGTCTACAAGAATGAAGCGCCTGCCATGCATGTAAGGGCAATGTGATTGTGTAAGAATATATCTCACAACGCGACTGACTCCAGGGTGGTACAGCATCAGTCTATTCCAAGAATGTGGTTTGGCGTTCCAAGAGTTATATATTTGGAACCCTAATATGTGGAAATTGCAAAAAATATATTTAGCCTGTCTTTCGAAATATCAGAGTTTCTGCAAATAATGTATGAAGCTTTGTATGGATGGGACACGTGAAATAGTATTTGGGAAGAATAGAATTCTTGAACTGCAGTAAAAGGGAGTTAGTGAGTGAGAGTTTGGTTTTACGCCTTTTTTAGCAATATTCCAACACTATCACGGTGGGGAACCCCAGAAATGAGTGAGTGAGTTTGGTTTTACACTGCTGTCTAAGCAATATTCCAGTAATATCACGGCACGGGGACACCAGAAATGGGCTTCACACATTGTACCCATGTGGGGAATCAAACCTGGGTCTTCATCGTTATGAGCGAAAGCTTCGGGCTCAGGGAACATAAACAAACATCGAGGGTACATCAACCCATGCCCCCCTCGTGACCAGTGAACAACTTATAATATCTGGACCCGGCAATCGGATCACAATACTACCTCATCAGTACACAATGCCATTTAGAAAGTGGTCAAATTAACATATGTTATATTTGGGATTACACTTTCCCAGTAAAGTACAGTATCTAGTGGGTTAGGTGGCTGACTTTGTGTGCTGGCGATTTGGTGGTCTGACAGGGTGTGGACTCAACCCTACAAAAGTACTAGAATTTGTACTTTACTGAGAAAGTGTAATCCCAAATATAACATGTGTTACCCCATCAGGATCGAATCCTGTAACAGAATTTGTAAGGATCATGAACATGTGTGGATAAGTACTGCTGCGGGGAAGGTAGGTAGATAAACACATGGTGTTTGTTAGTAACTGTTAATGGATGCAAGCACCTGCTGATTGCACCGACACAGTCTAAGTAAACTTAGGCACAGTATTATTTGTTACACTGCTATACTGAGTCTAACAAAACCTAGTAGAAGGTCGCGTCAGCTAACCTTTGAGCGACCTATGACCGTCCAATCAAACGGAGACGGCTGAACGGATTTACCAATCAGACTACTTGTTAGGGTTCGTCGGGACTAACAAAACGGTTTTGGGATTTTCTCTTCCCTGGTCGTTGACACTGATCTATTAACAAGATATTTGACCTGTAGTATATAGGCTTAAAGGTTTCTAATGACATGGTTACTATTTGTTTATATTTTCGCAAGATGACATCCTTGAATATTGACAAAAACACTATTTTCAGCGACTGTTTACTCATTGCGTGTATTGCTCAGAAGCGATCATGCGGAAAATAGCATTCGGAATCGTTTGAGCTTTTGAGGTAAAGGTTCAAACGGTAATGTTAACTTTCGTGATTTGGTAAGCTGTGTTCTGATTGGTCAGTCCAAAAGGTTAGATGACGCGACCTTCTACTAGGTTTTGTTAGACTCAGTATAGCAGTGTAACGAATAATACGGAGCCTAAGTTTACTTAGACTGCTACCTGCATCACATTTAACAAGCAGTTGAAGACCAACATCACTTTATGACAATTCCCCAAAGGAGCCATGGTTAATCGTTTCATATGTTACAGCTTTAACCCCCTGGATGCCACAGGGACATATATGTCCTTCCCCTTCAACCCTCAATTTCAAGTCGAATAAAAATTAAAATATCCCACGCACACAAATACACTTCACAGTTTCGAATTCTGCGGGAAATTCCCTGTTTCTTGATACCATCCACTATTATTTTAAACAAAGCTCAAGTGCTGAAAATGACCTTACAAAATAGGCTTCATCTAAAATGGCGACATTTTTTACACAGTATGAAATCGCGATTCACAGCGTTATTTGCTGTATGTTTTGAAATGTGAAAATCGGATAATTACTGTGAGTATTGAATTTCAAAAATAACATATTTATGATCACTGATATCAGTTTTACATGAAATCGCTAATTATAATTCTGAAACGTTGCCGATGAATCTAGAATCGGTTGGGATGTTTTCGAAAATGCACTTACACTAACGCCAGAGAGCTTTCACCATATTGATAGTGTTTACAAAATCACGCTTCGCTGAAGGCCGGTATTGAGACGCCTATTACATCAATGCATATTTCATATTCAGCTTCGAAAAATGCATCACTGAATTCCCCATACATTTAAGAATCAATTTGAAACTGGTCTGTGTCACCAATAATAACTGTCTAGATAAAATGAGACGAAACATATTGGGTGAAAACTAACGCTGTGCTTGAAAGACTGGCGTTTGTGTGAAATGTAAACAAAGACAAATTCGATTTTACACTGCGTAGCATTTTCTGAAATTTTTCAACATTCATCCGCCTATTCATTGCTTGCAATGGCTCAATACCTTTAGAATATACATGGAAAGAGTATCGTAGCAAGAAATAGGAAATTATAAATAGATACAATGCAATGATTTGATAATTCATAAGAAATTGTCAAAGTTTCCGCAGCGTGACGCCATGACTGACGTTTCAAATCACGAGAACGACAACGGTAATTATCTGCATTTCTGTCCTTTCTCTTCACGTGATAGTGAAAAGATAAAAACATATAACAATACACAGATAGTCAGAATCATTCTGATTGCTTACATCTCATATTTATGTACAAACGATCCCTGAATCAGTGGAAGGGTCCTCGCGAAAATCCTGTGTACCCTTGTCAGCAAAGCCGCCATTTTGTAAGAAATCGGTCAGCGGTAGTGATGTCACACGTCAACATTGTTGTACATATTAGGCAATTTCTTTGAGGTGAAGGTCGGTTGAACAAGAGTAAACACAATCGCCATATCCTTCGATTACACTGTCAGTATTATGATGTATATTTTATGCGATAGTTCGGATACTTTTTCATGAAACTGACTTCAGTATCTACATTTAGCCTTGTTCAATATCATATCATACATGCATATAGGGTTTACGGTGTTTTATTCTTTGAAAGTTTTGATTGTTTGAATCATATTTACATAAGAAAGTGACATATTTATTGCAATACACCATATTTTAAACCTTTACACAAGTGTTAGAAGATCAAACGTAGCCATAACTGCAATTACTTTAGTTCCTATGATGTACAATATTCAATTTATTTGGACTAATATTGCAATTTCATATGAACAGGTTAATGAACGGTGATATGATTCAACCTTATACGCTAAAACTGATAATATTAATGACAATTATTTATATGTGGTATGAAATGTACATGCACACATATTTAAAGGAATTGTCTTGTTCATTGCATAATTTTGTGTCGTTTTATAGACAAAAGAATGATGCATATAGATCGGCAAGGTGCGTTTGTTGGCAACGCTTTTATGATTCTCTATCATTGTTTTCGATAATATATTCAATTCATATTCGATTAAATAATATTGTGATGACAGGATATCAAACTCTAACTACTCATAGGAAAATTGTTGAAAAATATATATACCATCTCATGTGTTAATTCGGACAAATCTTATATCCATATTCTAATATATAGTTCCATATATCAAAAGCTATCTTTATGCATCTGTCATTGCATAATGCATGAAGAGAAATAGCTTCATAATCATAAACAAACAAAATTTTTATCCCAAACAAAATGTTCGGGTGTTGTGAAATATTATTTTTATTTACGTTAAATTGATGCCAAACAGGTGCGCTGTGTTGGTCACAATAAGATACGCTGTCAAACTGTCTAATTGTTGATATATTCAGGACACTATTTAAATGGAAAAATCAGTCATTTTATGTTTTGTCTAAAGAGTGTAAAATTCTGACATAGAAGTCTAGACCTTTATACAATTAATGGAAATTAAGTGAGATATATACTAATCAGCATACCAATGTCGTCGCTTTCCCACGCCGCGAAAATGCATAAAACAAGCGATGACGCCAAGTAAAATGTTGTATTATTTTCAGCAATTTCGCTACATTTGAAGATATGGCTAGTACTCTGGTAATAACGATGCAAAATTAGTCAAATTACATCTACACAAACAGGAGAATATGGGAATCTAAGAACTAACTTATATATCGGATAGGGCCATTCAAATCGCTATTACGTGCTTTCAAATGTAATACGTTGTCATCTTTTCTTATAAATTGTGAAACTACCAAAGCGCATCCGCTCTCATTGGGGAACTTTGAATTGGAATAGTGAGGTTCACCAGAATATAAAATAACGAAAATATAGCGTCCCGTATCCACAACACATTTTCTCCAAGTGATCTGAGTTACATTGACCTAGTGTTACGATAACGGAGTTATGCCCCCTTATCATTATATCGTATGACCTCTCTTTCGCCAGTTTGACGTCATAGCAGAAAATCCATTTTGACATTTATTGCGAAGTCATTTTTAATGTTGAGCGTATAACGCTATGCACAAGCACATTAAACCCAATTCATATACACTTATGTCGCTCAGATATCAGGCTGTATTTTCTTCGCCACACTTTCCGTGAAGATGGCCCATTAAAAAATTAGAGTAGCACAGTGCTTTTATCGGTGCGCGATAAAAAGCGGAGAAATTTACTGTTTTTTAACGCATAACAAAAATTTGGACAACATTTAGCAAGGTCTATTTCTCAAACCGCCAGATAGTTGCACTTATATTTATACCAACGGATAGGAAATTTAATAGTCTACATTTCTGTGTAATTTTATAGCCTTACGTAGATCCAGGACCACGCGAGAGCAATTCTCGCACAACGTTCACTTTTCAAACTGTATGAAAATATGCGCCTGAAAAAAAACTCGGCAGCCAGGGGGTTAATGCTTTGTGTGATGGTTGAAAGCTTGATAAACACTTGACTCTGTTTTCTAGAAAAGCTTGTTTTGTTGGATCCACACCAAGTGCGTCTTGGATTTCTGATAATTAGAAATATGTGAGGAGAGGTGCTGAAAACTTCATACATTTCTTCAATCTGCAGTGTTATTTTACACTGACTTTATGACAAACCTTTCGTACAAACTGATCGCTTCTCACTGACGTCAAGTGATCAGCTTATCTGCACTCATGCAGCTTTAGTTGAGTATACTGATTGTCATATGTATACTACTCAAAACATGTTAAGGATAACCTGATTCTTTCGTATTACATTGTACTATGGTTAACCTGTCAGAGTACCTGGAAAAACGTTTGACGAAAGCGTAACTCATAGATAAGCTGCCCCCCTTCTACAGACTGCTTTTTTTTATCTTCAAAATTCGGCTTATAGACGGTAATATACGGTATGTTCGAGTGACTGAGTGAGTGAAAGAAGTTTTACACCGCTTTTAACAATAATTCAGCTATATTGGGGTGGAGGACACTAGAAATAGGATTCACACATTGTTACCATGTGGGGATTCAAACCTGGATCTTCAGCATGATGAGAGAATGATTTAACCACCTGGCCACCCTACAATTTGGTTAAGACTGTCCCAAAAAGGATTGAAATAAGAAATGAGTTTTGATAATTCCGGAATATTCACCAGCGATCATGAATATTGAATTGAATCCATGATTCACTGCATACACGAGTGAATCATAACAGCCCTACTATCCATATTTGATAAACACCACATATACGAGGCCAAACCAAATGTTGATGCTTCACATGAATGAAGTCTGTCAACTAAATAAGATTGGAACAAATTCAAATTTATTTCCCCAGTACTCTACCTGTGTAACAATGCGGTTTCAAGGTAAAATTGTTTGACTGGAGCTATCTTAATAGATACCCAAAACCTTGTAAATGGTGTAAGAATCTATATAAAAATGTCGCTCTATGCAGTAAAAAAGAAGTTGTCATCCATTAAGTTGTATGCTTCATTTTCAAAAAGAACAACCTGGTCCCGATTTCTCAAAACAAACTTAAGTCTGAGTTTTGACTTAAGTTAGAGTTTTTACTCAAAATGGAGAAAATGCATTTCCCAGAATGAACTGAAATCGATATTAAACTCAAACAACGTAGACAATTTGAGTTTGGTGGATAGATTACTTGAGTTGTTTGGACTTTTATATTTTTAAAATGCACTTGGGTTAAAAATTCAGCTGTTTCAAATTGTCAAACTCAGTTTATAATTTGAGTAAAAACTTAAGTTTGTTTCGAGAAATTGGGGCCTGATCATGCATACACAGAAGTTGACTTCATCTTTGGGAAGAAGGATTGCATGCATATAAGTCAGAAACAAATGAGAGCATAAGTCTCTTATAGTGTAACAATAGATCACCTGACTTACTGTGGGTCCATGTCATCCTGCTGGTACTCGGGACCAATCTGACCTGATCTAACTCATCCCGCCCCTACAACAGAAAAAATATATTTCATCTTGCCTTTCAGGTTTGAAAAGTTTGGATACTCTCCTCAAATACATCTGTTTTCTAAAGCACACGACCGCCTCCGTCGTGTAGTGGTTAGAGCGTCCGCCCGGAGAGCGGAAGGTTGAGGGTTCGATCCCCGACTGCGTCATACCAAAAGACGTTAAAATATGGTACTTGTTGGTCCCTGCCTGGCGTTTGGCATTAATAGGTACAACAAGGACTGGTCGGCTCGGAGTCAGTATAATGTGTCTGAGCGGTGTATTCATGCTTCACTGTGGCTTGGTATATCAGTGGACTAGCACTATAAAACCAGCTTCAGTCTGGGCTAGTACAAGCAGCCGCACCTACACATACACACGCATGTACGTCGTCATATGAGCGAAATTTTCTCCAGCACGACGTTAAATCCGATTTCACCTCACCTCTAAAGCACACAAATAACAAACACAAATGTGGATGGTGTAAACACTTCCTGTTTCTTGGGTTGAGTCTGAGGGAGAGAGGGAATGGTTCAGATTGACACTCTGAATATATTTTTGGATAGAATCAAATAATTCCATTTAATTTGAAAAGGAGACTAATTAAGTGAGATGTGAGATTCAGAACATGGGGAAATCTAGACTTGCTTCATTTAGAGCTTTAGCATTGCAGGGAGGGCTAGGCAGTAGGGAAATAATATGGTTGGGGGACTGTAGACAGACTAGTTCAGGGCCTGTGATAGACTAATGCTTAGTCTCTGAATATGTATAAATTTGATTGCAACAAATAAACCCATTTAAATTGAAAAGGAGTCCCAGTGAGTTGGGAGGGCTAGACAGTAGGGAAAATAATATGGTTCAAGGACTGTGAGACAGACTAGTTCAGGGCCTGTGATAGACTAATGCTTAGTCCCTGAATATGTATAATTTTGATAGCAACAAATAAACCCATTTAAATTGAAAAGTAGTCCCAGTGAGTTGGGAGGGCTAGACAGTAGGGAAAATAATATGGTTCAGGGACTGTGAGACAGACTAGGGATGCTCTGTGTACCATAGTCTGTCGTACAGACCCTGAAGCAAATATATCCAAGAAAGCCCACGCAAGTCTAGAAAATGTGGCAAGTCTAGAATTCCTCAGAAAGTCTCAGGGCTCCTTTTCATTATATTATATTTTTTTTTACTATGAACTTTTTCCAGTAGAATATGTTCATTTCAGAGACTAGTTGTTAGTCTATGTGTACCATTAACTGTAGTGTTTTCTCTTCATACTGACCTTGGTTCAATCGCCCATGGGCACAGTAAGGCTGAAACTGACACTAATGTCTCAGTGTTTACACCTGGTGAAGCTGCTTACTGTATAGTTTAATGTACACTAGAACCAAGAAATATCTTATTGAATACACTTTGTGTTGGGGTGGTGGAGTAGCCTAGTGGTTAAAGGGTTATCACACTGAAGACCCGCCTGAAGACCCGCCGTGACATTGCTGGAATATTGCTAAAAAGCATTTCCAAAGAATACCTCTGCAAGCAAGGTTAAACAAAAATACAAACTAGAAGAAACATATTTGCTTAGCCTTAATTAAATATTCCACGATTTTAATGTAAAATTAGAACCATATATCTTCTTTAACATTGTGTGCATCCAAACTTTCAAAGATTTCAAAGAGGTGTGAGTGTCGGCGGTTGTGGATCCAGCTAAACTAAATTCAGTTTTTGGACACTTTAAGGAGCATTATAGGCAGCAAATACTATATGTCACCTTTACTGAGAAAAACAGGAGTTGAGAAACAATGAAAACATGCGACAACCATCACTGACACAATTGTATTTCCTGTTCTGTACAGCATTGCTTAAAAAGAAGGGACTGATGTTTCCTCTGAGACTAAGCTTGAAACAGCATTCAGCTGTGCACACAGGTCTCTCAGATCTGAGTGAGTACAGATTTACGCAGCTTTTAACAATATTCCAGCAACATCGCGGTGAGGGACACCAGAAATGGGCTTCACACATTGTACCCATGTGGGAAATCGAACCCGGGCCTTCGGTGTGACGATCCAACGCTTTAACCACTAGCTATAGGCTACCCCGCCGCCCCCTCAGATCTGAAGTGACCTGTTGTTGTTATCCAGCTATTGTATTAATTTTCTGATGAAAGTTGAGGCATACATAAAGCGAAATTGATTATTGGATAGCATGTTTTGTAAGAGCTGCGTGACTATATTTGAATGACTGCCCTTTCTACTGTTCCCACTGCTTCAGGAGCGATGAGGCAGCTCAGTCACTGTTACGGCGTTTGCTTCTCAAGTTTAAAGCCTGAGTTCTATTCCCCACTGGGTGCAAAGAGTGAAGTCCATGTCTGATGTTCCTAACTTTGCAATGGCAGTAGGGTAGCCTTGTGTTTTAAGCATTGGCTCATCATGCTGAAGACCCAACTTTGATTCCCCACATGGGTACAGAGTGCAAAGCCAATTTCTCGTTGCCCCTGTGGTGATATTGTTGGAATATTGCTAAAAGCAACATAAAACCACTCACTCACTCACTCACTCACTCACTCACTCACTCACTCACTCACTCACTCACTCACTCACTCACTCACTCACTCACCCACCCACCCACTCATTCACTCGCTCACCAACAAACCAGTGTCTAACTTGAACACCAATATATGCTGTAAATATGCAGTTTACAGAAACTAAGCCCTTTTTTAACTCAATTTTAATGAGTCTTTTTCATCTCAATCTAAAATTATGCATACATCAACTGAAAACTATCAAATGCCCATAAAATGATCATTTATAAAATGACAGATGCAGCATACAGTGTATCATATATCCTGTCGTTGAGATAAGTATCACTGTGCAGTGGTGCTTTCAACCTTAATGGGTGCAGTATGTGAATCCTTGTGTAGTTGTCCCATGCTGGGCCATTAAACTGCTCCTATCTGTGATCACTTTACCAGAAGTAACACCATGGAGTATTGTAATCTGACTCACTGTCTCAGGTGGACTGATGGAACATTATTTACTCAGACAATAACTCTTGAACTACTCAGGATTCTCTCCCTTGTGGATTTATCAATTTTATAATTCAACAGGAGGGATATGAATAGTGTAATTTTGATTCATCATCCATCAGTTCTCATCTATTTTCAACCCAGTTGTCATTTTTATCATTATTGTCATTGTTGTCATCATCATCATCATCATCATCATCATCATCATCACCACCACCATCATCGTTGTCGTCGTCATCATCATCATCATCATCATCATCCATCAGTTCTCATCTTTTATCAACCCAGTTGTCATTTTTATCAGTATTGTAATTGTTGTCATCGTCATCATCATCATCATCATCATCATCATCATCATCATCGATCTTCACTGTCCATTAGTTCATATCTTTTGTCATCCCAGTTGCCATTGTTATCATCATAGTCATCAAGACATGAAGGTTCAAATTTCAGATTAGTTGTGTTTTTGGGTTTGTGAGCACAAAATTCATGGGTGGCTTTAGGGTTTCACGCACTTGATAAAATGACAAAGACCACCATCAGTTCCAGTTTACCAATCTGTCTCCCACTAACTCACTCACTCCATCGCATGTTCTGCAGGTTAGCTTTGTCATTAATTAAATGAATAACATATGTCAGGATATTCGTACATGGCAAACAAGGTTGAACAAAAATACAAGCAAAATTATTTGTCTATCCTCAATTATTCAGTGACATTCAATCAAAAAAATACAAGAAA
Source organism: Haliotis rubra (assembly GCF_003918875.1). Classification (NCBI taxonomy): domain Eukaryota; kingdom Metazoa; phylum Mollusca; class Gastropoda; order Lepetellida; family Haliotidae; genus Haliotis; species Haliotis rubra. The sequence goes on from NW_025767079.1 coordinate 3,585,455, forward strand.
CATACAAGTCCGTCTTGCCAGACTGACGCAACATTCAAACTGCAATTATTCTCTCATCAAAGATAATAAATGTCTATTCAAGTTAATCATCTACCATGATTTATAAAAAGAAATAAAAGCATTTACTTTCAGCATTTCTGTGTGACAAGTGCTTTGACAAAACACAATGTTAGTTTACTTAGTCATATCTACAAAGTAACACCCTGAGAGAGCTGGATACAGCATGTGTTTAATGGAACAGAAAACTAGGGAAGATATATCTAGCAAAACATATATTCTTTGGCACCTTGACTGAATCAACACTCAATCTGCTGAAAGCTGTGTTTCTGTTTATTCAAGGTTTGAAAGTTGGTATTGGATTTACATTCTGTTGTTTACTCTCTAAACATAAAATGGCAACACTGGAAAATAATCTAAACATTTTGAAGTACAGATTTCATTGGGCCTGAAGCCAAAACAGAGGTAAAACATTATATGAATGGACACCAAGTGGTCACAAACACCATGTGAATATACCTAGATCATATTGGTCTGGAGTGAGTGAGTGATTATGGTTTTATGCTGCTTTTAGCAATATTCCACCAATATCACAGCGGGGGACCCCAGAAATGGGCTTAACACATTGTACCCATGTGGGGAATCGAACCTGGGTCTTCAGTGTGATGAACAAACGCTTTAACCACCAGGCTACCCCACCACCCCTTATATTGGCCTAGAAAGTCTGGATGAGAATACAGTGTTGGATAGTTAAATAGATAATCCTTCACACCCACTATTGATGTATTTGGAATAACAAGAGCCCATTATAACCTGGTGTCAAATTTTTAAGAAAAAATATCAAACTTAATGTGACATTTGACTTTTATGCTGGCATTATCTTCATCTATGGAAATCAGCATTTTCTGAAATTAAAAAAAACTCCTGAAAACCTCCAAAATCTACATTTTTGACACTTTTAATGCCTTTGCATTTTGTACATTTGTATTGGGAAAATTAGGATACCCAATTGAGATGAACACAAGCGAGTACTTAACTCAATGACCCAAAAAGTTTTCTGTAGCTCTCAATGTTTTATTTACACCAAGTGTCCCTATAATGTTACACATCTTATTGACCGTGTCATAACAAAAGACGTTAAAATATGGTACTTGTTGGTCCCTGCCTGGCGCTCGGCATTAATAGGTACAACAAGGACTGGTCGGCTCGGAGTCAGCATAATGTGTCTGAGTGGGGTATTCATGCTTCACTGCGGCATGGTATCTCAGTGGACTAGCACTATAAAACCAGCTTCAGTCTGGGCTAGTACAAGCAGCCGCACATACACATACACATGCATGCACGTCGTCATATGAGCGAAATATTCTCCAGCAGGACGTTAAACCCAATTTCACCTCACCTCACCTTGTACAGTTGTATACAACTCAAAAAGGTTGAGGATGACTGAATTCTGTAGTAATATGAAAAAGTTGGGTGGTCCATAACTCCACTTAAATCTTATGACTTAAAACATGCACATGTTGAAACGACTTAATTCTCATGTATACGCATCTGATACAATTAAGATGACCAATATGTTGTAAGGTCAATGTTACTGAGAATACATGTATATAATACTATTGTTTCCAAATAACATACAGACACAAATATTCTATTAGATAGAAATCATCAATAATTTCTATTTGTGATATCCACATGCCTGGAAATTGCTAGAAGTGCTGTTTTGGAACTGGGCATAATTGGGTACGTTTGTCGCAGAAACAGTTGTTGATCTGACATTACCATGGTGAAATGAACAATTTTGGAAACTATCGGTTATCTGTTGAATGTCAAACGGCAAATAAGTACAATATGGAACTGATATAGATATTTCATATTAGTCTCTCAGAGGGAAAGATGGTGCTCGCTGCGAGACTATCGACAACTGTAGCACTGGCAAAAATACTGCATGCATTGTTGGAATTGGTTGAAGAAACCAGATAAAATTAGCTAAACATAGTTAAAGCCTCAACATTTCACCTCTCATTTACATTTCTTTGCACGCAGACCAAAGCAAACAAACAAGGGATAAATTGACCTTGATCTTTTCATTTTATTGATGTTGAAATACAAACTTTGCAAAATATCAAAACACTTAATGGTCTGTTTCTTTGAGATTATGTTCACAATTCTTTTATTTATATTTGTGTAAACATTTTCATTCCACATCTAATTTGTCCTTGAAGTTCTATGTTTTCTAAAGTTTTTTTCTCCCTCCGTCAGTGAAACCTCACTACCTCACTTGTACTGTGCAATATTCGCATGGATGTTCAAGATTTTCCAACATCATCTAAAAGTGAGACTTTTGGATAAAAGGACACATGGAATCTGATGCCTTACCATCTTCACTGAATATTTCTGTAATTTGTTTCTTGGAAAGAATGATGTTGTGTCAATATTGATTTGGAATATTGATTTCTGCCATTAATGTCTTAAAGATTATTTGCAAGGTTGAACAACTGGACTGAATCCTAAGCAAGATATATCATCCGCTGACCAAACTAGGGCACACACTGGCATGATTTCATTATGATGGCGTGCTTGACCAGTTTCCTTGTTTGCTAAACTGTACACAAACACTCAGAGCCACAGACCCACATGGTGCTACAGAACAGTGACAGATAGACAGACCGACAGACTCTCTCTCTCTCTCTCTCTCTCACTCTCTCTCTCTCTCTCTCTCTCTCTCTCTCTCTCTCTCTCTCTCTCTCTCTCTCTCTCTCTCTCTCTCTCTCTCTCTTTCTTTCTCTCTCTCTCTCTCTCTCTCTCTCTCTCTCTCTCTCTCTCTCTCTCTCACACACACACACACACACAGAGGCACCCACATGTAGTATGTCACAGACACAAACAAGGACATGTCAGACAGACACACATGGTGCTAGATAACAGTGACAGACAAACGGACACAGACAAACACACTCACAGACGTACGAGTCAAGATTAACCTTCCACTTAAAACTATCATCTCTAACAGAACATGGAACATTGTATATTCCCTGAACACGATTTGCAACTCTGTTTATTGAACGACTCATCCAGCATGACGTCATGCTGTTTCACCATGAGATAATAATGACGTGATTAAAAACCAAAACGTGTCATTTCGCTACCACATGCAGAAAAACACGGGACTGAAACGTATATTTAAAGTCAACTTGTGTTCCTCCTGTCTCTCTTTTACCGAAATGTTTCTTAGCCTGACGAATCCATTGTAGATAAAAAGACCATCAAACACAGGGTGTACAAAAAGTGGTCTCCGATTTATGTTGTTCACGCAGACTAGGCGAGGGCTCTAGCGGTCGGTGAATAAAGCACTGCCGTTGTATTGATTTTGTGAGCTGGGCCCATGTTCCGTACACCACCATTGTGTGTGTCAAGTGAGACCAGGCCCGTCCACCGACAGACAATGCGAAACACATATTGGGAGAGTATGGTCATGACCATGTGATATTGTAGGATCGACGAACTGGCAATTTAAAAAATAATTCTGAAATATCATTTTTTTTGGTGAATTTTTAAAAAATTTTGTTATGGTTCACTGGACTTGGGTATCTTGAAAAAGAGAGAATATGAGGTGAAACAGTAGGATATGGTTTGGCTCTTCTTTTGAAAATAAATGAGGGGCAGTGGGGAAACCACTTTGGTTAAAGCGTTGGCTCGTCACGCTGAAGACCCGGGTTCGATTCCCCACATGGGTACAATGTGTTTAGCCCATTTCTGGTGTCCCCCGCCGTGATATTGCTGGAATATTGCTAAAAGCGGCGTAAAACTAAACTCAGTCAGTCAGTCAGTCAATTTCCTGCAAGGGTACAATGTGTGAAGCCCATTTCTGGTGTCCCTTGCCATAATATTGCTGGAATATTGCAAAAAGCAGCATAAAACCCTGCTTGCTCACTCACTCACTCACCCTTTCACTCACTTTTTCACTCACTTATCACTCATTTACTTGCTCACTCACTCATTTACTCATTCATGCACTCATTTACTTACTCATTTACTCACTCACTCACTCATTTACTTACTCATTTACTCACTCACTCATTTACTAACTCACTCATTTACTCACTCATTTACTTACTCACTCATTTACTAACTCACTCACTCATTTACTCACCTCACTCAATTACTCACTCTTTTGAAAATGGGGGCGGTTGGATAGCCTAGTGGTTAAATCATCACGCCGAAGACACAGGTTAAATATCCTGCATGGGTACAATGTGTGAAGCCCATTTCTGGAGTACCTTGCCATGATATTGCTGGAATATTGCATAAAAGCAGCATAAAACCTTGCTCGCTCGCTCGCTCACTCACTCACGCACTCATTTACTCACTCACTCACTCTCTCACTCACTCATTTACTCACTCACCCACTCTTTTGAAAATGTTTTGAAGCAGTGGCCAAACAAGTATAATGTCTCTAACAAAATCCCCAAACACAACCTCCACCTCCCCTCCATGAACTGTCCCACCTAAATACCAAGATACCTTTATTTTGGTTCTGAAGTCATTGCAATGTTCTTGTTCAATTCAGCAACATGGTTCTGTCAACATTAATCTGGCAGACAGAACAAGAAAACACTTACATACGTCGTAGACCTCATGAGCATGTAGATAGATATTTATTTCAAGATATTTTTCAAATGTTGTTCGTCACAGAATGCACAATCTCTGAAGAATTGAATCATTTTACAGAGAAAGTGAGAAAACAGATTGTCGTGTTTTGGAATCAATCAATTTAATAGTCAATAAACAATTTTGAATGAAATATATAATTTGTTTCTTGAAAAGGATGATGTTCCCACCCTGGCCAAACGAGGGCAAACACTGGAGTGATTCCATTATTATTGTCTAATCAGGTTCATTCTCTAGAACTCCCAACTCAATCTTGTTATCCTTCCTCTACTCACACACATGTGCCCCCTCCCCACAAACACATGCACACACAGGCACACACAGTCCCTCCTCCTCCCCCCTGCACCCCCCACCACATGTAGCCATGATACAGCTAGGTCAAAGGTTAGAGTTCATCCGGATCACTGTTGAAAGAATGAGCTCTGGAGAAATGGTTCTCTGCACCCAGTAGCCAGTCGCACAACAGCCTCACGTAGTTGACTGACACAGGAGGATATGTCGTACATAGCGCTATATACATGTGTATACAATGATGAATGACTGGTGAATTTGTGCTACTTACCATGTTCATATGCAGTAGCAGAAACACAATCCCCGGATGCTACTCATTGTCCAGTAAGTATGAATGAAATATTCCCTATATGCTAGTGAATACAGAATGTGTTGTCGTGGCGATAGAACCTGATGCCTGTATCAAGATGGTGTCGCCTTAAGTCTGGTGCTATCTTCTCAGACCAGCCTCATGGCTATTATTTATTTTGCATATTTTTACATTTCTATAACTCTTTCCATATGCTATGTAAAAACGTTAGATATCAAAGATACATTTGTAATAATTCTTTTGAAGATTTACAGGGCATTCAAATGTTCAGTGCATATTTAAGAATATTGTGTGTACAGGATATTCAACTGTGGGGTCGTTGTCAGAGATTGAAATGTTCAGCATTATTTTACCAGAACACTGTGACACGTTCCACATGTCCCTCTAGTGCAAGAGCCCAATTTTTTCCCTGTCTAAGCGTTCATCTGTTGCATTTCATGTTCCAAACACTCCAGTGTGACCATCTCAACAGTCATGTGACCCCATTAAATTAAACCAGATATTTTGGGTTTCCACTTTTAGGCAAAATATGGATATTTTCTAAGAAATCGTTATCAAAAGTGATACTTTTGTAAATGTGTATAGAGACTTGTTTTGGTCAAGTCTGAAATTGTCAATATTGTGTAACCATATCGGTCATGTTATGAATATTCATTTGAAGCAATCTGAAGATTAAGGCATTTATCAATTTTTAGACAACTGATCAATATATTCTGCAGATGAAATTATCATTTTCTGTTTACGGTAAATTAAAAGTTTGAAAAAGGTTTTATGTCACCAGAACCTGTTAGTTTTGCATATGTCACTTTCTCAGCATTAAATCAATATTATAAAGCATTTTCAATTTTTTTTGTAAAACTCATGGATGAAGTGTTCAACAGTTTTCAGGATAAAATAAAAGTTTGGGTATGCACAGACAAAAATCAATATTATTTGCTCTTAGAGAGGTTTTGTTTATGATAAATATGGATTATATTTGAGACAAATTAGATTAAGTGAAGACGAGTGTTATAGATCCCATGAGGAAAAGAAAGACAAAACTCTGTTTATTGGTCAGGGTTAGTGCTATACAGGAATGTTTTTCCTTTAAGGAGGTCACTTGAAGTGAAATATTTGGAATGATTAATGCAAAACCTTGTGCAGATATCTGTTTGTGGCTGACAAAATGAACTGAAAATGAATATTAATTTTAAATTGTACAGACTACTACAGTTTTTAACTTTAAAGTCCTCATCTGTGTGCGGACCATCAAAGAAAGACTTTGGTTGATTTTAGGGGTACTATGGAATTAAATGTTCTCATTTCAAACATTCATTCCTCTTGAAAATGCAAAACATACAATAATGTAAATCTGTAAATAAATATATTCACACCGAATCCCCATTCAGCTGTTTACATCATAGTTTCCTCTGTGCATCAGTTTACATCACAGTTTCCTCTGTGCAGCAGTTTACATCACAGTTTCCTCTGTGCAGCAGTTTATATAATAGTTTCCTCTGTGCAGCAGCTTAAATAGCAGTTTCCTCTGTGCAGCAGTTTACATCATAGTTTCCTCTGCACAGCAGTTTATATAATAGTTTCCTCTGCACAGCAGTTTACATCATAGTTTCCTCTGTGCAGCAGTTTACATCACAGTTTCCTCTGTGCAGCAGTTTACATCATAGTTTCCTCTGTGCAGCAGTTTACATCATATAGTTTCAGTTTACATCATAGCTTTGTGCAGTCTGTGCAGCAGTTTACATCATAGTTTCCTCTGTGCAGCAGTTTACATAATAGTTTCCTCTGTGCAGCAGTTTATATAATAGTTTCCTCTGCACAGCAGTTTACATCATAGTTTCCTCTGTGCAGCAGTTTACATCAAAGTTTTCGTCTGTGCAGCAGTTTACATCATAGTTTCCTCTGTGCAGCAGTTTACATCATAGTTTCCTCTGTGCAGCAGTTTACATCATAGTTTCCTCTGTGCAGCAGTTTACATCATAGTTTCCTCTGTGCAGCAGTTTACATCATAGTTTCCTCTGTGCAGCAGTTTACAAGATAGTTTCCTCTGTGCAGCAGTTTACATTATAGTTTCCTCTGTGCAGCAGTTTATATAATAGTTTCCTCTGCATAGCTGTACTTCAGTATCATGCAGGCAATAGATGAGAGCAAAGAAATAAATGAATTAGTTACCATGACTATATGCAGGACAAGCTGGTGGACCACCTTTAGGGTTTATTAGAGATATTGCCTGCTGTTATAAATAGCCCCACAAACAAGAGCCTCATCTTGGAGATTTAGTTATTTAGTGAACGCAGCTCATGGTGAGGACCTTGACTTGACTAAACATCATTGCCAAAAACAGGAAAATGCCAAACTATATTATATATCCTGTCTGTGCTTGAGTTCACTTTAAAAAAAAAAAATGAAGACTAGAATGTAAAATTTTGGTCTTATGGGGCTCTCACAAAGATTTCTTCAAAACTGGTCTTGAGGTAGACTAGCATATAGGCTCTGAAATGAACGAATGCTACAGAAAATGGTTCCTGAAGTATATTCATGAAATGTAATAAAAATGAGCCGAGAGACTTTCTTCATTTTCAAAACTGTGTTAATCTAGACTTGCCACATATTTTAGACTTGCATGGGCTGTATTGGGTGTATTTGTTTCAGGGTCTGTATGACAGACTGGTCTTGGGGTTGGTTGATTGGTAGCTCATAAGCAGACCCGTGAAGATCCGTGTTTCTCTTCAGTAACCCATGCTTCTCGTAAGAGGCGACTAACGGGATCGGGTGGTCAGGCTCACTGATTTGGTTGACACATGCTATCATATCCCATCTGTGTACATCGATGTTCATGCTGTTGATCACTGGATTGTCTGGTTCATTTACAGAACACTGCCATATGGTTGGAATATTGCTGAGTGTGGTGTAAAAAAAACTCACTCACTCACTCATGTGAGCAGGTTGGTTACTATGGCAAATACTGTACCAGCTTGTGAACTATAAAAGGTTGTCAGGTGCTGCTGATATAGTAACCCAATGGTATGTTCGTGCTCCACGTTAGCTCAGTCTTGGACCAGTCTCCTAGCCACAGTATTAAGCTGTTCATTGATCTCCATTTCCTTGGCTTTCTGTGACAGAAATGGTGCCCATGGGATGACAATAATAACAATAAATGGATATTTGTAATTTGCTAAAGTCCATCTATTTAAGCATGCTTGATGTGCTTAGGGTGGATCAATGTGCACTTGGTTTTCTTCTCAACTCCCTAGGGAGCATACCATCAAATGTGAATATGAGGCACACAGCAAGTGGACAGTGTGTGTCACTGTCCCTGAACCACATTACTTCCACTTCCTTCTGGCCCTGTCTGCAATACAAAAGCCAGTATGACAGACTAGTCTTGAGGTTGGTTGATGGGTTGCTCATAACAGCAGGTCGCTTATTATGCAATACAAAAGCCTTACATGTAGCAAGTCTTGACTTTCTAAGATTCCGAAGCTCCCATCCTACTGATTCTACTAATATGTCTTACAGACTCAGTGAATAAACTCAATACAGCCCATGCAAGTCTAGAAAATGTAGCAAGCAAGTCTAGAAAATGTAGCAAGCCCTGACGAACACAGTTTCAGGCTGAAAATGAAGAAAAAATCTGTGCTCCTTTTTATTATATTTTATGAACATGATTTAGAAACTGTTTTATTTCTGTAGAATATGTTCATTTCAGGGTCTAGATGTTAGTCTATGGGGCTCCTTTCCATTTAAATGGAGTTCTTTATTTATTTTGTTCAAAATTATATATTTGCAGAGACTGTATTAGTCTAGTTGTTAGTGAAGCAGGACATGGAGTCATCCCACAGATGACTTCCTTACCATGTCAGCTTGCTGATGGTGTTATCCTCTTTGGTCATGTGGACAAGGCTTCATACCCCGGATCATGAAGTCTCTTTTACAAATCACGGCATGAGACGTGGAAATATATATCTACGTATCATCAAAATTAGGTGTCTTTATTCTGAAACAATGATACATGTCTGACTAGCTGCAGGTGGCCTTGGAGTCCATGTTTGTATTTCTGCCAGAGTGATGTCTAAACAAACTTACAGGATACACAGGAATCATTGCAACATTACAACAATAACACCGTGGTCCTGTTCCAGAAAGCTATCTTAGCGCTGAGATAATCAAAAGTCTCTCTTTTGGGATGAGGTTGCAATCTCTTTAAGAACCATCCATTAGATATTCTGAAGGGGGTCTGGGATATTTTTCGTTTGAATATTTTGTTCCAGAAAGATTGTGGAGAATATCAATCTGCAGTGATGTGGTTATAATAGATGTTGGTATAAACAGTGGTTCTGCTGATTTGATGTGAAGTATCAACTCACTCACTCATTCACTCACTCACTCACTGAATAGTGCTTCTGCTGATGTGATGCTACATATGAACTCACTCACTAAACAGTTATTCAAGTATGGGAAGATTGACTGACTGAGTTTGGTTTTACGCTGCTTTTGTGTGTGTTTGTTGGTTTATGATTTTAAGAGGGGGGGGGCACCCATTTTGTTCTGGGGAGGTAGGTGGGGGTCAGCAATTTTGTACACATGTTTCTAGGGGGGTCAGCAATTTTGTACATACAAATATTTTAAAATTATGCTTTAAAAATATGGAAAGGGGGAAGGGGGTCATTGACTTTGTACATGACATGCAGGGGGGTCACTTACATTGTACATAAAATTTAGGGGGGATCATTCACATTGTACATACTTCTCCATAAAAATCATTATCACCCCCCTAGCCATAAATTATGAACGGTCTCTAAAGGTGGCATGGCTATAGATATAGATTGAACTCACAATCAGCTAATCCTGGCACAACTAAGCCAGACAACTCTGGGCAGCCAAGTTGGTGCCTTTACATACCAGTCATGATATTAGTACGAACAATGGTTGATTTCAAATACCGCATCAAACAAAATCTTGGCAGATCTTGTCCTGAGAAACCAGACAGTGACAAATAAGTGAGTGAGTGAGTGGAGTATGGTTTTAAGTTGCTTTTAGCAATATTCCAGCAATTTCATAGCGGGGAACTCCAGAAATGGGCTTCACACATGTGGGCAATCGAACTCGGGTCTTTGGTGTGACAAGCGAATGCTTAGACCACTAGGCTACCCCACCACCCCTCCTGTTAAAATGAAGCAGCAGATAGAGTTCTTTTTTATATAAATAGGACCCATTCATTTTGTTATATGTGGAGTTTATAGCTCATCCACAAACTGATGACCCGCGTTATAACATACAGCTGTATTACACATTGTTCAATACTGTAGCACATGATTTTGTATTGCCAGACCTAGCATCACAGACAAATATTGAAAAGTCTCAACATCACTATCGCTTTCATTGCTTTTTCAATGAAATTGCAAGAAGACACCGTGCCTGTGCCAGAAGTGGATGTACCATATCTTTACTGGATTCCAGTCAGAACATTTCTCTGCCATCCCTAGAAGACTCCTATTGTGCCCAATCTTGGAACATTGCAACTCAAAGAAGACCTCTGAACATCATGAGCCAAATATTGCCACCACATCTATCGATCCTTGTTCACATCAATCCTCTCCTCACTGAGAAGAACTTATGCACACTCGATGACCCCAGCTATGCCATAAGGCATTGTTCCACCAATACATCAAGCAAATAAATTTCATATATTTCGCCATACAGATTGCACATCTTTGTAAACTTTGTAGCAGCCATGAAATTTACGAGTACCATGCTTGGATTTGAACTACGGACCTTTTGATCTGAAGTCGGACGCCTTGTCCTCATGACCAAAGAGGATAATTCCATCAGCAAGCTGACATGGTAAGGATGTCTGTGGGATGACTCCACACCTTGCTACATTTGTTGCTAACTTCTAAAGAAGGTAATTGTATGTTGAATGAATATGTGTTAACTTTTAACATGTTTGAAGTTGTAATTTTCTGTAGGCTTGTGCTGTGGGTCTTGTCATGTGTATTCATCAATTTGACAGGGTCTTCAATAGAGATTCTGTACTGAAAAGGTCTTGAGTATAGAATTCTTTTTGGCATGGTCTTAAATATAGCTTCTGTTTTTACAGGGTCTTCAGTACAGATTCTGTTAAGAACATGTCTTGAATATAGATTCTGCATTGAGCAGGTTTTGAATATATATTTTGTGTTGACAGGGTATTGAATATAGATTCCATATTTTTTAATAAAAAGGTCTTGAATAAAGATTCTGTATTTAAAAGGTTTTGAATATTAACAATTCTGTGTTCTGTATTTTCTGACTGCTTTTCTATCTCTCGAAAACTATAAAAAAAACACATCCAATATTTTCATGAAACAGATTTTAATAGCAGAAACACTGCTGAAATATGCAACACCTGTGATGAAAACATTTTGCACAAAACTATTTATGAGCCGTAACCTCAAAGCTATCTCCTTTCCAATGACTGAATACAGTTCTTTGCCAGTTTAATATGGCCCAAACCTTCATAAATAATTGAAAATGCCCTAAATTTTCATGTGCGAAAAAAAAGACATGCATAGGGTGGTGTTTGTATTGTCAAGTGTGACATGAAATTTGACAATGGGGAAACTTTTATATGCATGGCCTTGAACTAATGGCCTTGACAGCGTTCGAAACAGCGTCCTGAAAATAATTCAGAAGCAGCCCATAAATCTTGATGTAACTTTTTGTATTGTGTGAGTAAATTATTAGTTCATGAACGATATTATTCATGACACAATTTTCATCGATGATATTTCTGATTATCCATTTTTTTAGCCAGCCCAAGCCTTAATTCTGTCCAAACTCTGACTACTCAAATTTTTGGAGAATATAACAAGAGTTAATAATGAATCATACAACTTTATAGATAACAACTTCTTGTTTATTGTTATCCATGAAGATGTATACTTCATTATCTATCAGGGCAGTGGAGTAGCCTAGTGGTTAAAGTGTTCACTTGTCACGCTGAAGACCCAGGTTCGATTCCCACATGGGTACAATGTGTGAAGCCCATTTCTGGTGTCCCCCCGCCATGATATTGCTGGAATATTGCTAAAGGTGGTGTAAAACTAACCTCACTCACTCATTCACTCATTATTGACTCACTGACTTCTAGAATGCCAATAAAAGAATTTACAGTAGAAAGAGTCCAGAGCCCTGATCCATAATGTGTTCAAAGCATTACAAAACTATATAGTTTACCATAGGATTACAAATGACATGGAGCAGCGGGGTAGCCTAGAGGTTAAAGCGTTGGCTTGTTACGCCAAAGACCTGGGTTCAATTGCCCACACGGGTATAATATGTGAAGCCCATTTCTGGTGTCCCCCGCAGAGATATTGCTTGAATATTGCTAAAGCCGCGTAAAACCATACTCACTCATGAATGAATAACGTACTGCTACAAACACTGTGTATATTCACTCATTCACTTATGCTTATTAAAGCAAACTATGTGTATCAAAAAGGCATATACTAATCATGATCTGAGCAGATGACCAGTTCCTCTTGGAGTCCATTTCTGCGACCATTAAGCATACAATATTGTTTCTTATTTTCATGTCTGGTGTAAATGATGAGAAATACAGTTATGAATACATTCATGATGTTATAGACAAAGTGAATCTTCATAGGGCTAAGCACATAGAACAGTCAAAAAAATGTCAAAGACCACACCATTCATTTATATTACAGTACTTAATCTGTCATACCATGTCAGATAATCAATAGTAATATGAAAGAATCAAGTTGTCCTTTAGCTTTTTAGAAGTACCTAGAGAAGAGAACCGATTTGGGAAATGTTTGCATTGAGAAAGACAGCCTTTAGAATCTTTATGCATTGTAGTTTATGAGCCATCTTGAGCTGAAAGAATTTTGTTTGTTTGTGGTTTAATGCTGCACTCAGCAATATTCCAGCTATATGGTAGCAGTCTGTAAATAATCAAGTTTGGACAAGACAATCCAGTGATCAACAGCATGAGTGTTTACGCAATTGAGATACGATGACATGTGTCAACCAAGTTAGCGAGCCTGACCACTGGATCCCGTTAGTCACCTCTTACGACAGCATGGGTTACTAAAGATCTTTTTTTTTTTCAATCTGTATCTTCACGTGTTCATTCGTCTTAGAACACACTTCATCAATCCTGCTTTTACATGATGCAGAAATGTCTGTCCAGTGCACACAAATGTATAGAATGGATGAAGTAAAAATATGCATTGCATCCTGTGGGATGCACAATAGTGTATAATATTACAAATTCTTTTCAAGAATCTGTTTATAATAAACTTATAATGACATCTTACAGTACAGTAAACTACACAATTTCATGACTTTACAAGACCCTCATAACTCCTGTAAGGACAAATGAAATTAGGAGATAAACATCATGTGTTGGCCAATTTCCGGGTGTTATTGAGTATTTGAAGCACGGGAATTCATTTGGAACCGACGACGGCGTCAAATACTCACTAACACCCGGAAATTGGCCAACACATGATGTTTATCGACATTGTATACACAAAAGTAAACCAAAAGGTCCACACACGTTTTCGTGTCTGCACTCATAGACACAGAGTACGGGTACAGCACTGCAATGTCAACAGCCGTTTCGGCTGTCTCCCATGGTAGCATCTGGAACTGCTCATTTGTGACGTCATTCGGACTTTACGTCACAATATGATTTGAATGACGTCATCTCAGCTGATGACGTAACAATACAATGGTGTGAGCAATGTTTGTATGTATTAATACGCAGCGAATTTCCGGGAATCGAATACCATTTGATCATGTTTATCAACCTATCAGATTAAAGAACACAGTGACTTTTGGTTTACAATTAGTATTGGGGGGCCTCCGGACCCCAAGTTAAAGGTAAAAAGCCTGCTACACCTGGTACCATAGACTAACACAGAATTTCTCACTGAGTCTCTGAATATATATAATTTTGATAGAAACCAACGATTCCTAATAACAGAAGATTCAGCCTGAAACTGAGGAAATCTCGACTTTATTTGGAGTTGCATGTTAGAAGCTGGAAAGTACAATATAGACAAACTTTAGGCATGGATAACAACTACTAGTACTTTATTTTGTGAGTGTTTTGATACAGATTTTTGAAACATTGAACAGCAGGAATCAAGACTTGCTTCATTTAGGGCTTTCGCATTGAAAGGGCCAGGCAGAAGGTAAAATACATGTGTAATCCGGTTCAGGGATAGTCTGTCTCACAGTCCCTGAACCACATTAATTTCCCTACTGCCAAGCCCTCTCTGCGGTGCTAAAGCCCTAAATAAAGCAAGTCTAGATTTCCTCAGGTTCTGAATCTCTGGTCTCCCTTTTCAATATAAATTGGCTTGTTTGTTACTATCAAAATTATATATATTCAGAGAATAAGCCTTAGTCCAAAATTAGGGACTGTGAGACAGACTACTTGTACCAGTGCTTCAGTGGAGAGCAGGACCAAAGCCCTAGAAACTCTCAGGAGTCAATCAGTCTAATTACTCTCCATGGCCAATGTTGCTTAACCTCATCTGAATTCCAGCTCTGCACTGTTCACTGAACAGAGAATGCACATGCCCTGCATGCTATGGTTCAGGACATGCGAACATCTGGAAGAACACAGTGTTCATGTGGTAACTCAGGAGTTCAAAAATCCCATCACCCGACACCCGGGACAAGTCAGTTTTCATTTCGGGCAATCAAATAATGGTATCTTACTTGTCCGTGGGCTACTAGATAATTTGTACTTATGGTTTAAAACTGCAAATAAACTTGGATGTAATTTCATATCTGCTCAAAATAAAGCTATTAATTTTTGCAATGATAATAAAGTAGAGTTATCCTTCTTTGCTATTTATCACTTTTCAATAAATAGTCCAGTAAATATTAACATCAAATACCATGTTTCTTCTTTCATAATTACATCATCATGATTATTTCATAAAATCAGGGCAAGTGGAAAACTAGTCAGGATAAGTTACTTTCTTTAAGTCCCTGGCTAACTGCACAGGTATCAGTGGTTGTAAAAATGAGATATTCTATGTAGATATTTCCAAAATTGAAATGGAAATTCAGGTGTACAAAAGTATTGAAGGCTAATACTTTATAGTGCTTAACAATTTTCAGGGCCTCCTTTCACAAAGCACGAAGGTTATCGTAAGTCACTAAGGTAACCTAAGTTCAGTGTTAAAGAATTGGAGTTAAGGTTAACCATAGTAAAGATTGCTTCTGCTGTATGTGGCAATATTACACTTTATGTTGTAAACCGGATGTCAGGAAACAGGTGTAAACAAAAATATTTCAACATATAGGTATTGTGTGTGGGAAGACATGTAAACAAGCTGAAAAAAGTCTTAAAGAATGTAGTACAAAGTAGTTTCAGAAGATAAACACTTGAAAACTACTCCCAGCAGGGTCCCTCCTTCAGCAGCTCCACACAGTGCAACTCAGTCAACAGCTCCTTACAGGGTCAGACAGCAGTTCCTCCACAGGGTCAGACAGTCATCCAAAGATACAGCCTTGTCCATCAGATGCACATGTGGCAGACATTAACTCTGGAATGCAGCTTATTGCATGTGCATTTCCTTGTTGGGGAATTCCATTCAGAAGATTAACATTTACAACTGACATTCTTCACATGTTCCATTTCATGTCCATTTCTAAGGCTTCTGATAGGTTTGCGATATTTATTGTGAGTACAAATGTTTAATGTCAATTACAGATGCCTTGTTCTGGTTGAAAGTGTCCCAAATATTTTTGCAATTCTTCATCCCTCTTAGCATCCCAGCTTACCTCCACAGTACCTCGAGTTGCTTTTAGTGTTTTCCTTCTAAGCAAAACTTTTCATTTGAAATAAAATGTTTTAATGTTAAATTTACTGTAAGATTTACATTGAGTTTAAATATACATGTATTTAGTTCCGGAAATATAGTTATTATTTTTTTAAATATATATCTAAAAAATAACAGTTAAACTTATGTTAACCTACATTTAGTTCTGGAAAAAATTTATCTGTTTTGAAAATATATATCTACAAAATGACAATTACATTTAAGTTAAACTATATTCAGTTCAAGAAAAATAGTAATCTTGTTTGAAAATATACGTTAACAACTACATTTAACGCCAAAATTAAACGCCACTATTTCATTTAAGCTAGACTACATTTTATTCCAAAAGTAAACTTATTAAATATGAAAATGTAAATCAACAAATATAAAATATAATCCAAATGGAACTGGGAATAATTCTTAAGTTTAGAGTATAGCTGAGGCAATCAGGAATTGCCAACTATTTCTAAACTTGAGTTGGATTCCCATCTACGTGTTTCCTCCAGGATGCTAGTGACAGACTACAATGAAGACTGTCGGCAAGCTTGCTCGCCGCGTTTGGAAGTCTCAGTGAATGATGAGGATGGATCTTGAGATCCTTTGATCTGCAAGTTGATACATTGTATGAGCTGTTATCAACCCATTCCAAGAATTTCAGGAGCCAATCAATTGGAAACGTGATGATCTCAATGGAAGGTTGGAAACAAATTGAAAATCAATAGTCACAGTTCTTGGATGAGTGAGTGGTCTGGGTTTTAATCCTCATTTGAAGAGTGTTTCACTTATCTGGACTGTCTGGGGGAAAAATTAAAGTGGGAAAAAAAGACACTTAAGAACGAAAGAGTTCAATATTGGTTTCATTTAAGCAGATATAAATGTAAAAACCAGCCTTAACACTGAGTAATCCGTGTTACACATTTATGCAAAGAAAATGTGTACCCTGTTGGATAAGTGATATAACTATTAACCTTCTACCGCCTCACAGGCAGCTTGGGTTATCCAGGGTAATAATGTCTATCATGTTGTATGTGTTTACAGCATGTCTGAGCAGGGTGGAGTTCAGGGCTATATAAGTGGCCATATTATTATTATTATTACACATGTTTTTATATGTTCACTTTCATGACTGCAAGGGGCGGTGGGGTAGCCTAGTGGTTAAAGTGTTGACTCGTCACGCCAAAAACTTGGGTTTGAATCCCCACATGGGTACAATGTGTGAAGCCCATTTCTGGTGTCCCCCGCCATGATGTTGCTGGAATATTGCTAAAAGCGGCGTAAAACCAAACTCAGTCAGTCAGTCAGTCAGTCATGACTGCAAAAATATTTCGAATTCTGATCTTATCTGTAAGTTTGTCAAAAATCATAAACTCACAGACTGCTTATAAAATTGAAGCAATAAGAAATCAGTGACATTTATTCAATCTTTCAACCAATCAGCGAGCCTGACCACCGTACCCATCCCTTCTGTCACCTCTTTGGACATGCATGGGTTACTGATGATCTATTCTAACCGGGACCTTCAAGGGTTATCAATCATGTAATGAGCCATGATATGTGTAACTGATATCAGTAATGAGATTACCACAGTCTGTCTCTCAGTCCCTGAACCACATTATTTTCCTTTCTACCCAGCCCTCCCTGCAATGCTAAAGCCCAAAATGAAGCAAGTCTAGATTTCTTAGGCTCTGAATCTCCCACCTTACTTGGGCTCCTTTTTCATTTAAATGGAGCTATTTGTTTCTGTCAACACTACCTGTTTCCAGAGACAAAACGTTAGTCCAATATTTCCACAAGTAAGGCAGAATTTGGAATGTGTATTTTATGGGTGCTTCAATGTGTTTAATTCAATTTGTGCTGTCATATGAATTTTCATATTATACTTCCCATCAAAAGTTTAGACTCACTTAAAACACTCACTATATGTTATGTATATATACATGGTTTCATTGAAGTTTGATTTCTCCACTAACTTGGGGGAACCAACTGTAAACGTTACGAAGATGAATTGCACGAGGATCATGCATCAAATTGCTAAAAAGCATGTGCAAATATTGTTCATGTAAACAGCTGCATTTTGGTGTAAAGTTTTGTTATGATTTCGCTATAAATTTTATCATTTATTGAACTCATGACAATTATCTTTTCAACGTTACAAATTTGTTTTACAACACATTAGTTCATGTGTAAACAGTACCTTTAAACTGAATGGAATATATTGCAAAATTTAGTTTAGAACATTTCCCTGCAGTAAGTGTCTATATTTACACTAGTGAGTCTAAACTTTTGATGGGAAGTATATGTTCAGAAATGTGACCTAAAATTCTTGAAAAATTGGATGACTTCAAAAGCAACTAATGGGAGAGAAGCTATTAAATGCAAATGATGATCACATTTGTCACCAACGATGACTAAAGTTATTCCTTTCCCAAACCAGTACTACCAACAAAAAAACCTGACCCTTCTTGGTCCTGGAGCTCCCTTCACTTTATCCCTACCAACCCTGTTCCAACAAACATCACCACCTCCCCATGTCTCCCCCATCCCCTCCATGTCTCCCCCATCCCTACATGTCTCCCCGTCCCCTCCATGTCCTCCCATCCCCACATGTCCTCCCCACCTCACCCATGTCCTGTCCCATCCCCACCATGTCCTCCCCACCTAATCCATGTCCTGTCCCATCCCCTCCATGTCCTCCCCATCCCACCCATGTCCTGTCCTCACGGATCTCCCCACCATGTCCTCCCCCACCTCAGCCATGTACTCCCCTCCATGTCCTGTCCCATCCCATCATGTCCTCCCCACCTCACCCATGTCCTGTCCCATCCCTCCATGTCCTGTCCCATCCCCACCACGCCCCTCCCTACCTCACCCATATCCTGTCCCATCCCCACCATGTCCTCCCCCCACACCTCACCTATGTCCTGTCCCATCCCCACCATGTCCCTCCCCACCTAATCCATGTCCTGTCCCATCCCCTCCATGTCCTCCCCCATCCCACCCATGTCCTGTCCTATCCCCACCATGTCCTCCCCCACCTCAGCCATGTACTCCCTCCATGTCCTGTCCCATCCCATCATGTCCTCCCACCTCACCCATGTCCTGTCCCATCCCTCCATGTCCTGTCCCATCCCCACCATGTCCTCCTCATCCCACCCATGTCCTGTCCTGATCCCCACCATGTCCTCCCCCACCTCAGCCATGTACTCCCCTCCATGACCTGTCCCATCCCATCATGTCCTCCCCACCTCACCCATGTCCTGTCCCATCCCCTCCATGTCCTGTCCCATCCCCACCATGTCCTCCTCCACCCTCCCATGTCCTGTCCCATCCCCACCATGTCCCTCCTCCACCCCACCCATGTCCTGTCCCATCCCCACCATGTCCTCCTCCACCCTCCCATGTCCTGTCCCATCCCTCCATGTCATCCCTACCCACCACACCCATGCCTTCCTTGTCCTCCCAACCCCTTCCATGTCCTTCCCACCCTTTCCATGTCCTCCTCACCCCACCCATGTCCTCCCCATACTCCCCATATCCTCTATGTCCACCCACCCCTTCCATGTCGTCCCCATACTCCCGATATCCTCTATGTCCTCCCTCCCCAGCCATGTCCTCCCCATACTCCCCATATCCTCTATGTCCCCCCACCCCTTCCATGTCATCCCCATACTCCCCGATATCCTCTATGTCCTCCCCACCCCATCCATGTCCTCCCCATACTCCCCATATCCTCTATGTCCTCCCCACCCCGTCCATGTCCTCGGACCACCTATGTCCTCCAAGTTCTTGTCCATACCCCTTCCATGTCCTCCTCTACCCCTCCATGTCCTCCCACCCCTTCCATGTCCTCCTCCACCCTTCCACCATCTCCTCCATGTACTCCCCACCACACCCCACTTATGTCCTCTCCCACTTCTCCAAGTCCAGTGCCCCCCACCCATTCACTTTCACCGGTATAGGTAGAATTCAGTCTAAATGGTCCAAGTGACCATCCCAATGTGTCCACTGTATTAATGCCGTAGAACCAATACCGCCACAAGTGGACACAAATCTTATCACTTCCCCTCCTTCAGATGGTCACATGTTGGTAAAGCACTAAACATTCCCAACAACATTGCCCAACCAAATCCAATCTCACGGCCTACTTGGCGAGTTTCAGGGAGTGAAATACTCACTGTTCTAGTCTGATCAGCGAATATGCAGACTGAGTCTAATACAATCACTGCATCCGTCACACGCAATTTCCTCATGCAGTTAGACCTGTTCCGTAATCTACTGCAGGAACTCAACAAAATCAAATTGATCATGCAAGCCAACCAAGAACCGAATGCCTTTACATTGATACAGATCTTGTCTTGCAGTAAAAATGATAATGGATAGCCGGTATTGCTATAAGCTAGCGACAACAAATTGATTATTTATCTCACAATCGACTTTATTTTCTGCTATTTGTGACCTACATAACCAGTTCTTGTCGTGTAACAATTTTAGGAATACTCAAGATTTATATCAAACTTACAATACTTGTCCTAACAAGCATCATGGGGTGGTGGGGTAACCTAGTGGTTAAAAGTGTTTGCTTGTCATGCCAAATTTAAGACCTGGGTTCGATACCCCACATGGGCACAACGTGTGAAGCCCATTTGTGGTGTCCAACGATAATATTGCTGGAATATTGCTAAAAGCGTCTTAAAACTAAACTCACTCACTAACAAGCATCATTGGTGCTTAGAGAATTGAAAAAGTGGGTGCCACACAAGAACATATATTTGTTTCCAAATTCTTTTGGCCACAATTCCTCAAATGAGATCTCAGATCCACCTCATTTTACTATTGGTAACAGTACATCATTCATTTTATATGATTTTCTTTTGATATGGGAAAGTTGGGTGGGTATAATCTTGCAGAAGACTGGTTCAGTGCCACACATGAGAACAATGTGTGAAGCTGATGGTGTCCTTCATGATTAACTGACACAAACTCACTCACTCACTCACTCACTCACTTACTTACTAAATCACTGACACAATCTCTACTCACTGGCACAAACTCACTCACCAAACAAAAACACACTCTCATACACTCACTCACCTCACTTACACAAAGTCACTCACTCTCAGAACTCTCAGGACTCACTCATAAAGTCACTCGCAGAATTCAATCATTCACTCACTCACTCATACAAGGTCACTGACAGAACTCACTCACAGAACACAATCATTCACTCACTCAATCATACAAAGTCACTCACAGAACTCAATCACAGAACTCACTCATACAGTCACTCACAGAACTCAATCATTCACTCACTCACTCACTCATACAAAGTCACTCACAGAACTCACTCATACAGTCACTCACATAACTCAATCATTCACTCACTCATACAAGGTCACTCACAGAACTCAATCATACAGTCACTCACAGAACTCAATCATTCACTCACTCACTCATACAAGGTCACTCACAAAACTCAATCATACGAAGTCACTCACAGAACTCAATCATTCACTCACTCAATCATACAAAGTCACTCACAGAACTCTCTCACAGAACTCAATTACTCACTCATTCATACAGTCACTCAAAGAAGCAACAGAAACTGACTGACACATTCACCTTCTCAAACAAAGTAACTGACACAATCTCATCGACACAAACTCATTTACAAACAATCTCATTCACTCACTGTGTCAAACCCACTCACAGATACAAAGTCACTTTCACAAACTTACTCTCAAAATTCACTCTTTATTCACTCTATAACATTTCTACAATCTGACAACCAGTTGTGTCGCAAGTACTATCAGAATGCTATATTGGTACTACTAACCTA
Source organism: Haliotis rubra (assembly GCF_003918875.1). NCBI lineage: Eukaryota > Metazoa > Mollusca > Gastropoda > Lepetellida > Haliotidae > Haliotis > Haliotis rubra. Next base: position 3,607,404 of record NW_025767079.1, read on the forward strand.
ACAACTGCCTTTCAGCAGACTATTCCTGGCTGCACGCTCTGTGATTATCCTCCAAAGGGACTGTTATGTATACACAGGTAATGGCGTGACATCTAAAATAGCATATACATTTCACAATATAAGCAAAACATACACTCAATAATGGAAAGTGGGATGAGGCAGCAAAACCAGTAATGGCTTCAGTATGGATCCATATGGATATCATTGCATCAGAGATCCCTGTGTGGCACTCAGAGGTTTGTTTACAGAGCATAAGTGCCCATTTACCAATACTGGGCAGATCTTTGTAATAGTAATTTCTGTACAACTATGTACATATAGTTTATTGATGGAGGTTGGGAAAAGGTTGAAGTCATTTTGGGTAGAGGTTTGTTAATCTTTACAACGATTGGTTGATGGCGATTTTTGTTGAAGTATAAGTGTTAGGTGAAGTAGTCATTGGTTGAAGGAGGTCTTGATCAATAGATGACAACTTTGGTTCAAGTAGTTATTGGATGGTTGATGACAACATTGCTTGAACAATAGAAAATAGCTGGTACCTTAATTTTTTGAAGTTGATTATGGCTTGTTGGTGAAGACATTGGTGGAAGTAGATCTTGGTTGGTTGGTGATAACATTGGTTAGTAGATCTTGGTTTGTTGGTGAAGACATTGGCTGAAGTAGATCTTGGCTGGTCAGTGACACTACTGTCTGAGGTACATCATGGTTAGTTGGTGAAAACATTGTGGGAGAAGAAAATTGATGGTTAGTGATGACATTGGTTGAAGTAGATCTTGGTTGGTTGATGAGGACACTCTTCTTGTTCAAGCCAACAAAATTGATCAGGCAGTCAGATGAAGTGATCTATGTGTAGCGGACATAAAATTTCCGAGTTCCGTGCTGGGATTCAAACCATGGACCTTATCCGAAGTCGTAGGCCTTGTTAACCCCATCAGCAAGTTGACATGGTGAGGTGAGGTGAAATTGGGTTTTATGCCGGCTCAAGAATATTTCGCTCATATGACAACGTGCATGCGTGTGTATGTGCAGCTGCTTGTACTAGCCCAGACTGAAGCTGGTTTTATGGTGCTAGCCCACTGAGATACCATGCCGCAGTGAAGCATGAATACCCCACATTATACTGACTCCGAGACGACCAGTCCTTGTTGTACCCATTAATGCTGAGCGCCAGGCAGGGACCAACAAGTACCATATGTTAACGTCTTTTGGTATGACGCTGTCGGGGATCGAACCCGCGACCTTCCGCTCTCCGGGCGGACGCTCTAACCACTACACCACGGAGGTGGTCAGTTGACATGGTAAGAATGTCAACTGTGGTATGAGTCTCCATGCCCTGCTACATATGCAATTGTGTGCATGGATCTATAGACATCACTGGTAGCATACAGATGCAGCACATTTCACACTTGCAGTTATGTAAAGTTAAATTTGGGGATAAAATAATTTGTCCATCTAGACTGTTACTTGTCTCAGACAAATGGACTGGTGGTCTTGCCTGTCCCTTGCATGGACATTGGATATTATACCACTCAATGTTCAAAACCTTCTCTTTATACAGGCCTCCATTGCGTAAGTGGGATGTTGTTGAGTGCAACATTAAAGAACAAACAGCTGCAGTGCTAAGTTTAAAGAACTGAGGCTGTATTCATAAAGAATATGAGTGCTAAAAAAGTGTAAGTTGAAGAAAATTCTGATACCAGAAGTTAGTTTTACAACCAGAGTTTGCCCTTAACCCTGAGAAGCTGCAGGCCCAAAGGACCCAGAACTATAACAAGTTGTGGTCCTGATCAAAATCTGTAGGCCCTGTATTTTGATATGGAAATAATACTCTTAGTTATTGGGGATGAAAAAGTTGTCGGCCATAAGGGCCTGCAGAAAACAAAAGCTGTGGGGCTAAATCGTCTTCAGTCGGCTTCGGGCCTAGGACCAATATTAATTTCGAACACTGTTTACAACTAAGAATTTTCATATTCCTAAAAACTTTTAAGTGTACCCATAATGCTCAAATAATGTTCAGTGAGTTATTTTTTTAATCCTTCAAAATAGCCAGCATTTACAGAAAGGGACATTTCACCGTCATGTCTTGAATTTGTCTACATCTTTTGACTTCAATCCTAAAATGGCCATATTACTACTTGCTACAGACAATGTTTACATCTAGCCTAAGTAAATTCATAAATTCCATAAATTCACTTACCGGTGTCACTGGGATATTCTTTTGTACTGTTGGTTTCGGACAGTTATGACATGATCCTATTGAGACTATAGCAGTGTGCTGGAGTGTTCTACAAGCAACTCTCTTCCCTCAGCTTTGATCATTAGAGTGGTTTCCCTTTGATTTGGGTTGATCCTAAATCCATACAGGAACATCACTGAATTTTGATTGTTGTTTTCATTAGAAAATATTGTTTTAGGGGTTTCCTTCAGAAATGTATTTGAAATGTAATTGTTTGGAAAATCTGAAAGCATATTGAAAAATATTTCAATTTCCACTTAAATGTTAATCTGTTGAGCATATATGTCATAACATATTGCGAATATATACTTCTCATCACTTGGTTGTAGTTACTTTAAACTGGATAAGGTTATAAGAATCTATGTTGAAACATCCATAAATAAATAAATAAATAAATAAATAAATAAATAAATAAATAAATAAATAAATAAATAAATAAATAAATAAATAAATAAATAAATAAATAAATAAATAAATAAATAAATAAGCAAACAAACAAACAAGCAATCAAACAAACAAATAAATAGATAGATAAATAAATAAATAATATATATTCAGTAAGAACGAAAATTAACAATCACACAGAAAGAAATAAGGTTTCTGATAATAAAGCATAATCTATCTTTTTGTGAAATAAGCAAAGCAGTGGTGAAACCATTAACTCAATCATTTTAAATGTGTTCTGCAGCTAAGTTGTCAATACACTCACACCATCTGCATTGCATTTAGCTCGGCTAAGCTCAGTTACATAATACAAGGCTTACTGACTCATGAATATGGATAAATAATTACTTCGTCACCTGACCACGTTATAAGTTAATAGTTATGTTCATTTATGTGATGTGTCATATTACTCAAAAACAAGCACCTGTCAGACATTGAAAAACATTGCATGTCATGTCGCCATCAGAGTCAAAGAGTGCAAGCATTACTTTTAATTATCTCAGGATTTTCCTTAGATACGATTAAATTACATCTAAACATCACTCTCAAAGTTTTGTTGACTCTTATAGTCGAAGTTAGTCTCTGAGCTGTTTTTGCTTCCAAAGTAAATGTCAGCTAAGACATTCTAAAGAAAGGAGAATTTATATGACTACAGATGTACGGCCTCATTAAAATGCTTACTCAGCAGGTCTAGCCTGTCTCACAGTCCCTGAACCACATTATTTTCCCTAGGGCCCATCCCTCCATGCAATGCTAAAGCCCTAAATGAAGCAAGTCTAGATTTCCTCAGGTTCAGGTCTCCCAATGTCTCCTTTTCAATTTAAATGGGTTTATTTGTTACTATCAAAATTATATGTATTCAGAGACTAAGCGTTGGTCTATCAGCAGGTCTTGTGTCACTGCTTATCGCTAAACAGTGTCTTAAAAGTGACTGAGAAACAAGTTTATTGATTACATTCAGGACCTGAACATAGGGAAAACTGTTCTTTCAGAGTGAGGGAGTTTAGTTTTACGCCACTTTTAGCAATATTCCAGCAATATCACGACGGGGGACATCACAAATGGGCTTCACACATTGTACCCATGTGGGAATTCGAACCCAGGTTTTTGGCGTGACGAGTGAACGCTTTAACCACTAGGCTACCCCATCGAACCCTGTTCATTTTGAAAGGAAATGCATATGAAAATATTTTGTTGAACAGGAAATTGATATAGACGTTTGGCAATTCTGTATTTTGATCAACGTGATAGTTGATATTTGGTTTCAGTGTGCCAATATTGTAAAGGTTAATCTGCGTGAATATTAAAAGTCAGTTTTGGAATCAGATTCACATGCTGAGATTGTATGTAGTGCTTAGCAACGGATTCATCAAGACTCAAGTTGCTTGAAACTGGTTGACAAGGGTAGTTGGTGCACATTGTGAATTTCATACCTGCAACTCACTCACTCCACTCACTCACTCACTCAGAAACCCACCCACCAATTCACCCTCCCCACTTCCTTACTCACCCACAAACCTTCCCAGAACCTCACCTGCCCATTTGTTCATCCATCCACAACCGCATCTACAAACTGACAAAATCCACCCAAAATACTATTTGACCAACCAAAATACCATTAACCCAACCAAAATACCATCCACAAATCCACCCAAAATACCATCTACCAACACACAGCACCATCCACATACCAAAAATACCATCCACAAATCCACCCAAAATACCACCCACCCATAATACCATCCACCTACCCACAATTCCATCCACCCATTCACAACACCATCCACATACCCACCAACACCATCACTATACACACACCAAAAACATCATCCACCCAATCCATCAACCCACCACACCATCAACCCAAAATACCATCCATTCACTTCCCACAACACCATCCACCCATCAACAACACCATGCTTCTACCCACAACACCATCCACCCACCCACAACACCATCCACCCATCCACAACACAATCAACCCACCCACAACACCATCCACCAACCACAACACCATCCACCTACCAACAACACCATCCCCCACCCACAACCCCATCCACCCACCCACAACACCATCCACCCATCCACAACACAATCAACCCACCCACAACACCATCCACCCACAACAACACCATCCACCAAACCACAACACCATCCACCAACCCACAACACCATCCACCTACCACAACACCATCCACCAACCCACAACACCATCCACCAACCCACAGCACCATCCACCCACAACAACACCATCCACCCACAACAACACCATCCACCAACCACAACACCATCCACCCACCTACAACACCATCCACCATCCACAACACCATTCACCAACCACAACACCATCCACCAACCACAACACCATCCACCAACCACACCAACCCCAACACCATCCACCTACCACAACACCATCCACCAACCCACAACACCATCCACCAATCCACAACACCATCCACAACCCACCACACCATCCACCACCCACAACACCATCCACCCACCACAACACCATCCACCCACCCACAACACCATCCACCCATCCACAACACCATCCACCCACCCACAACACCATCCACCACCCACAACACCATCCACCCACCCACCCCCTCAACATCTCCCACTGTGCGCCTACTCACCCATTACCACTGCTTATCCTGGTATACACACATGTAATACGTTTTATACCAGCCAGTCTACATCCCTCTATCAATAACATAATATCAACACAACCAGTAGCAGGGAATAACAGCTGGCCAGGATCAATACCTTACTGGCCATGCTTGTATATATACACTTATCACCTGGATAATTATTGAACATGGACATTGACTGACTTGCATCATCAGGTAGGTCTTATTGTGGAAACGTTTCAACATGTTTCAACAAAAGTGTGTGTGAAAATATATACCCTTATCGTTGACTTTGTGTATTCGACTGCGTGATGCATGGCAATAATTGTTTGATTGGCTAGTACAATATGGAGTAATTTTCTAATGTTTCGACACATTAATTCCCAATGGGATGAAGAAGATGATGATGTATCGGAGAGGACTTGTACTGAGTCACAAATGAGTTAGTCGATGGCTAGGAAAGTATGATGGATATATTTAGGTCACATCCTTATTTCTGGAATGGATAGTTGTGAAATTTGCTGACAAGTGATGTTTAATACTTCGGTACTTTGACTCTTGGTGCTAAGAGTTCTTGGTTAACCATTTACATGGTGGAGAATTATGGGAGCTGTATTTTGTCAAAACCATTTTACTCCAACCTCGATCACTCAAACAAATGGCGATGTTGTAGAAGACATGTGGAGTCTGTTTGAACATACACAACTATTCAATGTCCATGGTTTAGAGAACATCAGTGCTTTTAATCAAAAACAGTCACTGTCAGTTTTGATAAACAAGTGGTGAAAGGACATTTGCAATATTTTTTCATTTTTTTAGGCCAGACCAATTTTGTTTCTTGTTTTACAGATTTTTGTCCTCAGAAACCCTAACGGGTGGAGGGAAAAAAAAAATCAATGAAAGCAAAAATCCACATGAGTTTTACAAAGGAATTGTTTTCAAAGTTAACACTCTCTGAGATGCTTGAAGCACTAATTTCTAATATTGTTAGATAACTCAGTTTAAAGTCTTTGAGAACAGATACCGATGTTTTTAGTGTCCAACAAATTGACTTGCGTAGTCAAAGTCTTGCTCTCATATATGTTAACATTGGGATTTTATTTTTCGAGCGGATCTTTTTTTTTTTTTTTTTTTTTTTTTATTCTTGAAAATATACGACTGGCGGATCTGTAGATCAAGAAATAAAATTGGTCTGACCTTATTGGATACTCTTTTGTATTATCAACAGGTTTGAAAAACATCTTATTTATTTAATTCCACACTCCAATCTTCATTTATGTTTTCCATAATAAATGATGAATAGTAATTAACATCTGAAAGATAGTTGACAAGTACTGAATAAATTATTAATCAATCAGTGTAAAATTTCAAAAGACATGAAACTGACATGAAACTGTCAACAGGTGAAATAAAATTGACCTAAATCAACATTTTTAGAGGATGTGGACATATGCAGAAATATATGGATATAAATACTTTATGGATTGGAAAATCTATACATCTGAGGTTCTGTGGGTGTGAAACTGACAACTGTGAGATGAAAGTGAAATATGTAGAACACAAGTAAGAGTGTAGATGCGGAGTAGGTTACAGCTGCTGCCATCACATGGTTGACGCTGATGTATGCATGCAGACACAAGGAGCTGGGACTGGACAACACTGTTGGGTTTCTTGCTGGGGAGTGTCTGCTGTGTGGGGTGATTGTCTTCTGTTGGATGATTGTCTAAAGGTTGGTTGATTGTCTACTGTGGGTTGATTGTCTTCTGTGGGATGATTGTCTAAAGGCTGGTTGATTGTCTACTGTGGGATGATTGTCTCCTGTGGGATGATTGTCTAAAGGTTGATTGATTGTCTCCTGTGGGATAATTGTCTAAAGGTTGATTGATTGTCTACTGTGGGATGATTGTCTTCTGTGGGATGATTGTCTCCTGTGGGATAATTGTCTACAGGCTGGTTGATTGTCTACTGTGGGATGATTGTCTTCTGTGGGATGATTGTCTTCTGTAAGATGATTGTCTTCTGTGGGATGATTGTCTCCTGTGGGATGATTGTCTTAAGGTTGATTGATTGTCTTCTGTGGGATGATTGTCTAAAGGTTGATTGATTGTCTACTGAGGGATGATTGTCTTCTGTGGGATGATTGTCTTCTGTAAGATGATTGTCTTCTGTGGGATGATTGTCTCCTGTGGGATGATTGTCTTAAGGTTGATTGATTGTCTTCTGTGGGATGATTGTCTAAAGGTTGATTGATTGTCTACTGTGGGATGATTGTCTCCTGTGGAGTGATTGTTGTCTATGGGATGATTGACTCCTGTGGGATGATTGTCTAAAGGTTGATTGATTGTCTCCTGTGGGGTAATTGTCTAAAGGTTGAATGATTGTCTACTGTGGGATGATTGTCTTCTGTGGGATGATTGTCTTCTGTGGGATGATTGTCTTCTGTGGGATGATTGTCTAAAGGCTGGTTGATTGTCTACTGTGGGATGATTGTCTTCTGTGGAATGATTGTCTTCTGTGGGATGATTGTCTCCTTTGGGATGATTGTCTAAAGGTTGATTGATTGTCTCCTGTGGGATAATTGTCTAAAGGTTGATTGATTGTCTTCTGTGGGATGATTGTCTCATTTGGGGTGATTGTCTCATTTGGGGTGATTGTCTTCTGTTGGGCTATTGTCTCCTGTGGGATGATTGTCTCCTGTTGCATGATTGTCTACTGTGGGATGATTGTCTTCTGTTGGGTGATTGTCTTCTGTTGGGTAATTATCTTCTGTTGGGTGATTGTCTTCTGTGGGGTGATTGTCTTCTGTTGGGTGATTGTCTCTTGTGGGATGATTGTCTTATGTTGGGTGATTGCCTTATGTCGGGTGATTGCCTCCTGTGAGTGATTGTCTCCTGTTGGGTAATTGTCTTCTGTTGGGTAATTATCTTCTGTTGGGTGATTGTCTTCTGTGCGGTGATTGTCTTCTGTTGGGTGATTGTCTCTTGTGGGATGATTGTCTTATGTTGGGTGATTGCCTTAGGTTGGGTGATTGCCTCCTGTGAGTGATTGTCTCCTGTTGGGTAATTGTTTCATGTTGTGTGATTGTGTTCTGTGGGGTGATTGTCTTCTGTGGAGTGATAGTCTTCTGTGATTGTCTCCAGTAGGAAAGATGGGGGCTGAAAGGATTTAATGTTAATCCCAGGAAAAATTGCAAATGATCCTGTCATGCCAGATGAAATGTTTTTTGCATGTAGTTGAACAGTTTCACAATTATGCACAAATCGCAACACGATCAATATGAAAGTGAATATAATATAACACCCCACCACCCCTACTTATTTTAGAATTCATGTAATGTTCAGAAGACCCCATTTCGATCGAACATGCATGTGAAGTATGGGATGGATGTGCTCAATATCAAGCAAATAAATTAGAACAACTGCAATTAGAAGCAGCAAGAATTGTAACAGGTTTACCTAAATATACTCATCATAAATCATACTCATAATTTACGCAGTGTTACCAATGTGAATATAGGGGGCAGTGGGGTAGCCTAGTGGTTAAAGCGTTCGCTCGTCACGCCGAAGACCCGGGTTCGAATCCCCACATGGGTACAATGTGTGAAGCCCATTTCTGGTGTCCCCCGCCGTGATGTTGCTGGAATATTGCTAAAAGCGGCGTAAAACCAAACTCAGTCAGTCAATGTGAATATAAACTATGAGTTACTACTACATGGCAATGCAGATCTGACTGTTCACATAAATCAAAACATATTTAAAATTGTTCAAAAATATATTTGTCAATCAAAAAGATTTTCTTAATTATTACAATTGTTCCACTCTTTCCCATAATTCTGTTCTTGTCTGTCCATCTGGTAGAATGAATGTAAATGATATTATGTAAATACTTCTAAGTTGTATAAATTGTACCCAATCCTTTTCTCATGAATAAAATATGTTTAAAACAAAATAAACTTATTTTAGAGACCCACGAAGATCCGGGTATGAGTTGGTCTTCATCAACCCATGCCTGTCGTAAGGGACAAATAATGGGATCAGGTAGTCAGGCTCACTGACTTCGTTGACACATGTCATCGGTTCCCAATTGCGCAGATTGATGCTCATGATGTTGATCACTGGATTGTCTTGTCCAGACTCGATTATTTACAGACCACCACCATACAGCTGGAATATTGCTGAGTGCAGCATTAAACAACAAACCAACCAACTACTTATTTTTGAGTTTCGTGTTAGGGTAGAATTGGTACATAGTAATGATGATGTTCTCTATGGAAAAAAATGTCTCCAGTACCCTAACTGCTTTCAGCAATGTTCCAGCAATACCAAATCTGCAAATCTGGATCAGCAGAGATTATACCAGGATCCCAGTAGTTTGAGTAGCATGCAAAAAGCCACCCAGCACCTCTTGAACAATGCAAGGAAACATTTAATGAGCGTGTCCAGTAAAACAACTACAATTGAGGTTGCTAATCTGACGGTGTCTGGACATTCTGGATTTCATGCAGTACTCTGCTCAGCCGGTAAATATCATTAACTGCAGGCATCTGGAGCTCTCTCATGCTCAACAGATTTACCGAGATAATTAGGCATGCTTGTCTGGTGCACATAAATTTCATTTCTTGAGTAGTTCATGAGCAACTGTGGACAATGAAGTTTTGGACAACTTAATCTCCGACAGACAAACTTAAGACCCAATGATCCTCTGACTAGAATAGAAGCGTATTACAACCTGCCCATGTAAATCTGTTTTCAATAGGAATGACAGAGTTGGGACTTTAAGTGATGCATCAAGGCTGTGGGGCTCTCACAATTTACACGCCATCAACACCCTTGAAACTATGTGTGCCAGTGATTCAAGGCCATTCACTGATGAATGTGTTCGTCAGTTGGAGTGCTCAGTCCTTTTGTAGTCGGACTGACCATTGAAATGAGTTCAGTCTCAAGGCTGAGATGAAAGACTGTGGTTATAGGAGGGTCTGGATGGGGTATTTTTCATGGCCTGTGCTATTTGTCGTTCTACCTCCCCACCTGACCATATGCAGTTATGTGCCACTGGTTATCAACTATGTAATGTCAATCTGTTGTTTGTCAGAACATAGTACGTATATAATATTACTCCTCATCATTTACCCATGAAGGTCCGGGTTAGAATTGATCTTCAGTAACTCATGCTTGTCGTAAGAAGCGACTAACGGGATCAGGTGGTCAGGCTCGCTGATTTGGTTGACACATGTCATCAGTTCCCAATTGCGCAGATCAATGCTCATGCTGTTGATCACTGCATTGTCTGGTCCAGACTCGATTATTTACAGACCTCCGCCATATAGCTGGAATACTGCTGAGTGTGGCGTATAACTAAACTCACTCACTCACTCATCATTTGGTTGTAGTCACTCATAGCTCAATAACAGTGCAAGAATCTACACCGAAACGTCGCTCTATGCAATAAATAAGAAGTTGTTATCCATATAGTGGCATGTTTTATAACTGACTCACCAACGTCAAGAATGCTGATAAAACAATACGCATTTTGTTTACCTGAAAACATTTTCACAAATGGAGTCATATTTATGAAATCTGCTTAGTACAAATTGTGCTGAAGTCTACAAAAACATAATAGATAGATAACTGCATCTAATGTAACAAAAAGTCCGATGTCTTCTCCGCATGAGCGTTTAACCCTGTGAAGTTGACAAGATAAGGAGGGATGTCCTGCTACATGTTCATAGAAGGCACTTCCCAGGCCACATATTAGAGTTGCCCACATATTAGGGTTGCCCACATATTAGGGTTGCCCACATATTAGAGTTGCCCACATATTAGGGTTGCCCACATATTAGGGTTGCCCACATATTAGAGTTGCCCACATATTAGGGTTGCCCACATATTAGGGTTGCCCACATATTAGAGTTGCCCACGTATTAGGGTTGCCCACATATTAGGGTTGCCCACATTTAATATGAGTGTGCTCAATCCTAACTTTGGGCACCAACTTTAGATAGATTTTTCGTAGGCATTAATTAAATTTTGTAAATCATTTATTTATATTAATTGATGTGTTGTCAACTGGTTCATCAATGCATTATTCAGATTTTTTTCATGTTTCATATTTGGGAATCTGCAGATTCCTATATCAAATAAAATCTGTGCATGAATTAATATGAGAAAGTGTCAATATGAAAAAACAATCGATAACAGTGCTCAGCCATGCCTATTAAAGACCATTTATAATCAGATTAAACTTAATGTTCAAATAATTTTTTTCGTTCTCAATTCTCTTCACAAAAAAATAATCATCCACCTTAAGAATTTAAGATTGATCGGCACAAAAAGTAAGTATGACTGCCAAGATAAATTTTATTTAAATAATTGTGTTCATTTGAAATTCAAACCCACAGTTTTATTGTCCATTTACAAGCATTACAGCTGATTGTCAAGGCCAAGTTTCTTTCCACCAAATACATTTCAAAGCTCAGTGAATGGCTTCTGTTGGCCAAGTCATCTAAGGTGCCACAATTTGCTGTGCAGTTGTGTCCCTTAGTTTGCCAGATCCTATTATACTGGGTTCTAATCCAAGATTAAACCTCAGATTACCTGGGTATATGTCTGGGATCATGGGTTTCACCTAAGCCCTACGTCCTTAGAACTTGGTCCTTCATCAAGTTGTCATACTGGCAAATTATCATCCATGGAAATTCTTCTTTTTATTAAAGATGATTTTTGGAGTATTTTTCTAATTTAACTCCGCACTCAACAAGATTTCATTTATGTGGTGGCAGTCTGTAAATAATCAAGTCTGGACCAGACAATCCAATGTTCAACAGCATGAGCATCAATCTACACAATTGGGATACGATGACATGTGTCAACCAAGTGAGCGAGCCTGACCACCCGATCCTGTTTCTCGCCTGTTACAACAGGCATAAGTTGCTGAAGACCAATTCTAACCCGGGTCTTTACGTGGACGTTGAAGATGTGTTTTTAAATCACTTGTCCTCAGCTGTAGCTGCTCCTGATCGAAGAAGACTAACATGTTTACTCTGATGACATTTTCAGTTTTATTCAGTTAAAATTTGTAGTGAAAATGAAGCTTTAGAACTGGTTCAGAATTGTGGCCCTCCTATCATATGCAAGTTTTTCAGTGAGGATGACCATCATTGGTTGTCAGACGTCGGCACCAAGTAGTAGTCTCTCGCTAACGGATACTCAGAATTTGATAATTGTCCAAAGAAGCAAACCAAACTTACTCACTGACCTCAAGAACTCATTTGGGGCGGCGGGGTAGCCTAATGGTTAAAGCGTTGGCTCGTCACGCCGAAGACCCGGGTTTGAATCCCCACATGGGCACAATGTGTGAAGCCCATTTCTGGTGTCCCCCGCCGTGATGTTGCTGGAATATTGCTAAAAGCGGTGTAAAATCAAACTCAGTCAGTCAGTCAGTCAAGAACTCATTTGAACTCAAAAGATGTGTCATAAGTAACTTGCACACTGTAAACTACATTTATAACAAACACTTTAGAATGATCTGATGGATTCAGCAATATTTTCCCAACCATAGTTTGTATATTTTGGACAAAATGCATACAATGAGCTTTGGTTATAACAAACTAAATGTAGTGGTCCCTTTGAGATTATTACAACTGTAGTTACTGGATATCGTTTCCATGTCCAAATCGTACTGAAACATATTCGAACCTTTTACCTGGAGTGCTGGACATTTATGAATGTTTAGTCATGTAGTCATGTCTTTTCTTGTTGCTAAATTACTGAAATGATGCCAGTGCGATGTTAACGCGCTCACTAACTAGTCCTGTTTTCAGTGAGTGAGAGAATTGTTTTACTCGCTTTTAGCAATATTCCAGCAATGTCAAGGCAGGGGACACCAGAAATGGGCTTCACAAATTGTACTCATGTGGGGAATTGAACCCGGGTCTTCAGTGTGACAAGAAAACACTTTAACCGCTTGGCTACCCCACAGATTAATGTTTTCAAACTTTATAGCTCTTAATATGTGAAAACTGTGTCATTATTCCATGGAAGACAGTGTCGTAAACTTAGCAGCCAACCAGTGTGATGGCCAGAAGGATTTTGCAGGATGATAAAATGACACGAAAGGGAAATCGTTCCTAAAATACAAAGCAGCAAAAAAACACAGTGATAATTCGTTCTAAAAATCCTGGAATTGTTGCTCTCTTGAAAGAACCTACCAGCATTTTGAAAACAAAATTTTCATTACTTTTAAATACGATCAAGTTGCCTCGTGAGAAAACATGATGGCAGTGCTAAGGATATTGATTGTGCAAAGTAGCATCCTTGAAAGCCCTGCCAGGATTCATGCCATTGCTTTAAATCCAAAATCCAGCCTCCGCATAATTCTTGGCCTTTCAGCAACATCCTCAGGATGATTGGTTTCAAGAAACTCGACCCCAAAAGACTTTCCGGGTTAGAATAGGTCCCATTCCACTTATGCTTGTCACCAAACGTTACTGCATGAAATGAAAGGGTCGGGGTCAGGGTGAGGGTCAGGCTCAGGGTCAGATTTTGCACCCTTGGTTGATTGCTAATTTTACCCAGTGACATAGGACAATGGTCATTGGATCAATCACTGGATTGTTTGGTTCAGTCTCAATTAATTTACAGGGTTGCATTATATTGCTTTGATATTTCTGAGTCTGGCATTAAACGACATAATAAAGTCCTCCAAAGTTCCAAATCCTTCTGGAGTGGTGGGCTAACCTAATGGTTAAAGCATCTGCCCATCACACTGAAGACCCAGGTTCGATTCCCCACATGGGTACAATGTGTGAAGCCCATTTCTGTTGTCCCCTGCCATGATATTGCGGGAATATTGCTGAAAGTGGCGTAAAACCGAACACTCTCACTTCAAGCATTTCTCACTCATTACATATAATCCACTACACATTTTTTTCTCAAATCTTCCATGTCCCTTTAATGCTAATCACATGATAAATTGCATATAATTCCAAGACTTCTGAGCACGGGACCACAAGTTGCATTTATCAATCGATACACACAGGCCTTCGACCATCACTCACGCATCTCAGTATTGACCAACGAATATGCAAGGTCATATACTGGTCACAGAGACCCACTCAGTGGTCTCCTTTGTCCACAGATCCCATCACAAGTTCTGTCCAGAGGTCTCAGGGGGTACAGAGGTTGTGATTATTCTCCATATCAAATAGCTGCTTGGTGTATGATGATATTGATGGGTTGGATATAAACTGCTTTTTCCATAACCCTATTATTTGTGCTGTTGATCTTGAAACAGGATCACTCTTCATCTAGCTAATGGTTTAAAGACACACAGCTGGTTTTTTGTAACTCTCAATGGCATTTAATGATTTAAATAATATCATTACAATGGTTTGGTTTTGATGTTGTTTAGTGCAGCACTCAGCAATATTCCAGCTATATGGTGGCGGTCTGTAAATAATCAAGTCTGGACCAGAAAATCCAGTGATCAATAGCATGGGCATCGTTCTACGCAGCTGGGATATGATGACCACCCGAACCCGTCATTACAATGAACCCATTCTGTTATTACTTTGTTATGAGTGTATTATTTTTTACTGGTACTGTTTGATAAGACTAGTTGTAATGTTCAGTGCACTTATTTGACAGTCTGGAGACAAAAGATGATAAGAAAATAGCTTGAAAATTTGTAAAAATATTCATTATTTCATTTTTTTAAAATATGAAAATAAAACAAATGGTGCAAAAATAAAATAACGCTGAACTTTTGAAAAAATTTGTCACATGTGTTGATTGTTGTATCTGGTGATTATAATCTTTGAACAGGATCATTTCCTCCCAGATCTATAGCATAACTGAAACATCATCATAAAACACTGTCTCCATTTTTATGACCAGACATTGATGCAAAGTGATATTTTTGGCCATTGTCAACATGCACATGCAGCTGTTATGAAATATACACAACATTTTACAAAATTAAATAAAGCTCTTACATATAGGTAGGGACTGATAGCATCACAAAAATGGCATCTACGGTCTGATCCAGCTATGATTATTCATATGGTGTCATCACACACCTGAGTACATTGCTAAACATCAAAGAAAGAAATACACAGGTGTGCAGGCTCATGCAACTGGCAATAAATGCCAAGACATGAGATTAAGCTGAGTGAAGTCATGCCACAAGTAAAATTGTTTCAATTAAAGTGATTCTACTTTAGATGATTTTCACCATGTGACACCGTTAGACTCAGTCTGACAGAGATTGATGACATCACACTGACTGTATCAAATCGGTATGGATTATGTCAGGACGCATTCTCAGGGACATTCATTTCTGATGCATTTCATTCTCCTTGCTTTCAAATAAGTGTCAACTTTGCCATCATTTCATCATTTACCTCAACACAGCAGGATTTCAGGCTCCGGTTCCACAATGTGTTAAAGTCAGTTGGATGGTTTCTAGGATAGCATTCTAAATCTTGGTTTTTGGTTGTGCAAAGTTGCCTCCCTTTGTCCTGCCAGGATTGGCTGATTGAAATACAAGATCATTCTGGGTCTGTCAGAAAAAACCCATGCCACTGTTAGTATCACCAGAATGGTGTATGCCTATGACTTGAATCTGTTTATGTTGGCTTACAGAGTAGTCTCCCTTAATTGTTCCAGGATCCCATAATGAGAACTGTTTTTGAATGTTGGTCTATCAGCATGGTGCACAGTTCATGTTAGTATCACCAGTAACTTAAATCTTTGAATCTTTGAATCATTTCCTCTCAGGTCCATAACATAACTGAAATATCATTATGGCTGGTACTGTTTGATAAGACTAATTATAGTGTTCAGGGTACAAATTTGACAGTCTGGAGCATAGAAATGAAATGATATGATCTGAAAATTTGTACAAATATTTATCATTTCTTTTTTTTAAAATATGAAAATAAAACAAATGGTACAGAAATAGATAACTCTGAACTTTAGAAATAATTTGTCACATGTGTTGATTGTTGTCCCTGGTGACTATAGTCTTTGAACAGCATCATTCCCTCCCAGATAATATAATTGAAATACCATCATAAAACACTATTTCCATTTTTATGACCAGACATTGATGCAAAGTGATATTTTCAGCCTTTGTTAACATGCACTTGCAGCTGTTATGAAATATACACAACATTTTACAAATTTCAAAAGCCCATACATAAAGGTAGATACTGATAGCATCACAAAAATGCCATCTACAGCAACAATAAATTAATGATAAGGATCTCATCAATATTTGGAAAAAAGAAAATGCAGTGGACATTTTATCAGCTGCAAGAAACAGGACTGCTTTATTTTCAATGTTCAATATTTGCGGAAATTTTGCTGCTGCCTTTTGTGATTTTTCTAATGTCAACTACACAAAGATTATTGACAATAGAGATTATTCTTCCACAGACTTCCCCCATCTGGCCCTTGGCATTCTTTTTTAACCTGTTATGAAGGTCAAGGTCATGAAATTATATATACTTTTGAAGAAGTTGAAGGACACCGATTCTTTCATATTGCTACAGTTAATCTGTCATGGCATAATTTATTGACAATAGTTATGTGAAAGAATCAAGTATTTCTTAACTTTTGTTGAGAAGCATATGCCTTCATTGAATACATAATGGAATTGATGACAATGAAAATTACCTATTGGATTCATGATATGTTGTTGTATGTTACTAACATCCACTCACGTATTCCCAGGGAAACCACTGGCAAGGTTATTCCTATTTATTGCAGTCTGGTTACCAAGGAAACCAAGAAAGCATCATCCAGTATTCTTCAGTTAACTTCTTATAATGAACCAGTATATGATCACAATATACAACATCACACAGTGTCAAATCGTTGAATTCATATTCCCCATAACCATAGAGAAATTTAGTTGCTATGGTAACAGAGTACTCTGAATCCTATAAAACCATGATTTGTAACAGTTCACGTAACCTACATATACATGACTCCATACTTAAAGATCATTTATCCCAGAAACCAAAATGGCATGAAGGAATTGTCGGTTGATGGTGATCTTTAATGTAGCATCTGTATGATATCTCTGCATACATATGCCTTCTTACCAGTGTTTGTCTTTGAGGGACTGTGACATGAATAATTGAAGACCAACAGGTCCGAAGTCACTAGGGTGAAACAGCTCCATATACATGTGCCTTGAGGATACGACAGTGTGCTGTATCATCACAGCCACAGAGCTTTGCACTGGACCACAGGCTCAGCCACAGCCACAGCCACAGCATCAGCATCAGCATCAGCATCAGCCACAGCCACAGCCAGAGGCAATGAACTATAATAATAGTTGGCAAAAACACTCGAGGTCAATACACATGATTTCCTTCACTTACATCAATATATTATGACCTCTGATTGTTCCCTTGAGTTTTTCATGATATATTCTCTTTGATGAGATGCGATACTGAGCAATATCTGACTCTTGGGATGAAATGTGTCCAGATTCACAAACCATGTGTCAAATAAGAGCGACAAAATCGGCATTCTACATCCGTAAGAAATCTCTGATGACAGCAGAGCCAACTATATTGTGAGCTGGTGTTTGTTTGCTAACACCCCACTCAGTAATATTACAGCTATGTGATGGCGGTCTCTAAATAATTGAGTCTGGACCAGAAAATCCAGTGATCAATAGCATGGGCATCGTTCTACGCAGCTGGGATATGTTGACCACCCGAACCCACAGAAATACCATACGTGATATGATCTAATCATAAATACATGGATAGGTTGGTTTGTTGTTGAACGCCACACTCAGAAATATTCCAGCTGTATGGCGGTGGTCTGTTAATAATCGAGCCTGGACCAGACAATAGCATGAGCATCAATCTACACAATTGGGAACCGATAACTTGTGTCAACCAAGTCAGCGAGCCTGACCACCCAATGCCATTAGTCCCTTCTTATAGAAGCTGACTGAAGTGTTATCATTACTCAAGCATATAAACAACAGAATGGGTGCACAGTCAGAAACAAATATGAACCTTAGTGACGTAACCCAGGATTTTTGTTGATGTTATTAAACAATATATGATATGACTAACCATGGCTGTGGCTTGCCCTGTGGGTGTCCAGGACCCAACTGACCCAAGTACCTGGGTTATCCATTCCAGCCCTGTATGATACCTGTTTCCTGATGATCACTCAGCATCGCTGTCACTCTGTATCACAAATTTCATTCTTCATCATCAGTGTTCATTCTTCTTCATCAGCTTTCACTTTTTTAATATCAGAGGTGGGAGTGGCAGACTTTCACAAGGTTTGTGAACATCATTACCATGCCTGTGGGTTTCACGAGAGTGGTACACATTTAATACCTGCAGCATCGTCGTCGTAGTCATCGTCGTCATCGTCATCATTATCATCATCGTCGTCTTCATCATCTTCGTCGTCGTCGTTGTAATTATCATCATCATCATCATTGTCATCATCATCATCATTGTCTTCATCATCTTCGTCATCGTAATCATTGTCATCATCATCATCATTGTCTTCATCATCATCAACAGCAGCAGCAGCATTACAACCAACACCATCATCATTGTCACCATTATCACCGTCAACATGAAGAAACACTCCCAATCACCATTAGCAGCATTATCTTCATCACGACTTCCTAATCAACGTAATAAGTGCTCTGGGCAGTGAACAAAGTCGGGGGGGGAAATTGGGTCCTAATGTGGATGCCCATAAGATAATGGTACTAATTAGGCAACCATTTTAATACACACCTGATGAATGCACAGTTTCTTTCTATTATCAAAGTGAACAAATGTTTTGTAACAGTAAGTCTTGCAAAGACTGTGGATGTTGCTGTTGGTAGTGGTAGTGACATAGGACAGGCTGGTTGTGGTGGTGATGGTTAGTCATGGTGAGGTGAGATGGATGTTGGGGGTAGTGGTTGTGAGGTGGGAAAGGTGGTTGGGGTAGTGGTTGTGGGGTGGGATGGATGGTTGGGGTAGTGGTTGTGAGGTGGGATGGATGGTGGGGGTAGTGGTTGTGGGGTTGGATGGATGGTGGGGGTAGTGCTGGTGATGGTTAGTTGTGGTGAGGTGGGATGGATGGTGGGGGTAGTGGTTGTGAGGTGGGATGGATGGTTGGGGTAGTGGTTGTGAGGTGGGATGGATGATGGGGGTAGTGTTGGTGATGGTTAGGGTAGTGGTGGTGGGGGTAGTGGTTGTGAGGTGGGATGGATGGTGGGGGTAGTGGTTGTGAGGTTGGATGGATGGTGGGGCTAGTGGTTGTGGGGTGGGATGGATGGTGGGGGTAGTGCTGGTGATGGTTAGGGTAGTGGTGGTTGGGGTAGTGGTTGGGATGGATGGTGGGGGTAGTGCTGGTGATGGTTAGGGTAGTGGTGGTTGGGGTAGTGGTTGTGAGGTGGGATGGATGGTTGGGGTAGTGTTGGTTGGGGTAGTGCTGGTGATGGTTAGGGTAGTGGTGGTTGGGGTAGTGGTTGTGAGGTGGGATGGATGGTTGGGGTAGTGGTTGTGAGGTGGGATGGATGATGGGGGTAGTGTTGGTGATGGTTAGGGTAGTGGTGGTGGGGGTAGTGGTTGTGAGGTGGGATGGATGGTGGGGGTAGTGGTTGTGGGGTGGGATGGATGATGGGGGTAGTGTTGGTGATGGTTAGGGTAGTGGTGGTGGGGGTAGTGTAGTGGTTGTGAGGTGGGATGGATGGTGGGGGTAGTGGTTGTGAGGTTGGATGGATGGTGGGGCTAGTGGTTGTGGGTGGGATGGATGGTTGGGGTAGTGTTGGTGATGGTTAGGGTAGTGGTGGTTGGGGTAGTGGATGTGAGGTGGGATGGATGGTGGGGGTAGTGGTTGTGAGGTGGGATGGATGGTGGGGGTAGTGCTGGTGATGGTTAGGGTAGTGGTGGTTGGGGTAGTGGTTGTGGGATGGATGGTGGGGGTAGTGGTTGTGGGGTGGGATATTTGGTGGGGGTAGTGGTTGTGAGGTGGGATGGATGGTGGGGGTAATGGTTGTGAGGTGGGATGGATGGTGAGTGTTGGTGGAGGAGCTATATAATATTGGGTATAGCGGGGTCTACTGAAGCCTTGTTCCAAGGCTGTACTGAATGCTAAGCCCATGGATGTATAGTAATTCTATCCTTTAAAGATGCGAGTCTAGATATGTGGACAGTAGACCCCAGTCTGTTATTTATTATTTTTTAGAAATTATCATTTAAACTATTAAATTTTACCAGAGAGACTTGTGCTAGTCTAGGTCCACTGAGGCAGTGGTGACCTGTTGGAAAGCAGGTCAATAAAAATAATTCCATCAGTACGTGACATAAGCATTAATTTGATATTTTTCTATCCAGGAAAGGATGGAACGGTTTCAGTTAGGAGTCCTGCTTGTTCTTGGATTACTTCACTACTTCTCCCAGACTAAGGCTTAGTCTCGGAATATGTATAATTTTGGTAGTAACAAATAATCCGTTTGAATTGAAAAGGAGACCCAGGGAGATGGGAGAACATGAGGAAATCTAGACTTGCTTCATTTAGGGCTTTAGCATTGCAGGGAGGGTTAGTAGGTTGGGAAATAATGTGGTTCAGGGACTGTGAGACAGGCTATACTTTGTCATATGTCCAACGTATAATAAATAAAGAAATCAATTATATTACCACATAAATAGGTTTGATTTATACTTGGTTCTCTTTGGCAATGCTAATCCGCCGAGTTGTTGCTGGAACATTGCTAAAAGAGGCGTAAAACTAAACTCACTCTCTCTCACTTCGTAACATTAATTACACCTTTGGTGTTATTTCAAATAACTTGAAATCTGTCGACTTATTTATTTCGCACCATTACAACTCGACTGATGAAATGGATTTTCAGTAATGATGAACAGGAAATCTGCCTGTTTAATATTCAGTGGTACCCATACAGATTTCCCATTATGATTCGATATATTTAATTAAATCCGCTTCCAAATACTTTTAATGGAAAGGTGTAATTCACACAAGCCTGCCCGGCTTGTTTACTGATCCATATTCTTTTTGAATAAAATATGTTTAAACCCGAAAGGAGTAATAAATTTGTTGATTAATGTAATTAAATCGGTTGATGAAAGCAGTCGCTGGACCCTCTGTCTGATTAGAGAGAGTCAATCTCTGAGAGCTTCCAGCAACATCAGTTACATCTGTTGACATACCCAGACGTAGATAAGTCTCAACTCAGCCTCATATATCATATTGGACAGTTTATACTGTGTAATCGAAATCGGATCTGTTTCTCCTTCCAGACATTCCCATTTGATATAGAAGTCGGATCAGGGAGAAACTCATCGCTGAGATAGATAACTTGGAATCAATCATCATCTGCGACAACTTTGATGGTAAGGCATAAATATTGTACAGTCCGGGTGTGACATTTATGAAAACCCTTTTGGCTATGTCAAAGCTAAAGCTGACGGAAATTCGAAACGGGTGATCAAAATGATTTGATCATGAATGATATGTCTTGTTTTCGTCATGTTCTTGAAGGTAGCTACATCATTTGGATTGGATTTATGAGATATTAATGTTTAAATATTGTTTTTTATGCATTGATTTTTGTTCTTTTTTATGAGGCTAGTCTTGTCTGTGCACTTTAAGTGATATTGAAGACTTTGTTTCTTGATGTGTTTATCATTAGCTTGACTGGTGAAGTATTGGTAAAGACTTATGGACAGGTAGCATCAGGTCTGATCGAGTGATGTCATGTAGGTTTGTACTGTTGCATAGTCAGAGTGATTTCTTGCAGTATTGTGATATCATATAGTCAGAGTGATGTCATTCAGTACTGTGATGTTACATAGAGAGATGTCATGCAATATTGTGATGTCACACAGAGTGATGTCATGCAATATTGTGATGTCACACAGAGTGATGTCACGCAAAGTGGCATTCCTTAGTTGTGTCAGGTTCTGTTTGTCAGAGTTCAGAATATAATAGTCACAGAATCTTCCTTGTATCTTCAGAATGAACTCCCTTCAGAGAGTTGTACATGATGAAAGGCTGTCAGATCACTCACTCACTCACTCACTCATCACTCACTCACTCACTCACTCACCTCCACCCACCCACTCACTCACTCCCCATCCACTCACTCATTCTTAGGCCAAATAGACAGGTGTTAGTTTTGTAGTTCGAATCTCTGCATCAGAAGGTCTTCTTATCCTGTTATGAGACTATGTACAGCCACTGTAAATACAGCCAATGTAATCACGGCAAAAACTATTGCCTTCTGTTGATTGGGGACCACCATCTCAGGATATAACGAATTCCAATATAACGTAAAGTTGGCTTTAACGAATTCAGTGCTATCCCAGAGCTGTTGTAATTAATGTCATTGTTCGTGTGAATAGCAAATTTCGGATGCGTTGATTTCAGGGATCCCATTGAGTACAGCCAGTGTTCCCATTCAAAAGTGTAGTGCTTGATTAATCCAGTTTTTAATAATAAAATTGCATGCATTTCGGGATGATGAGTTTCCAGGGATATTCCCATGGCAGTGTTATATAGGATAGCTTTGGACTCCTAGAACACTCATAAATTCCCGACTTAAATTGCGTTGGGACCCATGGATACTCAAACAGAGTAGAACACCATAAAAAAACATGCAGTTTGGGTGTGAGTATGAGGTATTCGAGAGGTTAAAGTGTTTGCTTGCAATAAATGTCACACCCCACACCCCACAATCCACAATCCACACCCCACAATCCATAATCCATAATCCACACCACACAACAATCCACACCCACACCACAATCACATCCACACCCCCTACAATCCACACCCCACAACCCTCACACCCCACACCCCAATCACCCCACAATCCACACCCCACACCCCACAATCCAAACCCCATACCGAATAACACACACCAAACAACACACAACACACAACTCAACACACATAAATGCACACCATAATAACATTCCTGTATTCTCGACGGCAACATTAAACCCAATCTTCCTTCACCTGACTGATTCTCTTTAACATTTTTCAAACCAGACTGAAAGATAATGTACACCCAAGAATAGACAAATACATTACCATCTAGCACTAGATATGAATGTTGTGCAAGTTTTAAGATTAGCTCTAAAACAGGAATATATTTAATAGATTCAACCTTAGGTACAATTGCAACAACATTGCTCATGCTAGAGTTGGATGTATAAGGCTGAATATTGATCCAGGGAGACATCATAAATCACAAAATCTGGAAGGGAATTTACATATTATAACTTAAACAAAATCGAAGATCTGTACTATTTCACCCTTAAATGTCCGTCCCTAACGACCATTCGAAAGCAATACATATCAATTAAATACTTAATTCGACCTTGGTACAACAATTTATTCACTTGTGGCAACCACTAAGTATCAAGATATAAAATCTCTTCTGTTATACTTCTAATATGCCTTCAAAAGCAGAAACAGATTGAAATGAAATGGGAATCTGTTGTTGAAATGACCCTGCACTTCATACAATTTGAATTTGAATTTGAATTTGAATTTGAATGAGTAAAACATCATTGTCTAAATGACTCCCTCACCAGTCACTGATTGAGTAGCCAAGGGGTTAAAATATGCACAAAAACATGTAAAATATTTCAACTTTTAAAGTGCCGAACCGAAGACATATTCTGTTCTGGAACTGTCCTGGGATAGGCTAATGTAACAATCATGTAAGTTTCTCCAGTGTAAGACCCCAATTAAATGCAGGTTTCAGAAATGTTAAACAAGTTAACGAGACACCTCTGCATATGCAAATTATGTTATGTTAAAGTCAATTGAGTGTAATATGCATGACGATCGCCTCTCTGCTGCAATTCTACAAGAATCAGTCTCCCACTGGGAGGCTTCATCCCATGTTTCCGATCTCATTTATGGATTTAGCTACTCATTGAGCCTAAATCTGAAAATAATACCAAAATCCATTTTCTGTTCACTGCATTCAAGATACCTCTAGATATTAAGAAATTAAAAAAAACTTTTATGGAACAAGTAAAATTGATTACTGCAATGGGGTAATGAGATGCAGTGCCTATACCGTAGATATTGTTTGCTATTGATTTGTTGCGTACAAACGTGTGTCGTGGATTTGGAGTGAATGAGTTTGGTGTTTGGTGCTTTGTTTTGGAAATATTAAGATTTGTGAGTTTCAGGCTGAAGGAAGTCAAAAACTTTGGTGTAATCCAGGATATGATCCGTCAGACAATAGTTGATCCTTGGATCCTGGCGTAGGTGGAGGAGACAACTCTGCTCATTTTAGTGTTTTGGACCACCTTCTGACACAGAAGAATAACTTTTTTTGGGGAAATTCATTTGTACCTCTTATATCTGATGAGATCAAACTCTATGATGCCAATTACTCATAATGGTGCCACACTTGACATTATGATATCATACTCTACATAATCCATGTATGACATCATAATGAACATAATCCATGTATGATATCATACTACACATAATCCTTGTAGGTTATCATACTATGTGACCCCCCTAAAATATATGTACAAAGTAAGTGACCCCCCCTGACATGTACAAAATCAATATATAAAAAACCTATATTTTTTAGGATAAATTTTAAATATTTATATATTTCTATGTACAAAATTGCTGACACCCTCCCCCAGTACGTGTGTATAAAAATTGATGACCCTCCAAAACAAAATGGGTGACCCCTTAAAATGATCATTACACCCCCCCCAACCCCCTAGCCATACATAATGAACAGCCTCTTACGCAATCACAACAGGCCAATTAGATAGCTGGATTCAGTATCAGGTACTAATAACCTCCATGTTCTTACTTCCTACCAAGACTAGTACACCGATTTATAAAGGAACACACACGTAACCATTACCAGTATGTCGTGTGTCTGTATTGGAAACGTGCAGAATGCCACTAAATTTCATGACTTGGGTCGTCACAAGTGTGCTCCCCTTAAACCAAATCCTGGATCCATATTAGCAAGAGTGGCTTAATTTCAACAAAATCCTTTTGCTATACTGTTCATTATGTTTGGAAAGCCAACCTGATTAGGAGAACCTTGAGATGTAAATCACACAGTCACTGACTCCAAGACAGAGGGCGGGACTACCCTGTTGAGGCCTAGGTCTTGTATAAGCCAAGATAAGGGTGTAATTGAATTGCACATTGGTCATTTGACCTTGTAATGCAGTACATATGTTAGGGCGGAGACTAGAGCGGTCGTCTATGTCTTGGCTTGTCTGGTCAGCTGCGACAGCTGGAAGGCCAACTGAATTGATGTCCGAATTGTATCGATTGTTTCACGGGTACTTAGTTGATGGATTGTTAGGATATAAGTCTGAACATGTCTGATATTGATGGATGAAGCATTGATTTCAGAGAAATTGGTACAGAATCCAAATTGATGAAGAGATTTCGCTGGTCTGTAATGGTTTCTTTCTTTATGTTTATTGGTCTTTGTGTTGTTTATTTGTTTCCACCTAAGAACAAGGACTATACAACATTATTCAAAGTATGCATTAAATAATTTTGTTTATTGCTGCCTTGAACAGGACTAGAGTTATGGTGCAGAATGTCCACTCGATGGGGTCTGAAAGCCCTGAGGACAGGTTAAGTGATTAGAATTTGTCTTTTTTAACCCATGCTTGTCGTAATAGGCAACTAAGGGGATCGGATGGTCAGGCTGGCTGACTTGGTTGACTCATGTCATCATATAGCAATTGATAGATACATGCTCTTGCTATTGATCACTGGATTGTCTTGTTGAAACTTGATTATTTATAATTCCGAAGTACAGTGTTTAACAGCAAATAAACAAACAAACAACGTTCTGAGTGGCAAAAGTCAAAGTGTGGAACCAACAAAATTATAATGATACTGACAAATAATGGAACTGTGGACTAAAAGTAAGTTTGCGACTGAACCTGTGGTCAGGACATCCCGGCTTGTCAGAGCGGCCCAGCTCTACACCACTGTGCCACACATCCCTCTTTAGCTCTATAGATTCAGCTCCTGACCATGAGATTCCAGCTTGACAGAACAAACAATTGTCTTTCCACTATGGCATCTATTTCTTGTACTATTGATTCAAACACTCAACCAGAAAATCCTGGCATGGCTTAACAACCCAACTCTTATTCCACTGTGCCATCTATATCACCCTAAGTAATATAGGTTCAAACCCATGACCAAGAAATCCCTTTTAACTTTTTGTACCTCTCTGCTACCCATGATAGCACTATGGATTTTAACCCATAAGCAAACTCATAACCAGGAGCTTCTGTCTTGGCAAAGAAAATCAACTGTTCCACTGTACCAACCATGTCAGCCTTAATATTTGGGATTCAAACTCATGATCAGGAGGTCCTGGCCAGATCATCTAAGATCTATACCACTGTGCCATCCATTGCCACTTTATGTTGAGGATTCAAACTCATAACCAGGAGCTCTTAACTTGGCAAAGAAAGTCAACTTTACCATCCAAGTCTGCCTTTATATTTTGGATTCAAACCCATGATCAGGAGATGGTGGCTTGGCAGAGAAATTCAACTCATACACCACTGTGCAATCTTTGTGTTCCTGAGTACCATGGATTTATACCCAGGATCATCAGATGCTGGCTTGGCAAAAAAGAATCAACTTTACCATCCAAGTCTGCCTTAATATTTTGGATTCAAACTCCATGACCAGGAGATGAAACTCAACTTGTATACTACTGTGCCATGTATGTCTTCTGCTGTACCATGGATTTAAACCCAGGATTAGCAGAGAAAGATCAACTTGGCAAAGAAAAATCAACTTTACAATCCATGTCTGCCTTAATATTTTGGATTCAAACTCATGATCAGGAGATTGTGGCTTTGTTAAACAACCCAATTTGGCCTCAAGGTACAATAACTGAGCCAGACTGTCTGTCTGCTGTGTGTAAGTAGCTTGGAATTGACCACTTGACGCTGGTTACCTCACTTGGTCAAATCCAGAACGGAAGCTGGCTGTAGGATTATGTCCAATTTCTTGCTGAGGTAATTATGATGCCTGAGCACATTTCTGTGTGATTTATTGAGAATGGGGACTATGAACTGTCATTGTCCTGTCCATTTCCCAGTAGATATTTCAGATCAGGCTGGCAATGGATAGGGCTAAACCCAACCAACAGGGATTGTAATTTCAGTTTAATGAGAACTTTCACCTCTAATACAGAAGAAGAATTACATTTCATCATGGAATTGTTTCTTGAAAGTTGATAGAAACTATTACCTCAGATGAGAGTGATGTGATTCATCCGTCTCAATGCACAGTTGTCAGGTTGTTTTAGAATTAGCCCAGTTTGTCATGTAGACCTTGACAAATTTATCCAATACATCGCAAGTTCGTCTATGGTAGTTGGTAAGGTGAGGTGAAATGGGGTTTAACATTGTACTTAAAAATATTTCACTCATCATGACGACGTGCATGTGTGTGTATGTGTGGCTGCTTGTACTAGCCCAGACTTAAGCTGGTTTTATAGTGCTAGCTCATTGAGATACCCTGCCACAGTTAAGCATGAATACCCCACTCAGGCACATTATACTGACTCCGAGCCGACCAGTCCTTGTTGTACCCATTAATGCCGAGAGCCAGACAGGGACCAACAAGTACCATATTTTAACGTCTTTTGGTATGGCGCGGCCAGGGATCGAACAAGCGACCTTCCGCTCTCCAGGTGGATGTTCTAGTTGGTCTAGATTGCTGCAGTTTCAGTAAAATCACAAGATTTTTTACAGCTTAACAGATTTGTTCAGTCTTTGAACAGGACATGAGTCTGTGGGCTCCTAATAATTACATTATATTAAGATAATTTAACTGTCTTTCTGGAATATATTTTCCTTTCAGAGACTAGATTTGAATTTGTGGATCCTAAGGGCCAGCTCAGACAAGGCCATGATTTATGAATGTGATCTGTGCCAACCTCATTTTCAGAGTGATTTAGATTGAGTCAAGCTCATAGTCGATAAATATATGATACTAAATTGATGAAGATGTAGATGTCTGTAGGATGAAGCCTGGATGGAGAGTGAGTCATGGTATTGTGTATCATACTGGATACATGTAACTCGTGGCGGTGTTTGGTCCTGTACGTACAGCTCAGGTCACAATCATTTGAAGTTAAGCAACGTTGGTCGCGGACAGTCCTCGGATGGGTGACCGTGTTTGGCAGCTTGACTCCTGAAACTTTCAAGGACTTCAGTCCTGCCCCACAACGAAGCACGTGTGACGCATGTGGTCTCATCTTAGGCAAGTGAGTTTGTTCAAAATTGCCTCTGTCCACCCAGCAGTAAAATTGGGTACCTGGTATGATACGATGGTAGTCTGAATTTGAACCTGACAGGCGACCGTTTGTATTCTCCACATGGAGTGTTCTGTACTCGTTGACCAGGGGTAATATGTCAGCGCTTTGAGCATGCAATGTGCATGGATAAACGCGCAATATAAATGGACTATTATTATTATTATTATTATGTAAGAAAATATACTGGGTAATGAGAGTGGTGGGGATTTGGTAGATTAGTGGCAGAGCAGCAACAACTCACATTTAAATCCAGGCAGGTTGTGAGTGAGTGAGTGAGTTATGTTTTATGCTGTTTGAAGATGGTACTGTTAGATGGAGATGGAAAATCTTTGTTTTATCAAAATTACCAAACAGGATTCTTAAATAAGAAGTATTGATAATGGAACATGGAATACTCTTCCAGATGGACAGATCAGACATGTGTGACTGAATGAGTGAGTGTGTGTTTTGCTGAATGGTTGGCTACATGTCACTTAATGTGAAGAAACAACTACAGTGTACTAGGATTCAAACTCACAGGGTTTATGGCATGTCCAAGTGACCCAACTCCATACACTGAATTACTGGCTAGCGAACAGTTATCGCCGCGTAACAGTTATCGCCAATACATCAGTATCACACGCCCGCAGTTCCAGTCAATTACAATTCCGGTATTTTTCCGCAGGGTATTTGACAACAATAAAGGACGACAGCAAAAGAAAATTCTTCACGGCAAGTAACATAAGAGAAAAATGAAAGAAAACGTTAACCCTATAAAAATGTTTTAACTTAGTCGGGGGGATGTCCCACGACCTATATAATAGCAAGTTCAAGTTCACAAGTCATTAATTGATTCATTCCCTATCAATCTACTTTAAAAGAAACACTCAAATAGTCACATAATCAATTATTCGAGGTTACTGTATGATATAAATATATATTATTTCACAAATGGCATGAGAAATTCTGAATGGCGATAACTGTTACAGAGAAAACAACTCTTTATACTGCAATGATTCCCTTCTGCCGTGTTATGATTGGCGGCAGTGAATGGGCTGAACACATCGGTGAATAGCTACTTAGGTGTCATAATTAATTCTGTTTCACTAATTCAAATTTAAATACTGCTATAATATTGCGATAACTGTTCGCAAGCCAGTACAGTGCCTTAGATGACTAAGAAGCCTAGAGCCCTCCTCCCCAAAATTGCATTCATACCTGGTGCTCCACGGCACTACCATTGCACATACAATCATCCCTCGCAATAACACTGTTCGCGATACAACAGTTTGGGTTAATCCGCGGGGTAATCTGTGGCTCCCATGAATAAAAAGAAGTACCCCAGCAATCACACATCTTCGTATCATCAGAGTACCAGTTGGAATATACTGGAGGTTACATTCACACTGTGATAGAAGATGTGCCCAGAGGGAGACAGTTTGTTTGTTGAGAGCTGGACTAACGCTGAGCCTCTGGAATGTATCATTATTAAAGAAACAAACAACTCCATACACATTGAGAAGACATCCAGTGAGTTGGGACATTCAGAATCGGAGAAAAAGGTAGACTGGCTTCACTTGGGCCTTGCAGAAAAGTCTGGGTAGAAGAGGTAACAATGTGGTTCAGGGACGATGAGACAGACTTGTTGATAGCCAAGGTCCCTCATTCAGAAAGACAACCAATGATGGCATGTGTTGGAACCATACTTGACATTCAGCACTTGGGGTCAGAAACAAGATTCGACGTAGTCAATACAATGCATCTGAGCGGAGCCATCCATGTTAAACTATGGGATAGTACCATCAGACCAGCACCAGACAGACCCCATTAGACTGGAACAGTACAAGAAGCCTAGACTAACATCTAGTCTCTGAAATGAACACATTTTACAGAAAACACAGTTCCTAGGTGGGCACATTTGCGTAGTATCCTTGGACAAGAATATTAGATCCACATTGACTCAGTTCACCCAGCTGTAAAATGGGTACCATGAGTATGTGCTGGCAATGTGAGTGTTTAGTTCATTGCGCCTAACAGGCAGCATGGCTGTATGATCCCCAGGGAGTTGAAAAAGTATCGGAAAGTATGATAGTGTCCTGTGACCGGGGATAGTAATGTATGTAGCGCCGTGAGCAGGCAATGTGCCTGGATATGAGCGCCATATAAGCAGACTATTACTACAGGGTATGAAACTCCCAAAAATTTCAGCCAGACCACAGGACTGGTTAGATGTAAACTTGCCAGCCCTGACCAAAACTTACCTGCCCACAAAGTATCTTCATATACATGTCTAAATTTTAACCTGACCATCGGGCAGGTGAATTTGAGAATCTGGCAGTCCGTGTTGAAAATAACCCGTCCCGGGCGGTCAGGCAGGCAGGTATTTGAATGCTGATTACTATTATTATTACTGTCCTAAAATATAATAAAAAGCAGCCCAGAGTCTTTCTTCATCCATAAACTGTGGAAATGTAGACTTGCCACATAATCTAGACTCGCATGGGCCTTCTTGGTAGTCGGATACATTTGTTTCAGGGTCTGTATGACAGGCTACAAGAGGCCACACACATGCACATCCAAATCATTGTGAAATAATACTGAACTAAGTTGAATTAAAAATCCTTGAAAACAGCTTGCACAAGTTATAATTTACTTCTTGTCTTCTGATAGCAAAGGTCAGATGGTAACATAGATCAAACCTCAAATATCTATTCCTCTGATTTAACTGTATCCAAGCCATCAGTGTATTTGAAAACAACTACCTTGGTGTCCAAGATATTTTTATGGATCACCTGGTCCATTCATCACCTGATGAAGGGACCTGGAATGGTCTCGAAACGTCGTGAGAGAAATTAAAAAGAAGTTTAATCCATAAAAATATCTTGGACATCAATGTACAACTTCTAAATGCCACTGAAAGACAACTACCTTGGTATTTAATTTTGTACAAGTAGCTACGATACCTGCTCAAAAGTAAGTGAAAGAGGACATTATGTTTCTTGAAATCATCACAAGAATGTCAGTCAAAGCTTGAGTCATCATCACGTGATGCAAAGACGCAGATGAAGCAATTGAAAGCGAAGTCAAATATTTCTTGCGTGGAAACGTTACAAAGCATGTGATTATATAATCGATTTCAGCTTCAGTATGTTAACATGATAATGTCATTTTGAAGACAAAAAACAAATGTTTTTCATCAGAAACTTAATACTGGATAAAATTTCACAAGAAATTGCCGTTTTATATGGAAATATATGGTAAGAGGAGCATAACCTTTTTCAAGGTGTATGTCACCAAGACAACAAGCAGATGAGAGATAGAATTCCGCTTGTGCCTGATAGTCTGGCTCATTTTGTTTTTGGAGTATTGCCATAAATATTTTAATCAATATGCATAAGTAATTTGTCACATGTCTCGGTGGTTAAAGACATAACTGTTACATTACAAGCTTGAGGTCACTACAAACCAAGTTCTAGCTGTGACTGTGCTGTTGGTGAAACCCTGTGTCAGTGTGACCTAAAGCTGACAACAGCTGTAGTTACCTGACCAGGATTACATTATAGCAATAAGCATTCCTAACTTGTTCAAATAGGGATTGACATCTGACCATCGCATCGCATCGCATCACATCAAATCTGCTGCCCTGCCCTGCCCTGCCTGAAAAGTTTCAAAGCTAAACTGAAGACATGCCTTTTTAATAAAACATACATTGACTAACGTTTCATTCTCGAGCGCTACTGAACAGTACTTTTGGTCTGGAACTGGTGCTATATGTATCTATTTATGATGATGATGATGATCCTGTCCTATCAATATCAGTGTTTAAGGAGTAACTTTTCTCAACATTCAGATGGCATAGTTACAGGATACCTTTGAAAATATGTGTTACATTAGTCAATGGTTGACACTGAATGGATATGAACAATAAATGACCTGAGGACTAGCAGAAACATGTTAGGGTGAAGTCACAATTATATAACTAATTGGGCTAATATACTCTCCAGCTGAAAGAGGTACAGATCAGCTTTAATTTCATGTGCAGAGTTAAGTCCCTTTGTCCTGCCAGGATAGGCTGAATTTTGGGTCCACTTTGCACCACTCGCACACACTCAAATCTCATGTAACTGTACAGAGTGGTGCTGAATCCAAATAAGGTCATTGCAAGTGGTTCCATGACATTTAACTGGCTTAACAAGAATTCTTATTGTGTTTACGTTACCATGACCCACAGACCGCCTCCGTGGTGTAGTTTAGAGCGTCCGCCCGGAGAGCGGAAGGTCGCGGGTTTGATCCCGACCGCGTCATACCAAAAGACGTTATGATACTTGTTGGTCCCTACCTGGCGCTCGGCATTAATGGGTACAACAAGGACTGGTCGGCTCGGAGTCAGTATAATGTGTCTGAGTGGGGTATTCATGCTTCACTACGGCATGGTATCTCAGTGGGCTAGCACTATAAAACCAGCTTCAGTCTGGGCTAGTACAAGCAGCCGCACATACACATACACACGCATGCACGTCGTCATATGAGCGAAATATTCTCAAGCACGACGTTAAACCCAATTTCACCTTACCTCACCTCACCAGGACCCACAACCACCAAAATGGCTACACTCCTTCACATACTGTGTTGTAGTTGGCTGATAATAAATACAGTGGGCAAAGCTTGTGTTGCATGCTTATATACTGACTGTTATCATTGATCTGCTTGTCGTAACAGGCGACTAACGGGATCGGTGGTCAGGCTCGCTCACTGGGTTGACACATGTATTGTATCCCAATTGCGTAGATGGATGTTCATGCTTTTGAACCCTGGATTGTCTGGACCAGACTCGATTATTTATTTATTGGAATATTGCTGAGTGTGGCGTAAAACTAAACTCACTCACTCACTCACAATCACTGATCTTGTTTACAGCTTGTGGGTGTAAATATTAATATGGTGCCTGAGAAGTTATATAAGTATTCATTTCTTGGAACTTTAATCTGTTTTTGTGTTTGAGAAATGTTATTCCAATGTAGAGATATTTAAGTCAGGATGTTTAATGAGATTTAGAAGTAATAACATCACAAAGGCGTGAATTGTAGAATGTAAATGTCAGTATTATAAGGAACACAGCATTGCTACAATCACCATTACGTGCTTGTGTACCCTTGCCTTCCTTTTGTCCATTACCAAGTAGAACTTAGCATCATACTGTCAGAACAAATTGAACGCCTGGCTTCCACTTGTCTATTGCTAATACCGATTACACCAAATTAAGTACGAGCTTCCTTGTTTTGTGTCCACCATTATCATCTTATTATCTCGGGGTGGTGGGGTAGTCTAGTGGTTAAAGCGTTGGCTCGTCACGCCGAAGACCCGGGTTCGAATCCCCACATGGGTACAATGAGTGAAGCCCATTTCTGGTGTCCCCCGCCGTGATATTGCTGGAATATTGCTAAAAGCAGCGTAAAACCAAACTCAGTCAGTCAGTCTTATTATCTCTGTTGTTGTCACTTGTTCATGAATAAGCTCTCTGCATCTCAGCTTTCATTCATTTACTTAATGAAGGAGTAAGAATATACTGTGAAATTTTGTGTTTATTATACTTAAAACACTGACATCCATAGTCTCTCCATCATGATATTAAAGAGTCTGTCCTTCCATCATTTGCTTGCTTGCTCATTCACTCACTCACTTAATAACTCGCTCAACAATTCACTCACTTACTCAACAACTCACCCTCTCCACCCACTCACTAACTCACTCACTCACTGAAGTAGCAACTCATTCAACAACTCACCCTCTCCACCCACTCACTAACTCACTCACTCACTGAAGTAGCAACTCATTTAAAAACTCACCCTCTCCACCCACTCACTCACGTAGCAACTCATTCAACAACTCACTCATTCAACAACTCACCCTCTCCACCCACTCACTCACTCACTGAAGTAGCAACTCATTCAACAACTCACCCTCTCCACCCACTCAATCACTCACTCACTGAAGTAGCAACTCATTCAACAACTCACCCTCTCCACCCACTCAATCACTCACTCACTCACGTAGCAACTCATTCAACAACTCACTCATTCAACAACTCACCCTCTCCACCCACTCACTCACTCACTCACTCACTGAAGTAGCAACTCATTCAACAACTCACTCATTCAACAACTCACCCTCTCCACCCACTAGCTCACTCACTCACTCACTCACTCACGTAGCAACTCATTCAAAAATTCACTCACTCCACAACTCAAGATTCCCCCCAAAACTACACCCAGTCACTTGCCCACAAACCCATCCTCAACCCGACCATCCACCCACCCACTCATACACTTTCCCACCCACAAATGATTCAGCAGGAAATTTTATTCATGTCATGTCATCAGCATGACTATTCATGAGATGCAGCTGTGAAATGTATTGTGCACATTAGTGAACGTTTGTCAACTTGTTTTGATCAAATAAAGTTAAATAACAGCCCAACTCGTGAAAATATTTTTAGAGTTGATATATCACAATTGTGTTCTGAAAGTATAAATTTTTCATTGCCTCCATGGTTGACGACTCACAGCTGGTGTTCAATTACGTGCATGTCACACATTCAAGGTAGAATAGGGCACAGATATGGTTGCTGGAAGAGCTGGTTAGTTAGCTTGATTTAATAATAATAATGATAATAATAATAATTCATTTATATAGAGCCCAGTATCCATCTGACAAGTTGCTCACTGGACGCTGTAATCAGAATCTGATTATTATTACCCCGGATAACCCAAGCTGCCTGTTAGGCGCTAGAAGGTTATAGTCACATGACTTTTTCCAACCGGGTACCCATTTTCTGCTGGGTGTACAGAGGCAAAACTCACTTGCCTAAGGTGAGACCACATGTATCACATGTGCTTCGTTGTGGGGCAGGACTGAAGTCCTAGAAACTCTCAGGAGTCAAGCTGCCAAACACGGTCACCCATCCAAGGACTCTCCAAGCTCGATGTTGCTTAACTTCAACTGATTCGTGACCTGAGCTCTATGCACAGGGCCACACACCACCTTGTATTAAAGAAAAACATTTCGCTCAAGCCCTATGTAAAGTTCAATTTTACCCTGACCTACTATAGTTAAAGTCCAAGGACCCCTGCGTGTACTTCATCATGTGATAAAGTACTGTCGGCACCTTTGATCGTTTAGGGAAACATCTTAGAATGTTGTTTAACACTACACTCGGCAATATTCCAGTTATTCAAAAGTGCACGAAATCTTCCTTTTCAAAAGACTGCAAAGTGTGGCAAAAACAAATGGACATTAACAGAACTAAATTCACACAATACATTAGTCCATTTGACGACAGTTATATGGCGGCGGTCTGTCAATAATCGAGTCTGGACCAGACAATCCAGTGATCAACAGCATGAGCATCGATCTATGCAATTGGGATATGATGACATGTGTTAACCAAGTCAGCAAGCCTGACCATCCGGTCCCGTTAGTCACCTCTTACGACAAGCATGGGTTGCTGAAGACCAATTCTAACCTAGATCTTCACGGATGACAATATGGGCTGGAAGTCACAGTGGTGATTTGTGGTGACAATATTGGTTGGTGGTCAGATTGTGGGTTTTGTAGTCACAATGTAATCAACTGCTCAGTATTATTTCAATAAGGGATAATGAAACTGATAAGGCCAGACAAATTTTAGTCTCGCTTCTTCTCCTATATTAAAGAAGCAAAATGGAAGGGAACAAAATTCAATAATGTTGAATGATGGTCATTTCTTATAAATATTGTCTGATATATGTTTAATAACTGAATATTTGCCTGTTCTAAAATAAGCCTGGATTAAACAATCCATCATGTATAACACACATATCAAACTTATTGAAAAGCAACTCATTCATAAAACATAAGTCTTCTGTACTAAAGATCATATCATGAGCTCAATGCACAAATGAATTATGACATTGTCAATTTTGGTTTAAGATTGTTTAATAGTTTTCCAACTGAATATACCATTCACAAAATTAATATTTTCTTGAACAATTTAAATATATTCAATTGTGCCACAAATAAAATATATCGAGTTGTGTCTCCCACATTAATTCTGGTAACAAGAGCAAACTAGACTTTTAAAATAGTTTCATTGCCAACTTATTCATGGAAAAGTTGATGTGATATGTTCAGGGCCTGCCAGTTAATCAGTAGTGGCTAAATAGCAGGTCTGTCTTAACACCACTTTAAACTCCAGGCCAAGTCTGTTCACTGTGCAGAGTTCCCTTCCTTGTGTGTGCCAGGATCTTCGGTTGGGATCCCAGATTTGACCTGATTGAGTTTCCAGGTTTGTTAGCCCCTGATCATGCCCTTGTT
This sequence comes from Haliotis rubra, assembly GCF_003918875.1. Classification (NCBI taxonomy): domain Eukaryota; kingdom Metazoa; phylum Mollusca; class Gastropoda; order Lepetellida; family Haliotidae; genus Haliotis; species Haliotis rubra. Next base: position 3,644,415 of record NW_025767079.1, read on the forward strand.
TCATTGAAGAAGTAAATTTGAGGTTATTATCTCAGATAACCCAAGTTGCCTGTTAGGCGTTAGAAGGTTAACAATCATATTACTTATCCCACTGGGTACCCATTCACTGCTGAGTGAACACAGGCAATTTATGAACAAACCCACTTGCCTAAGGTGAGACCACATGTCACATATGCTTCGATGTGGGGAAGGATGGAAGTCCTAGAAACTCTCAGGAGGCAAGCTGCCAAACACGGTCACCCATCCAAGGACTGTCCACAACCAACATTGCTTAATTTCAACTGATTTGTGACCTGAGCTCTATGCACAGGACCACAAGAGTGTGAGGTCGGAGGTTTGATCCTTTCATCGTGTGGTTCCTTATTGTTATCCTGCCTGGGGTTCAGACTGGTGAGGTGAGGTGAGGTGAGGTGAGGTGAGGTGAGGTGAAACTGGGTTTAACGTTGGGCTTGAGAATATTTCGCTCATATGACGACGTGCATGAGTGTGTATGTGTATGTGCGGCTGCTTGTACAAGCCCAGACTGAAACTGGTTTTATAGTGCTAGCCCACTGAGATACCATGCCGCAGTGAAGCATGAATACCCCACTCAGACACATGTTACTGATTCCGGCCGACCAGTCCTTGTTGTACCCATAAATGCCGAGCGCCAGGCAGGGACCAACAAGTACCATATTTTAACGTCTTTTGGTATGACGCGGTCGGGGATCGAACCCGCAACCTTCCTCTCTCCGGGCGGACGCTCTAACCACTACACCACAGAGGCGGCCTGACTGGTTGGCTCAGGTTTGGTACACTGTGTCTCAGTGATCCATAAAGATCAGTGCTAGAATTGGTCTACAGCAACTCAAGAGGTGACTAATGAGATCGGGTCGTCAGGCTCGCTGACTTGGTTTACACATGTCATCATATCCCAACTGCGTACATCGATGCTCATACTGTTGATCACTGGATTGTCTGGTCCAAACTTGATTATTTACAGACTGCCACAATATAGATAGAATATTGCTGACTGTGGCGTTAAACAACCAACCAACCTGTGTCAGGAGAGTATTCAAGTTAAACTCTGCATGGATGTATAAGAACCATCAAACCAAAAGAATACGTTCAAGCGGCAGACATACTGTGCAGTGCTTGCACGCTGTTCTTTAAGTGCAGCAAACCTCAATGCTAAGTTAAAGCCAATTTCTAATCACCTCAGCTAAAAGACGCAGGTTATCTTGGGTTTTATCAATCAATACTCCTCATTTGCTAACAGTTAGAGAGGAAAAAGGACTATTACAGTAAATATATGTGTAAAATTAATGTATCTTTTCTGTAATTGCACCAACTTTGTTTGTTCATTGCAAGTGCAGTTCCTCATAACATTGTCCTGTTTCTTGTCATCTGTCTGGTAAACAAAGAAATTAACCCTAAAGGTTACAAAACTGTTCGTATATAACATGTATACGACCAATTATGTGAGCAATGGCGACACGTTTCAGAAGTAGACAGGGTTTGTTTAAAAAAATTGGACCTGACGGACATAATTGCCACATGAATCTTACAAAACTTGGCATCTGGATAATTATGAATGAAATATTGTTTCCTGCAAATCGTAAATATGTGCAGGATACTGAAAAAGTTCAAATTACATCTCGAAAAGTTTTATGGGATATTTGGATCGTACAGGTATTGACTGTATTTTTCAGATTGCACTGACAGATTGTACCGGTAATACAAATAGTATTCTGTCTTACATATAAATTGATGTTTAGATCGGGCACCAGAATGGTGTTCGGATGACATCAAACCATACACTTTTTAAAACTCTTGGGAGAGTGAATAAGATCCACGCCATCCTATTCTTGTCACAAGAACTGACCATTGTTTGATCTGGTTGACCGTTTTTCAATGTGCCCCAATTCATGGTGCTCATGCTATCGACCACTTATAGGAGGCAAATATTCTCCAAAACTTATAGGTGCCATGAATAAAACGTATTTAGTTCTTAGTCTTCATACAGATGAAGTCTCTTTCCCTATTAACATGAGGTACAGTACAAACACACAAAGTCATACTTTTATCATTTCCAATCTATCATGGGCAGTGGGGTAGCCTAGCAGTTAAAGCGGTCGCTCGTCACATCGAAGACCCGGGTTCGATTCCCCACATGGGTATAATGTGTGAAGCCCATTTCTGGTGTCCCCCGCCATGATATTGCTGGAATATTGCTAAAAGCGGCATAAAACTCAACTCACTCACTCCAGTTTATCACCACGACAACATGCATGTGGGTTTCACCGAAGTGCTGCATCTTAGATCTGTGTCACTTCCCTCTCACATCAAGCTTACACAGCATGGGTGTCTTCTTCCAAGGCAGTGGAGTAGCCAAGTTCGCTCATCATGCATGCCAAAAACCCAGGTTCGATTCCCCACTTGGGTACTGTGTGAAGCCGATTTCTGGTGTCCCCCGTTGTGATATTGCTGGAATATTGGTAAAATAGCATAAAACCCAACTCACTGATTCTTCCAAGGCACTGGTGTTCACTGGGAAAAGTTACATCCCTTAGATGAGTCATCATCTGATGATCATGACTTCATTCCTACACTGGGGGGTGGAGCAGTCTAGTAGTTATAGCACTCGTCAAGCTGAAAACCCGGTTTCGATTCCCCACATTTGTACAAGGTGTGAAGCCAATTTCTGGTGTCCCCTGGAGTGATATTGCTGGAATATTGCTAAAAGCAGCGCAAAACTCACTCACTCACTCACTCACTCACTCACTCACTCACTCACTCACCCACCAACCCACCCTCACTCACTCACTCACCCACTCACTTACCTTACCTCACACGTAAAGCCAACAAGTCATGAAACCACTGAAATAGTGCCCAAAGCTGCCACAAAGCCAACTCACTCACTCATGCATTTTGAAAAATCTGCAGCGATGTTTGACATTTGTCAGGATAAAAAGATGCGAGACTTTTAAAATCATTTTCAACAAAGCTATGAGAAGAATACACCCAGGGCCTTGTATTGTGCAGATGCTTAAATGCCAGAGAGCACTGCCAGGAAAGTGATAGATCGAAATGCCATATCAACTGATTCTAAGCTTGCATGATACCATCTCCAAGCCTGCGGTAAGTCTATTTATTCTGGTATAGACATGCAGTTTGTTATTCTAATCTAATATTGTCTCAGTCCCCTGTCTGATGAAAACCTTGCTGCCGAACCAAACAAATGAACTATTTTCTTCTACTTGATCGCAATCTTGAACTCATCACCATAAGTTACATATTTATTGTTCTTCAGTGGATTTGCTTTTATCTTCTTGATATTTTATTAATCCCTACTGTGTTCTTTCCTTCCGTTTCTATTTTCTTCAGTTAATATTCATACATTGGGTCACTCTGTCATGATTGGCCGAAAAAATTGTAATCGTAACTATCCAAAGGCATTGTGGGTAATGTCAAAGGAATTCCGGACATAATGAAGCTGTTGACTTTTTTAAGGATAAATCAGGATATTGTATGAACATGTGTGTATCTAAGAGCTGGAGGCTTTGGAAGAACATTTTCCTACCCCTTGGGCATCTACAAAAGCTGGTTCCAAACAGTCCTATTTTCATCCTTGAATAAAAAACAAGAATCTTTAATTTTTTAAATGTCTAACAAAGTTCCAGTTTAAATGCAAGTACCATGCCAGTTTTATCTTTCGGGCTGCAGCGAAAGCTGTTTTCATTGTAATAGTTTACATTGTTAGATTTGGTTTTAGATTAGATAAGAAAATCTTATTGTTCTTTATGTCCAAGAAGATTCAGAAGAATGCAGAGATGATGGGCAACTCTCAAATGCAGAGTTAAACCTGACTGTTCAGGGAATTCCAATCAATCTTGTTCCTGATTAATATCTTAAATCTGTCAGCTAGTGGTCCATGTCTAAAGGGGGCGGTGGGGTAGCCTAGTGGTTAAAGGGTTCGCTCATCACGCCGAAGACCCGGGTTCGAATCCCCACATGGGTACATTGTGTGAAGCTCATTTCTGGTGTCCCCCGCTGTGATATTGCTGGAATATTGCTAAAAAAGCGGCGTAAAACCAAACTCACTCACTCACTCACTCCATGTCTGAAATCACTAAGGACTTTCCTCCATCAAGTTGCCGTAACTGTTGAAGTTAAACTGGCCTTGCTGTAAGGCTGTACTTCTATGCCCATGGATGAAAGGTAATTCTATGATTTCAAGAGCCAAGTCTACATAAGAGGACAGTACATAAGGGTGCCTGTCTGTTATTTATATTTTTTTATAAATTTTTATTTTTAACTTTTAATTTTTACCTTAGAGACTTGTGCAAGTCTAGGGTTGGACTTACAATCTTCATCTGCCAGTGCAATATTAGTGTTCATAGGTTTCACAAACATGGTAAACATCCTTTGACCTTCGTCAGGGAAATGCTTGGCAGGGAACCACCCTCAGCAAGTTTACAGGTATATGACAGCAGACTGTAAATAATCGAGTCTGGACCAGACAATCCAGTGATTGACATCATGAGCATCAATCTATGAAATTAGGATATGATGACATGCTTCATGCAAGTCAGCAAGGCTGGCCACCATCATGCAGCAAGCATGGGTTGTTGTCAAGACCTGTTATAGCCAGGATCTCCATGGACCTGCTGATGATTAAAACATTTATTACTTTTTCATGCTGAAGATCAAACAGTCATTCATACAGGTACATTATCTAAATATTAACGGACCGCCTCCGTGGTGTGGTGGTTAGAGCGTCCGCCCGGAGAGTGGAAGGTCGCGGGTTCGATCCCCGACCGCGTCATACCAAAAGACCTTAAAATATGGTACTTGTTGGTCCCTGCCTCGCGCTCGGCATTAATGGGTACAACAAGGACTGGTCGGCTTGGAGTCAGTATAATGTGTCTGAGTGGGGTATTCATGCTTCACTGCGGCATGGTATCTCAGTAGGCTAGCACTATAAAACCAGTTTAAGTCTGTGTTAGTACAAGCAGCCGCACATACACATACACACGCATGCACTTCGTCATATGAGCGAAATATTCTCAAGCATGACGTTAAACCCAATTTCACCTCACCTCACTGAACCTCTAAATATTAACATCAGTTTTATGGAATAACCAATCTTAAATATCCTTAATAATGTAACATAGTTCATCAGGCATGACCGTTGAACAATATATGAACAGAAAAGTCATTTCTTAGTGACTGTGCTTGTATGTTTGTATATGTTTGTTTAACGTGACACAAACAAACATACAGCAATAAGACTGTAAATAATCAAATCTGGACCAGACTATCCAATGATCGACATCATGAGCATCCTCCGTGTGAATGGGATATGATACATTCCATAAACTCAGATACCCTTACCACTTCATCCACTTAGTTACCTCTTTGGACAAAAGGTGTTGGGGACCTTGCTGCCCAGAATCTGTAAATTGTTATAATATCAAAAAATAAAAACACAGGAATTTTGTTGCAGAATTGTAGTGCAACCTTAATGCTGATATGAACAAAAAAGTAAACTGCCTGAAAAGTAAAATCTAAAACGTAATAAAGGGAACCTGTGTCTTTAGCATTTGATGAGCAGCTTTGAAAAACTATTTTTGGGGAAAATCCTAGACATTTTTCACGCATTATAGGAATAAGAAAATCCTTCAGCCTGCTGGAGTCCTCACATGATTCTAACTGTCTGCATGCCCACGATCTTTCACAGTTTCTCAACTTACATTGGAGCTTGTCACTTCCAATAACTGTCAATTACGGGTCTCATTATGTTCAATAATTGGTTTTAGACGCCAAGAATTCCATACATTGTCTGTCCCCTGCCCTAATGTTAAGACAATAAATGCAATAGAGAAATATAATTGGATTATAATAAGGTAACATTTAATGTCTATCAAAGGACATTACATGTTAAGCTCATATTCCTGAAAAGCCATTTCAGGTGCCCTGAGTGTGTCAGGATATGCTCACCTTGTCATGAATATGTTCCTGGTGTGTTTGTTTGTTTATTGTTTAAAGTCATATACTGCAATATTCCAGCTACATGACGGAGGTCTGTAAATACTTGTGTCGGAACCAGACAATCCAGGGATCGAAATCATGAGCATCCATATGCACACTTTGGATACAATGAGTCAACCAAGTCAGTGAGCCTGACCACCAGTGTTTGCCTTTACACTGTATTATAGCTGCAGGCCTAGACTAACGTTTAGTCCCTGAATACATATAATTTTGATAGTAGCAAATAAACCCATTTAAATTGAAAAGGAGCCCCAGTGAGACCAGAGATTCAGCCTGAACCTGAGGAAATCTAGACTTGCTTCATTTAGGGCTTTAGCATTGCAGGGAGGGCTAAGCATTGGTGAAAATAATGTGGTTCAGGGACTGTGAGACAGACTACTGCAGGCCCTAAGGTCCCAGAACCATGATAAGTTGTGGGTCCTGATCAGAATGGGTAGGCCCTATATTTTAGCATGGAAATAATACTCTTAGTTATTGGGGATGAAAAAAGCTGTCGGTCATAAGGACCTGTAGAAAACAAAAGCTGTGGGTCAGAGTGGTTTTCAGTCTGTTTTTGGCCAAAGGACCGACGTTAATTTCAAACGCTGCTGACCACCCCATCACATAAGTCACCTCTTCCGGCAAGCATGGGTTGCAGAAGACCAATTCTAACCCGGCTCGTAATGGGTTCCAAACACTATGTATCATCACTGATTTAATACTGTGCATCATAAACACATGTATGCTCATGATATAGTCAGATTGAGCTGAGCGATTCTGCTTCTAGCAGAGATTTCGTGTGAATGTAGAAAGGATTTTTTTGTCGCACTGACTAGAACTCTGAACAAGACAGTCTGGCCAGTCTACTGTAATGTTACCAGCTCAATTTAAAAGTCAATGTAAGTTTGCTAGGTTGCAGGCAGCTATTTCAAACACTGCTCACTCACCCAATGAGGTACTGATACTCATGCTGGGTTCAATCACAGGGCATGGTGATTCCAAAACAAAATGAAGTTTGTACAAATTAGGACGAAGCTACATAAAATTTCAATGGCATCATCAAAGATGAACTGGGGTCCCCAGGTTCTTTATTAGGCAACATTAAGCAGAGGATTAGCAGACCTAACCCAATCATGGACTAATTAGATTGAAAGTATTACAGATTTGAGAGCACTCGCAAATTACTGTGAGATGTCTAACAAGGTTTCAGTATTTGGAGGCCGGGTCTCTCCTCGTGTGTCAAATATTGACTCTTAGAAATCTGACAGAATTCGTCTTGCGTACAGCCATTGATGTCAGTGAGATGATGCAGCGATGCCAAACTAAGCACTTCAGTGCCGTGTCTCGCACTGGGTGTCATTGACTCAGGATTAGATGGTTTTGTTCTGCCAATCACAGATTTCTTCATCACTCTTGGGATTCTTCTCAAAACATATTGTGACTTGCAGGATGCTGAAGCTCCTTGTCCTCATGACAATGGAATGGTTCAGGGTGCATGGTTTTGTTCCAATTGGAGAAGACTTTGGTTTGTTGCTGTTGAGGTGTTATTTCATGCATGTTGATACCAGTCATCTTGACTTGTGACTTCAGAGACAGATCTGTGATTTAAAATGTTGGGGGTGTCATGTGGTGACTTGGCTAAAAGGGCAGTTAAAATGTTAGGTGTCACAACAAGGGGGGAACAGCTACATTACCTCCTCTGGATCTGAGCAGCATACATCCTGTAGGAATTCTAGGATAGAATATGATGAGTTACCTCCTGCCTGTCTTCCTGAATATGTCCAGTTACCTCAAGCTTGTCTTCCCGTTGGGATTCTGGGATAGAATATGTCCAGTTACCTCAAGCTTGTCTTACCGTTGGGACTCTGGGATAGAATATATCCAGTTACCTCAAGCTTGTCTTCCCGTTGGGATTCTGGGATAGAATATGTCCAGTTACCTCAAGCTTGTCTTCCCGTTAGGACTCTGGGATAGAATATGTCCAGTTACCTCAAGCTTGTCTTCCCGTTGGGATTCTCAGATAGAATATGTCCAGTTACCTCAAGCTTGTCTTCCCGTTGGGATTCTCAGATAGAATATGTCCAGTTACCTCAAGCTTGTCTTCCCGTTGGGATTCTGGGATAGAATATGTCCAGTTACCTCAAGCTTGTCTTCCCGTTGGGATTCTCAGATAGAATATGTCCAGTTACCTCAAGCTTGTCTTACCGTTAGGACTCTGGGATAGAATATGTCCAGTTACCTCAAGCTTGTCTTACCGTTAGGACTCTGGGATAGAATATGTCCAGTTACCTCAAGCTTGTCTTCCCGTTGGGATTCTGGGAAAGAATATGTCCCTTTACCTCATGTTTGTCTTCCCGTTGGGATTCTGGGATAGAAACATGTCCAGTTACATCAAGCTTGTCTCTGCATTATATATTCCCCTCCCCTCCCCTTCCCTATCCCTTTCCCCTCATCTTGCCCAGCCCCCAACCATTCTACTGCCTTCACTTACCTGGCCATTGCCCTTTTTGCCCCTACTCACATATTCATCAATCTAAAACACTACGATTATGACTTAAACGACCAACCATATCATGTGTTTTCTCTTCTGACTGATCATTAAGCACCTAAAACCCGCCTTCCTGCTGTTTGAGGCTCCATCACTCTCGTTCTCAGAGTTGTCCTCTTAGTGGTCCTGATTCCCCACAATTCCGACATCATAAAAACATCCTGGAAACTGGTAGCTTTAGTAGTCTGTTTAATGGCCTGTCAAGTCTGATTGCAGCCCAAGTCTTGAATACAGGACAGAGAGATGTTCTCTTATTGAATTAGGGCAGTAAAACAAGTTTTTGCCAAGTGGAAATGATCTAGAGAATTTTTGTTTTTTGTGGCAGAAAAATCCAAGCATGAATCAGATATGTTACATGTTAAAAATATGACTCATATGGTTTGTATTCATCGTGTAATGAGAGTGCTAGATAATGGTTTATTGATTTTAATTTTTGAGTAAGGTTGTCTAATGGGACACTATGCCATAGATCATCACACAGAGTAGTGTCCCTTAGCTGTTACATGATCTGCATGTCATCGGTTTGAAGCCAAAATTAAGTTGATGATGATACTCAGCATCTACTCTACAACACCTACTCTCTTTGAAATCCTAATGACTGATACAATGCAGCCCCGTTGGAGGGGTGGTGGGGTAGCCTGGTGGTCGACGCATTCGCTCTTCACGCCAAAGACCCAGATTGGGTTCCCCACATGGGTACTATGTGTGAAACCTATTTCTGGTGTCCTCCGCCATGATATTGCTGGAATATTGCTAAAAGTGGCATAATATCATACTCACTCACTCTCCCTTGGACATGGTATCAGGCCCCAAGTTCTCGAAACAAACTTAAGTTTTTACTCAAATTTCAAACTGAGTTTGACAATTTGAAACAGCTGAATTTGTAACTCAACTGCATTTTAAAAATAAAAAAGCCTAAACAACTTAAGTAATCTATCCACCAAACTCAAATTGTGTACTGTGTTTGAGTTAAACATTGATTTCAGTCCATTCTGGGAAATGCATTTTCCTCCTTTTTCTCAAATTTGAGTAAAAACTCTAACTTAAGTCAAAACTCAGACTTAAGTTTGTTTCGAGAAATTGGCGCCAGGTCTTCTACATCGGAAATGTTTCAAAGCAAAAGATGTTACCATGATTTAAAGCACTAGTGGTCATGGCTCTCAACACTGTTGTCCACATGAATCACCTGCATTACTTAAGGCTTAGCTGCTGTGACGAAACATCATTGAAATCCTGTTGAAAATACATCCAAGCTCAATCACATCGAAGTAAAAATAGTAAGCTGACAAGTAAAAGTGTCATTAACAAAAACATTTATAAGGCAGCAGTTGGATTTATGTGCACAAAGGCTTCGAATTGTTTTCATGATATTCCACACAGTTCAGTGGCACAGTAAACATAGTAATTAGAAAGAAATACCTTGAATACCACCAGCCATAACGTGGTGTAAGCTGGTAATAAAGAGAGGGCTTAATTTCCCTTGCCACATGGTAGGTAAACAGGAGCGTAAATCACAACCTGCACAATTAAGTCAAGCCGGTGTTAGAGACTATGGTGTTAGAGGCTACATGTGTTGCCGTCAGCAGAGGTTTCCTTCACATCCAAGACCACCTCTGTGGTGTTGTGGATAATCGGCTGCCCAGAGAGTGGAAGGTTAGTTTTTTTATACCCAAACCCATCATACCAACATAATTTTATAAATGGTACTTGTTGTTTCCTTACCTGGTGCTTGATTAATGGTCAAAATGTGCATTGGTTGGCCCAGAGTCATTATACTGGGTATGAGTGGGGTGTTGATGTTAAACTGTAGTGTGGTATCTCAGTCTATAATACTGACTTAAGTCTGGGCTAGTTCAGTCAGCTCAGAGTCATTATACTGGGTATGAGTGGGGTATTGATGTTAAACTGTAGTGTGGTATCTCAGTCTATAATACTGACTTAAGTCTGGGTTAGTACAAGCAGCTCAGAGTCATTATACTGGGTATGAGTGGGGTATTGATGTTAAACTGTAGTGTGGTATCTCAGTCTATAATACTGACTTAAGTCTGGGTTAGTACAAGCAGCTCAGAGTCTTTATACTGGGTATGAGTCGGGTATTGATGTTAGCTGTGGTGTGGTATCTCAGTAGACTAGCCCAATAATACTGGCTTAAGTCTGGGCTAGATCAATCAGCTCAGCGTCATTATACTGTGTATGAGAAGGTATCAATGTTAAACTGTGGTGTGGTATCTCAGTCTGTAATACTGGCTTAAGTCTGGGCTAGTTCAGTCAGCTCAGAGTCATTATACTGTGTATGAGAAGGTATCAATGTTAAACTGTGGTGTGGTATATCAGTGGGCTAGCTCTACAATACCAGGTTAAGTCTGGACTACAAGCCGCCACACATACATATGCATGCATGTCAATATATAAATGCAAGAATTCTGAAAGCTACATTAACCCCAATTTCACCTTACATTCCCATTCATTTTTGCTGAATGTATGAATCACCAATGACATGGCCATCACTGACTATTCTGTGTCTTGCTTCACGAGTGAGTGAGTTTAGTTTTACGTTGCTTTTAGCAATATTCCAGCACTAACATGGCGGGGGATATCCGAAATGGGCTTCACACATTGTACCCATGTTGGGAATTGAACTCGGGTCTTCGGCGTGACGAGTGAACACTTTAACCACTAGGCTACCCCATGCCCTACTTTCTTCATGAAAACATCATCTTGCAACAAAAGGCTTTAGCTCAGCCAGTAAGATACTTCTTGTACATCATAAACAGATAAGTAGCTAACAAATACGTTAAAAAATGGTGAACAGACAGTTGTTATAGCGTCTAATTCAGGACAGCCATCATCCAAATATTTCTAAAGACCAAAAACTATGTAGCCAGCCTCGTGTGACTTAGTTGTAATTATTTAATCTGCAATCTTAATTCTTATCACTACCGCAGTGTATATTGTCTTGTCAGCCACCTGTACCACTCTGGGACTTTCATTAATTATTGTAGATGATATTTATTGCCTTAATTGGTCATCCCCCTTGGCCGTGTCTGCCATCACATCAACTGGTGAAGGAAGTGCTGTTGTTTCTCTATCTGTCCTTTTTTGAGTCGTTGCCTGTCCATTGTTGAGTCGTCGCCTGTCCATTGTTTTCAAAAACTGTATATATGCTCACATCTATATCGTCAAGGAGTTCGGTATTCCGACTGTCTGTGTAGGGACGTCCGCGAGCAGGGTAATGCCTCTCATAGGAAGCGCCCTGGGGTTGAGCAGGAACTCCGCTCACCTTATTCTTGTATACTTGTCTGCCATGTCTTGTGTAACCAACAAAAGTACTTTGAACTCAACTATGCCTTCGTCTTTGTCACCACACACTTCATCGTAATTCCGTGCTAATTCCCCCAACACCATATACTATGAGTTGACATCACAACAAGGTTAGGTTGTGTGGACTAATGATATTAGTGATTTACATTTATGGGAATGTTATTTTGAGCTTTTGAACTATTTGTATACTTTGACTCCAAATAATTCATGGGTGACATCAACCATTTTAGATGATTGTCTCTAGCTGATTAGTGTGTTATCTGGACTTACTGAATACAGAGATGATTGAGACAAGTAAAAATGTTATTTAAAGATTGTTTTTAATGTCAAATTATGGAGATAAAAGTTTGCATGCATTGATGCTAAGAGCCTTCAGTTGTTACCCTAGCTTACATGGCACACAGCTCACATTGTACATGGCATTTAGATTATACATTGTTTTCAAAACGATAATTACAGATTAATAACGGATAATAATTGGGTTAATATTGCAATGATTTTTATTGATGCTTAATGTGTTAATGGATACTTAATTGATCACTACCATAACATTGTTTTGACAATTTTTCTTGTTTTAAGCATTATTAGAAATTGTATGTTCATATTTAATAATGATAACTGCCATTAGAAAAGCCACTGTATTTAGATATTAGCTGTTGACACTTAGGGATTCTTGCTTTCGTCATTATTAAGACTTACTGGAAAAATCATGAATGTATATTACCTCTATGCACTTAGTTTTCCCCTATGGAAGGAGCAAGAAATGTTGTGACACAGAATAAAAAACATTGGCATAATGTATTCAGGAAAAAAAAATTAATGTGGAAAGGTATTTAGATTCTGATATTCCTTTACATCTCAGATCTGCACTCTCTAAAGTTAGATGTGGTAATTTTAATTTAGCTGTTGAAACTGGAAGATACAATAAAGTTAATTACAATGAGAGATTATGTTTATTTTGTAAATAGGATGACAAAAATGTTCTTGAAGATGAATTCCATGTATTCAAGTGTGAACGTTTTTCTGATTTAAGGTTTAGATATATTCAGAAATATTTGACTGATTTTGATCCAAATGCCAATTTTATTAACATGATGAAACGCATAATGATTGTATCATGAGAGATGTTAGTATTTTTCTGTATCATGTACTTCAGCATATTAGAAATGTTCCTCTTACACAGCCTGTGCACTCAACTATCTATATCATATGCAAATGACTGTATGATGGCCTGTGGCCTTTTACTGAATAAACTTGTCTGTCTGTATTCAGGAAAAAGAGAAGTTGACATCCATAAAGAGTGTCATGAAGTCAAGAGCCCTTTGTTATCAATTAATCTACTGCAAATATAAAGGGCTGCAACTAGGAATCATGGACTAAAAGTCCAATGGTAAACAATATGGCATCTAAAACTAAGATAACCAATAGCATTCCGTGTATGTCAACAGTTACTGTAAAGTTGAAAATCCGAAAAAATGGCAATTTTATTAGGAATGACAAGTCTTTATGGATAATCAATTTTCTTTATTGAGAAATAGCAACGTTTTCAGTATAGATACTTATACCGTTTTCATACTTGAAAACAAAATAAGTACATAAACTGAAACGTCGCTATTGCACAATAAAGAAGATCATCAATAAAGACTTGTCATTCCTATTTCTTACAACTTCTAGAATGCCTCTCAGACAGGCAAATGCAGTAACTTTTATTGCATCTGTAAGGTTTTACGGCATCCTGTTGGTGAGGTTACCAAAGAAACAAGCTTAATCAACAGTCTGCTTGCTCAACAACATGCTCTGTATCAATCTATTCAATCATAATACGATGACATGTGTCAACCAGGTCAGTGAGCTCTTATTACAAGCATGGTTAGCTGAAGAGCAGTTCTAACCCAGATCTTCATGGGTGCTTGATGTCAGTGAATTTAAACTATTGATGCATGTGTGGTTGTAACTGACTAGGAAGGTTGGAGCTGCATAGTTATCAAACAGTAGGGGGCAGTAGGGTAGCTCAGTGGTTGAAGTGTTCACTTGTCATGCCAAAGACACGGGTTTGGTTCTGCACATGGGTACCATGTGTGAATTCCATTTCTGGTGTCCCCTCCCATGATATTGCTCTGATATTGCTGGGACATTGCTTGTGAGATCCAGGTTAAATTGATCTTCAGTAACCCATGCTTGTTGTAAGAGGTGACTAACAGGATCGGGTGGTCAGGATCGCTGACTTGGTTGACACATGTTCCCAATTGCGCAGATCCATGCTCATGCTGTTGATTAATGGATTGTCTGGTCCTGACTCGATTATTAATAGGCCCCCGCCATATAGCTGGAATATTGCTGGGAGCGGCGTAAAATTAAACTCACTCACTCACTCAGTTTGTACTCATGTTTGCATCGATTAATGCTCATGATGTCTGTCACAGGATTGTCTGGTGTAGACTTTATTATTTACAGTCCGCTGTCATATAGCTGCAATATTGCCAGGTGCTACGTAAAACTAAACTCACTCACTCACTCCCACGTAAAGAACCGGGGACGGTGGGGTAGCCTAGTGGTGAAAGCGTTCACTCGTCACACCGAAGGCCTGGGTTTGATTCCCCACATGGGTACAATGTGTGAAGCCCATTTCCGCGGGGTCCCCGTTGATATTGCTGGAATATTGCTAAAAGCGGCGTAAAACCATACTCACTCACTTAAAGAAGCATAATACTATCGAAACTCACTCTAGCAGTATTGAGAGGCTGGCTTGAGTCTGGACAACAGTGTTATATCAGCATCTAGATGAAATGTGGCAGGCGAGTGAACCTCCCTGATTAGGTCGCTGCCACTGTTTGACTGTAATCAAGGAAACTGGTGCTGTGGATTATTGATCCATGATGCAACTGGTTGACGATGTGTGGAAGTAATTAAAGCAATATGCCTCCTTACATCTTTTTGTTGATCAACAAAAATATAGTTGAGACTATTTCAAGCATGTGTTTGCAGTTCTTCCCAGCTGACAAAACTTTCAACATGTACAATATCAACAGCACTACGATGTTAAAAATCTTTGTCTTTGTTGAAGAATTGACTTTCACAAAGTTCATACGATGTTCATTCTTCATTCCATGGTAGTTCATACTTAACTTTAACTAATGTAAGGTGGTTGTCAGTTCTTTTCATTTTTTAATACTATTTTTCAAATCTTAAAATATGTAGTCAACGTTTTGTTCTGTATATGCCACTTTATGTGTAACACTCACAGTCAAGCAACAACCAGCTTCGTCTCGGAATAACATAGATCATTACAAGGGGAGGTGATGTGAAGTTTTGCATGACTAAATTGCTCTACAGTATTCTTTTGTCATTTGGTTACAACACACAGATTAAATAATGTCATCAAAAAGATCAGAAAAAAGTATAAAGAACCTCTTTGTTGGTCAGAGTCACTGTGCATCATAATACATTCACATTGCGTACAGGATCACAAGATGGTCGCCACGATCTACGTGATGTTGAAGATTACCAAAGTTGTCGATGAACCTCTGTGGGTTATGTTGAAGTCATCACTGATCAACTGGTCAATCAATCAAAGGTGATTATGAAGATAAATACTGGAGTCAATTCACAAGCGTTTAACACTCTAGGTTTTTCCTCTGTGTATAATAGCTTATTTCAGGAATAATGTAGAGGCAGATTTTGTGACTTCAATATTTGTATTCTATTTGACAGTGTTGAACAGTTGTTTAAAGGGGAATTATTTCCTTTTGAACAGTGAAATGAAAGAAAATGGTACCTTTGGAAAATACAGGCAATCAAACATTTACATTTACTTGTTTTCATAACATAACAGCTGTAATGGCCTATGTTGTTACACACGGTAATTGATTAAAAAATCTTTTAGAAAGATGTTATGGGTTTGGGGATAGCTTACTGTCTCTTGTCACACCAAAGACCCAGGTTTGATCTTCCACATAGCTAGGTACAATGTGTGAAGACCATCTCCCACCATGATATTGCTGAAAAGCAGTGTACATCTCATTCACTATTTTATGTCATATCTCTTGCAGTTGCTTTAATGTTCTAATTCAGAAAATAAACTAGCAAATTAAAATGTATGACTATTTGTGTTATTTTACAAATTGTCATTTTGGAGTTCATTTTAGTCAATCCAGCAAAGCAACATTTAATGATGTGTTGCCTTCATAACACTACTCTGAGAACACAGAAGTCTGTCTCACAGTCCCTGAACCATAATATTTCCTTTCTGCCCTGGTCTTCACTGTAATGAGAGACCTTAAATGAAGCAAGTGTAGAATGTCCTCAGGTACAGAATCTCCGATTCAACTGGTCTCATTTTCAATTTAAATAAAGCTATATTTTTTTCTTCCACCCAGCCCTCACTATAACATAAAAAGAAATAAATGAAGCAAGTCTAGAATGTCCTCAGGTACAGAATCTCTGATTCAACTGGTCTCATTTTTAATTTAAATAAAGCTATTTGTTTCTTCTTCCACCCAGCCCTCACTCTAACATAGAAACAATAAATGAAACAAGTCTAAAATTTCAGAAGGTACAGAATTTCACATTTAACTGATCTCATTTTCAATTAAGATGAAGTTATTCGTTTTTATCAAAATTACATATTTCCTGAAACTCATATTTCCAAGAACCTGGCAGCAAACCCTAAAAAATAAACCTGCATGGTGAACAGAGGAGGTGTGTGTGCACCTGTACAACAGCATGTGCGTAGTCAGCGCATACATCAACGCTGCGTCTGGATATGCCTGCCTCATGCTGAGAGATGGCTGCCCTCTGTAATTGCCTGGGACGGAGGGTTGCTTATCCTGCCAAACCCCTTGTCTTGGAGGGAACAGATACAGGCAGAGTGTTCTTGTAGATATCTTACATCAATCACTGCTGAATTGTCACATTATATTCATTCAGAATGCTCTTCATTTACTATGAAAAAGTATGATTATCAAATTCATTTTATCTCTTTAATTTTAATTTCATCGGTAATATGTTCCTTTCATATTTCACCATGTTTCCCTCCATGTTGCATACCTGTTAAGATTGGCTCTATTTCCCACACTGCTATGTAGGAGTAGATCATTCACGCAGTTGGGCATAGATATTTTCATATTGCAGTGTTATATGGCTCCATATTTCCCATACAGCTGGGTCATAAAGGCTCCAAATTCCCCTTGCAGAGCTCAATATTCCTGATGGCTCCTTATTCTCAATACAGTTAGGTATTGCTCCTGTTCCCTATACTATAGGGTATGGCTCCATATTCCCAATACAGTGTGGTATCTCTCCATATTCCCAATACAGTGTGGTATGGCTTCATATTCCCAATACACTGTGGTATGGCTTCATATTCCCAATACAGTGTGGTATGGCTCCATATTCCTAATACAGTGTGGTATGGCTCCATATTCCCGAGTCAGCTCTCTATGGCACAAGCATGTTTTGAAAATAAGAAGATTCTTCGACAAAACAAGAAAAAAACAAAGAATAACATTTTTTTGTGTCAAATGATTTTAAAAAAAAGTGTATTAAGTTATAAAAGTTAAAAGTACAGCCTGCCAACATCACCCCAAAGGTAGGGTGTAAGTCACGTTGACCATGCCTGATGAGATTACACTTTGTCCAGGTTGCAAGCGGAGCAACAGGTTAAATACTGGCTGTGGACTTCAGCTCATGGCTATGTTATCAATGTGATCAATGTGATCAATGTGATCCCGCCTGCTGAGCTGTGATAACCAGGTACACTGCAGCCTGTAGCCTCATCCCTACACTTAGAACTACAGGTATAGAGTGTATTAGAGAAGCACACCAGTTTAAAGCTTGTGCCTATACTTAGTCCTATAGGTAGAGAGTGTATTGGAGAAGCGCATACCAGTTTAAAGCTCTTGCCTATACTTAGTAGTATTGGTGGAGGGTGTATTGGAGAAGGACAGAGCAAGTTTATAGCTTCTTGCCTATACTTAGTGCTAAAGATAGAGAGTGAATTGATGGAATTGATGCAACTGTAACTGACCTGGTGGTTAAGGCTTGTCTGATTGAACACCTGGGACCTGGATGAAAGGGGATCCCATGCTGGTGCACGTCCAATATAATCTTTTGTCTCAATCATTGCGGTGAGTAAGTACTGTGAGTTGACCTTTGCAGTGATCACTTTGCTCATTCTGAAAAGATGCTTTTTGTCTGTTGCAGTTAGTGATTTGGAGATGTTACTTGTTTCATGTTTAAAGGGGCTGGTCACAGTGGCCAGAAGGGTGGTCTGGAGAGAACTGAGAGGGGCATTGGGGAGGGTGGTCCAGTGGGAATTGGGGAAGGTGGTCAAATGAGAATTGTGGAGGGTGGGAATTCGAGGGAGGGTTCAAATCGTGGAGGGTGGGAATCGGGGAGGGTGGTCCTGTGGGAATAGGTGAGGGTGGTCCAGTTGGAATCGGGGAGGGTCGTCAGGATGATCAGAGGAGTCATTTAGATATGATCAGAGGGGTAGTTTAGAGATGATCAGAGGGGCAGTTTAGAGATTTTCAGAGGAGGTATTTAGATATGATCAGAAGGGTAGTTTAGAGATGATCAGAGGGGCAGTTTAGAGATGATCAGAGGTGTAGTTTAGAGATGATCGATGATCAGAGGGGTAGTTTAGAGATGATCAGAGGGGTAGTTTAGAGATGATCAGAGGTGTAGTTTAGAGATAATCAGAGGGGTAGTTTAGAGATGATCAGAGGGGTAGTTTAGAGATAATAATAATAATAATAATAAGTGTTCTTGTATAGCGCACAAATCAAACTGCAAGGCAATTTCTCTAGGCGCTAAAAGTTTAGTTTAGATATGATCAGAGGGGTAGTTTAGAGATGATCAGAGGGGTAGTTTAGAGATGATCAGAGGAGTCATTTAGATATGATCAGAGGGGTAGTTTAGAGATGATCAGAGGTGTAGTTTAGAGATGATCAGAGGGGTAGTTTAGAGATAATCAGAGGAGTCATTTAGATATGATCAGAGGTGTAGTTTAGAGATGATCAGAGGGGCAGTTTAGAGATAATCAGAGGTGTAGTTTAGAGATGATCAGAGGGGTAGTTTAGAGATGATCAGAGGGGTAGGTTAGAGATGATCAGAGGGGTAGTTTAGAGATGATCAGAGGTGTAGTTTAGAGATGATCAGATGGGTAGTTTAGAGATGATCAGAGGGGTAGTTTAGAGATGATCAGAGGGGTAGTTTAGAGATGATCAGAGGGGTAGTTTAGAGATGATCAGAGGGGTAGTTTAGAGATGATCAGAGGGGTAGTTTAGAGATGATCAGAGGGGTAGTTTAGAGATGATCAGAGGGGTAGGTTAGACATGATCAGAGGGGTAGTTTAGAGATGATCAGAGGGGTAGTTTAGAGATGATCAGAAGGGTAATTTAGAGATGATCAGAGGTGTAGTTTAGAGATGATCAGAGGAGTAGTTTAGGGATGATCAGAGGGGTAGTTTAGAGATGATCAGAGGAGTCATTTAGATATGATCAGAGGGGTAGTTTAGAGATGATCAGAGGGGCAGTTTAGAGATGATCAGAGGGGTAGTTTAGAGATGATCAGAGGGGTAGTTTAGAGATGATCAGAGGGGTAGTTTAGAGATGATCAGAGGGGCAGTTTAGATATGATCAGAGGGGTAGTTTAGAGATGATCAGAGGTGTAGTTTAGAGATGATCAGAGGGGTAGTTTAGAGATGATCAGAGGGCAGTTTAGAGATGATCAGAGGGCAGTTTAGAGATGATCAGAGTTTAGGGATCAGAGGTTTAGAGATGATCAGAGGTGTAGTTTAGAGATGATCAGATGTGATCAGAGTAGTTTAGAGATGATCAGAGGGGTAGTTAAGATATGATCAGAGGGGTAGTTTAGAGATGATCAGAGGGGCAGTTTAGAGATAATCAGAGGGGTAGTTTAGAGATGATCAGACGTGTAGTTTAGAGATGATCAGAGGTGTAGTTTAGAGATGATCAGGGAAGGTGGTTTAGAGATAATTTGAGAGGATGGTTTAGAGATGAGACTAAAAGAGGGTGGTAAGGGAGATTTATCTCATCAACTTCAAGCCATCCTTCCACATTTAGCAGACATACTTTGATGTGATTGAAATACTGCTACACCCAAGTCAGATGGTCATACATTGCATACGACCATGGGGTGCTGCTGAAAGGGTTGAAAACAATTCAAAATCATTTCTTCAGATAATCAAGTTATTTCTATTTCTACATATCACAGTATAGATAAAAACAAACATGTTTTATAAGATAATTGATGCAGGATATTATTACTGAAAAATGCCATTCTATATGGAAATATCAGAGAAATTGTCCTCAACTCTTCTGTGAATTGTATATAGTATTAATAAAATTTAATAATTAAGAATATTTATAACGAGTCTTCATATCCTGCTTTTAATTTCAAATTTTATTAATATTTTATATGATAAATGATTATTCTCGTCATGATATATTGCCAATGTGATGATAAATATTAACTCACTCACTCACTCACTCACTCACTCACTCACTCACTCACTCACTCACTCACTCACTCACTCACTCACTCACTCACTTCCTGCTCAAAGCCCACAATCTGATTATTATTATCTTGGATATAGATTAAAATATATGATGATATGTATGATAAACTTTTGTTCGTATTCCTCATCATCTGGGTAATTCACAGCTTATTCCCACACGCGACAACTGCGGCTTAATCTAACTGTTGCTGTGCTATCATCCATCTGACCTTCCAGCATCAGCAGCACTTACCTGCAGGGGAAATAGGGAATTGGCTATTGACTATATCAATTTCCTATTGATCAGCGCTACTTGTGTCAGTGTCGCCACCGGCGCTGACGAAATCCTATAACTCCTGACATTTCTCGTCATTGCTTGGCTTGTCATCTGTGTCACGAAGCAGTAAATAACTCCCGCATTTCATCATCAGACATTTCAAATGCCACAGTTTCAGTTGACAGGTATAAAGTTTTCTGTCATGATGATACCTGTCCTGATGGTGCGGGACTGTCTTGGAACTGTCTGTGACTGTCTGGCTGTCTGGAGGTTATTATCTATGATTTGGGAAGGGATATTTGCCAATTAGGTCAGCTGGGTTCTATTTGATGGGATTTCGAAACTGAATGCTAATAACTGTCCTGATTGTGGTACTGTCTCAGGTGTCTGGAACTGTCTGGAACTGTCTTTGACTGTCTTGGACTATCTGGGGGTAGATCATTATGTATGATCTGGGAAGGGATATTTGCTAATTAAGACATTGGACTTTGCAGGATTCTGTTTGCAGGGATTTCAAAACTGATTGCTAATAACTGTCCTGATGGTCACAGTGGTACTATCTTGGGCGTCTGGAACTGTCTTGGACTGTCTGGAACTGTCTTGGACTATCTGAGGGGTATTATCTACGATCTGGGAAGGGATATTTGCTAATTAAGTCATGGAACATTGTGGGTTCTATTTGATGGGATTTCGAAACTGAATGTTTGGTTTCATTTGTTGGTTGACACTTGTCACATTTGTCAAAGACACCACTAGCTGGTGAGATACATTGTTTTGCACATATACACCTTCAATAGGATGGGTGCTGAAACAAACTGACACATGATCCATTTTTACAGTAAGAAAACATACCAAAGAAATATATCCTAGCATTGTTTAATTTTAATTACAAATTTTGCTCTATAAATGTAAAATATATATAATGAACACTAAGGACCCTCATGGACCCTCATGAACATGGTAAGCAGAAGTTGTACGTGCATGGAATGGGGTAAAATAAGCAAGCCATTTAAATTCACACATTTTTACCGATGTTGCTGTAAACTAGCAGTCAATGGAAAATGAGGCGGTAATCAGTTCGTGATTGCTGAATGGGGTAAAATAAGCAAGCCAGTTTGTTGTCATGTGATCGTCTAGCTACAATAAGTATGATATTTAGCGAAACAAAATATATTATCCATTTTCTGTCAACTACACTTCATTTCGATGCGTGAGTAGACGCAATATGATTGTGAATTCTTTGAATAATGTGGACTAAAGTTGTAATTATTGGTAACTGCCAGTTGTCTGTGGTCTGTGTTTGCCGCGATTAGGACCCCATCGTGGGGGATCGGCTTATGTACGAAACATTTTGACACTGATTTTAAGGGTCAAGTTTGGGGGTCGGCTTATATACACAATGTCAGAAAACAAAGCAGTAGAACCATAAAGCCGCATGGTTGAACCTCCACAATGAGCCGCTCATTTCTATCATGTTTTATATTGAATAGAATATAAGGACTGATCACGGGGTGGGTTCAGTTGGAAGTTAGAATCAGTGACAGTATCACCCTCAGAGTTGCCTTTGGTGATATGAGTTGGAAATAGTAATCTCATGGAAGTCTACAGAGAGTATTCAGGAGGACTTCATCTTCAACCTGTCCTCAGTGGTAGAGTTTACATATTCACTGGTGTATTACATTGGTTCACTTAATTACTTCACCAGGTTGGTTCACCTGGATGGTTTCACTTGATTGGTTCACTTGATTGGTTCACTAGGTTGGTTAGCGTTTATCATTTGGTTGGTTCACTTTGCTGGTTCACTTGACTGGTTCACTAGATCGGTTCACTATACTGGTTCACTAGATCGGTTCACTATACTGGTTCACTAGATCGGTTCACTATACTGGTTCACTAGATCGGTTCACTATACTGGTTCACTAGATCGGTTCACTATACTGGTTCAAGAAGCTTGTTCACTATGTTTGTTGACTTAGTTGTTTTCATTTGGTTGGTTCACTTTACTGGTTTACTTGGCTGGTTCACTAGGTTGGTTCACCTAGCAAATCCAGTCCCTGTTCTATCGGTGGACTGACTGAGTTCAGTTTTACGCCTCTTTTTAGCAATATTCCAGCAACATCATGGCGGGGGACACCAGAAATGGGCTTCACACACTGTACCCATGTGGGGTCTATTGGTGGAATATACAGCGCCTTGAGCATGCACTAGTGCGTGGATATGTGCGCTATATAAATATCCTATAATAATAATATCAACGAGAGATATGAGTGTAGTTGCAAGTATAGTGAGTGAGTGAGTGAGTGAAAGAGTGAGTGAGTGAAAGAGTGAGTGAGTGAGTGAAGTTAAACATCAGTTTGAACAGTAGTCAGGGCAGCATGGTGTGCTGCGAGGAAGACCCAAAGTGATGCAAGTCTCAGATATCTACCATTTGTGGAAACCCACAAGCTTGGATCACAGCAATCATGGATTCAAACCCATAACAGGGATATAGCTACCATCATAATAAAAAGTCCGGGCTTACACATGATTCTTGATAAAAGTTGGGCAAGCCCGCAATACTATTTAAGTATAAGCAACTGATCGGGATTACACGAAAATTATGGCTTGCTACG
Organism: Haliotis rubra; assembly: GCF_003918875.1. Lineage (NCBI taxonomy): Eukaryota > Metazoa > Mollusca > Gastropoda > Lepetellida > Haliotidae > Haliotis > Haliotis rubra. The sequence goes on from NW_025767079.1 coordinate 3,667,703, forward strand.
CGCCTGCATAACAAGGTTTCAGGCATGCCCAACGATCATGGGAGGCAACTCTCCACAGCAAATAATGGCACCTTTATAAGACAACTGCCTTCCCAGGCCCTAGTTATAATAAATAACAAAGTAGTCTCACACATTTTGTGTATAAGTATCAAAATAAATAAAATCCGGGGCCAATTTCCCCCCAAACCTCTGCTGAAAAAATCTGCTGTATTAATGTAATTCTAACTATCAAGAAAAGCTTGCGGCCCTTCCGCATGCATAGTCACAACATGGTTGAATAGAGATTGAGGTAATCATGAGCCTGTGGATCGTGAAAATTCAGCTAAAGGGAAGACCACTCCAGAGGAGGATTATCAGATTGTTCGTTTGACGGCAATAGCCCTCAGCTTCATAGATATACACTAAAGAGCTTTTGTTTCCCCTGTCAAAGTGGAGTAATTGCTTAATCACAGAAGGCCTGTAGCTGGTATTGTTCTCATCCATCACTGGTCTGGAAAGTGATGCATCGGCCATGTTTTCCTTGTAGCACCTTTGTTTGTTATGTGACTGTCACTGCTGATGTTTACAGTTTGGTTTGTATAGGTTTGATTTGAACTGAGTGAGTGAGTGAGTGAGTGAGTGAGTGAGCTAGCGATGATGAATATGATGGGGATGAGTGAATGAGTGAGTGAGTATAGTTTTACGCCGCTTTTAGCAATATTCCAGCAATATAACTGTGGGGGGCACCAGAAATGGGCTTCACACATTGTACCCATGTGGGGAATCGATCCCGGGTCTTTGGCGTGACGAGCGAAGGCTTTAACCACAAGGCTACCCAACCGCCCCAGTGCTTGAGAGTAGGTTTGATCTGAATAGTTTCATCCTTGAAAGGCTTTCACACATTTACCCATTTGTTGCTTTTTGGCAACATTATTTTTGTCATCTTCATCTCCATTGTGGGAGGTGGGGTAGCCTAGTGGTTAAAGCATTCACTCGTCTCGCTGAAGACCCAGGTTTGATTCCCACATGGGTACAATGTGTGAAGCCCATTTCTGGTGTCCCCAACCATGATATTGCTGGAATATTGCTAAAAGCGGCATAAAACTTAACTCACTCACTCATCGCATCGTCTTCATCACTCTCACTCACTCACTCACTCACTCTCATGTAAAACGGTACTTGTGTCCATCTTGAAGATCATTAATTTTTCCTTCACCAGTTCTTCTTCTGTTGTAAATTTCTTTTGAATAAGTTGGGTTTTTCAGTCTAATGTATGGTATATATGATATTAAACCATGAGAGTGGCCCGGACGTACACAGACAGTGACTGATATCAGGACTACACAGACAGTGACTCTGATATCAGGACTACACAGACAGTGACTCTGATATCGGGACTACACAGACAGGACTCTGATACTCGGACAGGACACAGACAGTGACTCTGACTCTGATATGTGGGACTACACAGACAGTGACTCTGATATTGGGACTACACAGACAGTGATTCTGATATCAGGACTACACAGACAGTGACTCTGATATTAGGACTACACAGACAGTGACTCTGATATCAGGACTACACAGACAGTGATCTGATATTGGGACTACACAGACAGTGACTCTGATATCAGGACTACACAGACAGTGACTCTGATATCGGGACTACACAGACAGTGACTCTGATATCGGGACTACACAGACAGTGACTCTGATGTCGGGGCTACACAGACAGTGACTCTGATATTGGGACTACACAGACAGTGACTCTGATATTGGGACTACACAGACAGTGACTCTGATATCAGGACTACACAGACAGTGACTCTGATGTTGGGGCTACACAGACAGTGACTCTGATATCGGGACTACACAGACAGTGACTCTGATATCGGGACTACACAGACAGTGTTTGAATGACTGTTACTTTTCATGTCATGAAATTGTATGAAACAGATAGAATGATCTCAATAGACACACAACAATTTTGTTCTAATGATGTTCCTAATCATCCAAAACTGAAGCATTAGATGTAATTCTATATTCAGCAGCAGCCTGTTTTGTAGCCTTACTCCAAGTATGTACTGAGTGAGTGTCTTTAGTTTTATGATGCACTCAGCAATATTCCAGCTATATGGTGGCAGTCTGTAAATAATCAAGTATGAACCAGACAATCCAGTGATCAACAGCATGTGTCAAACAAGTCAGTGAGTCTGACCACCTGATGTATAGTAATTCTATCCTTTAAAGAGGCAAGACCAGATAAGCCAACAGTCTGTTTGATAAATATTTATACTTTTTAGAAATTATCATTTAAGCTATATATTATTACCGTAGAGACTTGTGCAAGTCTACCTGTTTTGGTCTAGTGCAACAGGGCTATTACCTAAGGTTGCACCGGGTGCAAGTAGGTCTCATTTCCATAATTTGAGCCTTTCATATACAAGACCACACCCAAGAATATAGAACCATACCCAAGATACTCTCATGTATATAGGAGCATACCTGAGGTACTGTTCTTTTGTATGCATCGTTGCAACAACCCTTTCTGAGAAATTGATGAGAATCATGAAACCAACAGAGATTTCTAACATCAGCACCAGGTCCCAAAGTAGATCTACAGCTTGCCACACCAACACTGATTGGCTCTGATTGGGAACTTCACACAGTCCAGATGAGGTGATGAAAGATGCTGGTATATTTAGCAGCCATCAGATCATCAACACTGGTCAGCTGTCTTCAACTGGCCAGATCATCACCCGACCTGCACACGACCTTCACACGACCTTCAGGTCACAATCTTCTGATGTGCTCATCATCTGACAAGGAAATTGAGGAATGGTTTAACAAACGACCTTTTGCTGGTTGTGTAGACTAACAACTAGTCTCTGAAATGAACATATTTTACTGAAAAAAGTTCATAGTAAAAGAAAAATATATATAATGAAGAGGAGCCCTGAGACTTTCTTCATTTTGAGGAAATCTAGACTTGCCACATTTTCTAGACTTGTGTGGGCTTTCTTGGATATATTTGCTTCAGGGTCTGTACGAGAGACTACTGGTTGTGGTGTGAGTCTGTCTGTTCTCTGTACAAACAGGCTTGTCATGTCCCACCACATGGTAAGGAAGTCTTTTTCTGCAAAGACAAGGAATCTGTGCCACTGATATCCTCATGAAATTTCCTTTGTAAATGTTTGAGCATTTCTGTTTTTTTTTAAAAAAAAGAGTGCCCTATACACAAGAAAAAATACAGAAAAATCAAATCTGTTCAAATTCTTAGTGGATGTTCCCCACATGGGCACATTGTTTGAATCCCATTTCTTGTGTCCCCCGACATGATATTGCTAGAATATTGCTAAAAGCGGCATAAAACTAAACTCATTCTTAATGGATGACACTTTGACTCCAGAAAACCCCTTCCAATAGATCTTATTGCACTGGAACTTTTTCCCGATTCTTTATTTTCTGGATTGTAGGCCATAGGCCCAAGTACAGGTGAAAATGGTTATAATGGGTGAGTGGTACAATAATGTTTACATTTTAACAGTGCATGGTGTATAAATGTGGCAACATTCTGAAGAAGCTTGACATTTTCGGTTGACATCAGTATACAGAATTTATGAGTGAGTGAGTTTAGTTTTACGCCAGCTATATGGGGGCGGTCTGTAAATAGTTGAGTCTGGACCAGACAATCCAGCGATCAAAAGCATGAGCATCGATCTGCACAATTGGGAACCGATGATACGTGTGAACCAAGCCAGCGAGCCTGACCACCCGATCCCTTAAGTGGCCTCTTATGACAAAGCATGGGTTACTGAAGATACAGAATATGTAAAATGTGGGACAGGACGTATTGTTAGATGGTATATAATGGCTCCTTTGATCTTCATACTGTGGTCAGATGAGCAGAATGTGATATTCATCTTCAATATTATCCCTGTCACACACTTTTAACTTATTCCAATTGCTGTCACTGAATTGTTACGACAGATACTACTGACTACATTGTCTCATGCAAAGCACTTACTCGTACCCACTTACACTACTTTGATGATTTTCTCAATGTAATAATTCACCCCAAAATGACCTTTGATCCTCAAAATGATTTTATCACTTAAAAAAAGATTAGTAAAAAATTACACATTTTTATAGACTGTTAAGGCTATTAAAATGATCAATGAGTAATATTTCTTGAGCGTAATGAAAGAACATCACAAGCTCCCACTTTGCTAATCTGAAAATATCATTAAGTTCTCAGAGCAATCCCTCCATTACCAGGATCTGTACCTGAAATACATAAAAAATATTGGCAAAAAAAAAGGAAATTTTTCTTGAGCATCGGTGTCACTTTCAATCCACTTAAAATCATTTCTCCAGTAAATATCACTCTGTTTATAATAATTTCCTTTGTCAGCTAAAGAAGGTGATCTGTTATACATGGCTGACAACAGACATTGTTCTAAAGACCAAAGTTCAGTGTGCGTGGAGTTGTTTTTTGTTTTCTTGGTGGGCGAAAAAGAAAGTGTTCGTCCCTCCTTTCCACTGAATGTAATGTGTCGGAGAAACCTTTTATTGCTTTGCCGTCTGAACCTCATTTTTTCACATGCAGTGTTTTATCAAAACGAAAACATTTGCAGTTACACAAAATCAGAAAATTAGTTATTTATGAGGCTTTTAAAACCAATAAAAACTGCACTTTGAAACGTGGTTAATGTTGAAATGCAGCACTCAAGTTGAGTTGACAACCCAGGGCTGCATGGTAGACATCTCTTAGAACTGATTAACACAACAATGGTGGCAAGTGATGTTAAGAGTGTTCCCTGTGAAACGAGATGAAAGACGTATTGCACTTTGTATCAGGGTGCTATCTAGGAAGAATAAGGGTTCCTGGCAGAGATCAATATCCTTGAACTGCAATATTGATTCTCAGAAGGAAATTCCACCCCTGCTCCAACTTTGGCTCGAAAGGTTCCATTTTGCTGCTGTATGCTTTGTGTAAGGAAAATGTACAAGTCTTGGGTTTTAGAAGTTGATTATGGACAGCTGTAAAGAGATTTGGAATGATTTGTTTGAAGGCTTCTTCAGACATTTTCTTTGCTGAAGCTCTGCCCCAGTGATTAGAAAGAATTACAATTGATTGTTATTGACACTTCGGTGCAGGTTTCTCCTGACAGCATTAAATTCTTCACTTCAGTTTTCTGCCCCACTGCACTCTTTCAGTGGACTTGTCAAGCTTCATAATGCAGGGTTGAAGTTCTCAGCCTCATCAATAAACAGCATCCCTTGGGATGTTTGATTCTGTCCACATTGCCAGGGACATAAAGTGTAAACAATCGGGGGTAAAGTGAGGTAACAGGGTTAAGTGTTGACATTGTTGTAGGTTAAGTGTTGATACTGTTGGGTTAAGTGCTGTTATCAAGGTTAAGTGTTGACATTGATTTGGGTTAAGTGCTGTTGTCAGGGTTAAGTGTTGATACTGTTGGGTTAAGTGCTGTTATCATGGTTAAGTGTTGACATTGCTTTGGGTCAAGTGCTGTTGTCAGGGTTAAGTTTCAGTACTGTTGGGTTAAGATCTCTTATCATGGTTAAGTGTTTATACATTGGGTTAAGTGCTGACATTGTTGGGTTAAGTGTTGATACATTGGGTTAACTGTTGACAATGTTGTAGGTTAAGTGCTGTCATCAGTGTTAAGTGTTGATACTGTTGGTTTAAGTGTTGTTATCAGGATTTAGTGTTGACACTGCTTTGAGTTAAGTGTTGTAATGGTCAAGTTTTGACACTGTTGCAGCTTAAGTGTTGTTGTCATGGTTAAGTGTTGACATTGTTTGGATTAAGTGTTGATATCAGAGTTAAACCATTGACATTGTTATGAGTAAATAGTTTTTGTTTAGGTCAACTGTAGACATTGCTTTGGGGGTAAAGTGCTATAAAACAAATACAGTTTTGGATTGATATTTGTGGGATTAGAAACATTAATAGGGTTATATGTTAGGGTATTTGCATACAGCATACTAGTTTTCTATGAGATCAACAATGTATTCCTCCTCCATTTGAATTACATGTTTCACTAACTGGCAAATGTTGTTAATTAATCTCAGTTTCCGCATTACAATGAACTTCCAGAATATTTTGCACACAAAAAATTGTTTTTTGCAGCATACCGTTTATATGCACATAATATGCATATAAATCTGCAATAAGCAAAGTTATGGTAATCATGCGCATATCATCAGTTACCGAGCTAAGTAAGTCATTGGAATAACAACAGCTGAGCATGATTATTCTGACTAACGGGGTATGCAAATGGAATCGACTACATAATAGTTGTCTTGTAGTTAACATGTATAGTAGTCAAAAGCAAGGCGGAAGACAAACGGTACATGTCAGATTTGCTCTCAGATTGGTAAAAGCGACCAAAAAATAATATAGAATAATATAGACCACCTGCTGGTATACCAATATTGTAGTTGAGCTTCCCACTGACAGGGGATTGGGATCGGATGTAACTAAGGCTCCCAAATACATAATGATTGGGTGTCACAATGGCTCCAAAGACCTGGGGATTGGATGTAACAATGATTTCACAATACCTGGAGATAAGGTGTCACATTGATCCTACAATACCTGGGGATTAGGTGTCACATTGATTCTACAATACCTGGGGATTAGGTGTCACATTGATTCTACAATACCTGGAGATTAGGTGTCACATTGATTCTACAATACCTGGAGATTGGGTGTCACAATGACTCAAAAACACTTGGGGATTGGGTATCACATTGGATCTGAACACCTGGGGATTGGGTGTCACAATGCCTCCAGAATACAAAATATGGAGTTTTGGTGTCAGTTGCTTCCAAGAACTGGGGAATGGTTATCACAATGGCTCCCCACACCTGGGGATTGTATGTAACAATAAGTCCCAAGCAGCTATTGTTTTGATTTAGCTGGAAAACCAGATACATGTACTAGTATTCATTTCATTTAACAAGACTCGTTTTATGAAAGCAAACAACTTACAACTGTGAACCTTTAGTGGCAGATGGTAGCATTTGATTAAGTTTTGAAGCATAATTATTCATGACTCTGGCAATGTACTTTTCCCCATCAATGAATATAACATGGTAAGCATCTTGCAGTGGACACAGTCTTTAGTCAACCTTGTTTGAGCTGGAAAGCTGGATCAATTGTCAGTTTTTATGGTCATGTGCGATATCAATCGGAAATGAGTAAATATGCTAATCTTCCCAAGTGCAGCATAAAAACATTTGTTACAGCTGGTTTCAACGTAAAAGACACTTTCAGGTCACTGTCAAGGTCATTTGTCTTAATCAGAGACCCTGGGAGATTAAACTGTGTCCCTCTGTCATAGCCGTGACTTTGGAATAATCAGAAAGAGATTTATAGGGTCTAAGCAAACATTTCTGAGGACAAAGTGAAGAAGAGCTTAGTTTTTCACAAATTTGATGTTGTTTTAAGCAACAGTTTTTTAAACAAGATTATCTTGATGCAGATGATGAAATATTTTCTATATATCATACTGAAGGGCACACTTAATTTGGTATTGGTTTTTATCATTTTATCAGTCTAGCTAATCAAGCTAGTCGAAGTGACAGAGATTGGTGTCTTCTGAAAAGACAGCGCCTGGGGCATATATGGAGGATTTGCGAAGTATCAAAATATGATTTGCTATTTTAACTGTTCTTGCCTTTTCAATCTCAAATAGAAAGATGAATTTCACATGAAGTTAGACTTTTCTTGTTCATCTGTGAAAACATTCATATTGGAATCTGGTTTTTGAAAAGTTACTGAAAGCTGAAGAGAAACTTTGGAATCGATACCGATAACATTTGTCGGCAGACAACATAAATATCAACGAGAAATGGAATCAGGCTTCAAGGACAAGATTGTCTGTTCCATATGCGAGTGGCAGGGAAGATTACATGAAGTTTTCAAAGGTCTTATTTATTTATTATCCTGTTTTTCATTAGCTGGTTTGGATAAAAAAGTAATAATGCTATTTTCATTTATATTTTTTAGAATCAGTAATACTGCTGATGCAGCAGTATGCTTTGAAACAGGGAAACCAATATACACAATTTAAGCTTAGTATATATATTGATTAATTCCACCTAAGAAAACAGTTCGACATGATGTTAGATTCAGTGATTCAAGCTAGTTCTTGTCTTGAGCATCCATTTTTGTTTAGGTAGCACTTTCAGGGTGGTCCTAAAAGTAGGATTATCCTTTTTCAAAAAGTCAGTGCACATTTATATTAAAATAGGGGTATATCTTATGAAAAGTCACCTGGTGGACACTTTTTTTCTGAGTGTTTGGACATACCAGTATTTATTAAAAGTCTGTACATGGATTTTTTATATGTGGATGCACATGTGAATATGGTGTTTTTTTAAAAGTGAATGGAAAACTTTTTTCAAATTGTGTGTGTACTTAGGTTTTTTTATTGTGAGTACATCTGTGTTTTTAAAAGAGGATTTTCAAGTTTTTTGGGTTCAAGTGGGTTTACATTATTTTTTAAAGTATTTTTGATGCAAATAATTATTTCATAAAAACAGTTAATGTTTTTAAGCCAAAAGTACAGCAACTGGTACTTTTTGTTGAAAAGATGTTTTTTTAAGCCAACAATTGTTTTTATGGTTTTTCAACATACATCAACATTATTAGTATGCTTCAAAAGAGTGAGTGAGTGAGTTTGGTTTTATGCCACTTTTAGCAATATTCCAGCAATATCATGGTGGGGGACACCAGAAATGGGCTTCACACATTGTTCCCATGTAAAGAATCGAACCCGGGTCTTCAGCGTGATGAGTGAACACTTAACCACTAGGCTACCCAACTGCCCAGCCATACTTGTAATACACACTGAAATACACCATGTCCCAGTGATAGATCATTGCTCATTTCTACAGGGGAAGCAATGAGGTCATACATTGGTTGATTCTGAACCCAGCCAAGATGGTATGACCAGGAGGAGTGTTGTGGTGATGAGGATGGTCAGAGACTGATTTCATTTGGCGCCAACAAGACATCATTAATAACGATGACAGACAGCAGCGTCTGATGTATAACACTTCATCTGTTCCAGTACCTCCCCAAACTACTGACCACTGACCAGTCACGACAAAACATCATACAATACAAGGAAAACTGGCAAACTTTTACTCCTAACTGTGTCAAGATTACAAGTTATTGTTTGTGCAGTAAAAGCTCAGAGGTGATTACCGATTCCATGCCAGGGATCTATATTTCATGTTATTCCCATCTGCATAGACAAGGACGTCATTGGACAATGAAATTGACATCTATCTTGTTCGTTGATGGTACAGACGAATTGAAACAGATGCATTTCTTATACCACAGACTTGTATGTATCAATTTCTCGTGGTGTATCTTTAGTCAATAAATGGACCTCAGAATTATCTTGTAGTTGAAGAGAAATCTTGCATGCAACATTGTTCAACATCATAATTCATAATTTGGAAAAACTGATATGTTTATAATGAAGAGTCAAGTAGTATGAAACTTATTCCCTGGTTTGCACAATAATGAGGTCTGTTTTATCCGAGTATGTCTATAGCACCATAGTTTAGTGTTTAGAGTTACTTCCCTTTGAAGCACCAGGATTCGATTTGCTATGTGTGTGATAGCCAGTTTTTCAGCACCTTACATTGTCACCCTGTCTTGAGCTTGGCATTAAGGGGATAAGACAAGGCCTTCAAAGCTCAGAGTCAGCGTGCTATGTCCGAGTGGGTTCCATGTTAAACTATGGCATGGTATCTCACTGAACTAGCCCTATAAAACTGACATTAGTACAATGTAAAATGATGATTATGTCTTATACTTATTGTTCATGGGGATTTCTGTCCTAGTTTAGTTCAGTTTGTTTGTTGCTTAATCACACATAGCAATATTCCAGCCATATTTCGGTGGTCTGGAAATAATTGAGACTGGACCAGACAATACAGTGATCAACAGTATGGGCATTGATCTACCCAACTGGGATACACATGCGTCAACCAAGTCAGTGAGCCTGACCACCCGATCCTATTATATAGACACCTCCTACGACATGCATGGGTTACTGAAGGCCAATTCTAACCCGGATCTGCATGTGTTGGATGATAATCATGTAAATACGTATTAATTGCACATATTTCGATTTAGTCAGTTTCAGTTATTCCAATGTGCACGTCTTCCAGAGCATCAGTGTTCTTAATTTCTAAGGTTATCAGATGCAGTATTTGGTTATCTGCATGGTCCAACCCAAGACTATCAACAGTTTGGGCTACCTTACTGAAGAGTGAGTGAGCTTAGTTTTATGCCGCTTTTACCAATATTCCAACAATATCACGGTGGGGACACCAGAAGTGGGCTTCACACATTGTACCCATGTAGGGGATCGAACTCAGGTCTTTGGCATGATGAGCGAACGCTTTAACCACTGGGCTACCCCACTCCCCTTACTGAAAAGCAACCATAACACAGTTGTAGCATTGGCAAAAGTGTATTAATCCCCATTAAGTCATTCAGTGCTTTGACTCAGCTTCTGGTTGAGAGGCTACCATGTCAGAGAAGATGGAGCATCTTCAGTTACACAGATGAGGATCTGCATGACGGGTGACGTGGTTCAAATCCCACAACCAATGCTTCGGTTGTTGTATTTCACATCCATCTCTTCAGGATCCCCAAATACATCGCTGAGCAGGATAATGCTGGGTTGTAAGTTTGCTGGTGTTGAAAACACATCAATTCCCGAACGAGCTGCCCTCGTCAGACTTCTGAATGGCTGTCCGTCATGGCTGGGGGGATTATGGGCCTTTTCATGTGACACTAGGTTCTGTAAGTAGACTTGTTGAGCCAGGGATCACTTTTGATACATTTATTTTGCCAAGATTATGAGTTCAAAAGAGTCTGTGGATCCGACTTATACAACCTCTTTGAAGAAAATAATCTGTGTACCAGGAACCAAGTTTACGAAAGGTTGAACAAACAGAATCTGGCACCATGTAGACGAAACATTTAGGGGGTATGCTCTTGAGATTTGTGGACATGCCCAGATCAACGTGATAATGACAAATGTCATGCATAGTGAAGAGATGGAGTGCACAGATGAAATGTACAGGAGAAGGTTAGAGATGAAGTATATAGAGGAAGTGTCGAGATGAAATATACATAAAGGAAGTGTAGAGACACAGTATATGGAGGAATCTCAGAGATTAAGCATATTGAGTAAGGTCAGAGATTAAGTATATACTGAAGTGTTGAGATGAAGTATATGGTCAGAGATGAAATGCAGGGGAAGGTCAGAGATGAAGTATATGGAAGAAGGGATGAAATGAAGTATGTATAGGGAGGTCAGAGATGAAGCCTATAGAGGATTGTCAGAGATGAAGTATACAGAGGAAGATCATAGATGAAGTATATAGAGGACTGACTGACTGACTGAGTTTGGTTTTACGCCGCTTTTAGCAATATTCCAGCAACATCACGGCGGGGGACACCAGAAATGGGCTTCACACATTGTACCCATGTGGGGATTCGAACCCGGGTCTTCGGCGTGACGAGCCAACGCTTTAACCACTAGGCTACCCCACCGCCCCAGTATATAGAGGAAGGGCAGAGATGAAGTATATAGAGGATGGTCAGAGATGAAGTATATAGAGGAAGATCATAGATGAAGTATATAGAGGAAGATCATAGATGAAGTATGAAGGGCAGAGATGAAGTATATAGAGGATGGTCTGAGATGAAGTATATAGAGGATGGTCAGAGATGAAGTATATAGAGGAAGGGCAGAGATGAAGTATATAGAGGATGGTCAGAGATGAAGTATATATAGGAAGATCATAGATGAAGTATATAGAGGAAGATCATAGATGAAGTATATAGAGGAAGGGCAGAGATGAAGTATATAGAGGATGGTCAGAGATGAAGTATATAGAGGAAGGGCAGAGATGAAGTATATAGAGGATGGTCAGAGATGAAGTATATATAGGAAGATCATAGATGAAGTATATAGAGGAAGATCATAGATGAAGTATGAAGGGCAGAGATGAAGTATATAGAGGATGGTCTGAGATGAAGTATATAGAGGATGGTCAGAGATGAAGTATATAGAGGAAGGGCAGAGATGAAGTATATAGAGGATGGTCAGAGATGAAGTATATATAGGAAGATCATAGATGAAGTATATAGAGGAAGATCATAGATGAAGTATATAGAGGAAGGGCAGAGATGAAGTATATAGAGGATGGTCAGAGATGAAGTATATAGAGGAAGGGCAGAGATGAAGTATATAGAGGATGGTCAGAGATGAAGTATATATAGGAAGATCATAGATGAAGTATATAGAGGAAGGGCAGAGATGAAGTATATAGAGGATGGTCAGAGATGATGTATATAGAGGAAGGGCAGAGATTTAGTGTATAAAGGAAGGTCAGAGATGAAGTATTCAGAAGGAGTACAGTAAAGTATAAAGTCTAGATAGAGACATCTAAAGCTTGTTGTGGAGTTATTTCCCTTAGCTGTGCCAGGATCTGTAGCTATGAGAGAGTTGAGAACATCATGTGGAATGAAGTGGGTATGACAATAGTTTCACTGGTTTCCAAGGATTCTGACTTTTGGTCAGAAATGTTGAGACATTATAACAGCACAGGTCTGTTATTGCTATGGCAGCTGTGTAAGACTGTGGCTTTGAGCATCCTCAATAGTTGCTTGGCTGAAACATTTCCTCTGCTTCCCACACTTGAAGAAACCAGGAAGAAAGCAAATAAGATGACATTGTTTCTGATATGTACCATTCACACCAGTAGCAGGAAGCCCTTTAGGATCAAGAAACTCCAGCATTGCTGTTAGAGGTATGTGGACCTCAGACAGGATTTTGCTGAAAAATAATTAACAACCAACTTCATCAATGCTGTCCATCATATTTAGAATCTCATCTTTGTCACCATCCCTCATACCAGTGAGAGAGTGAGTTGGGTATTACACCGCTTTCAGTAATGTCATGGCGGGGACACCAGAAATGGGCTTCACACATTGTACCCATATGGGGAATCAAACTAGGACTTTGTTGTGACAAGCAAACACTTTAACCATTGGGTTAGCCCACTGCCAGACTAATCTCTCAGCTGCTTGCATAATCAAATTCAGGGGAAGTTATATACATGGTAATATACATAAACTTTGTTTGGAAAATGTGTTATTAGACTTCATGGAGGAAACATCTTCACCTTTCATGTTTCAAAAAGAAGAAGTTCCTGTCCTTTTACCTGACAAAAATCTTTCGATGATGAATCTGTCCTTACATTGTGAACAACAAAACATTGTAATGGATTATGAATATTTTTTAGGATATTTCATGAAAATGTGTGCTCAGTCTTGGTTTAAAAAAATATTGCCAATAACTCATGATTCCTTACTTTCTTTTTGCAGTACATATCCCTTACTTTAGACCTTGCTAGTCCTGTCTGCAAACAATACCCCCAATATTCATGATGCCTAACTTGTTCAGTATACATGCACGTGTAAATTCCAAATCTGTTTGGCAGAAATTGTGTTTTCTGAGTCCTTGCTGCAAAAAATACTACCTAATAACTTGTGATGCCTTACTTTCTTTGTTGAGTATATATCCAAAATCTGTTTGGCAGAAATTGAGTGCGCAGTCCTCACTACCCCCAATAATTCATGATGCCTTACTTTATTAGTTCAGATTATATCCCTGATCTGTTTTGCAGAAATTTCATGCTCAGTCCTCCCTGCGAAGAATATAAATCATGATGCCTTTCTTTTTCTGTTCAGTATATATCCCAAATCTGTTTGAAATATTAAGAGAATAAACAGAGTAATGATTGATATAATGCACCTGTAACTGGAGCCATCGTGGAGCAGGTTGATATTTCAAGATCTTGCCCTTCAGTGTGTTATGAGCTCCTATCGTACTATCACTGCCTGATTAAAGCACCTTGCCGGTGGCAGTCACGTTACATAGGAAGATGATGGACATGTTGGTTTGTAACACTTAGGTAATGAAAGAAGATAAATAAGTTAGGCATTGGCATTTCCAGTGATGAAAGAATATCGCCAAGGGTTTGGTGAATTGACTAAGCTCAAATTGATGCTTTTGGGAAGGAGCTGATTGCCTGGCTGGAGTTTTTATTTCTTATACATTGATGGGATATCCTTGGATGCAAGTCATTTGTCAGCAGACTGCTGGTTTTCTAGAGCAAGAATAGGTGATATGATGGTACTGTTCTGTCTGTGATAGTCATTGGCTGGAGTGGGAGGGTGGGAACCTTTCTGGAAAAACTGCACGGGTGGGGATAGCTTGAGGGGAACAAAGGTTGGGAGACTGATGGGGTGGGGGGAGTAGGAATGGATAGGGACAATCATTGACTGGGGTCAGGGTGGGAGTGTAGGGAACTTTTTAGGGAAGAGCTACACAGTAGGAGATAGTTGGAGGGAGACAATGGTAGGGAAACAGAAGATGGGTAGAGATGGAAGGGGTAGCAGGGGTGGATAGGTATAGGATAATACATGACCCTCGGACATTATTAATAAGTAAGGATGATTTTCCGAGGGAATGCCCAAGGGCCGTAGGCCGACTGAAGATATAATTTAGATATAATTTCAATATTTGGTAATTACTGTTGAAATCAACTGGGATGAGACTGGCAGCCGACACCTTCCCTTGCATGCGCTATGCACGAGTTACCCGTGTCCTGCATGTGCGCTGCCCACACTACCGTCTCGTGAGGAACACACGGTTCATGCTGACAAACAATCTTATTCTTCACAGCGATCCTTCACAGCCTAGTGGATAAAGCCGCTAATCTAGTAAACAAAGGGAGACTGAAAGTGGATCTTGTGGCAGAAAATAATCACAGTATTTTCCCAACTGTAACTAAACTGAAGCAACACCAACTCAGTTAACCAGTGCTCACAACATCGACCACTGGTTTAATCACTGATCATTATCACCTGTAATTCAGCCAGCTTAGCAACAAAAAACACCACTCACTCAAAGACGACTTCAGAGGGTTCACAGAATCAACAGCCGACTTGAAAGCATATTGATCTGGATGTTTTCAAGCTGAATGCAGGTAGCACAGTTGTTGCACTGGTTTACAGGACCTCAAGGTCACGAATTGTCTGGAGTTGAGCAACGTCGCTCAATTTACATGGTGTACTATTCTGTCAGAAAAAAAGACAAATGGAGGAAAAAACGATCATCGCCTGTCTACTGGGAGATGAAGCAAGCACTACCATTTGATTAAAAAGACACCGCATATCTGAAAGTGATCACAGTTATTTCTTTGAATCATCTGTCAGATGAAGGAGTAACCATGTTATTTTCCAGAAGTGATGGAGTTTTCTGGGAAACAAAATAGGCTTGAGAATAATTACAAGGATAGCATTTTGTTTCTGACAAATCAGTTTTGGTTAAATGCTGAAAAGTATAAAAGTTGTATTTTAAGAAAAATATTTATTATTATTTATTTGAGGGACAGTCAACTCAAGATGTCTGAAAACATGATAATACACTGTACATAGCTGTGTCCCTTTGCTGTGCCAGGATGGGCTCAATCAATGATCTATCAACACAAAACAGTGACTGAGTGAGTGAGTATGGTTTTACACCGCTTTTAGCAATATTCCTGCATCACGTAGGGGGAAACCAGAAATGGGCTTCGCACATTGTACCAGTGTAGGGAATCAAACCCAGGCCATTGGCATGACAAGCAAATGCTTTAACTACTTGGCTACCCAACTGCCCCCAACACAAAACAGCTGATTAAGGGTTACAAAATCATAAATGTAGGTTTCTTTCTTTCTGTTTAAAACTTAGTTTACCAGAAATATTTTTAAAAGAAAATGCATTACTTTCCAAATATGATGAATACAAACGTAATTATTTTAAATGCCAACATCAAACCATTATAATTCCTGACCACATGATGTTTATCTTAATTGCTGTCTACCTACTTTACACTTTGAAGAAATCAGACAAAATTGATTAAATTGGATATTTCAGGTATTTATTTTTTCCTGTGGATCCCTGAATTGTAACCAACCTTTAAATATCTTACATAAGTTGTGTACAAATTGACATTTTGAAAAAAAATTAGTAATAGGCTATATCTATAGTGCCTTTCTTCATCACAGAGATATGCTCTAAGCACTATTATTATTATCCCTGATAACCCAAGCTGCCTGTGAGGCGCTAGAAGGTTAATAGTCACATGACTTATCCCACCGGGTACCCATTATCTGCTGCGTGAACAGAGGCAATTTTTACCAAACTCACTTGCCTAAGGTGAGACCATATGTATCACATGTCTAAAAGCATTAAAAGCAGTGTTTATCCCAACACGCTCACTTGTCATTTTTCATATGATGCGAATTAGGTGTAAGTATTAACAAACACTTTTAAAAGAATCTGACTGAATATGCTGGTTTGGGAAAATTGTTGTTATCTAATTTATGCATGTTCTAAATATTTCATGAAATGCAATGTCCTTTTGCACTTGTTACATGTTAATGGATTGAATAAACCAAATTTTGGACAAACTTGATTACCATTACTTTCATGAGTTTTCTCGGTGATTAAGCAGATAAAGATCATTAGAACCATAAGATTCCTTTGACAGAACTACAGGTCATGGGAATCAAAAGCAAAATTCAATATGGCAGAATAATAAAATAAATGATTGCATTCCGATTATAATTAAATAAGTACGAGGATCTTTGATAAGGTGAAGGAAGTGGTAGCTGGCCTGTGTAATTTCATTAAGAGATGAACAGCAAATTAAGTTTACCATATTAGATTGTGGACCCAACATCAGAAGTTCTTACAGGATTTGTTGGTCAATGGATCTGGGCGAATAAATGAAGCATTATGGGAAAATTGTGTTTGTGGCTCTGTTGTAAACAAAGGGAAGATTGTGTTACAGGATTAGGTTTGGTTGTTTTGCGTTTCCTGAGTGAAGATGGCGTTGAATTATTGATCCACTGGTGAAGATTTGTGTACAAAATCGTAGCTCGAAATATATATTGTTTCAACACCTACTGGCTACACATCACTCTTTCATTAACAGTCAAGGTCCTATGGCACAACGAGTGAGTGAGTGAGTATGGTTTTATGCCGCTTTTAGCAATATTCCAGCAATGTCACAGAAGGGGACACCAGAAATGGGCTTCACAATTGTACCCATGTGGGGAATCGAATCCGGGTCTTTGGCGTGACGAGCCAACGCTTTAACCACTAGGCTACCCCATCGCCCATGGGACATGTCTTATTAGCACAATGACTGTTGTAACTCAGTGATAAGATCATATCAGGCAAGGGCTTCTTTATGTTTTCTTTCTCTGCTGCACTAATTTTCACAGAAGTCTTTTTTTGTAATTTCAGGGTTTTTCTTGTTGATCCTTGAGTCTCATAAACAAACTAATGAGTGAGTGAGTGAGTATAGTTTTACTCCGCTTTTAGCAATATGCCAGCAATATCAGGATGGGGACACCAGATGGGCTTCACACATAGTACCCATGTGGGGAATTGAACACAGGTCTTTTGGGTGATGAGCAAACGTTTAACCACAAGGCTACCCCTCAGAAACAAACTAAAAAGATATGTACGGTCTTAGTTGTGCAGAAGAACGATACTGTGTAGGAATTGGTAGCTACAGACTAAATGCAAAGTAATACATTGCTTATTGAGGATGGGGTAGATGTTTGTCATTTATCTGAAGGGTTTGTCTTTTCATCATCTTTCTGGTCACCTCATTTGTGCCGTGTTGTAATTTTTCTAATCGCCTCATTTGTGCTGTCACGGTAGTGGAGTAGCCTTGTGGTTCAAGTGTTTGCTCATCACGCTGAAGACCCGGGTTCGATTCCCCAAATGGGTACAATGTGTGAAGCTAATTTCTGGTGTCCCCTGCGGTGATATTGCTGGAATATTGCTAAAAGCAGCGGAAAATCATACTCACTCACTCATTTGTGCTATGTGATCATCTTTCTGGTGACCTCATTTGTTCTATGTCAGCATTTTCCTGGCCACATAGGTCCTATCAATATTTTTCTGGAGTGACCTGATCCACAATGCATCAGCATCTTTCTGGTCACTTCATTGGTCCTATCAATATCAATCTGGTTTGACCTTATCAGCCCAATATCAACATCTTTCACCTCTGTGTTTTCACCGTGGATGCTCTGATTAAAGATCCCTGATAGTGTCACCATGTGTAATGCTTCTGTTATAACACAGCCCCCTGAATG
Source organism: Haliotis rubra (assembly GCF_003918875.1). Taxonomy (NCBI): domain Eukaryota; kingdom Metazoa; phylum Mollusca; class Gastropoda; order Lepetellida; family Haliotidae; genus Haliotis; species Haliotis rubra. Next base: position 3,685,977 of record NW_025767079.1, read on the forward strand.
TCTGTCTGGTTAAATCGACTATGGTTGATAAGAATCTTTAGTAAATATTTCCAAATTGTGTTTTCAAGTTTAAAGTAGTTGAAGATTTTGTTGACTTAAGGGAAGGGTTCTGCCACAGAACATGCCAATGTCAGCTCGCTTTTATACCTCAGACTACCTTTGAAGAACTCAGGCAATTAGAGTGAGCTTTTAAGCTTGAAGAGTTTCTTCCAAAAATTCCCCAACAGCAATCAAACACAGAACGTAAATAGTCTGTGAAAAGAGTTCAGGAATCTGGAAATAACATGGCATAAGTAAGGACCATTACTGGACTGATTTGTTTGTTTGTTTGTTGTTTAATGCTGCACTCAGCAATATTCCAGCTATATGGCAGCAGTCTGTAAATATATGAGTCTGGACCAGACAATCCAGTGATCAACATCATGAGCATTGATCTATGTAATTGGGATACAATGACATGTCAACCAAGTCAGCGTGCCTGAATCCCCGATCTCATTAGTCACAACTTGTGACAAGCATGGGTTGCTGAAGATCAATTCTAAGTTTTCATAGGTTAGGTGGATTGAAAAACAATGTCTCTTTTCAGTGGTGTCATTGTCATCTCATGTGGCCATTTGTTTAATATTTTTGACATTTCATGACACGTATTTTCAAAAACTGAAATATTTCATCTATGCTGTGAACGTTTTAAAATATTTCTACAGCCATAAGGTATATATTACTTGACATGAAACATGCTTACCACCACGCATTGATGTAATGGTTTTGAGATGGTGAAAGAGATGTGCAGTAAATATGTCAGGTGCAGCAGCGAAACCCCCTCGCGTGCACTAATTGCATCTCTCTTACAGACTCAAAGTGAATATTTAATACATCAACCATTACCATTCTATCACTCATCCCATTCTCAGCTCTTGAAGTTATGAGACTTTGGAGTTCCTTAAAATTTGTGAGAGCCCTGAAAATATTATGCTAGTCAAGCAATAATTGTGTCTGCCAAAAAGATTGCACATAAAAAATCATATCTATTGATAGCCATGTTTATCATAATAATAATAATAATAATAATTTGCAATGAATTCACAGAGACTGTCCAACACCTTGTCAGTGGATGCCCTTCCTTGGCACAAACAGCATATCTTAAACGACATGATGGCATGGCTCGTTGCTTTTACTACCGTCTCCGCCATGTCTGTGGCTTTGACTCTGAGGTCCATTCATGGTACGACCCTGAACATGTCCAGGGCATCATGGAAAATGATGCTTTCAAACTTCTCTGGAATAGGCCCATATACAGCCTCAGAAGAATTCCAGCCAACAAACCTGATCTTGTCCTTTTTGATAAAACCAATGAAGTTATATATATCATTGAATTTTCTGTCCCTTTTGACAGGAATGTGATTGACAAGATTCAGGAAAAGCATACTAAGTATGCGGACCTCGCCTTTGAAATGTCTCGCTTGCATCCCAAGTACACTGTCGTCAGGCTCCCCATTGTTCTCGGTGCCCTTGGTTTGGTACCTCCTGATGTCTTGGCGCAGATCAGGAGAGTGCCCCGGTTCTCCACCGGGAGCACAGCCCTTCTGACACTCTGGGTAATGCAGAAGTCTGCAGTGTCGGGGAGCCTTCATATTCTCCGGAAAGTTCTTGGTGGGTTCGACTACTAGGCATTCGCTGTCTGGGCTGCATGTAGATGGGGCGAGGGCCCTGAGCTGATGATGAGCCTTACCAGCCTGACTGTGCCAGGATCACCCGAACCCTCTCTGCTGCATACTATCTTTAATCTGTAAAACACAATAATAATAATACGACTACTTATATAGCGCTGAACTCCATGCTGCTGGCACAGGCTCTAAGAGCTACATGAACACTAATACCTGGGGTAAACCAAACTGCCTGTGAGGTGCCATCTTCGATAATCTCCAGGGTATACGTTCCGATAAATCCCCACTATACCCTGGATGCATCTACGGCTCGAGCCGATGATTTTATTATCTCCCTTGGTTAGCTTTTTATCCAATCAGGTGTCTACGCTGGGAAGTTGAGCGTACCAATCACAACTCACTTTCACTTTTTAAATTATCTAACAAATAAAACTTGGCAACACAATAATATATTGTTGCAGAGGTACTCTGAAAGAGGTAGAAGGAGTTCTTGCACATATTTTTTTTAAGATTTCAGACCTGTCAATTTGTCTGTATGTTTTCCCCCAAAATCTGAGTTGCGCTGCGAACAAACTTTCGCGAGCAAGCTCGGGTGTAATGGCGGCTTATCTGATTCGCTACTGTGAGATTGTGAAGCCAGCAAAGGGAGGTAATAAAATCATCAGGCCGAGCCGTAGATTCATCCAGGGTATATTGGAGATTTAACGGAACATATACCCTGGAGATTATCAAGGATGGTGAGGTGCTAGAAGATTTATAGTCATATGACTTAACCCACCGGGTACCCATTTTCTGCTATAATGCCTATTACCCTTTAAAATTGTATACGTTCAGTACTGGATATGTTTAGTCGTTCAGTCTTAAACATCAAAGCACAGGGTCAAACATAAACAAAGCATGATTATAAAAGGTATTTAATATGCATTTAGACTGACCAAGGGTTTTGCATCAGCTAGAATGCATGCTATTGTTTAAAGGTATCAAATCCAAGTTGAAACTTTTATACTGGAAACACACAAAGCTTGTCTTTAATGACAATAAGGCAAAACAAATGCAAGCATTATATTTCAGGAGACGTTTAATAGGATCAGTACGTCAGGTTAAAATGGGGATCAGCCTTGTTACCCCAGTTGTTTCAAACTGGGATATTTCCCACAATCCTGACCATGTAAATGTTGGATTTCTAGGACTAAGGATCATATTTTGTGACCTTCAAACACGGATATCCTTTTTCAGCAGCTAATGGACAGAATGGTCACAAGGAACAGTCCCGCTTCAGACGAGCTCTTTCCCATCCATCATCAAAAATCTTTACAGGGATTCAAACTAGGATTTTTCCCACAATCCTGACCCATAAAGTAGGATTTCTGGAACTAAGCATCATACTTTGTGACCCTAAAACACAGATATCCTCCTCGGCAGCTAATGGACAGAATGGTCACAAGGAACAGTCCCACTTCAGATGAGCCATTTGGCCATCCATCATCAAAAATCTTTAGGGGGATTTTATTTTCTTACTTAATCGTGTACAAGATCATCACTCACACTATTACAGCAAGACTGGCTCTAAGTATACCTCGCTGCACTAAAATTCGTTTTTTATATGGATCAGTAAATCCAGACAAATGTCTCCCATGTGAAATGTGTATGTAAAATATAGGTTAATTCTATTGATTTTGGAAACCTGAACAATTCTGGGCCAAGCAGAGATGACTGAACATATCGTTCACATTTGAGTGAGCAACATAAAACCTATAGACTACTCAATATATTTATGAGAATCGTTGTTTGAGACAGCATCTGACCCATCGCTTCCTAAATGACGAACATAAAACAGGTTTAATATACTACTCCCAAAAGTTAAGGATCATCTGATTCTTATATATTACTGTAGTTTATCTGTCACAGCGTGACATATCAACTACAGTGATATGCAAGAATATATGTCTTTAATGCCCGGATAAATAATTTGTGGGTTAAAATTATAGATCAATCATGTCTCCTGGTTTGAAATATGAGAATTTTTATTTTCAACATCTTTATTATACCATTTAACTGCCAAAATCAGAAAATATGGAAAATGCACATTTTATTGTCCTTGGTGAACATACTATTAGCTTGGGCTGGAATGAATCCAGTATGAGATGAATATGATTTTAATACATATTTGGTGAGGGATATGGATAATGAGTGAGTGAGTGAGTGAGTGAGTGAGTGAGTGGCTTTTATGCCACTTTATCAATACTGCAGCTTTATCATAGCAGGGAACGCCAACCTGGGGTATGAACCTGTGAGTAAATGCTTTATCCACTAGGCTACCCCAAAGCCACTATAGGCTAGGGTTATAATGTCATTCATCAAGTTTATGTTGTGGTTTGTGTCATAGTTTGTAGAACATTCTTGGACTACTTTCTATTCACCATTTTCTCAAGCATGTAAAATTGGATGCAGTGTGTGAAATTTATGCTGCTCCTGTGGTCCCTGACTAGTAAAAATTCATCAGGACCACTAAATGATAAGTTTGCAGTGGTCCTGGTGGCCAGTGAATTTTTTTTAAATTTAAAAGATGTTAAAAGTTCAAATGAATATAATAGTTTTGATAGTTAAGTAAATCTACGAACACCCAACACCAGAAGAAAACCCAAACCAGATACTGAAAGCCTATTCATAACAGCATGTAAGTTCTTGATGGTTTTACTGAAAGGGCAAACATTCAAAACGACACACACATTCTCACTCACTCATTCTAATTCCGTCTGTCAATTATGTCATTGTAAGAACAGAAACTCCAAGACCATGTTTCAGATACTGTCTTCAAGTCCCATACTTTGACATGTGGGAAATAGTTTCCAAAGTTTGCTGGCCAGTCGGGCTAGCTATCCCTGCCTGCAAGATACTAGCCCACAAAATCATTCACTAGTCCAAAATTTGAATGTAGAAACTAAGCAAAAGATTGAAAAAGGTAAAATACCATATTTTATCAGGCCATAATTGATATAAAACTATACTATGACTTAACAAGTCGGAAAGGGTGATATATATTTTTTTTAAATTATCCCATGAAAATCTACTAGCCAGTCGGGCCAGTGACTGTGGAGATTTACTGGCCTGATTGGATTTTTACTAGCCACTTCGCACACTGCACTTTCTCACTCACTCATCCTAATTCAGTTTGTCAATTATGTCATTGTAAGAACAGTGAGTGAGTGAGTTTAGTTTTACACCACTCTCAGCAATATTCCAGCTATATGGTGGCAGTCTGTAAATAATCAAGTCAGGACCAGACAATTCAGTGATCAGCATCATCAGCACCGATCTACGCAATTGGGATACGATGACATATGTTAACCAAGTCAGCGAGCCTGACCCCCGATCCTGTTAGTCGTCTCAAGCATGGGTTACTGAAGATCAATTCTAAACCAGATCATCATAGGTTGTAAGAACAGAAAGTCCAAGATCGTTATTCCAGAAGTAATCTTCGTGCTTCCACTGTCACAAGTCCTTCACTCTGAAACAGATGTCTAATGAACATTACACTATGATCTTTAGTGGGTCAGAGCTCCTGAGTTTCTAACTGCTCGATTGACACTTGTCTCCTGGTGGCCTGCAAGCCTTGACATTTTGTATTCCAACCGTGGCAGATACATCAAAAAGCAATCTTCCAAACTGCACAAAAAATATCTGATCCACATGTAGTGGAACCTGTTTGGCTGTTGAGATAATTTGTTTTCTTAAACAAAACAGTTTGACTGTTTGAAAAACAGGCATTTTAACTCATTTTCTAATTCCCCTGATCTCTGAGGGGACAGAAGAAGCTTGCAAGTTCTGTTTTACGTAACATTTGCGACAGTCTGAAGTGATGGATCCATCAGTTGAAGGATACAAAAAGAACAGAGCTATGGGTTCTGCAGCTTACCTTCCTCAGTGATGCTGCATTGGGAAGATGTGTTTCAGTGATACAGCACACTCTGAATGGCCAGTTTGGAGGCAATTAAAGATTTAAATATTTGGTTTTAATATAACTAGTAAAATAAAGGCAGATTGCAAATCTATCTACAGAGAGTGAGTAAATGGGTACAGTTTTATGCTACTTGTAGCGATATATCAGCAACATTTCAGGGACATTTAAAAACTTGCAATTCTTCCACAGTCCATAGATGATGAGAGCAATAATTTGAGTGAGTGAGTGGAGTTTTACACCGCTTTTAGCAATATTCCAACACAATGTACCCACCAGGGGAATCAAACTCAGGTCTTCATCCTGATGAGTGATCGCTTTAACCACTAGGCTACCCAACTGCCATAGTTCAAAGAAAGACAACATAAAGTCCTGTAAAGGTCTTGATGATGAGCAAAGTTTGGCCTGCAGGGTAAATGGCTGTTGCGAAAAATATAAGTGTTACAGCATGAGTTTGGCAAAACTCAAGAATCTGTATAAAGTATTCATAATAGAAAGTGAGACATACTGAGGCTGTTGAAATTTCGTTTACCTTTCCATTTCTAAGCTCCATGGAAGTAAGTTTAGTTTTATGCATTATTCCAGCTACCGGTATATGGCAGCGGTCTGTAAATAATCAAGTCTGGACCTGACAATCCAGTGATCTACAATATGAGCATTGATCTACACAATTAGGATATGATGACAGTGTGTCAACCAAGTCAGCGAGCCTGACCACCCGACCCGTTAGTAGCCTCTTATGACAAGCACCAGGGTTACTGAAGATCAATTCTAACCCAGATCTTCATGGGTCTTACATCCTAGATGGAGATTTGGGTCCTGAGTGGGTTTTTGGGGGGCAAAAATCACCATTGCCAGATCAAGATGAAACCTTCCATGGAGGTGGTATCAGAGGTGGTATTAGATCTGTCCACAGAGAGGTGTCATAATGACGTAAAACATCTGATTTTAATGAAATTGTAATTAGAATTCTTCTACCACTTGTTTATAAACTTGTGACCCAGTTTGTCACAATGTAAACATTTCCATGGAAGCTTTTTATGTGTTTTTATATTCACAAATTGCTGTGATTGCGAAATGCACCTTCCTTTTCCGGAAAGCTAAATCCACACTCACAATGTTCCTCAAGACAGGGTAACACAATAAGAACTACAAGATCTCGTTATGTGGTGTCCATCACTGTCATTGTCCCAGACACATCTGTCACATGTCAGTACCGTTATCCACACAACTAACAATACGTATGTAGAGGTAACACATATATTGTGTCAGAACGGAGACATATTGATTCCGATAAGTTTTGTTATTTGTGGTATATGTGTCAGATAAAAGAATCTGGACATTTTTTTAGAACAATACAAATAAGTAATCGTCTCTGCCGACCTGCATAAAAATACATCAGTCACAGAAGTTTGGGGGAAGTAATCACATTCCGCATGTAAGGCTTCCAAGGAAGTGCAACTCGGCAACTCCTGGACAAAGAGGTCTGTGTGTAATTAACCATATTCAATGATATGTGTATTGCTTATGTGGGTCATAACTTAATGTTTTGCGGATACCTGGCAATTATATATAAAATGTGTTTTAATCACAACCATTAGCAGTGTGTGAAAATATTAGTTTCCAAATTGTGCTTTCCCATTAGTTTAGCTATGTCAGAATGTTACTAGCCCACAACATAATTCACTTGCCCCAAATTTGAATGTATACACAGGTTTCATCATTACACTGCAAATATGATTTTTATCAGGCTGTAATCTTAAATGATTTAAAAGTATACTAAAACTTAACAAGTCGTAGAGAGTGATATATTTACATAACGACCCCATGAAAATTCACTAGCCAGTCGGGCCAGTGACCATGGAGATTTACTGGCCTGACTGGATTTTTAATAGCAACAGGCATGCAGGCCAGTGGCTCTTTCGCACACTGACCATCAGTGCAGAGTTGTGTCCCTTATCTGCCAGGGTCTGCCAGTTAGTGGTTCAAATTCACATTAACCCCAGTTACGATCCTTTGAAAACATCTATTTGCTGTGTCAAAATTTATTTGTCCTTCTTCCACATCAAACTGGTATTCTGTGAAGTAACTAAAACAACTCGCCACCCCTTTCACTCCTACAACCACTACTTCACTCCCTCCTTCATGCTTTCATTCATTCATCATTCTCTCATTCCATCATATGGTCCCTTCACTCACCCACCCACTCACTCAACCACTCAACCACTTCCTTCATCAGTCATTCACCTATCCGTGACCCATCCACCCATCCACCCACTCTCACCTAGGCCAGTGAGCGAGATTAGTTTTACGCCGCACTCAGCAATATTCCAGCTATATGGCGGTGGTCTGTATATAAAATCGAGTCTGGACCAGACAATCCAGTGATTAACAGCATGGGCATTGATCTGCGTAATTGGGAACTGATGACATGTGTCAACCAAGTCAGCGAGCCTGACCACCCGATCCCGTTAGTCGCCTCTCACGACAAGCATGGGTTACTGAAGATCAATTCTAACCCGGACCTTCACGGGTTTAGGCCAGTGATGTCATGGAAACTGTAGTTGACATGGTTGTTCATGTATTTGTTTCCCCTGTTTCAGGACAGCTGCCACCAGCACAACATGAAGTGATCCTGTTACGATTCATGTAAGTTCATACAGATTCACTCAGTTCACTTCCTGGTAATTATGAACAATGCTTCATCATGTGTTCCTGTGGTAGCCCAAAATAGTACCAATCACACCATAGCCAAATAATTGTCTTCCAACACCTTGGGAAAAAACAACTAAACTGTTTACTAGTTGTAAAAAGCCCTGACAGCATATTTGTTTTCAGCTAAAAACTCAACTAATACATATTAACATGACTATGGGGTATTGCCTCATTCAGCTTGAGGTGGTGTTCATGCTTTCAACCACTGGTTTGACTGGACACACTGTTATAACTGTAACTGTAAAATTGCTGTCTGTTGGTTATGACAACGAAAAATAATTATATCCTTTTCTCAGAAACCAAGTGTTTCAGGGAATTTCAACTTGGATGATGATGGGATTCTTGCAACTGATATGAATGGGGTTCTTGCAACCAAATATGTCATGAAATACCAACAACTGATATGAATGGGGTTCTTGGGACCAAATATGTCATGAAATACCAACCACTGATATGAATGGGGTTCTTGGGACCCAATATGTCATGAAATACCAACAACTGATATGTATGGGGTTCTTGGGACCAAATATGTCAAGAAATACCAACAACTGATATGTATGGGGTTCTTGTGACCAAATATGTCAAGAAATACCAAGAACTTATATGAATGGGGTTCTTGCGACCAAATATGTCATTAAATACCAATGAGAGATATATATGGGCTTCTTGGGACCAAATATGTCATTAAATACCAATGAGAGATATGTATAGGCTTCTCGGGACCAAATATGTCAAGATATACCAATGAGAGATATGTATGGGCTTCTCGGGACCAAATATGTCATTAAATACCAATGAGAGATATGTATGCCGTTCTCGGGACCAAATATGTCATTAAATACCAATGAGAGATATGTATGGGCTTCTCGGGACCAAATATGTCAAGATATACCAATGAGAGATATGTATGCAGTTCTCGGGACCAAATATGTCATTAAATACCAATGAGAGATATGTATGGGCTTCTCGGGACCAAATATGTCATGAAATACCAATGAGAGATATGTATGGGCTTCTTGGGACCAAACATGTCAAGAAATACCAATGAGAGATATGTATGGGCTCCTCGGGACCAAATATGTCAAGAAATACCAATGAGAGATATGTATGCAGTTCTCGGGACCAAATATGTCATTAAATACCAATGAGAGATATGTATGGGCTTCTCGGGACCAAATATGTAATTAAATACCAAGTGTTTCATGGAATTTCGTCTTGGACGGTGATGCTCAGATGGTAGTTGAGGTTTCGATCTCACGACTGGTACTCAACTTTACAGCATGTTTGCAGAATGCCAGAATCAGACTTCCATCAATTAACTGAATTGGACAAGAGTATCATACATACAGTATAATTGTAGGATTTGATAGGTGACAACATAGCCCTCGGCGCCCCTTTATGCAAATACGAATTGATTTCTTGTTGAAATTGGCTCTATTTTTTTTTCAAGATCACAAAAAAATGTGGAAGGCGATTTTTCAAAATTTCCACTCTCTCCTTTAGAATTTCTCCTGCAGATCTGGAGGACAGAAGGAAAACTCAACTCAAAATTTAAACTCAGCTGAAAACCAGAAAACGGTAACCAGTCGCTATTCAGGGATGCCAGAGATATTTGATTGATTTTAGTTTTCAGTATTCTAAACAGATGTATAATTAGTATTATTTTACTAAGTTGTTCAACGCTGCACATTGCAATATTCCAGCTATATGGCAGCTGTCTGTAAATAATTGTGTCTGGACCAGACAATCCAATGACTGTCATGACTGACATCATGAGCATCGGTGTACGCAATGTACGATACGATGACATGTGTCAACCATGTCAGCGAACCTGACCACCTGATCCAGTGGTTGCCATTTACAACAGGCATGGGTTGCTGAAGACCAATTCTTACCCAAATCTTCACGGGTAACTCAGTTATAAAATTCTTGCTCGATACATTTATGCAAACATCGCATTGAGCAACCATGGCCAACATTGAGATGAAACAACATCAATTATTAATTATGTGTCAGAATAATATGTGTCTTTAAGAACTTAAATTAAAGAAAAAAGAAAAGCATTTGAAATAGGTAGCATCACATAACCTATAATTTCACATCCTTTGACTAAAACAGTTTCGCAATTTGTGTCTGTCAGTCTTCAAAGGCTGATGAAAGGCAGAACACAAAACAACTCAATGAGAGCACCACAGACAATCCAACATTTCAAGGGCAATTAAAATCTAGGATATTAAGGAAAGAAAACCCTGATAATCGTGGCGCCTCCCAAACCGGAAGAAAAGAAATTGACGGTCTCGTAAGGTTGTACTTTCAAAGGCGTCTTTGACCCAAAGTTATGGTGTTGATGCATTGAAAATTCCTTTTGGGTTGTTTCAAATGCTGTTTCAATGGTTTTCAATTCAAATTGTCAATGTCTATTTTACTAAGGGTACTGACATGTATTTTGTTGTGAATCTCCTTATTGGTGACCGTAGAATCCTCTGAAATGTATCACACTTAATGAAAGGGCTGTCTGGAAATCGATCACCCTGTCTGTCAAAGAAGCCACATCGTTAAGGCCCCGTGATGGTCTCTACTCAGCTGCCAATATTAGGTTTCCAATCTTGGGAATTTATATACACTCTGTGAGAGACACATTTACCAATTTGGTGTAGACTTTTCAGTTTGAAGCACCTCATTTTTTGCCTTGTCAAATAGAAGTTCTGATAGACCAGATCAGCGCTTCTTGTTGCCATGGTAATCAGATCTCAGAACAAGTGATTTGCAACCATATTGACCAAGAAGTCCAATGAAATTCTATAATTTTAAAGTTAACAATTTAAAATATTCGACCATCAATGAATGGCATTCTGTTCGTAAACAGATGTTGTTTTTTAAATTAAGATATGTGTAAGGGTTCTATTTCTGTGATTGTTTTATATTTTTTTAATTTTTAAAACATTTAATGTAAAGTTTCTGAGGTTATTTTCAGAGTGAGGCAGTGCTTATTCCACAGAGTGATCTGAGTGCCAGGTCAGTTATATCTCCTATACATTAATGCTCACTTGCATCTGACATCATGTCTACAGAATTCTTTGTGGAAAGGGCTGGTCTTATATGTGTGACAATATTTTTCTAATCATACCAAGTAGTAAAAGAAGTTTTATCACATGATTTTGTTGTTTATCTGTTGTTTAATGACAAGGTAGTATGTTGCGTAGTGGGGTAGCCTTGTGGTTATAGCGTTTCACCCCTCACACCAAATACCTGGTTTCTAGGGGTCATACATATATGTATAGGGTTCTTGGGAACAAATATGTCATGAAATTCCAACAAGAGATGTGTATGGGGTTCTTGGGACCCAATATGGCATGAAATTCCAACAAGAGATATGTATGGGGTTCTTGGGACCCAATATGGCATGAAATTCCAACAAGAGATATGTATGGGGTTCTTGGGACCCAATATGGCATGAAATTCCAACAAGAGATATGTATGAGGTTCTTGGGACCCAATATGGCATGAAATTCCAACAAGAGATATGTATGAGGTTCTTGGGACCCAATATGGCATGAAATTCCAACAAGAGATATGTATGGGCTTCTTGGGACCCAATATGGCATGAAATTCCAACAAGAGATATGTATGAAGTTCTTGGGACCCAATATGGCATGAAATTCCAACAAGAGATATGTATGAGGTTCTTGGGACCCAATATGGCATGAAATTCCAACAAGAGATATGTATGAGGTTCTTGGGACCCAATATGGCATGAAATTCCAACAAGAGATATGTATGAGGTTCTTGGGTCCAAATATGTCATAGAAAAACCACAAGAGATATGTTGGGTTCTTGGTGCCAAATATGTCATGAAATACCAACGAGAGATATGTATGGGGTTGTTGGGACCAAATATGTCATGAAATACCAAAGAGAGATGTGTATGAGGTTCTTGGGATCCAATATGTCATGAAATACCAAAGAGAGTAAGGATGAGGCACTGGGATGAACTACATCCTGCAATACCAACAAGAGACAAGTATGGGGTAAATTGAATCAAATGTTTCCAGTCAAACTGCAAAGAAAGTAAGCACTGGATGAGGAGGGTGAGGTGGAGTGAAATTGGGTTTAACGTCGTGCTTGAGAATATTTCTCTCATATGCGTGTGTATGTGTTTGTGCGGCTGCTTGTACTAGCCCAGACTGAAGCTGGTTTTATAGTGCTAGCCCACTGAAACACCATGCCTCAGTGAAGCATGAATACCCCACTCAGATGCATGTTACTCACTCCGAGCCGACCAGTCCTTTTTGTACCCAGTAATGCCGAGAGCCAGGCAGGGACCAACAAGTACCATATTTTAACGTCTTTTGGTATGATGCGGTCGGGGATCAAACCTGCAACCTTCCGCTCTCCAGGCGGACGCTCTAACCACTACACCACGGAGGCGGTCTGGATGAGGAGGGAACACTTGCTGTAATACTCTTCAGGCAAAGTGAAACTTTAATCTTCAGTAGCAAGAAACACATTCTACTGAGGCAACTGTGTCCCAGTCCGGTTCAGTGATTGCTAATGCAGTGTTAAATCATTGGCTCATTGCCTTCTCTGAATACAGTTATGAGTCTTTTAAGATGCAACAGAAAGCAATAATTGTTCATCGCTGTTAAAGGATATTTCAAAACTTTTCAGTGCAGAAAATAAATACACAGCTAAGGGTAAATGCAAAAAACATTTAACTCTGAATTAGTTTGTTTCTTTTTATATTTTTGTGTTTGCTTCTCATTTAGAATAATAATTTCTTGTTAAAATGAGTTAACGATTCACATGGCTACATTTGTAAAGGGCATTTATGTACATGGAGCAACTTGATAAAAATCTGTCTCTCATATCTTCTAACTTTGGCATTCCACTGTTTTCAGCCATTATCACCCTAGGTGTTGCCAACTTCTCACCCAAGTGTTGGTTATGTTGCAGTCATGTCTGTGATGGGATTCGAACTGTGGACCTTCAGTTGTAAGGTCAGAGACCTTGTCCACATGACCAAAAAGGCTAACCTCAGCAGTAGGGTAACATGGAGACTTCCTTCCACAAGTCTCTTAGATAATAATTAATAGTTAAGTGAAAAATAACAGACCGGTGTCCTTAGACTTGCCTCTTTAAAGGATAGAATTACTATACATCCATGAGTTTAGCTATCAGTACAGCCTTGGAGCAAGGCTAGGTAACATGGTAAGGATGTCATGTCCAAGAAAGTGGGATAATTTCCCACCCTGCTTCCTTAGTTAGCAGGTTAGCTGCAGATATGGGTCTATTGGCAGGATCTGTTAAAACTAGAAGAGGTATGTTGGCTTTGTTAGGGTCTTCTTAAACTGGACTGGTCTGTTGGTTTGGGCTGGGGCTGGTAAAACTGGAGCTGGTCTGATGACAAGGGATATGGCCTGGTGAAACTGGAGTGGTCTGTTGGCTAGGACAGTGTCTGTTTTATTCACAGACAGGGGTCTGTTGGCTAGGACATGATCTGCTAAAAATGGAGGGGATCTGTTGGACAGGCTGTTGGCTAGGAGAGAGTCTGATGAAGATTCTCTTGGGCAGGGCTGCGCCTGTCAGCAAAGGGCAGGGTCTGTTGGGAACATAGGGTCTGTTAGCAAAGATCAGGACTAGTTCCTTGCCCAGGCCAAACATGAACAATTGCAACAAAGGTCAGGTGAGGTGAAATTGGGTTTAACGTCGTGCTTGAGAATATTTCGCTCACATGACGACATGCATGCCTGTGTATGTGTATGTGTGGCTGCTTGTAATAGCCCAGACTGAAGCTGGTTTTATAGTGCTAGCTCACTGAGATACCATGCTGCAGTGAAGCATGAATACCCCACTCAGACACAGTATACTGACTCCGAGCCGACCAGTCCTTGTTGTGCCCATTAATGCCAAGAGCCAGACAGGGACCAACAAGTACCATATTTTTTGTATCAACCCACACGAGGATAAAAGGTCATGTATGTAACCCGCCATCAGGAATAAACCATTAAACATGAACATGGTGTCAGAAGTGGCCGGTTTGGTGAAAAATCACTAAACTATGCGCCCAAAAGTTGTAGGAATATGTCCAAGACATCCAGTGACAGTTTAGCTAAACTTTCAAGCCTGGATACAGTGTCTTTTCACGAGATGGTTGCTTCAACTCAGAAGTGCAGGCGAAGTTTCGTAGGACATGCGGTTTCAAGGTGACGGCAATGCAGCCTTCTGAAGCGTTCTACAACGTAAATAACTGAATATCTTCACACAAACTTTAGTGAAAAGTGATTTATAACGTCTTGCTTATAATATCATGAACTTTAATGCTGTATTTTTTCATCTCATTGAAAAATCAACGGTAAAGCCAACTTGAGTACTACCGTAAACACTTCAAAATGGCGTCTAGCAATTTTCCTGTGCCAGCTCCAATGGACTTTAATGGAGATTTAGGTGTGAATTGGACATTCTTTCGTTCTCAATGGGAAAATTATGCTATTGCTACTGAACTTGACAAAAAAGATCCTAAAATTGTGGTTGCAACTTTCTTGAGTTTGATGGGAAAGAATTGTTATAGAGTGTATCAACACCTAGACATATCTGATGAAGACAAAACAAAACCTAAACAAATTCTTGAAGCTCTTGAAAAACATTTTCTACCTGCTAGAAATGTAATTTATGAACGCGCTATGTGTTTAACACTACAAATCAAGGAATTTCTGAAGGCATTGATGAATATGTTACTAAACCGTCAACTTGCTGCTTCCTGTGATTTTGGATCTCTTCACGATGACTTGATAAGAGACAGAATAGTGTTAGGAACTAAAGACACTGGTGCTCGTTCACGAATGCTTCGTGAATCAAAACTTGATCTGAAACATGCAATTGACACTTGCAGAGCTAGTGAGATTGCTGCAAAGCAATTAAAGAAAATATCATCAAACAATGAAGAAGCTATACATCTTGTTAAACGTCCATTCAAGAAGAAGCAACAGAATCAAGCTAAAAAAGAAAAACCTAAGGGTAAACCACAAAGCAATAGTACAGAACATTTGCAGTACAGATGTAAATATTGTGGTGGACAACATAAACAAGATAGAAAATCATGCCCTGCATATGGCAAGACATGTACATTCTGCAAGAAACTTCATCACTTTGCAAGTTCCTGTTTGAAAAAGAAACAAGGCAAGGGTAGTCTGCACTATCTTGATGCAGATGAATATGATGATGATGATTATTGCTCTGATGATGAACCAGTGTACTCTATTACCCACAGTGTTGGATCAGTTAAAACACGGGTAAACAGTGGTTTGTAGACTTAAACTTGAAAGTTCCTAGTGAAGAATGGCGACTCGACTTGAAGTGTCAACTCGACTCGGGAACAACATGCAACATCATGAACTTCAGTGATTACTGTTATCTAGCTCAGCCGGAGATCCTCCTGTTGAGAAAAGAAGGGCAAAACTTAGACTCTATGATCAATCTCTGATGAGATCACGAGGTGAAGCAACTTTGGAGTGTATTAGTGAGGGTAAGGCCCATGAACTGACATTTCAAATTGTTGATGGACAGCAAACACCGCCTTGTCTGCTGAAACATGTGAAATCTTGAATCTCATGACTGTAAATGATCGTGTCTACAGTGTGCAGGAAGTACAGATTCCATCTTTGACATACCGAAGATAATGGACGATTATGGAGATGTATTTCGTGGACTTGGGTGTCTACAAGGTACCTACCACTTAGATGTCGATCCAGCCATCACACCTGTGCAGCATCAACCTCGCAGAATAGCAGTAGCTCTGAAGCAAGAAGTGAAAAGCAAAGTCGATGAACTTGTTGAGAAAGGTGTGCTTGCTAAAGTCACTGAACCAACTGAATGGATCAACAGCATGGTAGTTGTGAAGAAGCCAGGAAAATTGAGGATATGCTTAGATCCTAAGGACTTAAATGTTGCCCTGAAACGCTCTCACTACCAGATTCCAACCATCGATGAAGTTCTTTCCTCGCCTTGGTGAAGCCAAAGTCTTTTCAACTCTTGACTTAAAAGATGGCTTCTGGCAAGTTCAACTTGATGATAAAAGTAGCTACTTGACTACATTCTGGACTCCTTTTTAGTCGATATCGCTGGTTACGTATGCCTTTTGGCATCGCATTACAGCTCCTGAAGAATACCAACGACGTCAGCATGAGGTCTTGGAAGGATTATCCGGTGTTGAGGTAATCCATGACGACATCCTTGTCTATGGATGTGGCGACACACTTGATAAAGCCAACATCGACCATGACAGAAACTTGATCAAACTACTTGAAAGGGCCAGAAAATCAAACTTGAAACTGAACAAGTCAAAGCTTCGACTCCGACAATCAGCAATTCCATACTTGGGTCATCTCTTAATGGCAGAAGGACTTAAACCAGATCCTGAGAAGGTACGTGCAGTCCAAGAAATGCCAAAACCAACTGATGCAAAGAGTGTTCAAAGATTCATAGGTTTCATTAACTACCTATCAAAATTCCTGCCTCGTCTCTCTGAAATATGTGAACCTCTCAGGCGCCTCCTTGACAAAGATGCAGTGTGGTGTTGGTTGGATCAGCATGAGAAAGCCTTTCAACAGATCAAAAGTATGGTGACAAGTACTCCTGTACTCAAATACTATGATGTGAGCGAGGAAGTCACTATACAAGCTGATGCGAAAGTGAAGTAGGCCTAGGCATAGCGCTTCTACAAAACGGACAGCCCGCCTGTTTTGCATCTAGGTCTCTCTCTGAAACTGAACAGCTTACGCCGCGAAATTGAAAAAGAATGCCTTGCCATTGTGTTTGCGTGTGAACGCTTTCGATCAGTACGTCTATGGACGGACGCGTGATACATGTCGACAGTGACCATAAGCCTCTGGAGAGCATTTTCAAGAAATCTCTGCTCTCTTCTCCAAAGAGACTACAAAGAATGCTCCTCAGACTACAAAAGTACAATCTTGAAGTGAAGTACAAGAAAGGGTCAGAAATGTACATTGCAGACTTTCTCTCTAGAGCATCACTTCCGAGAAAGAAAGTTGAAACTTCAGCAAAAGACTATGAGATATTCTCAATCACAGAAGAAAATGCTCTGTACAATGAATTTGAAGAAGTAAACGCCATGAGTACATCCCTGTCACTGATCAAAGACTTGATCAACTACAACGCTTGAATGATCAAGACACAACGATGCAAACTCTGAAGTCAACTGTTCTAGCCGGCTGGCCAGAACATCGTGATGAAACTCCTGTGTGCATCCGAGACTTCTGGACCTTCAGAGAAGAACTAACAGTACAGAACGGTGTTATGTACAAAAGGTGTCGCGGTCGTGATTCCCTATGCACTCAGAGCAGAAATGCTCCAGCGCATTCATTCCAGCCACCTTGGGGCTGAAGCATGTGTCCGTAAGGCTCGTGATGTTCTGTACTGGCCGAACATGAGTTCGACATCAAGGACTATGTCGCCAAATGTACAACGTGTTGTGAACTGTCTGACAAACAACCCAAAGAACCTCTCATGACACATGACATACCGGACAGACCATGGAGCAAGATCGAGCCGACATCTTCACATTGGATGGGGACGACTACCTCATACAAGTAGACTACTACTCTGACTACTGGGAAGTCGACAAACTTCAAGTACAACATCTGCCAGTATCATTGAGTGTATGAAGATGCAATTCAGTCGCCACGGTATCCCGGAAAAGGTGGTGACTGACAATGGTTCTCAACTAGCATCCGCAGAATTGAACACTTCTCAAAAGATTGGGAATTTGAGCATGTGACATCATCTCCTATCACAGTCAATCTAATGGGAAAGCCGGAGTCAGCGGTCAAGATTGCAAAGAGACTTCTAACGAAAATCCAAGAGAAATGGCAATGATCCGTGGAAAGCCATTCTGGACTGGCTGAAACACACCAACAGAAGGAATGGACAGCAGCCCAGTGCAACGCCTGATGTCAATGACGAACTCGCATAACACTACCTATAGCGAGTCAGCTCCTGAAACCGAAGAACGTGGAAAATGTTGTGGCTAAAAGTGTGATAAGCTTAAGAAATCTAAGCTTTATTATGATCGTGGTTCTAGACCACTACCTGAATTGACCACTGGTCAAGCTGTGCGTGTTCAGCCATCTCCAACAGATCGCAGTGGAAAGTGGCGACTAGGTACATGTGTGCAACAAGTGTCCCCAGATCATACATTGTGAGTATTGATGGGAAAGAGTACCGTCATAATCGTAAATTCCTCAAACACACAAGTGAGGAAATCACTGAATCTGGAGGAAAGCCTGACTATCAACCAGTCAACCCGAGATAGTCAAACCTCCTATGCCAGCGCCGCCTGTTAAAGATATTCAACAAAAGCCACCAACTGAACTGGGTTCCCCAGGTGTTCGATGCTCGACAAGAACTGTAAAACCACCCACAAGATTCACAAAAGATTTTGTGCCAAAATAACTCTTTATGAGTAACTGTGTTTCATAAGCTAATGTTCAGCTTAAAAGTGTTAAAACTTTTTATCTTCAAAGACTTTAAAGTTATAGGTTTATACAAGGTGTAAATCCTATATGTTTTTTATTGATTTATCAAATATGGACTTTAAATGCTCAACAATATTATCCCAAGTGCCAATGGATATTCTAAATATCTAGCTACTGTCCAATAACTAGTTTATTTCAATTATGCATTTCATGTTTCAATTCAGTAATGCATGCCAATTGAAGGGTTTAGTAACGTTTCATGTTCTTAATGTTTATTGCTATAATTGGTAAATTCTTCATGTATGAAAAAGGGGATGTTACGAGATTAATCATATTTCATATTAATCTTATGCCAGCTTTTGTATCAACCCACACGAGGGTAAAAGGTCGTGTATGTAACCCGCCATCAGGAATAAACCATTAAACATGAACAGCAGTCGGGGATCGAACCCGCGACCTTCGGCTCTCCAGGCAGACGCTCTAACCACTACAATTGCAACAAAGAGTTTTAATGGCAGGGCTCACACAGAATAGCTGAGTAAAGTTAAAACTTGTGAAAATGTGTGAAGTTGGAGGATTTAAAGAAGTAAACTGAGATCAATGACACTTACAAAGTTTGAATTCTGTCTTTCAATTGCCTTTATTGTACATTTAAAGAAATGAAAAACTTGAGCTTCTTAAGTAAATACTTGTGCCAACTTAGGAATGAAAGGCATGATCGTTATTTAAAGTTTTTCTTTACAACTGAAAATCCCTTGTTGGTCTCTCTTCTTTTGATTCACCTATAGGATTTAAATGCAAAAAACGATTCTTATTGCAGAGTGCAAGATCTGAAGAGTTTTTGACAGGCCTGCAAAAGACAAAAATACTTCAGAAAGTTAAGCATGAAAGTTGGGGAGAACAATTTTGAATTCTTAGAACAGGTTTCATTAGAATAAACTTCTAATGAATGTGGACATAGTGAACAATCGTATAATACAACTGTTTCAAAAGTCCTGATTCCAAAGTAACTGTTTGAATGCCCCTATTGATTAATGACACAAAAACTAAAACTTGCATTGAAAAACAGAAAAAAAACCTTCAGTGACTATCCATTCTCGGAGAACTAAGGTTTGTTTTATGGTAATTTCAAGACAACAAAGTGAATGTTGGATCTTTGTCTCAGCTGAGTGAGTGAGTTTAGTTTTACGCTGCACTCAGCATTAATCCAGCTTTTTGGTGACTGTCTGAAAATAATGAAATCTGGACCAGACAATCCAGTGATCAACAGCATGAGCATTGATCTAAGCAATTGGGATACAAAGACATGTGCCAACCAAGTCAGGTTGACTATCCAAATGATCCTGTTCATCACCTTATAACAAGTTTGGGTTTCTGAAGACCGTCCTATCCATGTGGCCGGTCCCACAAAGCAACCGTAAAGCTATCACAGTCACTGTGTATGTTAAAGTATCACAGTTACCGTGTATGTTAAAGTATCACAGTCGCTGTGTATGTTAAAGTATCACAGTCACCGTGTATGTTAAAGTATCACAGTCACCGTGTATGTTAAAGTATCACAGTCACCGTGTATGTTAATGTTATAAAGTATCACAGTCGCCGTGTATGTTAAAGTATCACAGTCGCCCGTATGTTAAAGTATCACAGTCACCGCGGTATGTTAAAGTATCACAGTCACCGTGTATGTTAAAGTATCGTGTATGTTAAAGTACAGTCACCGTGTATGTTAAAGTATCACAGTCACCGTGTATGTTAAAGTATCACAGTCACCGTGTATGTTAAAGTATCACAGTCACCGTGTATGTTAAAGTATCACAGTCACCGTGTATGTTAAAGTATCACAGTCACCGTGTATGTTAAAGTATCACAGTCACCGTGTATGTTAAAGTATCACAGTCACCGTGTATGTTAAAGTATCACAGTCACCGTGTATGTTAAAGTATCACAGTCACCGTGTATGTTAAAGTATCACAGTCACAGTCACCGTGTATGTTAAAGTATCACAGTCACCGTATATGTTAAAGCATCACAGTCACCGTGTATCACAGTCATCACAGTCACCGTATGTTAAAGTATCACAGTCACCGCGGTATGTTAAAGTATCACAGTCACCGTGTATGTTAAAGTATCACAGTCACCGTGTATGTTAAAGTATCACAGTCACCGTGTATGTTAAAGTATCACAGTCACCGTGTATGTTAAAGTATCACAGTCACCGTGTATGTTAAAGTATCACAGTCACCGTGTATGTTAAAGTATCACAGTCGCCGTGTATGTTAAAGTATCACAGTCGCCGTGTATGTTAAAGTATCACAGTCACAATCACCCTAGTGCCACATCACTTTGTGCAATAAGACCCAGATCATGACAAGTTTTTGACATGATGATGAATGTGTCATCAGAGCAGACTCCATTTCAAGCATTATCTTTGGGAACAGAGCTTCTTTTTTGTGCTCACAGGGCATGTTTTATTCCAATTATTGATGCAATGACTTCATGGTTTATACATATCGTGTACAAGGGGGACATTTAGCTAGGTAAACAATACCCCCTCTGGATATAGCAATCCATTTAAGACGACACCACAAGCCATTAGTTGCAAGACATGCATGGGCATGTATGACCCATCGGGTTGAGGTGACTCTGGAGCAGAGTTGTGTCCCTTGGGAATGTCTGGATGCTATGATTGTGTTTCATTCTCTCTGACAGTAATGAAACTATTATCAACACCTTACTAGAAGTTGAATTATTCAGCAAAGAGGTAAATGTCTGCAAGTGGTGTAGTGTGTTTGTGTATAGGTGTGCCTGTGTTTGTTTAGGTATGAGTGTGCAAGTGTATGCATGTGTGTGTCTGTCCGTGTGTCTGTGTGTGAGCTTGTGTATGTGTGCAAGTGTATAAACTTTTACAAGATATATTTTAGAGCATACTAGGCGTCTTCATCTAAATCGTGTCAATGAAATTTTTTTTTTTAAATTCTATTATTTTTTATTAATTGAGTGAGTGAGTGAGTAAGGTTTTAAGCTGTGTTTAGCAGTATTCCAGCAATATCATCCCAGGGAACACACATTGTACCACGTGGGGTGTTGAACCTGGGTCTTCGGCAAGACGAGCAAACGCTTGAACCATGAGGCTATCCCACCGCCCCTCCACTTTTTATAGGGATATTGAGATGAGCTTGTGGATGTCTGAGGTCCTGGATCTAATCAAAGTTTCAGTGTTGAATAATAATGAGCATAGTTTCTAGATTCTCTTCAGGCTTCAAGGTTAGAATGCTTTGTTTGCTTTCAACTCTTTCAAAGACAGCTTCACCAAACATGTTAAAATGAGTTTGACACGTAAGAATCATAAAATATCAATATAAAAACAAAATATTTTTTTGATCGGATTTGAAACCTTTTTTTTCAAAAAGAACAAAGCCCATGGAGATTAAAGTTTCTGTAAATGATGTTGTCTCAAAGTAGTTCAAGGTTTTTCTCGAGTTCTTGTGACAGCTCTGTTCAGTGATCTTGTATGGCTCTTTTATGAAGCAGAAATATGTTTTTCTCCTTTCTTTCAGAATCTGTGAAATAGAATAAGATTAAACTTTGAATATCAGGCACCATAAGGAACATTATCTTTTCCAAAGGTATCAACATTGACATCTTTGATTTGGCTTAATTTGAAACCTTTGATTTGGCTTAATCTGATGTGAAAGATCCAGTTTCACATTCAGACTTCTGATCCAGTTTCACATTCAGACTTCTGATCCAGTTTCACATTCAGACTTCTGATCCAGCTTCACATTTAGACTTCTGATCCAGTTTCACATTCAGGGTTCTGATCCAGTTTCACATTAAGGGTTGTGATCCAGTTTCACATTCAGGGTTCTGATCTGGTTTCACATTCAGGATTCTGATCTGGTTTCTCATTAAGGGTTCAAATCCAGTTTCACATTTGGGGTTCAAATCCAGTTTCACATTCAGGGTTCTGATCCAGTTTCACATTCAGGGTTCAAATCCAGTTTCACATTTGTGGTTTAAATCCAGTTTCCCATCAGGGTTCCAATCTAGTTTCATATAAATCTGGGTTTTATCAACACAAACACTGAAAAAGTGTTCAAATTAGGGTCATTCTTAAAAATACTGTTAAAAGGGGTGACAAATCTCAGTCATGAACCCATGAATCCACTCACTCATGAAATCATGAATTCACCAACTCACCAAATACAAAGAAAGTGTGTGAATAAACACATTCCACTCGCTCACACTTTCAAATAATATTCACATCAGGAAATAAAAGAAATGTTTCAAGATTAAATTATTTATAGTTTACAATTGAACAGCACTGGTTGACATAAACACCACATTTCTATTGAATATTTAAACAAATGAAACCCTTCCGATATCCATGTTCCATCATACTCTTCCATAAAGCCAGATGATTCAAGAAAATTACATTTATAAACATTTTTAAGATTTTCTTTTTCCAAGTAGCAGATCTGACATGCAATATTTCAATTTGTTAAGTGCCAGAATAGTGTCTCTTCTCAATGAGGGTGCTTAGAATGGCACATAAAATTCTTAAGGAAAATATTTAGAAAATGTTTATAAAACATTTAACGGAAATGAACACGCAATTTGATGAATGATGCCAAACAGATTGGGAATTTTCAAAACAGAAAATCGACATCCCAGCTCATGGGTGAATAAGATGAAAGTCTTTTTCGCAGATCTTAATTCTACCATTTAGAAAAGGTTGCGTCCACCTTCAGCGCTAAATCTTTCAGCGGATTAGTCTATTTCCGGTCCCTTTTTTCAGGGATAATCATTAGAAAAGATATCGCAAGTGAATTATTTCCGAGTGCCTGCAGCAAATTTTCCTCTGACGAATCCTCCTCCTCTCCGATGGTTCATTCTCCTTAGACACAATTGCAAGCCTACATTTCTTGCCTGGTGAAGTCTCCTGGAAATTGAAACCGTATCAAGAATTTTTTAAGGAAATGATCATGTCATCTCAATCTCCAATTATCTCCCTTTACGTGCTGATTTGGGTGCAATTTGGTTGTAAAATATCATTTCATGACAAAAGCGACCATTTGCAAATTATCATGGGCCATTATAAAGGAGCTGAGCTGTTGCATGACTGGGCTGACTAAGGTTGCCTGAAGCAATTTGAATTTGAAAATGATATAAGTGTCTTGGCTAGCTAGTGACACAGAATGACTACTGGGCATCAAGAATCTTCCACCCAATCATTCAAATGATTCCAACACTAACCTGGAAATGTAGTTGCCCTAAATACCTGACAAAGAGACAGGGAGCAAGTGAAACAGAAATCTTCCCCCATTGTGACCACCCAATCCTCATTCAGATGATTGCAACACTACGCTGGAGACCCAGCTGCCCTGAATAGCCTTCAAGGAGAAAGTTAGCTAGTGAAACAGAATGATTACTGGGCATCAAGGATCGTCCTCCATTGTGACCACCCAATCCTCATTCAGATGATTCCAACACTATGCTGTAGATCTAGCTGCTCTAAATCCCCACCAGAGAGGGAGCTAGTGATACAGAATGACTTCTGGGCATCAAGGATCGTCCTCCATTGTGACCACCCAATCCTCAGTCAGATCATTCCAATACTATGCTGTACATCAATTTGCTCTAAATACCCACCAGAGAGACGGAGAGCAAGTGAAACAGAATGACTTCTGGGTATCAAGAAACTTCCTCCACAGTGACCACCCAATCCTCAGTCAGATGATTCCAATACTATGCTGTAGATCAAGCTGCTCTAAATCCCCACCAGAGTGGGAGCTAGTGATACAGAATGACTTCTGGGCATCAAGGATCTTCCTCCATTGTGACCACCCAATCCTCAGTCAGATCATTCCAATACTATGCTGTAAGCTGCTCTAAATCCCCACCAGAGAGGGAGCAAGTGATACAGAATGACTTCTGGGCATCAAGGATTGTCCTCCATTGTGACCACCCAATCCTCAGTCAGATCATTCCAATACTATGCTGTAGATCAAGCTGCTCTAAATCCCACCAGAGAGGGAGCTACAGAAGTGATACAGAATGACTTCTGTGGCATCAATTGTTTTGGATGCTTGGTAATGGTGTTAGGGGCTACACCGAAACATTGCTCATATGAATAATAAAAAAGTTGTGTATCCATAGAACTCTCCCTGTTGCACTTTATATTCATTCATTATTTGGAATGGTTAGGTAGCCTCATGATTGAAGTGTTCACTCATCAAGTGGAAGATCCATGTTTGATTCTCAACATTAGTATAAGGTGTGGAGGCCATTTCTGGTGAAACTCACAATGATAAAGACAAGAATTTATGGATGTCAACGTCTTTATTTTGAGGAACGTTTGAAGGGTCTCACCTCACCTCACCTCAAATCACCTCACCTCACCTCAAATCACCTCACCTTGCCCAACATCAACCCATCCCACATTACCTCAAGTTGCACCTCACGCCACCCCGTACCACCTTGCACACCCTGCTGACCACACCTTTCTCCATAGACTATACGTGTGGTCAGAGCCTTCGCTCATCATTCTGAAGCCCTGGGTTCAATTCCCCACATGGGTACAATGTGTGAAGCCCATTTCTGGTGTCCTGCGCCATAACATTGCTAGAATATTGCTAAAAGCGGCATAAAAGCCAACTGCTCTATCTTTCAAGATTGTATCTTCTTTCAGATTGTATAGCATTCTTAAATTAACTATCTCATCATGTTTTGTTGTCAGAATACAAGAATTAAATTTCCATCAGACATTTTTTTCTCTCTCTCAGTAATACATTACCAACTCATCTGGCAATTAGGTGCCTGACTCTAAGAGTATGGGTTCGAATCCTGGATGGGACTCAACTCAACAAAAATACTAGAATCTGTACTTTACTGAGAAAGTGTAATCCCATATATAACATTTGTTACATCTGACCACTTTCTAATTGGCATTTTGTCTTCATACAAATTATTCATTTGGCATTTGTTCCTGGTCTTGAGTCTTCTAACTTTAATTTTGTTCAGGGCGTTCAAGCTGCCGTCATCTAGCCAAACCAAATAAACAAAGACCCAAATCCTTTTCCATGTCAAGAATGACCTTCAGAAGTGTCATCATTGACCTTCTCAAGGTCATTTTTATTACAAGGCTGACAAATGCATAAATACTGAAAGTCCTTAAGACAAAGTTTGTGGAGCAAAAAGGAAGCACGAACTTGCTCCCCTTACTGAAGTAATGATTTAAGTCCTGAGTCTTGGCGTAGAACTACCTCATTACTCCAGGAGGAAAATATACTCTGTTGAGTGCTTTGTAGGTTGTTTACATTACCGCAGATGAAACTTGGAAATGTTTATAGATAACTCTACTACCATACCTCAGGTCAGTGTCCTAATCGCTGAACATTTGTTGAGACATTGGTAACAGATATTCATTTGAAACATACAGTTTAAAACAGAACGGGGGAATAATTGAAGAAAGGATGAGGTAGTATAAAGGACTTTGTGTCTTCTGGAAGTTTAGAATTCTATTATAAGTTGCAGAAAACTGCAAAATATCGGTATGAATATTATCTGATAGCAGTCAAAGCATTTGCTCGACTCACCAAAGGACTGGGTTCAATTTCTCAGAGTATGAAACCCATATCTGGTGTTCCCTGCCATGATATTATTGGAATATTGCTTAAATATTGCTTTACTAATTTTATTAGTAAAAAATGGGAATCAAATTAGACACAGACTTTAAGATCTGAAGTTGAACACTTTGTCCATGTGACCATAGACCTTAACACCATCATGCTGGAAAAAAACAGCTTAAAAGGCAAGAACAAAACCATCCATCTTTAGGATAGCCCCTCCATGCTGTGCTTCAAGTGTATTGTTGAAGGAAATGTCATAACGTGGAGAAGCCATCTCTTGTGAATAGATCCTTATTCTAAACAGGCAACTAGACAGGTGCTCATCATTGTGTCAAGATCTTATGTCTCATGATGTACAGCCTTTGTTGGCACCATGCACCATTTCTCATTTTTCTTAGTGTGACAGGGCTCACAGCATGTGTCTGCCATAATTTCCTGAGAGCTTAGAACATACTGCCATGTCCATGAAGGTCACCAGATCTCAACCCAATTGAAATTCTGTGGGACGAACAAGACAGACATATATGTCAATCTCAAACAGAAGCTGCACCGGTGGCGCCAAGCTCTTCAGGAAGAATGTGTCCCTGTTCCCCTGTCATTTGCAGGCCTCTTGGTTCCATTGGCAGGAGGTGTTGGACAAGAGGTGTCGGGCAGAAGATGTTGTGCAGAGGTGTCGAGCAGTCATTACTAAAATTCAAATAACACAGTAATTCAGCTTTACAACTTCAGATCCAAACAAAACACCTCATGTAAAGAATTCTCTGTAAATTTTGTTGCTGTTATTATGATTATTTACATATTAAAATTGATAAATGCAGCAAAGAGAGTTTGGGTGATCCTGGCTGGTTAAGCTTATCTGCGCAGGCCCTTGTCACCTTTACTAACGCCCTACACAGCGAAAGGGGCTTCAAGCAGGAAGGGCTGACAAGTCAAACCCACCAAGACCTTTTGGAGAATATGTAGACTCTCCAACACTGCAGCTTTCTTCTGTATTACTCAGAGTGTCAGAAGGTTCTAGCAGCAAACCCTGGCACTCTCCCATTGTCAGTCAACAGACTGGGAGGTACTGAACCTGAGGCACCGAGAAAAATCAGGAGTCGGATAACTTGGTTTTAAGGATTCAAGCATGACATTTCATGGGCAAGGTCTGCATACTTGCCATGTTTTTCTTCAATCTTGTCAATCACATTACTGTCAGAAGGGATGGAAAATTCAATTACATAAAATGATTTCAATAGATAAATAAAAAATATGACAAGATCAGGTTTGTTGGCTTGGATACAGGTCTATTCCAGAGAATTTTAAATTCATAATTTTGCTTTACAACCTTCAATATTCTCAGGCTCATAATGGATGGATCTTTGAGTGAAAACCACTCTGAAGACGTTAATAAAAGGATTAAAGCACGCCATCAGGTCGCATAAGATACTGTGTTTGTGATCCTTGAAAACCTCAACTCCCCAAGGGGCTGAGAATCAAATTAGAGTACATACAGATCTCCAAAGACAAGGGTAATGTAGTTCTTCGTTATCATCATCATCATCATCATCATCATCATCATCATCATCATCATCATCATCATCATCATCATCATCATCATCTAGGCTGTTGTCATTGTCCTCATCATTGTCATTGTCATCATTGTCGCCGTCGTCATCATCATCAACAACATCATCATCATCATAATCATCATCATCAGCTTGTCAGCATTTACTCAGTCATTATCATCATTTAGGATGTTGTCATTGTCATCATCATTGTCTTTATCATTATCATCATTGCCATCATCATCATCATCTCATTTTTACTCGGTCGTCATCATCATCTAAGCTGTTGTCATTGTCATCATCATTTCGTCATCATCATCTCCATCATCATCATCATCATCATTTTACTTGGTCGTCATCATCATCTAAGCTGTTGTCATTGTCATCATCATTGTCATCTCCATCATCATCACCATCATCATCATCAACTATCCAACCAATCAATCAACCAACCAACCAACACCATCATCAACACCATCATTAATCATCATCGACCATCAAATTTGAGTTTACAATTTTCCCTAAAAACCTCATCTAAAGACCACACTTTGGCTATGCAAGCCATTCTGATAACTGTACAAATCAGATCATTATTCCAGAATCGACATTCTGATACTGTCAAATAGTTTCCATACAGACAAAAACACCAGAAACCTACTATTTGCCCTGCCACAATTGAGATGCATGAAGTATCTCTGGTGCAATAAGCAGAGTTTCACATGACTATTGATTGGCGCCGGCCCTCACTCAGCCACCCATATACTGCTGGCCATACAACCGCTGTTACACCAGCCGATACCAACAATAGGATTTGGGAGATTTCTGACGTGGTGTTTAAATGAGGTGCCGGCTACATGTTGTCAATTTATCACCCCAGCGGGAGATGAGTGGCAGGAGCTTTATGTGAGTATAATAGCATCAATGTTATGTCATTGAAATTGATTGCAATGAACACATG
Source organism: Haliotis rubra (assembly GCF_003918875.1). Taxonomy (NCBI): domain Eukaryota; kingdom Metazoa; phylum Mollusca; class Gastropoda; order Lepetellida; family Haliotidae; genus Haliotis; species Haliotis rubra. The sequence goes on from NW_025767079.1 coordinate 3,714,940, forward strand.
TTGATTGCGATTTGTTGATTGTTAGTTTTAGGGACAATTTTTACGGGACAGAATTGATTTCCTGTCTAAATCGAACGACAAATTTAGTGGAAAACATTTGGCAGATCCTTTGAATAAAACTCTTTAATTATTCGGTTGATGGATGTTCTGAGGTGAAAGGACTGTTTTAGGATTAACTCTTGGTGTGAAATGACAAAGAATCTAACATAAGTACCCCTCAAGGAAATGAATAGTCATATGTGGGTCAAGAGCTGAGGTCGTTCACACTTTGAAGTTTTATCGATTCTCCAAACTAACAAATCCATGCATTATTCGGATGTTAATGTAGACACAGATAAAAAACCAGCAAGGACAAAAAAAAAAGCCATATCGTGGAGATGTCGGTCACTGAAACCATGGATGAATGTGTTAATATAGCAAGTTCAGAAATGAACTGATGTTTGCAATATTGGTTAGGGATAACCTGTTGGGGAAGGTTGAAGCAAGCACATGACACATGAGTGGATGTGGTTTCACTCTGAGGTCAGGGATATCTGGATCACTTCTCTGAGGTCACCCATATCTATCAGACTCAGAGAAGTACAATTACTTGTTGAAACGTGATGCTATATCAAAGTATGATACCATATATATGCAGCCTGAAGTATTCATAGTTTCAGACACTGTACATTTGGGTCAACTTAGAGAAAATTTGGCCTAGATATTACGAGGTTATGTGGTTCCCGGACGCTGCATACATACCGGTCAAAATATGTTGAAGAACACACTATATTTTGGTATTTCTGTAGTTTAATGTCATGTGCTCTTTCTTATTACCGTGCATGAATTAGGGTAATGAGAAAGATCACAGGCAATGACCGAAGAAATGAATCCTAGAAGACCTAGATCTTAAGGATGGCTTTAGACATATGTATCTACCAGATCTTAGGAACTACTTGTGATACGGGGTGTCTACTTGTTCTTATGGGTGACTTCGGTATTGGATGGTCTACTAGATTGAAGGATTGACTTGGGCCATGGATGGTCTACTAGATCTTAGGAATGACTTGGACCATGGATGGTCTACTAGATCTAAGTGATGACTTGGGCCTTGGATGGTCTGCTAGATCTAAGGGATGACTTTGGCCTTGGATGGTCTGCTAGATCTTAGCATTGACTTGGGTCATGCATGGTTTTCTAGATCTTAGGAATGACTAGGGTCTTGGATGGTCTACTAGATCTCAGGAATGACTTGGACCAGGTAGGATCTACTAGAATCTAAAATGCTAGATCTCAGGAATGCTTTGTGACATGGATGGTCTGCTAGATCTTGGGAATGACTTGGACCAGGTAGGATCTACTTGAATCTAAAATGCTAGATCTCAGGAATGCTTTGTGACATGGATGGTCTGCTAGATCTAAGGAATGACTTGGGTCTTGGATGGTCCACTAGATCTCAGGAATGACTTGGGCAAAGGAGGATCTTCTGGACCCTAGGGATATTTTGGGACATTGAAGGCTATTTGCCAAGACCTCTTCAGCCATGTTGCCTCTGTGTCTCCTTTGGTTGTCAAGTGGGACATGAAACAAATATCAACAGCTCCATTTAACCTCATTATATCAGCCATAAGATTCTATGAAACTTACAATCTCATCTTATATATCACCTTTTTGCCCATCACTGAAAGGTCAAGACTTCAATGCTCGAGCATATCATTTTCAACAGTCACCACAGGAAGGGAATCACTCAAAATGGCAGCAGCCAATAAAAAAATGTACATTCATATGAAAAAAACACTACAGTTCCAGGGATTACAGTGGGTGTCATGTTGAATCACAGACCCCTTTTGAGTGATTGTTACAATGGATCATTATACTTTGGCCCTCAAAAAGAAGTGTTCCTGAAGAACTTTGAGGATAACAAGATTTCAAAATGAGACATAACTTAAGATTAACTTGACAAGACACCTTCTTACTGTTTTCACCAGTACTTGTTCCTTGTAAAATGTATTGAAATTGGGCTCATCTGGAAATTTGAACCACTGGGTGGGAAACTTAATCAGTGAATTCTCAAACCAAACGAATGCTGCAATGACCCATATGTTTCATGTTGTTTAAACCTCCAGATCGGTAAAGGGACACAGGTGGTCCTGAGCTGTTTGAGGTGCTGCATTTCATTGAGCTGAGTTGCGTCCTTGCCAGTTGTACAAGAACAGTTATCATTGTTAATAAGTCTGATGATGACACCTCTGTCACATTAGTAGTATTGCCACTCACATTTCCCCAATTATCTGCTTCTGGTTGGATGTCTGATAATTGGAAAGAATTGAGGTTTTCACACCTTGTGAATGGTGATGAAAACTATCATCCACACAACTATTTGGGGTCAGCTGACTCAGAAGGGGCTTGTGTTGAAAATCATGAAAATGTGATGTGTCATGAAATCCTAGAGTGTGATGACAGCCAAACTATTGGATTATTGCAATGATTAATAGCGGTATGGTATTCACAGGAATTCCATGTCATTATGGATTTGGATCTTAGATTTACCCTGTTATGTCAAAGACTCTTGGGTTTCACCAAAGTGGTAATGTGTAAACCCCTGGGTTTTACCAATGTGATTATGTTAAAGACTCTTGGGTTTCACCTAAGTGGTCATGTCTAAACCCCTGGGTTTCACCAATGTGATTATGTTAAAGACTCTTGGGTTTCACCTAAGTGGTCATGTCTAAACCCCTGGGTTTCACCAATGTGATTATGTTAAAGACTCTTGGGTTTCACCTAAGTCATCATGTCTAAACCCCTGGGTTTCACCAATGTGATTATGTTAAAGACTCTTGGGTTTCACCTAAGTGGTCATGTCTAAACCCCTGGGTTTTACCAATGTGATTATGTCAAAGACTCTTGGGTTTCACCTAAGTGGTCATGTCTAAACCCCTGGGTTTCACCAATGTGATTATGTTTAAGACTCTTGGGTTTCACCTAAGTGGTCATGTCTAAACCCCTAGGTTTCACCAATGTGCTTATGTCAAAGACTCTTGGGTTTCACCTAAGTGGTAATGTCTAAACCCCTGGGTTTTACCAATGTGATTATGTCAAAGACTCTTGGGTTTCACCTAAGTGGTCATGTCTAAACCCCTGGGTTTCACCAATGTGATTATGTTTAAGACTCTTGGGTTTCACCTAAGTGGTCATGTCTAAACCCCTAGGTTTCACCAATGTGCTTATGTCAAAGACTCTTGGGTTTCACCTAAGTGGTCATGTCTAAACCCCTGGGTTTACCAATGTGCTTAAGTCAAAGACTCTTGGGTTTCACCTAAGTGGTAATGTCTAAACCCCTAGGTTTCACCAATGTGATTATGTCAAAGACTCTTGGGTTTCACCTAAGTGGTAATGTCAAAACCCCTGGGTTTTACCAATGTGCTTATGTCAAAGACTCTTGGGTTTCACCTAAGTGGTAATGTCTAAACCCCTGGGTTTTACCAATGTGCTTATGTCAAAGACTCTTGGGTTTCACCTAAGTGGTCATGTCTAAACCCCTGGGTTTTACCAATGTGCTTATGTCAAAGACTCTTGGGTTTCACCTAAGTGGTCATGTCTAAACCCCTGGGTTTTACCAATGTGCTTATGTTAAAGACTCTTGTGTTTCACCTAAGTGGTCATGTCTAAACCCCTGGGTTTCACCAATGTGATTATGTTAAAGACTCTTGGGTTTCACCTAAGTGGTCATGTCTAAACCCCTAGGTTTCACCAATGTGATTATGTCAAAGACTCTTGGGTTTCACCAAAGTGGTAATGTCTAAACCCCTGGGTTTTACCAATGTGCTTATGTCAAAGACTCTTGGGTTTCACCAAAGTGGTAATGTCTAAACCCCTGGGTTTCACCAATGTGCTTATGTCAAAGACTCTTGGGTTTCACCTAAGTGGTAAAGACCTGCATATCCAAAACCAAACACACTCATTCAGACAGGAAAAGCACCTTCGCTAGTGGAAGTTAGTTTGCAAAGAACTTGACACAACAGGATTTACAATCAGATGAATATGAAATATCAAGAACCCCCAAATTCAAGTGATACAGAGTTTCATGGCTCAGATTTGTCACAATGAATATAGCCAGAAAAAGAATAGACCCATGTTCAATGGTGTCTAAGAAGGAACAAACCAGCAATGGTTATTCAATGGTGACATATTGATCATAGCACTGTTTCAGTAACTGTTTTCAGCCAGGTAACGTAGTGATAATGTTTGAAATATGGGGGACAAATTTAATTTTTAAGCATACAACGCAGTGGTTTATGTCAATAGTTCATTGTTCCATGTTATATAAAAGTATTCGAGATATTGATATCACTGCCTATGCAATTCTCATATTTTACTGGTAATACATATTTTATGACATTCTATGGCATAATAACAATTTGCATCTGATCAGGCCAATACTTGTTGCAGTATTATGTTCCAATATTGATGTCCTGAGAAGGAAGACGTGATATTTCTAGTGCCAAAAAATATGTCGTATTTTGGCATCCTCCCCAAATCCACAATTTCAGCCTTGTAGCAATGTTTGCTGATGTCAAGGCAAGTCATCTGTCAAGGGTTATATCTCTCACGTTCTGATTTCTTCTTAACTGAAACATTGCAGGAATTTTTGTCTTTACTTGTCATCCAATATGGCCACCAAGGCTGACATTTCACAAGGATGATCATATTGCGTTCCTCTCTGGTGTTTATTGATACTGTCCTTATTAGTTTGGTTCCATGGCAACCATTTCTCCAATTAATAGGTAATGTGATGAAATGTATTTGTGTAGAACTGGGTGCCCTCAGGTCCTAGGATTTTCAGCACTTATATTTTTGCTTGTATAACTGAACCTTGACTCGTAGCACTTGCTTGTCACATTGGGCTGATTAGATAATGGTGACAGAAGCTGGAGGAACTCGGAGAACTGATCAGAAATATTTTGCTTCATGTGCATCACAAAGATAAGGAAGATGACCTCCAAACATTTACAGAAATATGGACAATCAATAATAAAACAATCATAACAAATTTATTGTAATCCGTAGATAAACTGGATTGTTCGGACTTTCCATTTCACATTGTTTCTTTCTCTGAAGACCATCCATCAAGATCTATGACTTCCCTGACAGTGAGTGCTCTTGGCTAAACACCAATTTGAACAATGTTCAGGGGCGAATACAGCTTTTTGAGAAAGAGGGGCAGGGGGGTGCATAGTTCATTTTCACCCGTTTTCGCCCGAGTTCCAATGGTCATTCAATAAACCTTAAAGGAGTAGCATATATATTGCTGATCATTAACTGTTTGTCTTGATTCCTCATGTAAGGAAATATGTCATTTATAATTACACGTTATTTTTTTTATGTTTCTTTGTCAGAGGACTGCTTTTGTTTGGCTTCATTATGAACTCCGAAGATCAAATCCTGGTGATGAGGCGTTTCTCATGAAATTGTAATTTCATCAAGGGGAACTAATTGGGAAAAAGTTCATTGCCTTATGAAGTTTATCTTACAATTTATGTGTTAAAGTAGGATGGAACTTAAAGGAGCCTTTGTTAAATTTAAAGTATCATTTGGTTGCATTTTCATTTTCACAAACACTGCATACTAATCAATGATTGTTTAGGTTTGAAATTTGTGAGTCCTCTTCACTCTTCGCAGCAAACAGTCTAACCAACCATTTCAACGATTAGACAGCAAGTCCTTATGCTCTAACCAGCTCTAACCTATACTTACTTGCACTGAAAAGATTACTTGGACTCAAATCCAATTTAACAGTGTTGTTCAGCCAATCAGATTGTGTTTGTCTTAAACAGGCACTCTCTCCCATTGACATCCTGAGTGACATCCTGCAAGGAATGCTGGGTAAAATTGTGGATTGCCATGGATCACCATATTGACACTGCGTTATCCTGCCCAAATAGTTTAAAAGCTTTTGGTGCTATTGTTTGCGTATAAAGTTTTTAGGGTAATGTTATCGAGGTGTTAAATGTGAAGTTTATTGGAGATGTTGGATGGGCATTCACGTTTTTGAGGCTCAGTGATGGAGAAAGATAATGCTGTTATTTATTGTAATACCGGTTGTTTCATTTATGTACTATTTTCCTGAAAACTTTGTTACAGGGGGTTTTACCAGAAGGGTGCTTTATGTTGAAACCTTTGTTGGGTTAAGTGACTTGTTTTCTTTCATGGATGAGTAAAGGTCAAGGTCAGGGTCAATGTCAAGGTCAAGGTAATGAATTGCCTGGTGGATATAAGTGTTTTGTTTGAATATGATCATTGTTGATACAGACATTGAAAAAGAGAATTGGAACCATAAAATATTTGTTTAAACCTAGATGTTTTAGGAAACTATTCACAACAAAAGCATAAACGCCCAAGTTATTCATGATCCCTATTTTTAAAAAAAGTATATTTATGTATCATGCATATGTAGACTATAAGCATTTGTCTGAAACTAGTGGAGTGAGCAAGTGAGTGAGTGAGTGAGATTTAGCAATATTCCAGCAATACAAGAAAGAGTGGCAATCCCTAAGGCTAGTTTGAAATTAAAATCTTCTGTTATTTCAATTCTTGGTTAACAAAGAGACTCAGTGGTCAAGACAAAAACATTTAACAGTGATCACCAAACAGCATTTTGAAATGCAAACACATAACATGAAAGGGTGAAGATATTCGAGGGTCAACTTCTTCCCTATACTGGCAAACATTACAAGATTTTTATTGCTGAAATTGACACAGCAGAGATAAAAAAATATTCTGAAATATTTGATTGCTTTTGTATTGATCTGTATGTCTGTTATTTAAAATAAAATACCATATGATATTGAAGTATTCCATCCAGCAATAAGAACTGAAAGGACTGAAACAAATTCTGATCATTTGTTGAACACACAAAGTGAGTGAGTGAGTGAGTGAGTGAGTTGGGTGTTACGCCGCTTTTAGCAATATCACGGCAGGGGACATAAGATACAGGCTTCACACATTGTACCATTGTGGGAAAGCTAACCCAGTCGTTCAGCGTGATGAGCAAACGCTTTAACCACTGGGCTACCCCACCGCCCCATTATAGGTAAGAATTGGTCATAGTATAACCAGCTGTATTGAAAGCAGTAACATATCTCTTCACTTAATGTCATCATATCCCAAATGCATAGATCGATAGTCATTATGTCAGTCACTGGATTGTCTGGTTCGGACTTGATTATGTACAGGCTAAGGTCAAATAGGTGGAATATTGCTGAGTGGCCTTAAACAACAACAAATATATTTCTTTAAATAATATACAACGAGAAAATGCTATATTTTGATGTTAATTGTGATTATGAAGATTAATGTTTTTTCGAACACTGTGAGAAGACTCACATATTTTATACTGGCTTGATAAATGAAATAATTTTGTTTATTCACTGTCACCACTAGTGAGGAATGCTGTGCAGGAGTAACTAAATTTGTACCATGAACCAGTGGTTAATATCATGAGCATCAATCCACCAGGTATGATGAAAGGTCGATTACTTCAGCCACTCATTCCTCATGAAAGTTTCTCCAAAGAACCAGAGCCCGATTCAGCACAAACCAATAAAATCTAAAAAAAACCTACGGCGAAACCTGGCAAACTGTTGGTCATCAACGTCTGTTTTCAAATTTAATATATGCTGTTACCACTAAACTGTTCCTCCAGTGGGATATAGTCTCCGAATACCAAACAAAACACATTCTTCAGATTATATTAGGGATTATATAAACTGCAAGAGACACTCATCACACAGTCAGGAATTGATTGTGTCAGCGTGATGGCCTCTCTGGGATGTGTCTCTCCCACGTGTATTGCGGTGTTTGTCGAATGACGGTAATTGCAGTGACATCCTCATCGTGACTATTTTGTACCTGTGAGTCCCTAATCAGTTCATCACATCAAAAGTTTCTTATTTTCCCGAGTTATGAAGTTAAATATTGCTTCTGGGTGTTATAAATTGATTCATAATAATGGACCAAACAGCAATTCAGTATAACAACCCAACAGCGATTCATTATAACCGACAAAACAATTTCCTAAAATTCCATTGCAGTAAATGAAATTTATGCAAAATATGTAAATATCCTTTGTTTGTGCTGATGAAGTGACATATTTTTATATGGATCTTTCAGAATTTAATACCTTGTCAGGTTCGCTGCGAAACAATAACGTATAAACAAAGCCGACAAAAAATAACATAATTGAGCACTATATTTAGAGCTTCTCACAAAGGTCAAGGTCAAGTATGGTCAGTTTGTTACACAAGTTCGTCAAGCTTGTAATGACAGTCATGGACCCAGTACGGCGCCGCCTTTGTTCTTGGTAACCTTGTGAAATAATCTTGTAATTACAAGCAATTTAACCCACGTGGTGAACTGGTCTAGTAAAACCATTGTGAATGTTATTAACATTCGAAGGATTGCGTTCACTCGTGTAATGACAGTTTGCACGGTGACCTGATCCAATTTCCTGTTTTATATTTCATGGAATTTAGATAACATGTCATGCAACTGAAGATAAATTTGCGGTGATGTTATATTCATGCTGCTTTTATCTCATACCATATTCCTTTATTCAAACATGGTGTTATCTTTGCTGATGATTATTTAAAGGTTGGGATGCTCACATATAATCCTGATTGTGAATCTTAATTCCTCTGCTAATATATGTGTTTAAACATGCTGTGCCTCCTTTGCAAAAAGTAACTTCAGTTTGGCCAGCAGTATATGGGTACCCAGAAGAATGGGGTACCTTATCGGTCAGCAGTATGTAGGTACCCGAGAGGATGGGTGACCTGATCAGCCAGCAGTATATGGGTACCAAGATACACCATCAGCCAGCAGTATATGGGTACCCGGTAGGATGGGGTACCTCATCAGCCAGCAGTATATGTGTGCCTGGGAGGATGGGGCACCTCATTGGCCAGCAGCGTATGGGTACCAGGAGGATGGGGTATCATTGGATGTCAATCTCAACGGCACATCGTGTTATCAATCTCAACTCCCTGGGGAGTATACAACTATTGCAGCCACTTGGTATTTTTCCCTCGATCATTGGATGTCAACCGCACCGAGTTATTGTGGCTTTCTCATCCTAACGAGGTACCCATTCACAGCTGGGTGGACTGGGACACATAGTCACAGTACTTTGTCCATGTTCACTGCACGTTACTGTACCCGCAACTAGGTGTTTGCACGTATTCATGTGGCCACCATCTGGTCAAATACCAACGGATTTGTGGGTTCTTTTAAGTGCACAGGGCTAGAATTGATTTTCAGCAACCCATGCTTGTTGCTAGAGGCGATAACGTGATCTGGTGGTCAGGCTCACTGACTTTGTTGACACATGTCATCGTACCCCAATTGCGTAGATCGATGCTCATGCTGTTGATCACTGGATTGTCTGGTCCAGGTTCGATTATTTACAGACTGCCGCCACATAGCTGGAATATTGCTGAGTGCGGTGTTAAACAATAACCAAACCAATAAAGTTCATAAGAATATTTGGGCATCAGTACAAAGCAATATAACATTGATTTACCATTATTGTATTTAATGAAGACAGCATTAATTAACCAAGCATAAGATTCAATCTGGTTTGGCAATAAAAAACATTATTCTATTGGAGTTTGTTGAAGCTGAAGTTGATACCACCATATTTGCCAGGGGGAGTAGCAACCCATTCTCTTTAAATTGCCGATATTGCTGCTATTTTAAGACCTCGTTCTGATCCATTTTATGCCTTTGACACCAATTACATCTGAAGTCCATAGAGCTACATGATCATCAGTTGCAGTTCCAGGACTTAGTTTCTATGACATAATCTTTTACCTTAATATACCGCTCAACATTTGCTAAAGATACTATACTGTTTGAATATTCAAGTTCAGCAATGTAAATGGGAATTTATGTTTATTTCAACTGTAAGTATAGCTGAAAATTTGTCAGTTATCACTCAAAGAAATGCTACTTATGTGACAACATATACACAAGATAACAGTTCCATCTGGGCACCTGTTCAGTCGCCTGTGGCTGCTAATTTTTCTTGTGGGCAAGTGAAAAGAAAATCTTAGAAGGACAATTGAGTTTTATATCTGTTTTCATATGTTTTACATCTCCCTTTCTCCCTCAAAAAACATTCATGCCTAGTCTCAGAACTGCATCTTGTTCCCTTCATTTAAAAAAACTTGTATTTCAGCCAAGGGCCCACTTTGGTATTGTGCAAAGTTGTGAAGTCACATGCTGGACTATGAATCTCCCATTGCACTGGGTCTCTTTTTCAATTTTAAAGGAATTATTTGTTTCTACTAAAATTGTATATATTCAGAGATTAAGTGTCAGTCTAACTTGAACAGTTAGATTGGATTGTAATTAACATAATTGTTAAAAAATATATATATTGCTCGTTCTAAAAGAATCACATTGTACTAGAAAAAGACTTTTCTAGAGAGGCATCCAATGAATCATATTGTCATTATATCTTTTCTATCCATTGGCTTTTATGCAGCTGAATCAAGTTACACTGACTTAGATTGCAGTCACCTGTGATATCCAGGTAAGAATTGGTCTTAAGCAACCCAAGCTTGTTGTAAAAGGCGACTTATGGGATCACATTCACTGACTTGGTACATGTCATTGTATCCCAGATGCATAAATTGATGCTCATGATGTTGATCACTGGATTGTCTGGTCCAGACTTGATTATTTACAGACTGCTGCCATATAGCTGGAATATTGCTGAGTGCGATGTTAAACAACAAACAGATAGCAGTTCTAACTTTCTTGAAACTTAAAAAACAATCTTTCTTTCTCCACAACCACATTTCTCGGAGTATATTGTGGGATGAAAACAACTGGCTACTAAAATCTAAATTGAAACATTATCTATCTTGCCAGTCTGACTGGTGCTGTTGGAAAATTATTTCACACTACGTGGACCCATAATCCCCACGAAAAGTTGGATAGCATAGAACACATTAGGCGAAAATGTTTCCTTACGATCTACTTTATTTCCTCGTCATTACAGAATTAGCTTCAATAGTCCTTTCATTATTATCAAAGTATTAACAGTCATTGGTGCGTGGGCTGAAGCTGATACACACGAGGCAGCTTAGTCTCCTGTTAAGCCACTTTCATGGTCTTAAAGCTAAAGAGATTTGTCATCTTCATCAACATGGTCGTTTGCCTCTGCAGCTGTCGCTGGAAGCAGCATAGTGTTCCAGTGTATTAGAGCGTGTCAAATCTTCGCATAACCAGATCAACAAGCGTAGATTAGCCTGGTATTTTGCCGTAGGGTTTGGGAGATTAATTAGTCATATTTACAAGCTCTGTATTGATAGAAATGGCAGACTTGGGTCTGTCCTGTCAGCAAGATCAATAGATTTTAACTAGACCATGTCCAGTGTGTTATTGATTGTTGGTGGTCAGGCAACTGGGCCTTGCAGAAATCATTATATCATTGAGGTGTGAAGTGGGGCTGTATAGGCAGAATTAGTCTGTCTCACAGTCCCTGAACCACATTAATGTCCCTACTGCCAAGCCCTCTCTGCAGTGCTAAAGCCCTAAATAAAGCAAGTCTAGATTTCCTCAGGTTCAGGTTCTGAATCTCTGGTCTCCCTAGGGCTCCTTTTCAATATAAATGGGCTTGTTTGTTACTATCAAAATTATATATATTCAGAGACTAAGCCTTAGTCTAGGGCAGAATCTATAATGAGTAGACTTATATAGGAATTACTTGACTTGTGGGATCAACTCTTGGCTGATGTTGCAGTGAACTGAAGGGAAGAGGAGTAGAGATGGAGAGACGATGAGAAAGGTGGTGATAAAGATGTTGATAAAGATGTTGATAAAGAGAGACAAACAGGTTATGTTTAGGCAGAGTTAGTTCAATAATTTGTAAAAAAATTCCAGCCAGAATGATTAAGTGAAGTATGTCACTAATTGTATCAACAACAAAAAAGTTTTAAAAAAATTACAAATAACAATCAACCCGTTATCATTGATATGTTTCTAGAGAGAGTCTTTGGGCAATATTCCAGCAGGATCTAATGGGAGTTGGTTTCAAATGCCTTCAATTCATATGTGGCAGACATTAGTACCTGACAAGGGGAGATAACTCTCACCTGAATTTCTCTCACGAGGGTCAGGTGAGGAAGAGAAGCTGTTGGCATACATTTTTTACCTAAAGGATGCTGATAAAGAGAAATCAATCTTGAGTGTGGCAATTTGAAAATTACTCTCGTCTGTCTGGACCAGATTTTGAAACTTTGGCACATAAATCCTTTATTTCTTTACCTGGCAAAAATATGACAATATCAGGATGAGGATGTATTTTAACATGCATGGGTATGATCTAGAACATTATTACATGGCAATAGATCAGTAGTGCTACCAACATGTACGTCCTTTAGTCAGTTCACAACTAATGGTTGTCAAAAGCAAAATATTTGAACAGTTTTAATCTTATGTATTCAGCAGGGTATGGAGTAATCAAACAAATTGCATCCTTACCTTGTAAGCTTGCTGACAGAATTAACATTTTAGGTCGTATGGACAAGAATCTGACTTCAAATCAGGTCTGTGGTTCAAAAACCCGCACACAACTCAGATCTTTTAGAGTCACTAGATGTACACAGGAAAATAGCATTTTAAGCAAGACCTATCAGGACAATAACTTTGTACATGTTGGCAGGAAAGTAGTATTCCAGACATCACATCACTGTGAAAATCACCAATTCAGTTTCAACGCCTAATAACTCCTTATATTCTTTGATAAAATGTCACTATATGTTAGTGAGCATCATTTTAGAGTTCATTGTCTTTAATCTATGAACATGAAGCGTTAACTTGAAATCAGTTATTTTTTTATCCTATTTCAAAGAGAATATGCTGTCGGCTGTCCAGTGAAGTTAAAAACTATCAAAAGATAACATTCTTGTGATGTGCGGCGGATATGTTCAGTAAGCGTTTCGATAGAAGTGGCAAAAGAAGATGTGATATAGCTTGGGACCATACCATGTAGAAAATTGCCTTGAAAAACTTCATATAAGCTATTTGTGATGCTGAATTGAAGTTTTCTCTTCTTTATAAGGGAATTATTCATGAATAATTAAAGCTTATCAGCACCATGTGAACTTCCATTGAAATGGTTGGAAAAAAGGTGTTTCCAATCGATGATTTTGTTTGGGCTATAGAACCATTATCAACCCAAGTTAATGGTTGAACAGTTTACATTCATCAGTCTCTGTGCATGTGTGTGCATGCATGTGTATGTCTCTGTGTGTCTCTGTATGTCTATGTGTGTCTATCTGTATGAGTGTGTGTGTGTATTTTCTGTTAGAAAATAAAGATTGTTATTGTTCTCTCATTATTGCAAGTGTTTTCCAAGAATTCCAGATAACTTTGGGGAGAATAACAATTAGCCATTATCAGCCCTGGGGATTATAACAGATTGCCATGTTTAAAATTTGGTAAAAACACACATAGCCATGTTTAAACTTGGGAAAATCACATATAGCCATGTTTTACCGATGGTAAAATACCTTATAGCCATGTTTAACCCAAGGGAAAATAAACATAGCCATGCTTAATCTTGGGTGAAATAACATATTGCCATGTTTAACAATGGGGGAATATAACATATAACCGTGTTTAACCCTTGGAATATAACATATAGACATGTTTAACACTGGTGAATATAACAGATAGCCATGTTTAACCCTTGGGAAAATAACAGATAGCCATGTTTAATCCTGGTGAATACAACATATAGCCACGTTTAATCCTTGAGAATATAACAGATAGCCATGTTTAATCCTGGTGAATATAACATATAGCCATGTTTAATCCTGGAGAATATAATAGATAGCCACGTTTAATCCTGGAGAATATAACAGATAGCCATGTTTAACCCTGGAGAATATAATAGATAGCCATGTTTAATCCTGGAGAATATAACAGATAGCCATGTTTAACCCTGGGGAATACATGTATAACAGATAGCCATGTTTAACCTTGAGGTAAATAACATGGAGCCAAGGAATGTCACAGTTGGTTGAGAGGGAGATATATTTCAGCTAACTGCTTCACAAATACTGGTAATGGTGTGTTTTCCATGGAGGCTTTTCTCCATTACTGCATCAATAATGATAACTAACATCCTACACTGCCGTCCCCCTGAGTCAATACAGTACTACTGCATCACACTAATGACTCTCTGTTCTCATGGACGAGGTAAAGCTCATCTGGGTGTGTTAATGTACTATGCTCAGATGATGAAATTGACAAATGTACAGTAACATGGACCATTTTATTCCACCACCACGACCCGAGCATGTTAACCACAGCTGAACCGTCCAACTAGCATGACAACTGTAGCCACGCTATCTGACAGCCTTTAATTACTGTGTTTTCAGGTAGTGAGATCGAATGGCGATTCCAAGCCCTAAGAATGAGGAGGCTACTATATGAACTGCCCATCTTGATGCTAGTCATAGCATCAGCAGCTAAACCAACGGAAATCAACGAGCTCCCGGAGAGCACTGCTAAGCAGTCAGCACTGTGGTTCCCTGACACAGACAATAGAAGAGGGAATACCACGAAGGTTGTATCGAGCAGTCAGTCGGCGGAGCGTTTCTACAATTCTGTGATTGAAGCGTTGGAGAAGATTAATGTCCTGCCCCATTCGTGTATAAAATTTGAGAAAATTACACGTGAAGTGTTGCATGTGGATGAAACGGCGAATGTTCGCACCATTGGAGTTTATCTTTATTTCCAGGAGAGTTCCCAGTGGGGAGATAATTTAGATGATAGTGTGAAAAGTTCAAGAGAGTTATCTCCCGATTCAAATTTGGATAATTCACTTAAGGAGCAGAGTGGTTCCCAACATAAAGTGCGGTGTCATTCGGGAATCTAAAGTTGTGATGATGGATTCTCATTCGCTCCTGAGGCAGCAGGATGTTGCGAATGCGTCCCGCAGTGCATCGGGATCGGAATATAATAACACCGTCGCCAGCGTCATCGTTGGCGCCCATAGTAACAGCGACTCTGAGAATGCAGAGGGAGCAATTACAGGTAAGAGTTTTAAGTTTGATACAGGTACAGGTATCTTTGATAAAGTTTAGGACGGGATCTTAGTATTGTATTAAACCAGATTTGCAAGTGTTCAAACACCAGCAGTAATTGGGAAGGTTACACTCACATTTTTTTCGAACACCTGTTATCATCACTATTTGTTAATGATTCATAAACACATCATCATCATATAGCCAGAATCATACAACTGACTCTTCTTTAAGCACAGATTTCTTAGGAATATCGTGTATTTGCATGGTATAACAGCAGATATCTCCTTGTCTTGTTACTCTGTTTCCATGCTATTACATTGTTGTTGTGATTCTTCCATTGCTCTCCAGTATCTCCTATCTTAACTCTATCATGATACATCGCCTGCACATGTTCACCAGCAATGCTTCCTTGGGGAATTCGTGTCACGAGCTCCATTCTTATTGCTTACACTGAATGTCTCTCACTCATGACTCAATTCAAACAATCAAAATGCCTATTCTGGATGCAAGTTTTACATAAATTTAAAATTTTAAATCGAAATTTAAATTTTATTAAAATTTTAAATTTTCCACATTTAAGATCATCGCCTTATTCAAGCGTCACCAAGATTATTTGAACAATTCACAGGACTTACAATAAAAGATGTTTTCGCAAGTACAATGACATGGTCAGGGAGTCCCCTAACTATTCCAAGACTTTGCAATTGTGATGGGATTCAAGCGATAAGAAGATTACTGGTGATACTGTTCTGAAAGAATGATGCGATTTGATTGGACAAGTATTTTTAGCATCATGACAATCAACCCAAAAATGTTTGGCGTTGAATAGGTCAATGATAGAAGCATAATAGAAATAGGTATATCACACTTGGTATTAAAAGGACAGGTGTAATTTTACACATCATTACTATGTTGGTATGTGTTGATGTAAAATACGTAACTGTCAGATTGCACATTGTTACCAAGTTACACAGTATATTGTTGCTGCACTGCACGTTTTATTTATCACCTTGCATATGGTTACCACATTGTACATCATTTTCAAGTACAATATTGCTAATTTTAGCACATCATTATCAAGTAACATATTGCTAATTTTAGCACATCTTATCAAGTAACATATTGCTAATTTTAGCACATCATTATCAAGTAACATATTGCTAATTTTAGCACATCATTATCAAGTAACATATTGCTAATTTTAGCACATCTTATCAAGTAACATATTGCTAATTTTAGCACATCATTATCAAGTAACATATTGCTAATTTTAGCACATCATCAAGCAGCATGTTGCTAATTTTTAGCACATCATCTTTAAGTATGATATTAGCCAAACATTTTACTGTAAACCCGTGAAGATCCGGGTAAGAATTGGTCTTCAGTAACCCATGCTTGTCGTAAGAGGCGACTAACGGGATTAGGTGGTCAGGCACGCTGTGACTTGGTTGACACATGTCATCGCATCCCAATAGCACAAATCGGTGCTCATGATGTTGATCACTGGATTGTGTGGTCCAGACTCAATTATTTACAGACAGTGAGTGAGGGAGTTTAGTTTTACACCGCTGTTAGCAATAATCCAGCAATATCATGGCGGGGGACACCACAAATGGGCTTCACACATTTCGTATTTACAGACAGCTGCCATAAAGCTTGTATATTGCTGACTGCAGAGTAAATCAATAAACCAAAAAGTTTTACTGTAAATGCTGCATAATTCTCTCAAGCTGCTTATTCATTTATTCCAAATTTAACTTCAATAAGATAGGCCTTGCAATGATTGAATTAGAAATATCCACTATAGATCTGATATTCAGTTGTGGTCCATGTAATGGGATATTAGACTATGACTTCACTCAAGGAAAAGACCAGATATCATGTTCAGGCATTAACAAGATCCTGTGATTCATGAAGAGATTTGTGCATTTTGCCATGAAACTGCTCCAAAACGACATTAAGCCTACTTTTAACAAAAACTGTTGAATAATGAAGGTTATGGAAATGTCTGTTTTATCATGACCATCTCTAAAAGTTAAATTTCATATTGGGACCCTAAACCTGTTTCCCCTTAATAAAGTCATTACTTTTAAAAATGCTAATCAGATTTGCTTGAATCTTTGAAGAACATTTAGATTTGCTCGAGTTGAAAGAAAATTATGTTAGTTTCTCAACCAAAATCTTGGCTGATACCCATCATGTACAAGTACATGACCCTACTTTGATTTACCATTTTATCAAATATCTGACAAAAATAATATTATTGAATATTTACCAGAATTTTGAAAGTACATGAAACGATCAACACTTAGTTCAGGGCCCATCATTTTCTGCAGCATTATCATAACCTTAAAATATTTGGTTGACTGCCTCATAGGCTGTTATCTCAGTTAACACTCAAGCTTTCCAGATGATAGAAGTTTATTAATCCCTGTCAGTTGTGTTTGTATACAAGATGAGATGTGTGGTGTAGAGGATATAGTGTCTGCCCAGAGCATGGAAGGTCAGTGGTTCAATTCTGGTCCTTGCCATACCAAAAAGTATTAAAAGATGTTACTTGTTGTTACCTAATGGGCTCTTGGCCTTAAGGGGATAAGACAAGGACCAGTCATCTCAGAGTCAGTGTATGATTTCTGAGTGGGATATCCATGTTGGGGCTCCAGGCTAGTGATCCAGCGAGGTTGAGGTGCCGGGATCGAGCCCACCTGTGACCTGGGATAAAAACCTTGGAGTCAACTTTGTGTGCAGGCTCTTTCAGTGTTGTCACAACCCCTAGTGTACAGTACACAACCATGTTCACTTAAAAGAACCCACGAATCCGTTGGTATATGACCAGATGGTGGCCACATGAATACGTGCAAACACCTAGTTGTGGGTACAGCAACCTGCAGTGATCTTGCACAAAGTACTGTGACTATGTGTCCCAGTCCACCCAGCTGTCAATGGGTACCTCGTTAGGATGAGAAAGCCACAATAACTCGTGCGTCTAGTGGCTGCAAGAGTTGCATACTCCCCAGGGAGTTGAGATTGATAACACGATGTGCCGTTGAGATTGACATCCAATGATCGAGGGGAAAAAATACCAGCGCCTTGAGCAAGCACTAGTTGCCTGGATATGTGCGCTATATAAATATCGTATAATAATAATAATAAAATGTTGAACTTTAAATCTGACTGGGTTTGCACAAGAAGAATCACACAAACACAAGAATAAACACACATGCTCACATGCACACACAAACACAAGAATAAACACACATGCTCACAAGCACACTCAAGCACATAGTATTTCCACAGATCGTGAGGTCAGTGGTTCAATTCTTGTCCATGCAATACCAAAAAAATGTTTAAAGATGGTACTTGGTGTTCCCACCTGGTGCTGGGCATTCAGGATGAGAAACAAATACTGGTCCTCTCAGAGTAAGTATCCACGTTAAACTTCAGCACGGTATCTAAGTGGAGCTTATAAATTCAGCTGAGCTAGCACAAACAGACACACACAAACACAAGAATGAGCGCACATGCTCACATGGATGAACTGAAACACATGTACAGTCTCATGCAGCTGCATGCACACATGCATGTCACTGTGAAGATCCAGGTTTTTTAATTGATCAGGGCGTCAGGCTTGCTGACTTGGTTAACAGATGTCATAGTATCCAAATTGTGTAGATCGATGCTTATGCTGTTGATCACTGGATTGTCTAGTTCAAATTTCGATTATTTATAGACTGCTGCCATACAGCTGGAATATTGCTGAGTGTGGCGTAAAGCTAAACACACTCACACACTCACTCACTATACAACTGAAGTAATCTTGAATATTTAATCCTGTTTCAACTTACAAACTTCCTTGTACTCGAATTTCAAGGAGACCAAAGGTTATGTTCCTTAGTGATGTCAGAATCCACTGACCACTGCATTGAATTCCAGACCATTATTATTCCCAGGTCAATCAGCTCAATTTCGTAGTAGTCAGCATGAGGACAGGGTCACCTAGCTTACCAGTCCAGCATGCTATAATTCGTGGTCAAATGACCTTGATAAGTTAGTTTATTTCCTGTTATACATTGCTAACAGCAACATCCCAGCAGTTTTTAAATATTTGTGTCTGGGACAGACAATTCCAGTGACTAAAACCATGATTACCAATCTACACAATCGGAAACATTGATGTCAGCAAAGTCTGCAATCCAGACCATCTGATTCCGTCAGTCACCTCTTACAAAAAGGATTGGCTGCTGAAGACCAATTCTAACTCAGACCTTCACTGGTCACATGACCATTACCCAGAAATAACACACTTGGTTTAAACCAGATTCTCTGTTAGGCCAGACCAATTTTATTTCTTGTTTTACAGATCTGTAGGTTTTCTGAGGACAAAAATCCATAAAACAAGAAATAAAATTGATCAGGGCCACATTCCTCAAAGCGATGGTAGCGCTACGACTGTCCAAAGTCTATGTTAAAGTATGGGAGTTACGATCATCTTAGAGCAACGGTCGCTTTGAGGAACGGGGCCCTGGCCTTATTATGTCTCTTGGTGTGTCTGCAGTGTGACCATGCTCACAGTTTTCCCCAAAGTATCATTGAAAACATATGCTTACGGCACTTTTGGGTTTTCTCAAAAAAAGCTTACAAAACACTAAGGTACTGAGGTGTTAAACCCAACCGGCATACTCAAAACCTTTATCAGTGCCCTAAAAACAGCTTTGGTTGATGTTACAAAATATTGATAATTATCATCGATCACACCGAACTAGCAATGAAAGACTTTCCTGTTAGTAGTTCCTCTAGCGTAAGTAATCCTGCGGCTTCCACTTGAGGAAATAATTCCCTGTAGTGTTAGAAATACATCAAACATGATGCTGGTCAGGTGGACTGATGGCTATACAAAAGCACTACGTACCAATAAACATCACCAGCCTACTGTAAGAGAACAACCATTTGATTTTCAGGGGAAGAGGCTAGGATTTGGGTCACAGATCATCATTTTGAAGAAAATATTCAGGAACTCATTTGGCTTTTTCAGCTTTAATAGATACACATAAAAAGTTTTTGGTAAACTTTAACTTTGGAAACTGATAAATGAGTAAGAATATACTCCGACACGTGTTCCTCAAAATTAGTTTTGAGTTTGCGTGAGTTTGGTTTTTTGCCGCTTTTAGCAATATTTCAGCAAGATCATGGCGGGGGACACCAGAAATGGACTTCACACATTGTACCCATGTGGGGATTCGAACCTGGGTCTTTGTCATGACGAGCGAACGCTTGAACCATTAGGCTACCCCACTGCCCCTCAAAATTAGGAATTTACATCCGTAAATTCTCACCTTTATGTGTATCACTTCTAAACGCTGCTCCATCTTTAACTTTTATATTGTCTGAAAGAAAAGAGCACATGACTTTTCTCCTACAAGGCACATCTAAACAAATATGAGGGAAACAGGAAATTGGTTTTGTTTTTAGGAACAAAATCCTGTTGACGCTTCTGAACATCAAAGGGTTGTTTAAGGGACACATGTCTTCAGGCAAATATTATATTATATGACATTAGTGGTAGAACACACCATTCTTTGTTCAGCCTTGATTTTGTTCTGTGTTCATCTCATCCTATTTAAATACCAGTTGTGAAATTATTAGCAAAATTCATTTATTAAAAAACCTGTGAAGATACGGGTTAGAGAATTGATCTTCAGCGACTAATGCTTGTAAAGGGTGACTAACGGGATCGGGTGGTCAGGCTTGCTGACTGGGTTGACATACGTCATCGTATCCCAACTGCATAGATTGATGCACAGTGAATTGTCTGGTGCAGACTGGATTATTTACAGACTGCCGCCATATAGCTGGAATATTGTTGAGTGCGGCGTAAAACTAAACTCACTCACTCATAATGTTGATCACTGGATTATTTACAGGCCGCCACCATATTGCTGGAATATTGTTGAGTGTGGTGTTAACAAACCAACCAACCAACCAACCAACCAACCAACCAACCAGCCAAATCATTTATTTAAAAAAATCATGACCTACACCTGAACCTATTGATGGACAGAATGTGTTTAGTCAAGAACATCAAGGATCAATATATGTTCTTGGATGATTTGATGTGGTGGATAGACGAAAATGCATAAAACATGAACCCGGTGTATTGTCATGCTCCACTGTGGTCCTTTGTTTATATCAATAATAATAATAATAACAATGATGCATGAAATCCACTCCCTGAAGTATTCTCAAAGTGTTACATTATTACCCTCAGCCACGATAGCTTTATTTCATGGTCAATGGATCACTGTGCACATGACTCTCATTCCCAACTCCCTGGGGAGTACACAATGCATTCTTCGGTTGCAGAACGCCCAAATGTCCCAATCATATAGTTTATTTGTTTAGGTGGTTCGCAGCTATGGTATTAGCAGTGTGGTAAGCTAAACTTGATATTGATGTTGCCAGGGACCTATTCTGACCTGAAAATCCCAATAGGGAATTAATGTGAATGCTTATAGGTCAAGTGGAAATGACGGAGAAGACGGATTTCTTTTTGTCTGTAGTCAGAGTACGTTTTTTATGATATGTACTGGTATTCTAACTACAGATGGATGAAATTGTAATCTTTAAGTAAGCAGAACAATGATTCCTGCAAATGCCAAACCTCTATCGCATTTTACACATAATCCTGTATTTTGGCAAGGAACAAGTTCAACAGAAGTCCTATTCACTGTCAGCTGACCTGATTTAGTTGTGTGGATAATAGCTTTCATCCATCAAGTGTTTGATTTCTATGGGTTACTGTGCTAATTTTTGTGCAAATGGATAAATATGTTTGCTTTTAGGTTATTCCTTCTATTTCTAATGCATAATGCCTCCATGTCATGGTTAAAGGAATGTCACAGCACTAATCTCAATTTTACACTCGCCTTTGCAAATGGGAATGAGTTTACTTTTCCTTATTTTTTACACAATATGTTTGATGATTTGATTCTTCATCTGCAATTCTCAGCTGCAACCCATCATTTAAGCAATAGATTGATTTATAGGTTGGAGCAAAACAGTGAGTACAAAATGATGAGTCTAACATATTGATGCCTCTAATATGTTGTGCGAGCAGATATATTGAGAATGTACTGCACGATAAACTTTCCCCTCTGTCCTGATAAATCTGTTTAGAGTGAGTGATTTAGTTTTTTGGCGCTTTCAGCAATATTATTGATATATCACTGCGGGAGACTCCGGAAATGGGCTTCAGTGTCCCATGTGGGTGAGTGAGTGAGTTTAGTTTTTCACCCCTTTTGGCAATATTCAAGCAATATCACAGCAGGGGACACCAGAAATGGGCTTTACACATTGTACCCATGCTGGGAATTGAACCTGGGTCTTCGGCTTGACGAGCGAACGCTTTAACGACAAGGCTACCCTTGAAGGATGTTGTTTTAGAGCATGTTAACATTCATATCAGCAATTCTTATCCCAATCAGTCAACGTCGTCATATGAGCGAAATATTCTCAAGCACGACATTAAACCCAATTTCACCTCACCACCTCACCTCACCTCACCTCACCCAATCAGTCATATCTGGTTTGTTGTTTAACACCCTAAAAAATATTTCAGCTGCAAGAAGGTGGTCTGTAAATAATAAATTCTGGACCAGACAATCCAGTGATTGACACCATGAGCATCAATCTCTGCAAGCTGGACCACCTGATCCTCTTTGTCACTTCTCACAACAAGTCATGACTTGCTGAAGATCAATTCTAACCTAGATCTTCGAGGGTCACTGTGTCAGAATAAAATAATATAATGGAAACAGAAAGGAAATATATAATAACATCATACTTACAACAGATAGTGGATAGGAATTCAACTACACAGTTTCCATTCCTTATTGACTGGGGTAGTGGGTAGCCTCGTTGTTAGAACATTTGCTTGTTATGCCAAAGAACGGGTTCAATTCTCCTCTTCTGGGTGCAATATGTGAAGGCTATTTCCAGTGTCCTCTACCATGATGATGCTGGTATATTGCTAACAGCGGCATAAAACTACATTCACTCACTCACTCTTAAATGACCATTGTTTTTGTTTCCCCCCAATCAGCCATGATCAATTAGTTCCCAATCAGTCACATCTGGTTTGAATCAGAATCATATTTTTAATCACCAAATAAGTTTGTCATATCGTTGAAATAGTCAGAAAACCCAGTACCAAATATTAAACTTCCAAGTACTTGAATGTCTTCAAAATGAGTTCGGGAATTGGTGTGCTATTCTAAACAGACCACAACAGGGTCTAAATCACTGTGGCAATTGTAGCTCTTCTAATGACATTATCAAAACCGAACTGCAGTATCTCCTCTAAACCATCATGGTGGCTTTGTTTGGATGGGTCTGTATAAGAACCAATACAGCAACATGCCAAGGTTGGACGATCTGAAGCACAACAGGTTCGGTGGTGTAAGTCTGTTTGTGCCTCCATCCCTTCTCTGTGGGCAATGTGGACATATGGATCTTGATCTTCAAAACTTGGCAAATACCCACAGGACAACATGCTGTGGTGTTTAGACTCGGTAATAATACCACTTCCTTTGTGTGAGTGAAACAAGAAGAGGAAGTATGTCATTTAGATTCGCTGGAATTGTGTTGGCTCCTAAAATAACGCTTTGGCTATAAGCAAACTAACATTGGAGCCAGGTGGATCCCTTCCTTCAATATTCAGCGTATTATTTCTCCATTCTATTTTGATATATCCCCTGGACCCATGAGCCATTACATCTGTGTTCTGAATCTGAAGCAATCATAGTTCACTCATAAGTATGTGACTGGTTGGTTGGTTGGTTGGTTGGTTGGTTGGTTGGTTGGTTGGTTGGTTGGTTTGTTGTTCAACGCCACACTCAGCAATATTCCAGCTATATGGCGGCAGTCTGTAAATAATCAAGTCTGGACCAGATGATCCAGTGATCAAAAGCATGAGCATCGATCTACGCAATTGGGATATCATGACGTGTGTCAACCAAGTCAGCGAGCCTCACTAGACCACCCGATCTCGTCAATCAACTCTTACGATGAACATGGGTTGCTGAAGACCAATTCTAACCTGAATCTTCAATGGTTAAGTGTGTGAATACTGTAATAGGGCGTGGAGTCATCCTACAGATGACATCCTTAACTGGTCAACATGCTGATGAGGTAACCTCTTTGGTCATAACCCAACTTTGGATCAGAAGGTCCGAGGGTTGAATCCCAGCAGGGTATTGGATGTTTTATGGGTGCTACGTTGGTGCCCAACATGAGGCAGAGCATGCCCATATTAAACTTAACCTGAAGATGAGTCTCTGCATCCTACCATGTGGCCCAGGATGTTCCTTCTGTTGACAGGGGAGTATGTAGCAGGGTGTGGAGTCATCCCACAAATGATATCCTTACCATGTCAGCTTTCCGTTGTTGAAATTCCTGGGACTCAGAAAATTTATTGCCACTACTCTATGTCAGAAATAGGAGGCGGAGGTTATTTCTCTTTGAAATGGTGGCTCAGGGTCAAGGGTATTTCACAACAGATATGAGAAAAATACTCTGAATATTCGACGATGGGTCATTCAAAATGAAGCTGTTAGGTCTGAAGGTCCAGGTGTTTTATATAAAAATAGGAATATGAAAAACACTTTCTGTCATCAGGGCTCCAGATAATTTTTCAACATCAGGAGTACGTACTCTTCATTTTTTCAATATAGGAGTACTCGAAAACCTAAGAGTACATTTAGAGCACTGAATGGAATTTAATGGAGTATCAGTAATCTTGTGTTTCGTTTCATATATGCATCACAACATTGCTAGTCTTGTGTAAACAGGTCAATAAACAATAAAACAATACTTTTTCAGATAAATACATCTGTAAATGATTCTAAGACCGTGCAGCATTGCCGTGGTGCGTATCTGCTACGTTTTCTAAATTATTTCCTACCGTATTGTGCATAGTTTTTATCCGTACATACGCCAATACGGCCCTTATCTGGAGCCCTGTGTCATCAAGGATAGGCAGTTTCCAAAGACAGAACTGAAAATTTCAAGTCTGTCGGTATATTACATAGCAGCAACTTGTTACAAGGGGTTATTAGAGTTACACAGGATTGTGGTGCTTCTACGCCTGTGTTGGTGTGTGCGCCATCCTTTGTACTAGCCCTGAGTAATTCCTGCCTTAATGTTCGTTTTCTATTGCACAATGTTAGCCCAATGAGCTACCATGCTGCAATTTTAAGATGGAAAACCCACTCCGACACAATAAACCGTCTCCAAGCCATCCAGTCCATGTTTTATTCCCTTGATTCAAAATATCAGTCAAGGTAACAAGAGGTACAATTTTTAAGGTTTTTTGGTTTGATGATACCGGGTTCAAACCACCAACTTTCCACCCTCCCAGCAGACACTCCATCCGCTAGACCAAGGAGGCAGTCAGCCTTAAAGTTCCTAACAAGTTGAACGAATAATGAAATCGAAAACAGTTCATAAGGTTTAAGTCACAAGGTATATTTTTCAGTGATTGACGAGTTCATGCAATCGTTGATAATTAATGTCTGAAAAGACAAAACGATTGAAATGAAAATCACATTTAACGAGACTGTTTCCATGAAAATGTAAGCGGAGGTTTCTGTAAGTTGTTGTGCAGTAATGATGATACGATTCTTGACGTCTCCTGCGAAAAGTCATCAAAGAATGATGAATGATCTGCAGTTTAATTTGTCAAATTTTCATGTCTTTTCTCTCAGTAAATAAGATAATTGTGTAATAAACCGACGTAATCGTCTTCGGGGTATGAGTGACATCCAGCGAGACTCCTTTCGCTATGATTTCTCCATAAATACGCTCAAAGCATCTTGGAATAGAAATGAAAGAGACCAGTCAATATTTGTACTCAATATGATCACTGCATTCTTCACTTTCTAATAAGATTTCAACTATCAGACATTACAGGAGAAATTAACATCTGAGTATTGATATTTCTGTGTTTAATGTGGTGCAATTTGTTTGTCTGAAAGTTACAGTCATTAAACTTTTAACTGGCGCTCACGGTTCCGTAGGTTCTTCGCTAGCAACTTGTATTTTACAATGCTTGTATTAACATGATTTTCTCGGGAGAAATCAGATTTTGGTCAAACTATATGGCCAAAGTAGATTTTTTATTTGCAATCAGGGAATGATTATTGAGTTTTCAAATGGACCTGCTAGTCAGTATGCAAATATCATTTTCCACAACCTTTAGGAAACCAATTTTTATGATTCCTCTTTAAGTTGAAATTGATTTTTCCCTACGCAACCTAGTGTTTTTATTATTTCGATACCAATTCTAATGAGTCAGTTGTTCAACGGACACAACGCCCTGATGAAAGTTATTTTTAAGTATTTTATTTATATTCTTATTTCATCACTAAAACTGATATTACAACAAGTTTGGCTGTTAGATAGTATTTATCTTACAAGTTGTCTTAAAATGCACAATGAGTGAAAAAGAGTAGGAAACATATTTATATGAGTTGTAAGGTAAATAGTATTGGACAGACATGAGTGCAACGATCAGTTTCACTCATACTCAAAATTTTGCAGTCGCACATCTATACTCTAGAATACACTCATGATATGACAGACGTCATATGGCTTTCTACTCATACTAAGTGTGACCTCTGTGGATCTCGTCTGACCTCTGTGGACTGTCACAGTTGCACATCTATACTTTAGAATACACTCATGACGTGAGTGACATCATACAGCTTACTACGCATACTAAGTGTGACCTCTGTGGACCTCATCTGACCTGTGGACTATCACAGTTGCATATCTGTACTATAGAATATACTCATGATATGACAGACGTCATACAGCTTACTACTTATACTTAGTGTGACCTCTGTGGACCTCTGTGGACCTAGTGTGACCTCTGTGGAATATCAAGGTGAAGGACAATGATGTCATCAAAGGACGTTTTAATAACAATCTAAAACACAAAGGTATGAATTGGATGTAGGAAATTCCAGCTGAAGCACGAGACACTTTTCATTGAATTATGATCAGAAAAATAGTCCCTCATTATCTGACCTTAGGTCATCTCCATGGATTAGCCAATCACAGATCTAGAAATCAATCTCACACATGTTTGACACCACTTGTCTAGAAACAAAGTCTATACAATCTCCTCGAGTTGTATTTCTGATTTGATGTATCTCTCCGTCAAGATCAAAGACACTTTCTTGTTGATAGCACAAGGTGAGTCATCGTCCAAGCTTCATAATTGTTAGGACGAGTGATAAAGCATTCAGTGCAACATATTTGATATGTAGGTGTCTCAAAAAAGAAATCAGTCAATCAATCAATTCCAGATGGAGATAAATAATTGATGCAGTGTTTATATACTGTTAATATTTTACACCCTGTCTTGGCAACATAGCCTGTTTAAAACAGGGTATTGTTTTTAAGAACTCTCAATGAATTGGTAAAGAAATAAAGTCAAAACATTTTTAAAAAGCTAACATAGAGACTTATTGGTTGGAACATGAAGACTTACTGGTTCAAACATGTAAAATGATTAATTACTCTTACTGAATTTTAATATTATGAAAATGCTACTGCTTTAGTGAGTGGACATCAGTTTCTGAAATGGGTAAAAAAGTAAGACTTCACATCAAAATGGTACTCTGCTTTAGGATTTTTGCTTGCTTTGATTGCTGCACTCAGCAATATTCCAGTTATATGGCAGCGGTCTGTAAATAATCGAGTCTACACCAGACAATCCAGTGATCAACAGCATGAATATCGATCTACAATATTGGGATACGATGACATGTGTCAACCAGGTCAGCGAGCCTGACAAACTTACTTAGTTGCCTCTTACGACAAGCATGGTTACTGAAGACCAATTATAACCCGGATCTTCGTATTAGAGATACATATATATACACACAACTATTCGGTAGATGCACATTGGTTTCTACATTTATATCATCATGAAGGCAAAAGCGTACTGAAGTCAATTGTTATAAATATCTTTTTCGGCTGTAATAACAACTTTATATCAAAAGCATACTGAAGTCAAATCTTATAAAAAATCATTATTGGCAGTAATATGAAGTTTATATCAGGAGCATACTGAAGTCAGTTCTTATACATATATGCATCAATTATATTAATATCACAGACTGGTTATATATTCACGAATAAAATTAGATATTCATAAAACACAAGAAGCTGAAGACAGCAATAGTGAGTGACACTATAGTGGAACCCATTCCACAATCAGCCATTCAGGAAACAGGAGTTCATTAGTGTTGTTGGTCTAATTTTTCAAAGATAACAAAAGTTGCCTGGTTTCAGGATGTGGAGGAAAATATCACATCAAAGTTATTCTTATAAGTATCAATCTGATTTAATATTATATTGAATATCCATTTTGCCAAGCTGATGGCATGTTTTGTTGAAATATGGCATTTTGATATGAATAATACCTGTCAAGAAAAGTAGTAGTACTCATTAAAGGTCAGAAAGACTTCCGGGATCCGGAATGTTTTTCAGCCAATCAAATTGCAGTACTTTCATCGTTTTACAACAGATGACAAAGCTACTTTACCAAATCTGATAACAGACAAGTAGATTGTGAGGTTGGTGGGAGGGAAAATAAATAAAATAATATAAATATTGAGGACTGTTTGTTTTGTTCTTCAAGAATTTTATGAATCTGTTGTAATGTGTGCAGTGTTAGATTCATAGAACTTAGATGACTTATTGTCTTACGGTTTAAGGAAATGAATAATTGTGGTTTTGTAAGATGAATATTTCATCCATGAACTGAGGCATTCAGGTAGGCTAATGCTTTGTCTTAGGCTATAGATTAGTCTGTGAATATATATATATTTTTGATAGAAACAAAAAAATCCTTTTAAACTGAAAAGGAGGCCAGTCAGTGAGATGGGAGATTTAGAACCTGATGAAATATAGACTTACTTCATTTCGGGCTTTAGTTTTGCAGAAAGGGCTAGGCAGAAGGAAAATATTGTGGTTCAGGAACTATGAGACTGACAAGCTTTGTCTTTGAAAATGTGTAACTGAGAGAAATGAATAGCTCCATTAATATTTAAAAGGAACCTCAGTGAGATGGGAGATTCAGAACCTGAAGAGTGGCGGTTGGGTAGCCTAGTGGTTATTGTTCGATCTTCATGACGAAGACCTGGGTTCGATTCCCCACATGGGTACAATGTGTTAAGTCCATTGCTAGTGAGCCCCTGCCGTGATATTGCTGTGATATTGCTGGAATATTGCTGAAAGCGGCATAAAACAAGACTCGCTTACTCTGACTCAGAACCTAAACAAATCTGGATGTGCTTCATTTAGGGTATTTGCATTACAGGCAGTGCTGGTCTGGGAGGAAAATAATATGATTCAGGGACTTTGAGACAGACTAGCAGTTTGAAATCAGCCATGGCTAGAATTTAGACCATGATCCCATTGAATTTTCTGTTGAGCTATAAACATCCAACATATCCCATAATGACTGATACTGTATATCTGCCAGTGTTATAATTCCGTTAATACCACCCTGAATTACATTTATCGCTGGCATTTCACATAAAGCTTGGCAAGGTGCAATTAGTAATGACACAGACATCAAGCAACACAGTGAAAGCAATACAGATTAAGCCACTGAGAGTATCCCACTGTATGGAAGCTTTTCCCAAATGGAGCCAGTGTTCTGTGTGATACAAGCCATTAAACCTACCAACCTGAGCGTTATTTCATACAACAGGATGAGATATGACTTTATTACCCCACAATGTAGTGTGGTCTTTCACAAACGTATTGATGTCCCTTGGACCGAGTGGAATGGTTTACAACATCACTTATATCATCAAGAAAGTGTCTCGATCGGCAATTTTTTGCGAATTTTTTTATTTGATCAAAGGATGATGTTGAAATATTTGATTTTTAAAGCGATAGTAATGACATAATCAGGAAAGGTGTTTTTTTCTGGTCTCCTTATTAACTTGCGTAATCTGGATGAAAGTGGCCGATAATGATGCAAGGTTATGCAATATCAACTTGCTGGGATGCAGCTCTCCTCCACAGTTATTCTTACCAGGTAATGGGGTATCAGACAACAGGGCCATTGTGTTGTCTGTTGTGAACAGGGCTAATGTGTGGAAATGTCTTTAATGAAATAATTATTTCATTCTTGTTGACTTCAATTTAAATTAAATATGTGCATATATTATAGAAATATACAGCCAATGCAAGGCTATACTATTTGGCAAGTCTAGATTACTGCAGTTTTTTAAAATGAAGTAGGTGTTTTGGCTCCTCTATATACATTTCATTAAGAAAATTTAACTACTGAATTTTTTCAGTAAAATCTGTTAATTTCACAGATTAAGTGCTAGTTTTAGAACAGTTTCTATTTCCAAGATTTGACAATACAGCACTCAGAACTCGGTGAAACAAGAATAGAAATAAACACTGCAGCTGTACATCTGACATTTTCTATCCTGCAGTGTTGGATAAAAGATGTCCTGCATGTACACAGCAACCTTGACCTCTAACCTCTGGTATTGACTGCAGAAACAGGTGTTTCAGTATTGACGCAGATCAACAGCACATAATATAAACAATGTTGACCTATCTCTGTGTAACATGTACGTCTCGGCAGGGATATATGTAACTGTACAGATGCAGGGATGCAGATAAACAGGAAGCATGGAGGGATTGATAAAAGGATGCAGGGATGGAGTGATGTAGGGATTGATGAAGGGATGCAGGGATAGATGAAGGGATGCAGGGAGGGATGAAGGGATACAGGGATGGATGAAGGGATGCAGGGATGAATGAAGGAAGCAGGGATGGATGAAGGATGCAGGGAGGGATGAAGGGATGAAGGATGCAGGGAGGGATGAAGGGATGCAGGGAGGGATGAAGGGATACAGGGAGGATGAAGATGATGCAGGGAGGGATGCAGGGAGGGATGAAGGGATGCAGGGAGGGATGAAGATGATGCAGGAAGGGATGCAGGGAGCGATGAAAGGATGCAGGGAGGGATGAAGATGATGCAGGGATGGATGAAGGGATGCAGGGATGGATGAAGGGATGCAGGGATGGATGAAGGGATACTGGGATGGATGCAGGGATACAGGGATGGATGAAGGGATGCAGGGAGGGATGAAGGGATACAGGGAGGGATGAAGGGATTCAGGCATTGGTGAAGGGATGCAGGAAGGGATGCAGGGATGGATGCAGGGATTTTTGAAGGGATACAGGGATGGATGCTGGGATGGGTGTAGGGATGAAGGGATACAAAGAAGGATGAAAGGGATGCAAGGATTGATGAAGGGATGCAGGGATGGATGAAGGGATGCAAGGATTCATGAAGGGATGCAGGGAGGGATGAAGGATACAGGGAGGGATGTAGAGATGCAGGGAGGGATGAAGGGAGGGAGGGATGAAAGGATGAAGGGAGGGATGCAGGGATGGATGAAAGGATGAAGGGGGGTGGATGCAGGGATGGATGAAAGGATGAAGGGAGGGATGAAGTGATGCAGGGATGGATGAAAGGATGCAGGGATTGATGAAGGGATGCAGGGAGGGGTGTAGGGATGCAGGGAGGGATGAAGGGATGCAGGGAGGGATGTAAGGATGCAGGGATTGATGAAGGGATACAGGGAGGAATGTAAGGATGCAGCAATTGATGAAGGGATGCAGGGAGGGATGTAGGGATGCAGGACGGGATGCAGGGATTGATGAAGGGATGCAGGGATGGATGAAAGGATGAAGGGAGGGATGAAGGGATACAGGGAGGGATGAAGGAATGCTGGGGTGGATGAAAGGATGCAGGGATGGATGAAGGGATGCAGGGATGGAGTGAAACAGTTGGTCAATTTCTGTGTGAAAATTCACCATGTCAATCCAATGATAAAGAAATAATGCAACAATCTCCAAGATGATCTTGGAAACAGACAAGAAAATCCATCAAAACAGAATTCCCATGGTTCCACTATAATATGTGTTATCGGTTGAAGTTATTAGATTGATAAGGATTATTTTCATATATACTAACATAAGGTTGCTTAGTGCATGTTTGGTGCAAGTTTTCTTCATAAATGGCAGAGCTGTCACTGAAAATTATAATAACAGATAAAAGCACAAGCATTCCATTGTTTACTCTGAGATTTCATCAAAGCATCTGCAGCAGCCTGGAAGAATATAGGAAGACATGTACTTTCATGCATTTCCTTATTCGTTTCCATCAGTATGTATTAGAACAGCATGTCTCACATATGATTTACTATAACTTGAAATACTAGCACAAGTCTTATTAAAAATGTATTTTCAACTTGGGTACTGAAAGTGTTTATAGTACAGACACATATAATGCAAGGCAATATGATGAGGTGCATCAGAGACTAGATAGTTTCTGGTTGCGTCAATAACATTTACAGAAACTATAACCTTCAATATGTCCTTTACAAACTTAAAATTGATAATTTCTTCGAATTTTGAAATGAATGGGAACATATGCTGCAATCTGATTGATTGAAAAATGTTGTTGAATGGGAGTTGAAGTAAAACATCTCCTTGGCTTATCATGGTGTGCATTCCTTTTGAGATGTTTAACTCAGATTTTGCTCAAACTTTCTTAGCACACAGCTTGGATGAACAAAATAGCAAACAGCGAGGAGTGATTGATGTTAAATTCTTCCAATATTAAGAAAAATGTAAACTTGTTATCTTATATCCCAGTATCAAGTTTTGTCACGTTTCATGCTTAGAGATGTTACAGATATTTACAAATTTATTCTCTTTCATATTCTTTGAACTGTACATCGTTTTTTATTTCATATTTGAATGGCTGAAAGTCTGACAAATGCATCATAAACTGCCATATTTAAATATCCGATATATATTTTAAAGTTTTTCTTCATCAAGGGATTTTTTTAACTATCAGAAGGCAAATAAGAACATTTTGCAAACAGTTGTGAATGAAGATTAGTTTTCAGATCAATAGTTTAGCTTTGGTGGAGTGGAATACTACTCTTAAACTTAAGGATACAATAAGTGAGTGAGTGTGTTTCATGTTGCTTTGAAAAGAAGTCGAGTTTTTTGTGGCACATGGGGAGAAAAGCTAGAGGTGATGCAGGTGTCAAATGTTTATCCCTATTGTGAAATCCATGAGCATGGTGCTGACAAACCTAGAAACATCATAGGGGCAAACAGGGATTTCAACCCACAATCATAGGTTCCTGGTTTGCTCAAGGGAAGCAACTCTGCAGAGTGAATTGCAGCACTTTGGACGACTGGGTCACCCTTGCTTCCAAATAAGGAAACAGAGATCTTATATTAATCATAAAACGCAAGAACATGTTCAACATGTACTTAAAAAAATTAAAAGAAACCTGAAAATGTATCAGTCTCATTTATACCTAAAGTTAATACTGTTTGACTGACAACAAATCCGGATCCATGCTGTGCGTTACATGAATTATCTTCCATGAAAATAGCTACCGGTATATATATCTATCGGAAGAAGTGGTATCAGTCAGATTTCTTATTTATTAAAAAATGTCAAGTGCAGGACTGCAAATGTCAAACAAGTGAATGTATGACCTAATTACCTGTCATTCCATGTTTGACATTTGGCTGGCATTTCAAAATCATTCGTAATTTTGTAACATACTTGTCACGGGCATGATATTCAGATTCTCTTTTCTTTCTCCATGTTGTAAAAAGGCAGGTGCCCTTTGAAGGCAGACATGGTTTGGTTAATTTGACGGACGAAGTCAATGTGATTCAAACCTCACATTGTCAGTCAGTTACTAATATTGATGTCTGTCAATACAGAAAGTGATGATACCTGGGATGTCTCAAAATGACACAGTTCACCTCTTACAAGCTATGTCAGAACAAAGACATACAGTGTCTCAGACCAACTACAGACAAGGTCAGAAATTGTCTCAGACGATCTGCACCAAAGACAATGCCTTACACCATGTTGACTAAGAAGGGCAATGTCTCTGACTGTGTAGACCAAGACAGACAGTGTCTCAGACCGACAGGAACCAAGAAAGACAATATCTGTGACTGTGTATACCAAGACAGACAATGTCTCAGACTCTGTGGACTAAGCCAGACGGTGTCACTGACTGTGTGGACCAAGACAGACAATGTCTCAGACTGTGTGGACCAAGACACACAATGTGTCAGACTCTGTGGACCAAGACAAACAATGTCTCCGACTGTGTGGACCAAGACAGACAATGTATCAAACCATGTAGACCAAGACAGACAATGTATCAGACCATGTAGACCAAGACAGACAATGTCTCTGACCATGTAGACCAAGACAATGTATCAGACCATGTAGACCAAGACAGACAATGTATCAGACCATGTAGACCAAGACAGACAATGTTTCAGACCATGTAGACCAAGACAATGTATCAGACCATGTAGACCAAGACAGACAATGTTTCAGACCATGTAGACCAAGACAGACAATGTCTCAGACCATGTAGACCAAGACAGACAATGTCTCAGACCATGTAGACCAAGACAGACAATGTTTCAGACCATGTAGACCAAGACAGACAATGTCTCAGACCATGTAGACCAAGACAGACAATGTCTCAGACCATGTAGACCAAGACAGACAATGTATCAGACCATGTAGACCAAGACAGACAATGTCTCAGACTGTGTGGACCAAGACAGACAATGTATCAGATCATGTAGACCAAGACAGACAATGTCTCCGACTGTGTGGACCAAGACAGACAATGTCTCAGACCATGTAGACCAAGACAGACAATGTATCAGACCATGTAGACCAAGACAGACAATGTCTCAGACCATGTGGACCAAGACAGACAATGTCACCGACTGTGTGGACCAAGACAAATAATGTTTCAGACCATGTAGACCAAGACAGACAATGTCTCAGACCATGTAGACCAAGACAGACAATGTATCAGACCATGTAGACCAAGACAGACAATGTCTCAGACCATGTAGACCAAGACAGACAATGTCTCAGACCATGTAGACCAAGACAGACAATGTCTCAGACCATGTAGACCAAGACAATGTCACCGACCATGTAGACCAAGACAAATAATGTTTCAGACCTATGATGTAGACCAAGACAGACAATGTCTCAGACCATGTAGACCAAGATTATGTCTCAGACCATGTAGACCAAGACAAATAATGTTTCAGACCTATGATGTAGACCAAGACAGACAATGTCTCAGACCATGTAGACCAAGACAGACAATGTCTCAGACCATGTAGACCAAGCCAGACAATGCCTTAGACAAGCCCACGTCCAGTTTGTGTTGACCTACACAATCAGGGTGTACCAGAAGAACTGTCAGACAGGAGACATACAGAAATTACGCAACCCCTAAATTGGTCTACTGATACAAGAAGTTGCCTAGGATACAGGGAGATAGAGAGACAAACAAAAGGTACTGCTGACCTATTCTCCCAAGAGTCTGCTGTTTACTAACAAACTCACTCACTCACTCACTTGTCAGACAACACACACACTAGAATGTGGAATCAGCCGTTATGCGGTGCCATCAAGCCAACCACATGTCTCGGATATCGATCCTCAGTCACTTGTCAGACAAACATAAATGCATCATTTGGAAGCTGAGAGTTGATATCGCTGGACGGCTGGAATCGCTATCATTTATCCTCAGGAACACTGATTTTGAGTAGGTTATTTTGCTTGTCCGATAAGCCAGCATTGCTGGGTAATGTGATGTGTTTATGGCTTGAAATAACTTGTTGTGGTGTGACAAGGTTATTTGGTTCACTTTAACCCTTCAATATTGCTTTGTGAAACACAAAAAAGATCAGTATGAAAAGCTAAAACACTGACTTTTTATTTTCGTTTTTATAGCCAGACCAATTTTATTTTGTAATTATATTTTTTTTTAAAGTTCTGGAGATGGAAAAAATAACATTAAATTTTCACCTTTATAGCCAGACCAATTTCATTTTGTAGTTATTTTGCACAAAAAATGTTCTAGAGAGGAAACATTAACATTATGTTTTCGTTTTTTGTAACCAGAACATTTTTTTAGGAGAGAACTTGCTTATTTGTATATTGTTTAATGAAACACTCTGCAATATTTTTTCCTTGTGACGGCTAATCTAGTTTGGACCAGACAATCCAGTGAGTGATATTATGAGCAGTGATCTTTGTTGTTTGGGTTTTTTACACAGGCAACCCCATCATCACATCTGACCACCTGATATATAAAATCCCTGCTTACAAGCAGCATAAGCTGCTGGGTATCAATTAAAAATGTTCAGAT
Organism: Haliotis rubra; assembly: GCF_003918875.1. Classification (NCBI taxonomy): domain Eukaryota; kingdom Metazoa; phylum Mollusca; class Gastropoda; order Lepetellida; family Haliotidae; genus Haliotis; species Haliotis rubra. Next base: position 3,751,364 of record NW_025767079.1, read on the forward strand.
TTTAATAATGAGGGCAAATTACAAAAACCTAAAAAGAATTTGAAGTTGACTGAGAACAAGTTCTTGTAAAATTTATGCAAAATTTGTAAAAACATTTCTCTTACAAAAAAAGTATTTATATTTGTGTATAATTAATTCCTCCAGCAAAGTTTATGAAAAAAATGTGTTCATAAGTAAATGGATCTGGCCATATCAACAAGTAAAATCTGATACCATGACTTAAATTGTTTCCAAATGTTGTTTAAATAACTAAATTTTGAGGTAAAAGAATGATGTTTTTTAATAGTGTTATTCAGTTACACACATGACACACCTTCCAATATATTCCAATTCTTCCTTTGGTTTCCTTTTTTTCAATATGCAAATATTCCAAGACAAAAATATAGAGAAAACAGTTGTTTGCTCTTTCATCGTCTTTCATTAATATCATCTGTCAATACCTTCAGGTTTTAGCATAACAAACTTAATGGCAGAATCTTGTCCTTCACAAAGATAGATCAGGGAATTGGATTATTTCGGAGTTTATCACCTAAGAATTTCAAATGAAAATTGACAACATAAGTTTCCATGTATAGATGCTTTTTTGATGGAAAGTGTATGATGGATTGCTTGGGTAGGTGGGAGATTTGGTTTTTCCATTAGCTTAAGTAAGAAGCTCAGAGGGGGATTCTCTGGGAGTGCAGTCTTCATCCCCATCCCAAGGTTACTGAAGTTGCTGGCTGCCTGGTGTTTGTAATCACAGCAGCTGCCACACGGTATCTACTGCCACAAGACTCTGGGTATAATTTTATATTGAACACTGCTACTGTGTCTTTGAAGGATGAGAAAAAATAGTGAGTGAGTGAGTTTAGTTTTGTGCCGCACTCAGCAATATTCCACCTATATGGCGGACCAGACAATACAGTGATCAACATCATGAGCATTGATCTGCGCAGTTGGGAACCGATGACATGTGTCAACCAAGTCAGCGAGCCTGACCCCCCGATCCCGTTAGTTGCCTCTTACGACAAGCATGGGTTACTGAAGATCAATATTCTAACCCGGATCTTCACGGGTAGATGAGAAAAAATAAGTTGGGCTGGATATACTAGTCAAGAAAATACAATATACTGATGGAAATGAGTGGGTGAGTGAGTGAGTAAGTAAGTGAGTGAGTGGGTGATTGGGTGAGTGAGTGATTGGGTAAGTGAGTGAGTGAGTTTAGTATTACACCGCTTTTAGCAATGTGCCAGTAATATCTTGGTGGAAGACAACAGAAATAGGCTTCACACATTGTACCCATCTGAGGAATCAAACCCAGGTCTTCGGCATGATGAGCGAATGCTTTGACCACAAGGCTACCCCAGATGTTTGGGGAATGCTCAGGAATCATTCAAGCAATGAGATTAGGCAGATATTTTATTAACGTTCCTTTAATTATTACCAGATTTTTATCTGCAATTCAATACAAAACATGCGAAGATGCCTGGAAAAGAATATAGGAAGACTTGTACTTTCATGTGTTCCTTATTCGCTTCCATCAGTGTATGTGTCCTTTTTAAAAAAAAATGTTTGTTGTATATGAAGGAAGCTGAAAAATCTGAAAAAATACAAAAGAAATTTTACAATTTATTGTAATTGTCTGACAGCGGTGTCTAATAGATTACATAAGCATAGCAACCAACTACAAATTTCACCTTGGCCTTTGTTCAAAGTGTTCTTCATCCTCCGTGATATTATTTGTGGCATACATGTTCTTTTAATGTTTGGTAAAGGTCACATGCAACGTAAAACACAACTTTGCAGATTCTGATACCTTTCGGTATGGACTTACCGAAACAAAGCGTCAAAAATGCAAATTCAACTTATAAAGTTGAAAAATAACGCGATGAAAAAACACGCGCGAAATCGGAGTTCAAACGTTTCACTAATTTTCCCCAGACTTTTCTGGGGAATACGGGTTTCAACAGCTGGCTGCGCTCATAGCACGTGCGCAGTGAAATAGGTTCGCGCAACTTGGAAGCGGGCTGTCTGGTGAATACTCTGTGAAGGCTTTGGTGTGAGCTAGTTTCCTAATGTTTTGTTGATATCTCACAGGCTGAAGCTTTTGTATGTTATGACAGTAAATAAACTGTTTATATAATTTCATTTGTCTATTTCACCACACGCTCTCTTCTTACCGAGTCACTTTCTCAGTTCGATACTTAAAAGCATTATTTAGAGTTGACACGATTTCTAACTGTGATATAGATATGTCGCTGTCACAGACAAAACTCAATGTCTTGTTTTATTGACACCAGTGTGTCTGCCTGCCTGTCTGCTAATGACAATATTCAATACACAACTGCGATCACTGACCACATGCAATTTGAACTTAACACCAATTAGGCTATACACCATAAACAAAACGCATTGATTTATGGCCCGAGTTCGGTCTCTGTCACATTATGTAATTACACAGACAGGCAGGTGTGATACTTGAACACATGACATGTTATGATGTCTGTTGATTGCAAAATGTTATACACAAAAAATGAGCATGTATTTACAAAACCCAACTTTCTATATATACACACACAATGACCCGTGAAGGCGGCATCTGCTAATGAACCAGCCGTTACACTTGAGTGCACACCCACCCGCTCTGACTGGGTTCGGTATCCCGGCTGCTTCGTTTCGAGGGAGGTAAACCCAAGTACAAAATATTGCACTTTTGATTTGCGATTATACGCTTATAATATTGTTTATTTTTTTTTTCATAATCAGCAATGCATATTATATGTCATGAAGAAGTGATAATTGGGTTTTAATTATGTTTGATTTTTTGGTTGCATGTGACCTTTAATATGTGCAATAAGCACCATTAGCTGAAGGAATGATGTACTGGTATATCCAGCTAGGGCCCATGTACAATAAGTCACCATGGTCCTAAGTGATCTACATTCAGGTGCTGGTGATCTTTTGTTTGTTTGTTTTATAATACCATCCTCAGCAATATGTATGGCGGCAGTCTGTAAATGATCGATCTGGACCAGACAATCTATTGATCAACATCATGAACATCGATCTATGAAATTGGGATACAATGCCATGTGTCAACCAAGCCAGCGGTCTGACCACCCGATCCCATTAGTCTCCTCTTATGACAAGCATTGGTTGCTGAAGACAAATTCTAACCCAGATCTTCACGGGTCTGCTGATGATCTGCAGACCTATTTTATATTTCATTATCCAGAATAGAGGTGAGTGAGTGAGTGAGTGAGTGAGTTTAGTTTTACGCCGCTTTTAGCAATATTCCAGCAATATCATGGCGGGGCACACCAGAAATTGACTTAACACATTGTGCCCATGTTGGGAATCGAACCCAGGTTTTCGACGTGACGAGCGAACGCCTTAACCACTAGGCTACCCCACCGCCGCCCCCCAGAATAGAGGAATAATTTTAAAGTTATATGCTAGTTTTAAATTTCTGTGATAATCTAACCTGTTGTTTCACTGTCCTTTGTCTTATATTTTATGATATAACTTTATTATTATCAATGTATGACTTGTCTGAGTCACGGTATGGCTGAAATATTACCGATATGACTCTAAATCTTAACTCACTCACTCACCTCTGTTGTCAGCTAAATTCAGATACAGTGTCAATCATCCTGGATACATCAATTGATGCAGATTTGATACAGAATCTCAAAGTATCAACACTGAAAGCAAAAGATAATGTATTAAGAGAGCGAGTTTGGTTTTACGCCACTTTCAGCTACCAGTATATTCCAGCAATATCACAACGGGGGACACCAGAAATGAGCTTCACACCCTGTACCCATGTGGGGATTCAGCGGATCTTCAGCGTGCCAAGCGAACGCTTTAACCACTAGGCTACCCCACTGCCCCTGATGTATTAAGAGAGGAGCATAAAATAATAATAATAATGAGAAGTCTTATAATGTGCTAATCTCCACGCAACAAAGCATGCTCTAAGCGTTAACACCTTGATTATTATTGCCCTGGATAACCCAAGCAGCCTGTTAGGCGCTAGGTTATAGTCACATGACTTTATCCAACCGGGTACCCATTTTCTGCTGGGTGAACAGGGGCAATTTTGAACAAACTCACTTGCCTAAGGTGAGACCACATGTATCACATGTGCTTCGTTGTGGAGCAGGACTGAAGTCCGAGAGACTCTCAGGAGTCAAGCTGTCAAACACGGTCACCCATCCAAGGACTGTCTGAGCTGGACGTTGCTTAACTTCAACTGATTCGTTACCTGCACTCTGTGCACAGGACCACACGCCACCACAATACCATTGGCCTTTGAAAAAATGCCTTGAATATGAATCATTAGTTTAGAAATGTCCCTGAAATCATTGATCAGTTAATGTTTCAGCTTCCGAAAGAAGCCATTTTTCCAGAAGTTAGTTTACATAGCTTGATTTCCAAATTACATTTTCATGGTTAGAAAAAAAAGATTTAGAAAAAAGTCAGCATCCAGTTTAGTTCTGCTGTGAATGACAGTAAAAAAACATGGCAAGATACCCCAAAAGTAATTGATGAAGTTTTTTAAAATGTTATTTACCAGTTCTTACAAACACAAATGAAACCAGTTGTTTTTTTGTAAAAACTATCAACCCCAAAAATAATTGCAAAAATGGAATTATATTTTTTTCTAATTTCAGTTTCAATTTAGAAACTAAAAAATATTACACAACTCTGAGAATATCAGTGTTTTACAACACGACAGATTAACTTTAGAAACATGAAAGAATCTTGTGTTCCGTAACAATATTTAGTAGAATATATGGCATGTTTTTTACCTGATTGTGAAACAAATGGGCTTCACACATTGTACCCATGGGAGGAATCAAAATCGTGTCTTCGGCGTGACAACTGAACGCTTTAACCACTAGGCTACCTCACTGCCCGCAACAGTCTGTGAGCCTTGTCCATTTCTAAGATGGAAGAAGCAACAAAGCGACTTATTGTGGCTGCAATTAGAGTTATTGTGTTGCAAGCCACAATGCTGCTCTTTACAATAATAGATTATCTGCTTAAGTGCTTTCCCTCTTCTAACACATGTTTGTGAGGGTAATGTCTCGTTTAGAGATCATCCCACAGCGACCATCTTCTTCAAGTTGGATCCCTACTGCCTCGTGTGTTGATGTGGTGTATCGTATCACTTCAAGCATGTCTGGAAAACATTTCCAAAGGTCAAGTTCTGACTTCAGCTTGTAGTGAGTGAGTGAGTTTAGTTCTACGCCGCTTTTAGCAATATTCCAGCAGTATCACAGCGGAGGACACCAGAAATGGGCTTCACACATTGTACCAATGTGGGGAATCGAACCCAGGTTTTGGGCATGACGAGCGAATGCTTTAACCACTTGGCTACCCCACCGCCCCTCTTGTAAGAACAAGACTTTCTACACCTCCTGCCATTCAACAGTCAGATTGTGTGTTGTCTCATGCCATGATACTCAATATTCAGCTGTATAATGGTGGCAAGTCATTAAACGAGTATGGACCAGACAATGCAGTGATAATCGCAGTGGAGTATGATGATGTGCATGGACAGAATCATCAAGCCTGACCACTTGATCCTCACAAACACATCTAACAGGTGAGGTGAGGTGAGGTGAGGTGAGGTGAGGTGAAATTGGGTTTTAGCGTCGTGCTTGAGAATATTTCGCTCATATGACGACGTGCATGCGTGTGTATGTGTATGTGTGGCTGCTTGTACTAGCCCAAACTGAAGCTGGTTTTATAGTGCTAGCCCACTGAGATACCAGCCGCAGTGAAGCATGAATACTCCACTCAGACACATTATACTGACTCCGAGCCAACCAGTCCTTGTTGTACCCATTAATGCCGGGCGCCAGACAGGGACCAGCAAGTACCATATTTTAACGTCTTTGGTATGACGCGGTCAGGGATCTAACCCGCGACCTTCCGCTCTCCGGGCGGACGCTCTAACCACTACACCACGGAGGCGGTCTGTTATTCTGAACAAACTGGGGTGGTGAGGTAGCCTAGTGCTTAAACAATTCACTCATCACACCAATTAATATCATGGCGTTGGACACCAGAAAAGGGCTTCACACATTATACCTATTTAGGGAATCAAACCCTGTCTTTGGCATGACCAGCAAACGCTTAAACCTCTGGGCTACCCCATCCCAGATGTATTGGGAATGTTTGGGATTTGGAATCATTCAAGCATTGAGATTAGGCAGATATTTTATTGATGTATTCCAGCTATATGGCGATAAATGAGTCTCCACCACACAATCCAGTGATCGACAGCATGAGCATTGATCAACGCATTTGGGATACGATGACATGTGCCAACCAAATCAGCGAACCTGATGATAATGCTTACTAGAGCTCATAATTTTGTCCCTAAAATGATAAAATCTCTTTTGCATAGAGGAGCTTTGACCTCTGAACTCACTACCAGCATGTTAGTCATTTGGGAATAATGATTACTAGAGCTGATAACTTTGCCCTCAAGATTACAAAATGTCTTTTGACCTTTCAACCTACCACCATGACTGGGGCTTTAACACTGGACGTGACCATTTGGAGTTATCTCACCCCTGAGACACCGTTATGGACTGACAGCCCTTATTACCAACATGAATTACTCGGGGTCTCCTCTGACCCCAAATCTTCACAAGGTGATGTTGGTGCACAGATGGTTGAGTAGCCCCAGAGTTAAGGCATTCATTTGGAAAGCCAGCAATCTGGGTTCAATTCCCTTCATGGGTCCAGTGAGTTAAATCTATTCTTTGCATCCCCCAACATGAAACTGCTTGAACATTGCGGCATCGTAAAACAGTATTAACTCATTTAGATGCCAGACCATATTCCCTCAGAAGTTTCAGTTCAGAAAGACTTAAGTCATCTGTCACTTTAAATTTTCCACGGAAAACACATCTCTCAAGAGACAGTGTTGTACAATTGAAATTTTCTGCTGTTCGTTTATTTTTTCCTGAAGTGGAAATTGTAATTCGATGTCAGAGCCCCATGACAATCTTTTGGTGACAACTTCAAAGGACTGACAACAAGTTAAAGAATATAGCCTGTCATGCCTTTGTTAAACAGATTCTGTGAATAGGCTTTCGATAATGGCCTCCTATGCATGCACAAAAAAATGGATAAATTTTTAAAGTAATTTTACACATTCATGTGTTGCATTTATAAAGTATTTTTTTGCCTGTGAATGAATAATCAATAACTTGTTGATAAAAATATTTTTGTGCAGTTTAGCTGTCCTGCACCAAATTTATGTTCCAAGATGGCTGCCCTGATATCTTCTGTTGAGTGAGTAAGAGTGACACTATACGATCCTGTAATGATGAACCAGATATTCAGTGATTAATATTATAACCAATGGTGGCATGCAGTCACCATGATTAGAATTTGTTAATTATTATCCATCAGCCTACATTGATTATCAGGGGCAAATTAACCAGTTTGGGATGATTGACCACCATCTGCACAAACCAATGTTATAGCACTGGAAAAGTCACATGACATGTACAGTGTGAGGTGAGGTGAAACTGGGTTTAATGTCGCGCTGGAGAATATTTTGCTCATATGACGACGTGCATGCGTGTGTATGTGTAGGTGCAGCTGCTTGTACTAGCCCAGACTGAAGCTGGTTTTATAGTGCTAGCCCACTGAGATACCATGCCGCAGTGAAGCATGAATACCCCACTCAGACACATTATACTGACTCCGAGCCGACCAGTCCTTGTTGTACCCATTAATGCCGAGCCCCAGGCAGGGACCAACAAGTACCATATTTTAACGTCGGTCATAGCATGAAGGTCACTTTGTGTAGGGGACACTGGTTGAAAGTACACGCTGGTGGTCTGGACGGTTACTCATTACATCAATCACTGGATTGTCAGCTCCAGACTTGATTATTGGCAGACGACCTAAATATGACAGTGAATATTGTTGTGTTAAGCAAAAAATGCCACACAAACTATACTGTAAGTTCTACCAGCATCACTAATACTCTTGCCCTTTAAGACTGCCATCTTGTCAGAATACTGTCTGTTATCCAGTAATATGAGACTGACATCACCTTGGAAACTACTCATGGCACATTAACCATATCTTGTGGTGGTTTGTTAACAATGTATACTCTGTAAGTACATTTTGTAAGATATGACCAGGGGCTGTGAACGGTAGCCTAATGGTTAAAGCGTTCGCCGAAGACCCAGGGGTCAATTCCCCATATCTTAAAATGAATTGAGCATAATTTCCTAATCAAAGTGTATTGTGAAACATATCCTCATCAATGTGAATTGTGCAACATGTCCTGAAATTGTGAATTATGCAACATTTCCTATTCAAAGCGAATTACACAACACATGTTGAGCGATATGAACTGACATGTTCTGAACAAAATCAAGCTGGGCAACATGTGCACGACTAAATATTCTAAGCAACATGTACTTAACTAAAAGAAATCAGCAACATGTTCTAAGCAAAATGAATTTAGCAAACTGCGCCAAACAATATTAATTAAGTATGATTTTTACACGATTATTTGAGCAACATGTGCTGAACAGCTTAGATGTGAATCTCTTCAAGTCTGTAATTTTGACAAGTTCAGCCTTGGGGGCGGCTCAGAGTGAAGCCCGTGATTCCAGTACTCATACAAAATTCATGTTTTATTTTGTAACAGGGAAATTCTGCTTCCCATGCTGTCACAGCTGGACTGAGCAATAGGTCCCTCGGGGCTGATGTTTGACAGTTCTCTGGTTAATGTTACCACCGGGGAGACCTTACCACCTGGGAGACCTTACCACCTGGGGGACATACCAAGGGGTTTGTTTTACGCCAGGAACAGCCGTAACTATAAATAGTCACATCAATATGAAATCTTCAGAATTCAGAATCATGTGAAAATATTATTTATATATGTATTTATGTATGCATATATGCATGTATGCATGTATGTACATGGGTGCGTGCGTGCGTGTGTGCTTGTGGCAGTCCATGGATCTCTGGTCAACACTCAGTTATTCAGGGGTCAACCTCATAATTTCTTATTGTGGTGTTAAACAACAAACAATAAATTTCATGATATGGATCTATAATTATCTAAAGGAGAACAATCACAGATCTGAAGATTCATCACTGGTCTGACTCACATACTTCTTGTTTATTTCTTGGGGCATGTGTGCCCAAAACTTTGCAAGATTCCCAGAAAACCCCTGCTTATTTTCCTTGTTTATGAGTACCATACCATATGTAAGAAGGTGAAAATACTGGACCAATATGTGAGAAGAGGAAAGTGTGGGGCTCATGTTAGAGTGAGTGAGTGAGTTTAGTTTTAGCCGCTTTCAGCAATATTCCAGCAATATTGTACCCATGTCGGGAATCGAACCCGGGTCTTCTGCATAGCTTACCGTATATTACCGTAGATAAGTATGTAAGAAGGGGAATGACTGTATACAGGGCATGTGTAGGAAGGGGAAAATACAGAGCTTCTGTAAGAAGGGGAAAATACAGAGCTTCTGTAAGAAGGGGAAAATACAGAGCTTCTGTAAGAAGGGGAAAATACAGAGCTTCTGTAAGAAGGGGAAAATATAGAGCTTCTGTAAGAAGGGGAAAATACAGAGCTTCTGTAAGAAGGGGAAAATATAGAGCTTCTGTAAGAGGGGGAAAATACAGAGCTTCTGTAAGAAGGGGAAAATACAGAGCTTCTGTAAGAAGGGGAAAATATAGAGCTTCTGTAAGAAGGGGAAAATACAGAGCTTCTATAAGAAGGGGAAAATACAGAGCTTCTGTAAGAAGGGGAAAATACAGAGCTTCTGTAAGAAGGGGAAAATACAGAGCTTCTGTAAGAAGGGGAAAATACAGAGCTTCTATAAGAAGGGGAAAATACAGAGCTTCTGTAAGAAGGGGAAAATACAGAGCTTCTGTAAGAAGGGGAAAATACAGAGCTTCTGTAAGAAGGGCAAAATACAGAGCTTCTATAAGAAGGGGAAAATACAGAGCTTCTGTAAGAAGGGGAAAATACAGAGCTTCTGTAAGAAGGGGAAAATACAGAGCTTCTGGACCAGACAATCCAGTGATCAACAGCAGGGGCATCGATCAATGCAATTGGGATAGAATGACATGTGTCCGATCCCCTCCGACCACCCGATCCCGTTATTCGCCTCTTACGTCAAGCATCGGTTACTGAAGATCAATTCTAACCTGGATCTTCATGGGTGCAAGACATTAGAAAAAATTACCTTTGGGAAATACATGCGTATTTGATAACATGCTGCATTGTGATAACTTCAAAATTAGTTTAGGGTTTAATCAAGCATGTTGTGATGTCATTAACAAGAAACAAATTTGATGAGAAGATTTCTTTTCCAGAATTATCAGACCAATTCCCAGTGTGTTATTCCAGATCAACTTAGGTCCAGCAGTTGAAATGTATCTTCACAGCAAATATCACTGCCCTATCTCTCCTCCTCACTTTGTGCTGTTGTCCTTGAAACTAATTGTATTTACAAACTTTTCTTCAAAAAAAGAAGAATTTATTTTGAGGTTCTAAAGCTGTCCAAGAACTTTGAGGGAAAATTACAGACCTGATGTTATAGCTTAAACTAAATATTTGAATGTAGGAGCAGAGAAGAGTATTTTTTTCCAAAATGATCTGTAAGGAAAATAGCACTGCAGTCAATGTATGCATAGCATCAAAGGTAATGGTATTTATTCAGCAAACATCTAATAGAAGACAGGAATAAAAAAACAACATTTAATGATATTCGGTTAAGAAAACAGATTTACTGCGGCCGAAATCTGTCCATGAAGATGAAAGGCAAGAGTCAATTACAAATCGTTTGTACTACATCGTAGATGCTTTTTTAACAATTTCAACAAATTACAGAATAGCCTAAATATACTTTCAACCTGGTAGGAATGATATTCATCCAAATGATAAGTATCACATCCTTTATTGATGAAAATACATTCCTAGGATCCTTTGCCAGTGCTCATCAATACTGACTTGGCAAAGAAACGTCGAAACGCATCACAATCAAAATAGGATCAAAGGCAGCCCCTCTCAAATTAATCAGCTGCGTTATCGACAGTTAAGTTGATATCGTTTTATTTTCGCGATCTCAATTTGAATGCCTTTGTCAAAAGCAGTTTGTTTTGTCTAGTAATAATCCCAGGACGAACTGTGAGGACAACTCGTTTATTCACAGCCTGTCAATCACGAGGCCTTCAAAGACTGAAGGAGGATCAGATGCAGTGTTTTCATTTAAAACATGGGGTTTCAAATCAGGGATGGGTGATCCGGTAATGGAAGATTAGGGTCTAGTTTTTCACCAATATTTGACAAAGATTGCTTTTATTTGATATGCTGGTGAATGATGGACATTTAAAGCAAACGGGGAAAACTTAACTTGATTGCGGGGGGAAAGAATTTGTAATGAACGTTTCACCATCATATTACTTCTATTTTGGGATCCTTTCTAATTGTGCATGTTTAACTCATTGTAAATGAGTAATTCTGTATCATAACAACCACGTTTCTCGCAGCCGAGACTAAAATTGACAGCTTCATTGCGAGAACCTCTTCTGAAGTTCTCAGTTCCTGGATCGACCAGTTGGAGAGAGCCAAAGCTGAATGGTTTATTTGCAGGTCTGCGCCATTTTTGGGTCAATCAGATGATAAAACAATGTACAAATGTACAATAATCTCAACCAAAAAAGCTGTAAAATATTCAAAAGAAATCTTGCTAGATTAAATCTGAAATATATTTGGCACAGTGTGAAATTTTTTGCACAAAAAATGACAGTTGTAATTTAAATTGATAAATTGTATGAACTGATCACCTCTGATGATACGGCATAGTTTTGACTGGGCATAATTCATGAAAAAACAGTTATGCAATGCACATGGAAAATATGATTTTACTTGGTCTTTATTCCGTGTTATGTATAACGCGGTTGTCTGATAACGCGGCGTTATTGAGAGGGATGCCTGTATCGAGTTTGTCCGCAGACCTGGCACCAGTTTCACAAAGTGATCATAGCTTTAAGTTATTCGTAAGTCTCAGTTAGAGCTTTGGAATTAACTTATTCGTATTGCTACAACTGCTTTGTGAAATGCGTTCCAGGTCCTGGGAGGAAAACGTAAATATGGAATGGGGTGATTGTTAAATAAATCAAACAAAATAAAATAAATAAAATGTTTTGAGTTGAGGTCTGTAAGAGAAACAAGGCTGTCTCTCCTCCTCCAAAGCATACACACAACATGTGTCGCCATGCATGTACAACCGTATGCATGCATGCACATGTTCTGCGATTGTGTGTGCTTTAGTAATCCCACCTGTCCCCTCAACCAGGTTGACAATACGTATATCCATCTCCCCTCTTCCGTGAAAGGCTCGTAGGCAATTTCTTTTGCAAAACTATTCAGCCAGCCACCAGTCATTGTGTTCAATAACTTTTATCGTGTTCATGATTGATTAGTGGACTCTCTGCAATTGACTAATTATCGATCAAGTTTATAGTCTTGTTACTATTTTGTCACCAAACGAACATAAACTGTCTTGACAAACAATTAAAAGGTGGCGTTCATATTACGCACTTTCATCTCCGTCTGAACCCAGCTCAATCCTAAGACATCCCTATTAATCGATCGCGGAGTTGTAGCGACCAGACATTGATTAGATCAATCAATCAGACGAGCACTACTCTCCAAATTAGCTGACTTTGGTCACAGTTCTGGGATATGAAACCGGAGATGTTTGTGATGAAGGAGCGAGCTGGGTTTACGTCCTTTATCTAAGTTGTCGGAAAAACGATATTTTGCCAAAGCTTTGGCCCTCTTGGTGCCTGTATCAGAGATATGAAATGAAATGAAATGAATGTTATGAACAATCTGTGATTCAATTTTTTAAGAAAAAAAACAGTGCTCATGACAGGATTTTAAAAAATTTGATTAAAATTACTGAAGGTATACTCTTCAGATGTAATAGAACACCCATACTTTTCATGTGATTTACAGTCAATGCAATAACAGGTGAAAGTCATGTAAAACAATATGGTTCTGTAACATATTTTGAGTGGAATATATTGAAGTTCCAGGGTAATCCTTTAAGTTGGTGGAACAGCTGAAGTGATAGAGTTTGTAGGCCTTCACCACGTTGGGTCAAACCGATGGTTATATCTACAAATTTGAAGTATATGTACTAATTTGCTGTATGTCTACAAGTTTGCTGTATGAAGAAAAGTGAACACTGTTTTTATCAAGGTCAGATGGTGTGTGTATGCCATTGCTCATCTTGGGGATTTTCACATTTTTTTAACTTAGGTTTCTTACAATATGAACAATACTTGGATACGGCAGTTGCAATTATACTTCTGCATTTCTGATGAATCAGCGTAACTGTCGTACTTTAGCATTTCTGAAGATATCAGTACACCTCTTTTACCTTAGCATTTCAGATGTCAGAACACCTCTTTTACCTTAGCATTTCAGATGTCAGTACAGCTGTTTTACTTTAGCATTTTAGATGTCAGAACACCTCTTTTACTTTAGCATTTCAGATGTCAGAACACCTCTTTTACTTTAGCATTTCAGATGTCAGAACACCTCTTTTACTTTAGCATTTCAGATGTCAGTACAGCTGTTTTACTTTAGCATTTCAGATGTCAGAACACCTCTTTTACTTTAGCATTTCAGATGTCAGAACACCTCTTTTACTTTAGCATTTCAGATGTCAGTACAGCTCTTTTACTTTAGTAAGCATTTCAGATGGCAGTACACCTCTTTTACTTTAGCATTTCAGATGTCAGTACAGCTGTTTTACTTTAGCATTTCAGATGTCAGAACACCTCTTTTACTTTAGCATTTCAGATGTCAGACACTCTTTTACTTTAGCATTTCAGATGTCAGTTTACTTTAGCATTTCAGATGTCAGTACACCCTCTTTTACTTTCAGAGCATTTCAGATGTCAGTACACCTGTTTTACTTTAGCATTTCAGATGTCAGAACACCTCTTTTACTTTCAGAGCATTTTACTCTTAGATGTCAGAACACCTCTTTTACTTTAGCATTTCAGATGTCAGTACACTGTTTTTCAGTTCACCTCTTTTACTTTAGCATTTCAGATGTCAGAACAGCTTTTACTTTAGCATTTCAGATGTCAGAACACCTCTTTTACTTTAGCATTTCAGATGTCAGTACAGCTGTTATACTTTAGCATTTTAGATGTCAGAACACCTCTTTTACTTTAGCATTTCAGATGTCAGTACAGCTGTTATACTTTAGCATTTTAGAAGATATCAGTACAGCTGTTTTACTTTAGCATTCATAAGATATCAGTATAAATGTTACTCTTCTGTTTCAGGCATCAGTCGGACACAGCTGGTTGTGATATCCACATGCTCTGCCATTATTGGCACCTTCTTCCTAATTGCAGGCATCCTGCGAGTGAGGTACGTAGCAAAACATTAACCCAGATCCACTGTTAATCAAATTGCTTCTATGGCTCTCCATGGGACTCTGAAAGGTTCATTTGCCTGATGGTAACCAACTGTATTTTCAGTAAACCCCTACCAGGAGGTTGTGCAATTTTTTTGTCACAAGCAGTCATGTTGGTGCCTTGCTTTATCTGGATTAAGAGGGGGGTCATCGACAAAGCAGAGAATAAAACATTTATAGGTTTTCATAAAAGATGTCTATTTCATACCATGAGCAAATACATGGGCATATACATTTGCATATATACTGGAATATGCATGGGTATAATCATTGGCATATACTAAATCATATATATTGGTATATACATGGTTGTATACATGGGCATATACATTGGCATATATACTGGAATATGCATGGGTATAATCATGGGCATATACTAAATCATATATATTGGTATATACATGGTTGTATACATGGGCATATACATTGGCATATACACTGGAATATGCATGGGTATAATCATGGGCATATACTAAATCATATATATTGGTATATACATATGGATGTATACGTGGGCATATACTAAATCATATACATTGGCAGATAGATGGGGCGTATACATTGCGTATAGACTGGCATATAAAAATCAACATCAGATACAAACTACAGTTCTGTTAATACAGTGTTACCATGAGACCCAAGTCTTCAAGTTCAAATGTAAAACCTCAAACAGGTCTTACAATTCAGAAATGCATGTGAGCAGGTCTGTTTGAAAGTTGAACCTCTTCCATGCTTACTATGAGATGGCAAAATATCTTCAGGCAAAAGTGGCTCACAGTGTTAAAGGGTAGATCCTGTGCTTTAAGTGACAACTTAGCAGCTGTGTGGTCACACATGTTGACCCTGACAATCTTGTCACATTGTGATTCTTCACAGGTCACTGGGGATATTGGAATATTGCTGTCTTCTGTTTAACAACAAACAAAGGATAGTCATGGCAAATATATTTGATATACTCTCGCATTGGTCTTGATGCCTGTTACAATAATGTATTGATTGAAAAGGTAGGTGAGAAAGCAAATGAAGGTTTAGTTCATTTCAGTGATATTTGAACGTTACCACTGACAGCATACCTGTGAAGATCCGGGGTAGAATAGGTCTTCAGCAACCCATGCTTGCCACAAAAGGCGACTATGCATGTCATAAGAGGCGACTAACGGGATCGGGTAGTCAGGCTCGCTGACTTGGTTGACACATGTCATCGGTTCCCAATTGCGCAGATCGATGTTCATGATTTTGATCACTGGATTGTCTGGTCCAGACTCGATTATTTACAGACGGACGCCATATAGGTGGAATATTGCTGAGTGCGGCGTAAAACTAAACTCACTCACTCACCCACTGACAGCAGGATTAACTAGAAATTGGTTGGAGCTGTCTTCAGTATCTGGATACCTTTTCCACTCTACTGCCTGCCTGGAACCATGAAGATCTGGGTTAGAATTGATCTTCAGCAACCCATGCTTGTCACAACAAGCAAACAAACAAACAAACAAACAAAACCCCTTAGTCCCTTAATAGACCCACAAAGGCAGGAGGATTGCATTTTTAACAAGATATTTTTTCCACAACAGTTCCCAAAAAGCTATTTCCTTTGAATGGAAAAGCTGAACAGTTTTTGTCACATCTTGTTTTCAAGCACAACTAGAATGTCAAGAGATTAGTTCCTCTCTCAACTAAACCTCAGGTATGAAAACATATTTGAGCCACACTGAAAAATAGTGACACTAATACGTCTCTGTAGTCTGGATAGATTGTTTTATTGCTTTTCTTTCTGGAATAGAATCATTTTTTTTCTTTTAAAAAAAAATTCAAATTAACCTTCAAAGTAAAATGTTAGGTGATGAAGCACTTTGTATTTGAATGATGCCCAAACAAACGCGGCCCTGTGATCAAGATCCCCTTCAGATTCCGTGGAGCCATCTTGAAATTTCTATCACATACTACCACTGTGCTTTTAAAGTTCGGAAGAAATAAATCGCCATCTGCAGGTCTTGTTAACAAGGAGGTTGTTCCGTGATGATCCCATCTTGACATTACCTAGAATTTAGTTTTTTCATACTGGTGATTATTTTCTTTGATGAAAAATTGTTTCGCCTTAGCTCCTGCCCTCTTGGTGCCAGCAGAGACATCTTGATCAAGGTTCTTTAAAGTTCATAACAACTTCTGTTTCGAATTTTTTAATGAGAATTTGTTAAAAGATTATGATGTATCATTAAAATTTCAGTGCCTAATTACGATACATTGATGGAATATGCTGCTCCAAAAAGTTAAAGATCACCTCATGCTTTCTTATTACTTCGGGGTGATGGGGTACCCTCGTGGTTAAAGTGTTTGCTTGTCACGCCGAAGACCCGGGTTCGATTCTCCACATGGGTACTATGTGTGAAGCCCATTTCTGCTGTGCCCATGATATTGCTGGAATATTGCTTAAAGTAGTGTAAAAGCATACTCACTCACTCGATCGCTCACTCTTCAGCTAATCTGTCACTTGTGTCTGCGAATGCAATTATATCTATTGGTTCCTGTCATTTCTATAACAGTAATGATGCAATATTGCGGACATTGTAATTTTAAGAATGGGGTTTTCCTTAACTTCTTTTAAGTACTACTAGTATATCATATGTATTTCTTTTATTTCACATGTCCTCATGGTTTAAATATATAGTTCAGGACAAAATTTTGCTCTATCTGGGTGAGTGAGTGAGTACAGTTTTATGTCACTTTTAGCAATATTCCAGCAACATCACAGTTGGTAACACCAGAAATGGGCTTCACACATTGTACCCATGTGGAGAATCGAACCCAGGTCATCAACATGACGAGCCAATGCTTTAACCATTAGGCTGCCTGCCACCCCTCTACACTTGGGGGAAGAGCTAATTGTATTTCTTTATTTCATCTGATGAGTGTTGAAATATTTAGCTTTTACTTAATACTTTCCTGGATCATAGTTTTATGCTAATGTTAGAATGAAAAAGATATCAATCCTTATTATTGTGATATATGAAGCTGATGTAGCAATTCAACATTTCAAATTAAAGTAAATCTGTTTGAAATATTATCTACATCAAAGGAGGTATATAAGTACAGATTATTTGTGGAGAGCATTTGTGCTTTAAATAGCACATGTTGTCATAAAATATTGTATTATATGAGCTTGTTTGATTCATAATGCGTAGATGTTATTTCTAACATTTGATATTTACTGAAAGGAAAACACAAACACAATATCTTTATCATGTTATTCTGAACAAACTGGGGGTGGTGATGTAGCCTAGTGCTTAAAAGAATTCACTCGTCACGCCAAAGACCCAGGTTTGATTCCCCACATGGGTATAATGTGTGAAGCCCATTTCTGGTGTCCCCCGCCCTGATATTGCTGGAATATTGTTATAAGTGGGGTAAAACTAAACTCACTCACTCACTCACTCACTGAACAACCTGATCTTAAAGTTTTGTTTTCACACAAAGAATTAACCTTTGAAACCATGTATGAATACAGTGTTTGAGTGAATCGCCCTACTTGTCATATAGTGCCAAATTGTTTGCAGCCATTGTTGTCTCTTAGAAACACTAACAGATTGGGAAACCCATACCTTGATGTACTGGTCTAGTGTGAGTGAGCGAGTTTAGTTTTATGCCCTTTCAGCAATATTCCAGAAATGGGCTTCTCACATTATACCTATGTAGGGAATCAAACCCTGTCTTTGGCATGACCAGTGAACGCTTAAACCTCTAGGCTACCCCATCCCAGATGTATTGGGTTGTTTGGGATTGGGAATCATTCAAGCATTGAGATTAGGCAGATATTTTATTGATGTTAAGGGGTTGAAAGTAGTTCCTACACAGCGACTTCATTTGTATGTGTTTGGGATCCTTGTACTAAGTTTATCACGTCTTGTTAGGTATTGATTTGAAACGACTTGAATCAATTGGAACCAATGAAACCAGAAATCTGTACACAAAGAAATTGATGTAAGAAAGCGACAATTGTATTCTAAAATGTACTAGGCTCATAAATCAATACACATTACTCCAGAGGAATTATAGTTCTTGTTCAAACTCAATGGCAATATAAAACAGAAATAGAAATGGTAATGAAGTCATTGATACACAGCAACATCAGTAGCTTCAAGAACAGGTATAGGCTGGGCATTGAAGTTGGACTGACTGACTGAGTTTGGTTTTACGCCGATTTTAGCAACTTTCCAGCAATATCACAGCGGGGGACACCAGAAATGGACTTCACTCATTGTACCCATGTGGGGATTCGAACCCGGGCCTTCGGTGGGACGAGCCATCGCTTTAACCACTAGACTACCCCACCGCCCCTAGTGAAGTTGGAAAAAAACATCTTCACAGACTGCTTGTCTCAACACAATATACAGGAATGAGTTTTTTATGGACAGACAACTTCTTTATTGCATGGATGCGACGTTTCAGTGTAGATATTTACTAGTTTGATAATGGTGTTAGCATCTACACCAAAACGTCGCATCCATTGCACTAAAGAAGTTGTCTATCCATAAAAAACTCATTCCTGTTCGTCATACCAGCTTCTAAATGTCACTTATATAGCTGAAATAACCCCTGGAAGGTTCTGTCCCATGGTGGATTAATCTATGGTGTTCTATAAGCTTCCTGAATACTCAAGATTCACAGTCTAAATATACTGAACAGCAAAAGAAACACAAATGTGGCTTTTTGTCACTTTACCATGAACGTTCCATCAACATGAATGCTTCCTTTTATGAGATTTCATTTTTTCAAAACTTGCGTTTCTTTTGCTGTTCTGTATATAATACAGAGCACATCCCAGCCCTCTACTGAATCTTAACAGAAACAATGTGTTACAATAACAACACTGTTCTACAAGAATAACACTGCTAAATAACAGTCTATACCATAGGCGGATCCAGAGGGGGGGTGCAGGGGTGCGCACCCCCCCTTTTGTCCTGAAAGTTTATTAAATGACCATTGAAACTCGGGTGAAAATGAAGTGTGCACCCTCCCTTTTCTCAATAGTGTGCACCCCCCCTTTCTTAAAAAGCTGTATCCGCCCCTGGTCTATACCCTTACCTAGTATATGATAACAGCAAAACCTTTTCCACCCAAACTATGAATCTCTCCAAACAGCAGGGCCAATTGTACAATTTCAGGATCGTGTTTATAGTTTTATCCAAATAGTGGCACCAATTGTAATCACAGGAAAAGTAAAGTCACATGTTTACTTGGCAAAAAATTAGGAATATATGGAACATGTCAAATTTGGGAATTGCATTGGACACCATTTTTGTCACAGATTTTCTTCACGTCTGCCATAAAAACTTTTGAAAGCTGTACTGAAGTCTTGAATGTTCTTCCCTTGATTGAACAACTTTTGAGCAAGAGAAGTATGATGCTCTTTGAAATCTTAGCAAAAAGAGCTTGCTCGATTGTCCATCAAATGTCATGAAATGTAAACAACAAAGGCTCTAGCTGATGGATAATTGCTCAACATGAAGGGACAGTTGTCTTTTGGAAGTTTGAAATAGTCCCTCTTGTCATACAGCCTTGAGATTTTTTTGTCACTTTGAATTCATCGCCATTTTCAGGAACTACTACAAGCGGTACCGCCAGCAACAGAGACAGGCAAGTCGACCAACATTCCGTAGCTGTAGTGTTGCCTTGCGTAACTCAACCCCTTCCAACGAGCAGATCCACCGGGATTCCCTCCTCAGTAAATCCAGCTCAATCCAGGTGGGTCGACCTAGGTAGTTCTAGTGCTGGTCATCGAGGTCACCCCAGCCTGGAATACCCCGGTCACGTGAGTGTGGGAGTGAGTTGGGTTCAGCACTGCCGGAAACAGTGTATCAGTTGTTGAGGCATATCAGCTTAAATATTGGCCAAAGAGTGCTCAGGTCTTTGCAAAGTTGGGTCTAACACTGCCCGAAACAGTATATCAGTTGTTGAGGCATATCAGCTTGAATATTGGCCAAAGAGTGTTTAGGTCTTTAAAAAGTTGGGTCTAACATTGCCAAAACAGTATATCAGTTTTTGAGGCATATCAGCTTGAATATTGGCCAAAGAGTGCTCAGGTCTTTGAAGAGTTGGGTTTTACACTGTCCTGAACAGAGTGTCAGCTTAACTATTGGCCAAAGAGTGTTTAGGTCTTTAAAAAGTTGGGTCTAACACTGCCTGAAACAGTATATCAGTTGTTGAGGCATATCAGCTTGAATATTGGCCAAAGAGTGCTCAGGTCTTTGAAATGTTGGGTCTAACACTGCCCGAAACAGTATATCAGTTGTTGAGGCATATCAGCTTGAATATTGGCCAAAGAGTGCTCAGGTCTTTGAAATGTTGGGTCTAACACTGCCCGAAACAGTATATCAGTTGTTGAGGCATATCAGCTTGAATATTGGCCAAAGAGTGCTCAGGTCTTTGAAATGTTGGGTCTAACACTGCCCGAAACAGTATATCAGTTGTTGAGGCATATCAGCTTAAATATTCTCCAAAGAGTGCTCAGGTCTTTGAAGAGTTGGGTTTTACACTGTCCTGAACAGAGTGTCAGCTTAACTATTGGCCAAAGAGCACTCAGGTCTTTGAAGAGTTGGGTTTTACACTGCCCTTAATGGTTACACATCAACCACCTAGTAGAGATAAATTTAACACTGCCCTGAACAGTATGTCAGCTTGAATATGTTGATAAGATCAAAGAGTGCTCAGGTCACAGAGTGAGTGACTTGGATTTAACACTGCCCTGAACAGATTCTGTTATCATGTCAGCTTGAATATTGGCAATAAGGCCTCAGCCAACAGTTAAAAAATCTTAACCAGGTTTTTGAAACTATTCCAATAAACCAGGATGCTGAAACATGTGTTAAAGAGCAAAGATTATAGTCTAAATTTGCAAATCTTGGAATCGAACCAGCAACTCACTGATATTGGCATTGTGGGTGGCATTTTGGAACAGGTTAATTCTTTCCTTATTCAAAAGTCATCATGAGGAGTGTTCTTCTGCCATAGAGACCCTGAAACAAATATATATATGACAGCATATACAAGTTTGTAACATTCGACAAGTCTAGACGACTGCAGTTTAAATACTTTAACTCACTCTCTCCATATTCTAACATTGAATTATGACAGTCATAGCTCTGAGATCGTTTTGTGAAACAGACCTTTGGTACTGGTTTTCAGCTGCCATTTTTACCACCCTAATTTGTGACCATGAAGATCCGGGTTAAAATTGATCTTCAGTAACCCATGCTTGTCGTAAGAGGTGACTAACGGAATCGGTTGGTCAGGCTCGCTGACTTGGTTGAAACATGTATATAGACCATTTTATAATATTCTATCAAGATAATTTATGAACAGGCTTTTTCTGTAAAATATGTTCATTTCAGAAGCCAGATGTCATCCTCTGAGTAGTAGATACAGGAGGTAAAACCTTCAACCCACTGGTATTGGCAGTGAAGTCATTATGCAACAAGAAACACCTTCAGTCCGTTTGAGACAAAATGATACCGATGACTTGCAATAGAACACAAAAACAAATAGACATAAAAGAATAAAACCAACGCAGACTGCAATAAAATAACAGACCAACTCCAGAAAGAAACTGCATAATTTTTGTCACAAAAATAAAAAAGTTGTTTAAGAAACGTGCCCCAGCTGCACAGGCAGTGCACTGTATGTACTTAGTAATTGCATACTTGGGTCACCCCCTGTCATTTTCATCCTTGAAGAAATCACGGACTTTGTAAATTATAGACTTTCATTTTCTCTCACTTTGTCAATCAGCAGTAATCACATGTCTCTGACGTCACTAATGCACGTGCATCTCGCTTTTCGCGCTGTTCCTTTAGTTGCCAATGCGCCCTTCTAACAAACTTGGAAAACTTACAAATAAATGATGATAGTTTCAACTTAAACAACTTTTTTATTTTTGTAACAAAAATTATGCAATTTTTTTCTAGAGTTGGTCTGTTGTTTTTATTGCAATCCGCGTTGGTTTGATTCATTTATGTCTGTTTGTTTTTGTGTTCGATTGCAATTCATTGGTATCATTTTGTCTCAAACAGACTGTGATTGAATTAGCACCCATCTCCTGTCCTGCTGGTTTCAGTCATGAAAGAACAGTGTAATTTGAACGGATGGCTTATCTGGAATCGGTTCATTCAATCCTGAATCAAAAGTCATAGTGGATCATGGCTTTTTTCACTGAAACATTACACCCTGAGTTAATCATGAATGATTCGACTTGGAATCCCAAGGTGAAGGTCTTACAACCTTTATGCTTTTCTTTGTTTTCACAGAGCAACTTCACAGGCAGAGGCACAGGTACCCAGTATCCTGCCAGCCAGTCATCTCATGATAATTCCAGAAATAATTCTCCAAAAGCTTATGCTGATAAAACTCCATTGCTTGTGGTGACATCCCCATCTGATACAACTAACGCCTCTACACCGACGGTGTCCCAAGCATCGCTGCAGAGTCCTGAAGACCAACCTTCAAAGAGAAAGGTACAGGTCATGTAACTCCCAGATCATCAGCGATGTTGTAGACGCAGTAGATGTAGTTGTTCCTGACTGTTGTAGTTGATTGGAGCACATATTGTTTATATTGTCATTGAAACTAATATTTTGGGGGTTGGATATAACAGTAAATGTTCACAGTAAATTTGTTTTTTTCTCTGAGAAACTAGATTATGTCTGAATTAAATAATCAGGAATAACTTCATAAGAGGCTAAGGTGGTCCTGTTAACTGAGGTAGAGTCACTGAGTCCATTCCACAAAGCAATTTAGCACTAGGTTAGAATTCTTTAATGGGTCCTTGGGCGGTGGGGTAGCCTAGTGGTTAAAGCGTTCGCTTGTCACGCCAAAGACCCGGGGTCGTTTCCCTACATGGGCACAATGTGTGAAGCTCATTTGTGGTGTCCCCCGCCATGATATTGCTGGGATATTGCTAAAAGCGGCCTAAAAGCATACTCACTCACTTTAATGGGTCCTTAGTTAAGTTTTACTGGCAAATGTCTTGTGACTGGTGAGTTGTTCATTCTGAAGTCAGTTATGTTCAAGTTGTGTTTTGTAAATAATTTAATCTGGACCTAGCTATAGGACAAATGTAACTCCAATATATTAATATTAACTTGTCCAAGCTACTGGACCAGCATAACTTCCATAAGCAAAAAGGATGGTAGGGTAACCTAGTGCTTAAAGCATTTCCATGTCTCACCAAAGACCCAGGTTCGTTACCCCATATGGGCACAATGTGTTTGGCCATATCTTGTGCCCGCGGGCGATGGGGTAGCCTAGTGGTTAAAGCGTTGGCATGTCACGTGGAAGACCCGGGTTAGAATCCCCACATGGGTACAATGTGTGAAGCCCATTTCTGGTGTCTCCCACCATGATATTGCTGAAATATTGCTAAAAGCTGCGTAAAACCAAATTCAGTCAGTCAGTCTTGTGCCCACATCTTGGTATTGCTGGTATATTGCTTCAAGAGGCATAAAACATGACTCACCCACCCTCTCTATACTCTGACATTGAATTATGAAAGTCTCAGCTCTGAGATCGTTTTGTGAAACAGACCTTGGGTACTGGTTTTCAGCTGCCACTTTTACCACCCAATCTTCTTATCTAGCCGGAGTCTATAAACCTGATGTACTGATGATATATCATGAATGGCATCCCATTTCCCAAGGAACTTAGAACTGGATACCAACAAAAATATTTTTTCCAAAACTTTAAGTGTTCATTTCCATGAGATAAAGCCGGGCTGAAAGTATGAGACTGTTTCCCGTTAAGAACTGATTCCGTTAGAGACCGGCCTGCAAATGTCGAGAGATTAATCTCTGATTTTCATATCGATAATTCGATTTCGATCCCCATTACACAGTCTGCAACATAAACAGTATTATGTTGCCTCTTCCCTCTGCTTATCAGACGAGGGTCAAGTACACACCTATAGCTCCAAATTTGACAGACACAGGCTGAATTAGGAAGTCTGACGTCTCAGATGAGCCTCTAGACATCTGATTCAAGCAGAACAGGATTCAAAATGACAGAATTACGTCTGCTCGGAATGCAAGGCGGGAATTTCCTTGCTGGGGCTTTCAAGAGATTTTACGAGAGCTTCAGCAATTATTATTTGCTGTCAACACACAGGAAATACTGAAATTGACTTCACAATGTGTCCGCGTGGGTGATAAAATTCTGGGGTTCAGTGTGAAAAGCAGTTATTATCATGATCTAGTTGAAAGGTAATTTTATGGCCGTGTTATGGCCATGAATATTCGCAAAGCTCCAAAATGTCATAGCGCATATCTTACGCCAAGACCAGTTTCAGTATTCGCAGACAATTTTATGTTGTTATTGAAGTTTTTCTGATTTGCTTCACTGAACAATTTTGTAAATAGAAGTTTTCAATTTAAATTACTTAATTAATCACGAAGAATAAGATTTTTTTTTTCATTCTTAAACAATTATCAGACATTTGTAATTTGAAATAATTCACGTTAATCATAAGCAACATGATATAGAAATATTGGTTTCAATGACAATGACATTTATAGTCGTGTAGATGTTTGTAGTTGTGGATTTCAATAACATTATTTATGTGATATTGTCTGATATGTTTAAATACATATTAATACCAAGCATATTAATACCCACGGTGGAGACTTGAGATACAATTTCACACTTTAAGATTGAATTAAATTCAAGAATTCCTCCAATTTGATGTTTTTCCATCCAAAGTTATAAGACAATATGTTACATTGTTATCATATGTCATATTTTATCATAAGAACTGAAGGAATATTGGGTTTGTACATTTCTAATATTATTCTTCATATCTGTTCACATATATATTTGCGTATATTCATTCAATCCATATGTTTGTAGGCGCATTGTTCTTGCAATGCACAACAGGTAACATCAAATTCTGGTCATTTAGTACCAGTTTGAGATTGGTTTGTCGTTTTAACAAAGATATTATCTAAATTAGGTCATTTTGTTTGACAATTTTATCATGTGTGTTGCTTCGATAGTTGACATGGTTGTTGCAATACGATGCGTGACTTGCCCAGAAATTAGCACTTAGCATTGGAGATAATCATCGAGTCACACTAAACGGCCAGAAGACGTTATGAATCACATGGTCTTGAAATATAAAATAATCCATTTCGGCGCACGTCATCCTCACCACTCCCTGAAAATACGTATCCACTGGAACAGACAATAATAACGAGCGAGTTAGTGAGTGAGTTTGGTTTCACGCCGCACTCGGCAATATTCCAGCTATATGGCGGCGCTCGGTAAATATCCAGTGATCAACAGCATGAGCATCGATCTACGCAGTTGGGATATGATGACATGTGTCAACCAAGTCGGCGAGCCTGACCACCCGATCCCGTAGGTCGCCTCTTACGACAATCATGGGTTACTAAAGATGAATTCTAACCCGGATTTTCACGGGTACACTGTGTTGTTCTGTTTCACATATCAAGCACCTTACTAGACATTTGTGAAAATGGCCGCCTGATGGCTATCTTTGAGGTGTCCGTGGAGGAGCAGAGCCTAGAACGTTACCGAAACTCCAGCAGTAATATGTTTTACACCTCTAAAAAGCCGTGATTTAGGGTTGTTACCTTGAAATACTTTCCCCGTTGAAGACGTCAGAAGATAACGCCGAACGCGGGTGCCTGGAAAAGAAAACATTCACAACTTAATATGTATTTTGATATAAAGGTCCATTTTACAGAGTCGTATCTTGTATTGCATTTCTGTCGAGACATCTGTTTTTGTTTGCAAAGTGGCATTTCACATCGAAATACAAAACCGAAATCGGTATACAATAACACGTCTTGTCACGGTAATACGTATTTGGCCTCCTTTCTACGTATTTGCATAATATGGTGTTGTGTTCTAATACCAGTCTTTCATTGGGTATTTGAAACATTAGTCAGATTGGTTCGGTGCCGTGTGGATGAATTTCAAAACCAAAACATGGACATTTTGGAATAAGGCGTGGTGCTTAACTTTTCATCTCAGAGTATATACTGGTATTTCACTGATGACGTTATTGCAGGAAAAATACCCATCTTATAACCTTTAATTACCCCACAGGCAGTTTGGGTGTATGATCCTCGGGGAGCTGAAACCGGAATTAAGATTTACACTGACCCATTGAACTGGGGTATTATGTGTTTTGAGTTTGATAATCGACTTGGAAAAAGCGACATAAAATGGACTGTATTTACTGTACAATGAACCCGTGTGCGATCGTGGGTACACCGGAAGCACTCGTAAAATCCCCCTCAATCATCTTCATCATTATCAAGCATGTCTGGTCCAGACTCGATTATTCACAGACCGCTGCCATATAGCTGGATGTTGCAGTGTTAAACAACCAACCAACCAACGAATCATAATCAAACTCACGAAATTAGACAATTATCTTTGTGGACTATTTCCGTATTTCTGCAACCATTGTTGACTTGCTTGATAAGTGTGTATAAACTTGACATACGTGTTTATTTGTTTATTATCTTATTGACAGGTTTTGATATGCAACAAGAGACGGAGACCTTGATATTCCTTTCAGCTTTAGAACCCTTCTTGAAATGTATTTTCAGTTAAGTCACATCTACTGTTTTGTTCGGTTTGTGCACAACATTTTGTTGAGTTGAGTTCGATGTTTTACTGGAGTGTTTTCACTATATATTTTTTCGTTTTGAATATTTACAAAGTAGCACGAAAATATTTAAGCTTCGAATAAATAAATATTTCTCTGAAACAGTTGGTGTTCAATGTGTGGAATGAAATAAAACGGCCATATGCCAGTATCACCATTTTGACCATAGCAATGACTTTGTCAGTCATTTATGACAATCTTATTCGGTTTCACCTTCAACAGTTTCAATTAATTGAGAAATTTCCGGTGAAAACACTCCAAAGAATCTTGCAGTTTGATATTGCAGTGTTGTACATTGTGTTGTAAAACTCTAAGATCATGTTGATACTGTTTTGTAATATCAAATAGATTTTAATACTAAAACGCTTGTTCACATAATGTGTTTATTGTCATGTATCATTACACAAGTGTAAAATCTATAATTAAGGTGTTCAACACAACGTAGAGTTTAATAGACTAACATTTTATTGTTTGATCATTTTGCGCCTCCACCAAACTAACACATCTTTATAATGTGTTGTGATAAATGTTTCAGAATATGAAAACACCCATTACCAACGAAGATGACAAGGAGAACAGTCCCCTATTGGTGAACAGTGACGACAATCACATTGACATTGGACAAATATCCGATGAAGGATATATTGAAACAATACTGAATAACAAAGGCCCAATAGACAAACAAACACCAATGGTAAATGGTGACAGTGAAAGACCCAAAGATGTCCCTGTAAATGATTCTTGTCCAAATGTTAAAGAAGTTAGTAACGCACCCAACACCGAAAGGGAGATAACTCGTGACGGCCTCGTCAACAATGCACCTAAATCATCAACTTCCGATGGACAGACAGGGCCTGTCCAATCACCTGAACTTTCCCCAGGAACCAATGAAGCCACTATGCTTATCCCATTAGATCCAACCACCAATGAAAATGCTGGATTTGAAGCATCCAACTTTGGTTTGACCCAATCAGATTCCAGTTTGTCATCATCCAATCCGGCATACGCTTATGGAAACCAAACCGAGTATTCCAACGGCCTCAGCCATTTCGAAGAAATTATGATTCACGGACAGGTTTTCAATGATACCTCTCACAGAAATCCCCGTTTGAATCCCGTTCAAATGCCATCCCTTCGCAGTTTTTCAGAAAATTCATTTGATTACGGAAGTGGCGTGAACACTAACAGAGTAGCGGCATCAGCGGGCGCCCAAGCGGCTTCGTCAAGGGGAGATCACCCTGCTACCATGATGAGAAGCATGTCGCTAGCAGACGCCTCACCGAAGGGAAGGAAGGAAAGACGACTGATGAAAACTAACTCCGTCGTTGGAGAAGTCGCATCGGATCTTCCAGTCCACGGACACCTAAGTGGCCCCATACCTTCAGAACAATCGGAAAACTGTGTTTCTCCAGCCCCTGCTCAACAGAAAATGTCGGCTCAAGCAAAGCGTGAGCTATTTGGTTGTGGACAAGACACAAATATTCAATCGAGTGGTGAATTATCTCGAGAAACATCAACCGAGGTCACTCCGCCAGCCACCATCACCAAACTCTTGTCAGAGGAGAAAACAACGTTTTTGTGACATTATTTTTCTATTCTTCGTCATTTGTTACTGTTTTCATGGTTTTAGAGAATGTCTTGAGAGATGAGGATGAGATACGTTAGTGGGAATTCTTCTCAAGGGTGAACCGTAGATTGCTGTATATACTTTCGCAGAGAATCGTTATTTGAAATCTCAGTGTGAATCAGGATTGTGGGTTTTACATTACTTATCATCTGTGTAGGTTGTGATAGAGGAAGAAAAGCAGACCGAATGTAACGTGACAAGGTTCGCCAGATCGTCTTTGACGAGTTGCCTCCCTTTGGCGTGCCAGGCACCGAGTATCGTGGGTTCAAAGCCCAGATCTATCCTGATGATGTTTCTTGGTTTGTCAGTACCATACTCGTCGTTAATGAAATACTGTTGAAGTGGGAAAGCAACAACTCACTCATTCACTAACGGGATCGGGTGGTCAGGCTTGCTGACGTGGTTCACACATGTCATCGTATCCCAAGTGCGTAGATGAGTGTTCATGCTGTTGATCACTGGATTGTCTGGTCCAGACTCGATCATTTACCGACCGCCGCCATAAAGCTGGAATATTGCTGAGTACGGCGTGAAATGAATCTATCTATCTATCTATCTATCTATCTATCTATCTATCTGTGGGATGTGTGACTGGGATAGGGTGATTCAATCAAAACAAGAATGCTGAGTGGATAGAATAGAACAGGGCACGAAAACAAATGAGTGGTGAAGTGTTTACGCTGCTTTCGGATGTGTTCAGTAACATCATGAAGCGTCAGTTTGATCCGGTGGCAAAGATCCCAGTGATCCCAGTTCTTAAACGTTAACAGTGGGTGAGTTTAGTTTTACACCGCTTTTAGCAATATTCCAGCAATATCACGGTGGGGAGACACCAGAACAGGACTTCACACATTGTACCCATTTGGCGAATCGAACCCTTGTCTTCGGCGTGACGAGCGAACGCTTTAACCACAGGGCTACCCCACCGCCACCTTAAACGTTAACAATTTCGAAAAGGAGGCACGAGTATGATGTTGACAAACCAATGTTCACTGATCGACACAACAAAGTACACATTTAAGCCATTACTATATTTCGACTCACGTTTCAATTTCTGTTAGAGCAGTCTCGCGGCAGTTATGAGTTACGGGGTCAAGGAGGCCAATAATGGCTGTGATATCGCTGGTACCGCGTTATGCAATATTCACGAACCATTTTAGAGAATAGTTTTGCGTCTTGATTTGAGGAGTGGTTACAATGCGTAATAGTTCGTGTACCTTAGGCCATGCATAAAAATATTCTTGTTTCCACTACCGCTTAGCCCAAAACTTCGACCCGACCCTGAGATTTTTATATATTTTTTTTCTCTAAAGAACATGCAACTTTGATTCTCAAAATGTGCATGATTTTTTTGCACTTCTAAGTTTTGATTTTCTATCGGAGAAAAGGTGTAAATTTCCACAGACATCAAGAGGTTTACGACATAAAATAAAATGTAAAAATAAAATCTGCCCGCCCGACCGATATTTTTTTTTTAAAAAGTGATGAGAATATAGAATATTGTATGTGTGGCCTTAGAGAATAGTTTTGCGTCGTGAATTGAGGAGTTGTAACTATGCTTAACGGTTCGTTTATGTGAATTCGTTATATCGCCATGACAGAAATTAACGCAAACTGGCTCACAAACTGTCAACATACGTATCATTCGTGACCAACTCGTGTTATTCCGGGACCAGCTTGCATGGAGGTTACGGAAAGGGACGAGTGGTGACGAATCGATACGTATCTGCTACCAAGTCACGTGACCAGAGTGATAAAGGTCATGTGACTAAAGTGACAGACGCATATTTCCATTGTTTGAGAGAAACCAAATGTTTTGCTTTTATGGGAATGTTACATGCCAGGGTGAACAGAGAATAGATTATGTGTGCTGTGAGTGAGAGGCAAATATGATGAAAACGATTTGCCGTATTTCCTCTGATAGGCGCCTTCGTCGTAATTGGAGACCACGGTGCCATTGCACCATTGTAAAAAGAGTTAGTAGCGGCAAGGTCATCTGTACTGCCACACCAAAGACGCTCGGCAGTTCTCGGTGTAAAGCAAGAGTGAGTGAGTTATACTTTACGTCGCTTCAGCATTATTTCCGCCATAGAGCGACGAGACCGAATATGCCTCGATCCCTTTGCTCTATGGCTGAAATAATGCCGATGCGACGTAAACTTTTAACTCACTAACTCTAGTGCTGCCGTTGCTCCACACCGAGAACTGTCAATGTTGACGTTGCTTTATGCCATGGTACCTGGCACCCGAGACCCGTTTTCATTTTTCCCAAGGAAGGGACAAGTCTTTTTTATTTTTGAATGGGGATAATTCATATACCGTTTCAATCGACCCGGTCTCCATTCTGCGTGAAATTGACATCCTTGTCAACTTGGCGTCTACTAGAGGAAATATGTTACCAAACTGAAAGTTTGTTTATGTCTTGTTTGTGGCTTTGTGACATTTTGTTTAAACTTAGATATGCGGAAACGAAGTAGAGTCACCCTTGGCACATTTATACAATAAGCCTATCCTTAAATACCTCATATTGAGGTGTCTTCCTGTTCCTGATGATTTATTTATTTCCTAATTCTGTCACTTGAAGATTTAGATAAAATAGAAGTGAATATTGGAGTGATACATGGCCATGCAAGCTGGTGACAGATCTGACATCGATGATGTGACTTGTTTCACCTTTTATGTGAAACATGTTCATTATGTCCCTGGGTACTTAATGGGGAAAATGGGACTACGCGTTTCGATAAACAGATCATTTGGAAGAGTGAGTGAGTGAGTTAGGTTTAACCTCGCATTTAGCATTTTCACAGCAATGGACACCAGAAATGGTTTCACACGTTGTATCCATGTGGTGAATCGAACCCGGGTCTTCGGCGTGACGAGCGGCCGCTTCAACCACTAGGCTACTCCACCACCCCCATTTGGAAGAGACAAGCGGAACTATTTTCAAAATGGACGAAAGGTGGAGCGGGGTTGATACGTTGTGTTCAGTATTATTGTAGTGATAAAGCGTCGTAAAATCGTTTTACAGTGCTTGCCCACTAGATACCATGCGGTAGATATCCCACTCAGGCAGAACACACTGACTGTGAGCTTCTTCTGACCATAGTCTAACCGTGAAGATCCGGGTTAGAATTGATCTTCGGTAACCCATGCTTGTCGTAAGAGGCGACTAAAGGGATCGGGTGGTCAGGCTCGCTGACTTGGTTGACACATGTCATCGAATCCCAACTGCGTAGAGCGATGCTCATGCGGTTGATCACTGGATTGTCTTGTCCAAACTCGGCTATTTACAGACCTCCGCCATGTAGCTGGAATATTGCTGAGTGTGGCGTAAAACCAAACTCACTCACTCACTGTACTTCTTGTTGGTGACAGAGGTGGGTCCCTAAGGCATGGTCATGCCAGGAATTAGAATCTCGGGTTATTTATTGATTATGTTTACAGGTCTGTATGCATCATGCCCCTCGTAGGTTTCGCAAAAGGAAGACATCTTGACCTGTCATTCCTCTCATTTTAAGCAGAAATGCATCGATTTCACTGTTCAAATCTGCACTCAAACATACACCTTTCTTGAGAAACCTCCCGGGTCTTGAGATTGCCTGATTGAAACGGATTGTTTAATGTGTGTTAAATCAGTTATTACCTCCAATTGTTGGCTGTCTCATTTGATACTCGTAGATCAAACCAGGAACATACCATTGATACCACGTTGGTAAAGAATTACATAAAGAGTGAGTGAGTATGGTTTTACACCGCTTTTAGCAATATTCCAGCAATATCTCGGCGGGGGACATGAATTACATAAAGAACATGTCGCTTGGAAAGTAGTAGCCTAAAGTAGGTATTACTGTCGATCGCCGTTGTGTCGAAGATTAGTAAATCTTTCGAGTTATCCCAGGTTTGACACAATCGTAGTGAGTGAGTGAGTGTGTACAGTTTTACGCCGCTTTTAGCAATATTCCAGCAATATCACGGCGGGGGACACCAAAAATGGGCTGTATTCTGGCTCAAAAGCATACCTTCGTTGAACATTCAGACGACTGTTCTTCATCAGAGCGCAGCTCGAAACACGACCTTACAGGCACGTGCAAAAGGTGCAGAATTATTTTGGGTCCGGGTGTGCCTCGATATAAACCCATGTTCGGTACGAACGTACGCGTTGCTGTCTTATATGTTTTTAACGGTTTATTTGTCAAAAACACTTCAAGAGCGTTGTCTCAGGAGCGTAGCAAAAATAGGCTTTGTCAGTTTTACAAGCTTGTCACTTCTAAATCCAGATTTTAAAATTCCGGCAAATCAAAAAGGGCTCTTTTGTTGTGACGCGAACACACCCAATTCCCACCCTTGCCCCTTAACAGAATCTTTCTTGCAAGAACACCATGGTTATACGCCGGTGTGAGAATAAAGTATGAATGTTACTTGTAACTTGGAAATTTGACGTTTATGATTCTCTGGCCTGATCGATGTTACCGATTTCGTTCTGTGGTCTACATTTTTAAATGTCTTTGTACATATGCAGTGAAATTGTTATTGTTGATTTGTTTGTTAATATGAAATTATTTCAATATCTTTTTGCGTTTATGGGGGTACCAAAGTAAAATCTGTGTGTACTCTTTTGGATGCAGATTTAAACAGTATGCATACAGGTCAATTCTTAAAAACGAAACAAAATCTGAAGGCACGAGGCCAGCTGTGAGCTATGTAAATCATTGCCGCATGTAAACATTGGGTCATTTTTTATGCCCAAAACTGAACAAATAAACTGACAGTGAAACAGACCAAATGGAACTTCAAATTAGTCTGTTTTGCTTTTATTTGTTTTTAAAAAACAACGTCACTGCAAATGTTGTTCGAATCCATAAAATATAAAATAATTTGTGACGAAACAATTTATGACCAGAGGCAAATATTAAACTAGTAAATTGTATGACAGTATAAAATAGGAACAAATCGAAGTGAAACCCTTTCCCTAAATACGACACTCGTCCTGTCATTACCAGAAAGTTATCGTTTCGGTAGCTTCGGCCAATGACAATTTCTGAACCTCAGAACTAACTGAAGTGTACACACGTCATAGCCAAGAAACACATTTCAGGATCTGTAAGTAAATTAGGAATTAGCATATTGCTCAGTTAGCTTTCACAAGAAACCTTTTGTACTGATAGTTTTTAATCTAGATACAACGTTATCTGTCGGAGGTTGCGGCAAGTAGGTACAGAGGTATGTGAATAGTCAGTAATCTAGTACATGTCATGTCATGTTGGTATTGCAGAGAATTCTCAATTTGCTTTGTTATTATCATTGAATAAAATCTCACACTCCTGTTGTCTGTTGTTATTTATTTATTTCTTCTTGGATATTTATGTTGAGATGTAGGTTGTTTGTTCACGTATTACCGCTGTGTAGTGGATGCCCGAAGATGGTCGAGTCTAAGGAGTAAATAAAGTTGGTTGACATCATGAGTGAGTGACTTTAGTTTTACGCCGCACTCAGCGATATTCCAGCTATATATGGCGGCGGTCTGTAAATAATTGAGTCTGGACCAGACAATCCAGTGATCAACAGCATGAGCATCGATCCACGCAATTGGGATCCGATGCCATGTGTCAACCATGTCAGCGAGCCTGACCACCTGATCCGGTTAGTCGCCTCTTACGACAAGCATGGGTTACTGAAGATCAATTCTAACCCGGATCTTCACGGGTACCCTTATGAGTGTGCGGGTTTAGTGTTACGCCGCACTCAGCAATATTCCAGGTATATGGCGGCGGTCTGTAAATAAACGAGTCTGAACCAGACAATCCAGTGATCAACAGCATGGGCATCGATCCACGCAATTGGGATCCGATGACATGTGTCAACCCTGTCAGCGAGCCTGACCGCCCGATCCCGTTTGTCGCCGTTGACATCATGAGCACCGACATATGAAACTGGGATGCGATGACGCCCCAAATAAGTTTAGCGAGCTTCACCACCAGATCCCGTTAATCGCCTTATACCACACACGCGGGTTGCTTAAGACGAGTTCTAACAGGACCTTCTGGGGAGTGCGTGTGATTTGTATTCTCATCTAAATGTGATATTTTACTCCGATATATACGTGCTCGAAGATCTGAAGACAGCTCCAAGCAATTACGATCACATGGGATCAACCGGGTCAGCAAACCTGACCACCTTGTCCCACTTGCAACCAGCATGGGTTTCTGGGAACTGATTCTTACTGGGTTTATTTGTTACTTAACACCACACAGCAATATTCCAGCTGTTTGGCGGCGGTCCGTAAATAATGGAATCAGGACCAGACAATCCAGTGATCAACAGCATGAGCATCGATCTTCGCAATTGGGTTGAGTTGAGTTGAAATTGTGTTTTACATTGTGCTTGAGAATATTTCGCTCATATGACGACGTGCATGCGTGTGTAGTTGTATGTGCGGCTGCTTGTACTAGCCCAGACTGAAGCTGGTTTTATAGTGCTAGCCCACTGGGATACCATGCCGCAGTGAAGCATGAATACCCCACTCAGACACATTATACTGACTCCGAACCGACCAGTCCTTGTTGTACCCATTAATGCCGAGCGCCAGGCAGGGACCAACAAGTACCATATATATTTACGTCTTTTGGTATGACGCGGTCGGGGATCGAACCCGCGACCTTCCGCTCTCCGGGCGGACGCTCTAACCACTACACCACGCAGGCGGTCTTCGCAATTGGGATACGGTGACATGTGTCAACCAAATCGCCTCTTCATGGGTCTGTTCTGACTAGGACTGACAAGGGAGAAAGAACTATGTATGGAGACTGACGTTAAAAGTTAGTAAAAATAACACAACTGCTTTGCAGTTCAACCAGTGGTGAAAAGCCTCTACAGATCTAGTGCGTGACTCTGCATGATTGCACGAATATGTGCGTTAACGAGCGCGTTACTTGTCTCGTCTCGGTCTTTAAAGATTAGTTTTGAAGTGTTTAAATAACAAACCAGACATTTAATACATATTATACTGTTAATCTTTTCAGGTATATATCAAACAATAAGAAAACGAACCCATTTGTGAGACAATTATTTAATTGATGAAAAATGTTACAATTGATTACTGAGGATGTTATGCGCGATGAAACTTCAGATATAGCTTGGATATATATTATACATGATGACCAGGTAGTCTCTATACGCTGGTGATGTATTTCACGTGTTCGCTGTACAATACTTTCACCCATATCAAGCCGTTACACTTGAATGCCGGTGTACAATATCGATATACATCAAGACAGTCACTGCAGATTGTTTCAACCAAAGCAGTTGACCTGCACCACTTCGGGCTATTCTCCAACATTAAGCTGTCACGATGTGACAAAACAAAATACTGTATAAAGTGGCGTTTTACCAAACTCACTCACTCACTGTTGACATACTCCAAACTGTCACTATACGGTGTCGATACGTACCAAGTGGTCCCTATACGATGTTGATATACAGTAAGTGGTCGCTATACCATGTTGATATGTACTACAGATTGTCATTATTCAGTGTTGATATATGCAAGAGATTGTCAGTGTACGATGTTGATATATACCAATATTGACACTATTTGATGTTGATATATACAACAGATTGTCACTATTAGCTGTACAGGTGGTGATATACGACAGATTGTCAATGTACAATGTTGATATATTCCCATATTGTCACTATTTGATGTTGATATATACTATATACAGATTGTCACTATTAGCTATACAGATGGTGATATACGACAGATTATCAGTGTACGAGGTTGATATATTCCAGGTGGCCACTATACGATGTTGATATATTCCAGATTGTCCCAGAACGATGTTAATATACCCAAAGTGGCCACTATACGATATTGATATATCCCAGGTGGCCACTATACGATCTTCATATATCCCAGGTGGCCACTATACGATGTTGATATATCCCAGGTGGCCACTATACGATCTTGGTATATCCCACGTGGCCACTATACGATGTTGATATATCCCACGTGGCCACTATACGATGGTGATATATCCCAGGTGGCCACAATACGATGTTGATATATCCCACGTGGCCAC
Source organism: Haliotis rubra (assembly GCF_003918875.1). Classification (NCBI taxonomy): domain Eukaryota; kingdom Metazoa; phylum Mollusca; class Gastropoda; order Lepetellida; family Haliotidae; genus Haliotis; species Haliotis rubra. Next base: position 3,788,243 of record NW_025767079.1, read on the forward strand.
TATACCATGTTGATATGTCCCAGGTGCCCACTATACGATGTTGATATATCCCAGATGGCCACTATACGATGGCAATGTCGGCACAGTTGTAGTACTGTTCCTGTCTGCCCCGACCCAGGCCGCACCCAGAGGCATCGCATCCCCAGAAGTTACCTGAAACATGGCATGTATTGATTGCGGTCACGAGAAAATATGTGACATTTGACATGAAAACAAAGAAAGTCTACACAATAATACCCTTTAATTGTACTCACAACCGGAAGTAAGGCCTTGACGATGACGCAGATTGAAATTATGATAACATACAAAAAGGTACATGCACTCTGGTTGTATTGTTCTGTCAAAAGACGTCAAGGATTAGAAGACATTTTGCATTATGAAAGAATCGGGTGGCCCTTAAACTTAATTGAAGTAGACATTGGTATATTTATATAATTTTTCGATAAATCATTTTGTTGTCAGTACCTTTAGTCCGGAGAAATACAAGAAGTTGCAAGGGGGTAAATGATCTTTTACCTGTATTATACTTCCACTGCAATATGCACTGTTGACATCTGACCCCAGCCGGAAGTGACACCTGGACGACCTTCACACCAGTTCCCGCGGTAAGGTCATATCTTGTTCTCCCGTCCGCCATCTTTAATATATGTTGGTCGAAGCATTCGTGGCTAGCTGGCCTGGTGACGTCATTGTTTTCACACAACCGGAATTCGAAGTAGCCTTTGTGATTGGCTGTCAGGTTTATCTTAACTGCGACGCTACTTCCGGCGGTGTAACGGCGTCCGATTATACCCTTGGCGAACTTTCCACCGGCCTCGTTATCGCGTGGAAGACTGTCCCATCGGTCCCCACAAATGCCGCATTTACCGTTGTTGACGGTCCACAGTACCTGGAACACATGGCAAATAAATGTTTCTATCAGGTGCATATACAGATATATATTTGATTAATTAACGGGTTTTTCTTCAAAAGTATGTCACGGTCATTTCCTTGTGAGACGAATGTCCAAAGTAATACCGGTCTTAATTTTTACTCCCACATGGGTACAATGTGTAAAGCCCATTTGTGGTGTCCCCCGCCCTGATATATTGCTTGAATATTGCTAAAAGCGGCGTAAAACATAATTCAGTCAGTCAGTCTTGTGCCCACATCTTGGTATTGCTGGTATATTGCTTCAAGAGGCATAAAACATGACTCACCCACCCTCTCTATACTCTAACATTGAATTATGACAGTCTCAGCTCTGAGATCGTTTTGTGAAACAGACCTTGGGTACTGGTTTCAGCTGCCATATTTACCACCCAATCTTCTTATCTAGCCGGAGTCTATAAACCTGATGTACTGATGATATATCATGAATGGCATTCCATTTCCCAACTCACTCACTTAATTTCTACTTCTTTGGTGTATAAATTACGGGCGTAGATATTGTGCTTCTAAACCTTGAAAGGAGATCAGAGAGAATCTGGGATTCGAACCCACAATTCGGTTTCTGCGTTTGTAAGGGACACACTTATGTCGGCACCTAAAACGTCTCGGTCACCCGTGCCAAACGTTTCTGAGTGACTAGTGCAAAGAAATTATATACACAAGGACATAACAAAAATAACCTGGGTGCATCAAATTAGGCAGTAGGTGATCGAGTCTGAACCAGACAAACCATTTTTAAATAGCATGCGTCACGTTCCACGCCTTCCTGACACAAAAGCAGCCAGGAGTAATAAAATAAACTGAAACCAGGCCGTGTATTTCATGGTTATCACTCTGATGAGTCTAGGGTAGAACAGATTCCCTGTACCCTCTGCTTGTATCCCCGGGGTTCTAGAGTAGGACCCCTGTACCTACTCCTTGTTAAGTAGTGGTGGTCCGATTAATTGAAATAATCGAAGATTGGTCGCAGTGACTAAACGACTAAACAATCGATCATGTTTTCTCATAATCGAGCACAAACAATTCTGGAACACTTGTTTTCATTAACAATATTTTCAACAAGGTTGGTTTTGTCTGTTACATTTCATAAGCACTACAAGCCTGTTTCAACTCATGATTGAATTTATCTGAAAGACTCCAAGAAATGTAAGTCATCCTTTAAAGATGTGAAATATTGCCAAAACACCCAAAGAACTACATGTTTTTCCTTATTTTTATGTGCATTAACAAATTTCATTAATTACGCTAACCAATTCTTTTCGATGATTGATCGGTTGTAATGAACCAATCATCAATTATAAGATTTTAACCAATTCCCAACACTATTGTTTAGCCGATTTTCTTGTTGCAGAACAGATGCCCAGGAACTGACTGGCAGGGTGACCATCAGTATGATGCGTATGATGCGACTTGGGAACCGAACCATCGACCTTCCTCCCTACAGGCAGACACTCTACCCACTTGACTACAATGGAAAAGAAAAACCTTAAAAACTTACCCCAAACCCACCGCAAAATAAGCCGTTGTCGTTGTAGTTGACGACGGCTCCGGCGATGTTTTGCCGCCACATACTAGAACGTGCAGGAGGTTCAAACATGTAACCATGGCAACGGATGACTTCAATCTGACCAGCGACAACCAACAATATTACAAGAGGTGTAATATCCATGTCAAAGCGGTGATTAGTGATACAATAAGACAACTTTGGAAACCTCTCCGAATGGGGTAGGTCCTGGCCATAAGGCTTATATATACCCATGGCACACAATAGACTGGGGTGAGTAAGTATACTTTGATTTCAAATTTCAACATATCATAGTTAAGATCCGATGACAGTGACAAGTTTAGAACCTATTTTCGAATCTAAATCCTGTTTGTGGTCAAGTACCGGATAAATCGTGTGATTGCGAAATATGCTGATATCATGATCGGACTGAAATTTAAAGACCCTCTTGGCTTTTATTTTTAAAATTCATTTTATACTGTATAGAGACTGGATAGTTTACAATTAAAATTGACATAATCAAAATACAATAAAAAGTAGAACATCACGAAATATTGTATTTGTTCTGGCAGTCATTTCCTTTGTTTTTTATTGGTTGAAGCATAATGAATTGCGTAAAGCATTTTTTGCGACGTATTTGCAAGGAAAGCACACGCATGCACGCACGCACGCACGCACGAACGCACGATCGCACGCACCGATATGCTTTAACCCGTGAGGATCCGGGTTAGAATTGGTCTTCAGTAACCCATGCTTGTCATAAGAGGCGACTAACGGGATCGGGTGGTCAGACTCGCTGACTTGGTTGACACATGTCGTTGTATCTCAATTGCGTAGATCGATGCTCATGATGTTGATCACTGGATCAATATTGCTGAGTGCGGCGATAAACATAAAACAAACCAAACAAAAAACCGATATGCATTAACTTTTAATAAGTCAAGGCGTGCAAATATCTCCGGCTAATTTCAACATCTTAAATGTGCTATATGCACGCTGTCTATCGTTTAACTGATGCACGTCCAAAAACATACACTTTTGAAAGTACTATACAAATTGGGATTTAATGCGTAAGTTCACTGAAAGTGAGTGAGTGAGGCTCAAGGACACCCTTCGCAATATTCCAGGGGCCCGTTTCACAAAGCGATCTATCGTAGCGCCACGACTGTCGTAAGTCTATGTTAAAGGGTGGGAGTTACGATCACCTTAGCGCTACAATTGGGTTCCACCAGAAATGGGGTTCACACATTGTGCCCATGTAGGGAATCAAACCTCCGTCTTCGGTGAGACGAGCCCCCCAGTTCACTTAGATATCAATGACCCCAGTTAAACATGAATTTTCCACTCGTACTCAGTGTGGCGTAGAAATATTTATCCCCTTTCATAGGATTTCATATAGATTTCTAAATTAGATATTTTAGTAGTCTAAGGGAGACAACGCTGTGTTAACGTCGCTTATGTTCTGATTACCTCCCTTGTAGAAGTTGGAGTTACGGGCCCTTGAAACAAATGGCGTCAAAAGAAGATCGCCCGGCATGATCTTCATTCAAGTGATCCTTTATTGGGTGAGTGGTAGGCACGCCACAGCAGTATACAGACTCCTTGTTTTATCCCCTGAATACAGAGTGCCAGGCAGGATAACAAAAATCCACATCACCATTTGGCATGAAACGGGCGGAGATCGAACCGCCAAACATACGCTCTTCGGGCAGAACGGCGGTAGTGTAACCTTGTGGTTAAGCGTTCGCTCGTCACGCCGAAGACCCGGGTTCGATTCCCCACATGGGTACAATGCAAAACGCATTTCTGGTGTCCCCCGCCGTGAAATTGCTGGAATATTGCTAAAAGCGGTGTAAAACCAAACTCACTCGGGCAGAATTATCCGCAAGACCACGAAGGTGGTTCTTAGATATGAGGTTTCATTCATAATTAAGGGCTTCTTTATTTCAAGTAATTCTCATACATAACTTTATTTCAAGGCCTATTCCCGAAATGTGTAAATTCGAGGATTCAAAATACGTTAAATTTCCACAGTCATGTGCCCATCCTCTTTGTGTGTGTATTTTCACAGGGAACAAATAAATAGCTAACGCACCGGAAGGAAAGTGACGTGGATTTGTCGGCCACCATTGAATCTGAATGTATTCTGAGAAAGTCGATCACACCATCATCGAATGTTATTGTAATAGTTATATAATTACATCCGTGTTACTAGGTAAGGGAATTGTGACATGGTATTTGTACAGCAAAACAAATAACGGTTCGCCATTTCTCCTTTGTAGCATTGCAACCGTATCGCTGCGGGGTAAAGAATTTGTATAAATAGCGGAGTCGGATATTTTCAGTGATGCGTTAAAAGTCGGTTTTGAATGAGAGTAGGACTCTTATCTGATCTACCCGGTAACTACCGGGTATCCCGTGGAGGACTGATCTACCATGTGACAAGACGACATCGCTCCCTTTAATTACACTCAAGTGCCATCAAAGATCCGTGTTAGGATTGGTCTTCACCAACCCATGCTTGTCGTAAAATCGACTAACAGGATCGGGTAGTCAGACTCCCTGTCTTGGTTTTACACATGGCATCGTATCCCAAATGTAGAGATCGAGGCTCTGCTGTTGATCACTGAATTGTCTGATCAAGCCTCGATTATTTACAGACCGCGGCCATATAACAGGAAAATTGCTGAATGTGGCGTTAAACAACAAACAAACAAACAAATAGACTCAAGAAGGTCCGAAGGTAGCTTTACACAAGTGTGACCTCATCCTAGAACTGATATACTTTTAAATACTTTAAAGTGAAATTATGCTAGGATCAGACTACTCCCACCTGAGGGTCGAATCACTCCCTTCACGAAAAATCACCCCCTTAGTATCAAAACACCCCACCGAAAAAATGTAAAATATGCAAGGATTTCGAAGTAACTACCCGGCTCCGACAAGGCTGGGTAAATATTCTCATAGGTATCCTGTTGACGTTTGATCATGGACACTCCCCTTCGTTTCGAAGAAAATTATTTTGTTTGAAAAGCCCTTACCATTGAAGCAATCACATTCCTTTCTTACACGAACATACATTTAATCACTCTCTCCTAGGCTCGTCCTGTACACAACAGAAAGGCCTGTTTCATGTAAGTTAATTTTGTGATCTTAGACAGAATTATCTTAAGGGACCTTGAAAATATTGATATTTGCATCTGAGAAACCCCAGAAACATTTTCTATTCGGGCAATAAAAAAGAAAACCTGCAAAAGTGTAATATATTGAAGGACATGTCCGCGAATTTGCTCGTAGAGTTGGGACACCCAGACAAAGATACAACCAGCCCAAAGAGTTAGTGAGAATGGTTTTACGCGGCTTTAGCAATTTTGCAGCAATATCACGGCGGGGACACCAGCAATGGGTTTCAGACATTGTACCCATGTGGGGATTCGAACCCGGGTCTTCGACGTGACGAGCGGACGTTTTAACCATTAGGCTCCCCCACCGCCCCCATAGCCAAAAGATACAACCAGCCCATGAATATTTGGGTTAGAATTGGTCTCCAGGGACTCCATGGCCTAGATTTTTCGAAGCTCTCTTAGCGCTAAGATAGTCGTAAGTTTCATACATTAACATAAACTTCCGACTATCCTAAAGCTAAGAGAGCTTCGAAAATCTAGACCCAGGGCTACTCCCAGCTTAGTCGGTGTGTCCTATCTCCCTTCTGTTATGGAGGGGCTGGGCACCCCCGTGGTTAAAGCGTTCGTTCGTCACGCCGAAGACCCGGGTTCGATTCCCCACATGAGAGCAATGTGTGAAGCCCATTTCTGGTGTCTCTGTGACATTGATGAAATATTGCTAAAACGGCGTGGAACCATACTCACTTACCCACTCTATTGTGGTGTTGATCTCAGTGTGGAGATATGATCCCGCAGTATGGCTGAAATATTGCTGAGTGCGGCGTTAAACAACAACAAGAACACCTGAAAGTAGAGAATGGGCTAAACACGTAGTTGTCTTTGGATATTATGCAATAATAAAGGATATAATTGATATCATGAATATCAATTTTATTTTAATATCTTTCTGCTATTAAGCCTTTGAATTGTTTTGATAAAAACTTTCACTTGAAATAGGAGAAGGATCTATTCAGCACACGCCGGACGCGACCCTTGGAATTAGGGGCAAAGACAAGGACAAGGGTTCGATATATTGTGTCTGAGTGTGCGTCCGTGTTGTGTTATAATACGTCTCCCACAATAAAACCTACATTAGTAAGGACTAGTACAAGCAGCGACACACACACGCTCCACTTCTCACGCACACCATCTTCAACAAACTTGAACGCAGTGCTAATTTCGGCTTAGCTCACGAACATGAAACATAGAGACAATAACGTGAAAACTGTTTATTGTTCAAAAATTATAATAAGGAAATATAGAAAAGGTAGACAAAACGTGATATATATAATTGATATCACAGTAGGCAATATGGCCGTCGATAAAGCTACTCGAGGCAGCCATCGTCAAATAACAGTGAAATATCTCCGAACATATCACAAAAGAGATGGTGTTAACATGAGTGTGTGAGTTACGTTTTACGCCGCACTCATAAATATTCCAGCTAAATGGCGGCGGTCTGTAAATAATCGAGGCTGGACCAGACAATCCAGTGATCAACATCATGAGCATCTATCTACGCAATGATGGTGTTAACAGATACCTAACAACAACTTACGGTTGCTGTAGCACCACATTTCAACAAAGAAGCAATGATGTGTGAAGTGGAAGCTCGTTTATTCCGATTAGATAACTGATTCTGTATCTCAAAAATGAATGTGATGGGCAGCTCCGAATGGAGAATAAAAAAACACTGTTCGTGTTTTTACACCCTGACGTTTCTGAGGGTCTGCCAAATTCACTCAAAGGTAATTGCGAATAGCATCTGATTTCTGCGCGGTTTTCTTCAATTTGAATTTAGTTTCTATATTTTTGAATTAAGTTTAATATTTACGAATCAACGTGGTGAGGACATTGTTGACATAATATGACCATGCATCTTTCATTTTGTTTTTGGGGGTGGGGGTCTAAGTTCGCAGAGGAACTATCAGAGGAATTGTTAATTCATGACGGAGAGCTGTGTGAAGAAAAGAGAATAAGATATAACGTTAATAAGAAATAAGATGGCTAAAAGTGACGACCGCCACACAAGGTATACATGGACAAATAGCATGACACGGTTATATTTAGTGTCAGGCTAATTGTCAGGCCTAAAATATTCTGTTTACTTTGTTTAAACATAACTCAGTTTGTGCGATATCATACTGAGTTGAAATGATCCAGGCCGTGGTCACGCTGGTAAATTTGTTGGAGATTTACGAGCGCTTCTGGAAAGCCCGGTTTCGCACTCCTTTCGTTTATCACTCTTGTTTGAAAGAAGCAAGCATATCTGGGACAACAGAAAACAGAACAATGTTTTAAGGGACTCTAAACGGATTCCAAAGCTGAGAAAATATAATCCCAAAATATAAAATATGCATACATCTGTTTTAGTGGACGTGCCAATGCCTCTATGTTGTTAGTGATTAAATAACAGAAGATAGCCATTTGCTTCCTTGGCCATACCTTTACGTGGAATATTATTGGCTGACCATCTGATTACTTTATAGAGGATATTATATGAGTGCCCATGTCATACTATGTTTACGACACGAGTGCTTAAATGTTGGTATTTCCCGAGCGAGAGTATGATATGGGCACGAATATAATATTCTGTTTATTACCGAAGTCGTCAAATGGAGGAAAATAAACCCAAATATACTTTCAAACTCAGGCTGGCTACCCGCCGTCGCCGCATAGCATTGTTCATGACGTCACGTCACCATGACAAAGTGATATTTTGCACTAGTAGGGCTTCGTATGAAAAATATGAACCCCGATATGTTCGCCCTCGTAGGTAATAAATATTAATATTTCTGTGCATAAATATGTTTTGTGAACATTCACAAATATGTTCGGCAGATCAGACATGAGGCTGGATAAACTAGCCAGAACCGGACATTTTTTGCAACGCAACGGTAGAATAACAAATCAAATTCTAGTTGCAAAATATATGATAAAACACAAAGTGTAAACATGGGAAGCACCTAAACGATCATAGTCTAGGTGTTTTCACTCCATGAAATATAAAATTGAGATATTCATGCAAAAGCGACCACTGCATATCAGGTACCGTTCAATGAAATTGCATCACAATGCTTTGCAGACCATTAAGTCACATTTAAATGCCCGCCAATTTTCTCTACCACTGAAGCTAGTTAGTTCTACAACTTACACTCAAGTGAGTGAGTGAGTGAGCTTAGGTTTACGCCGCACACAGCAATTTTCCAGCTATATGGCGGTGGTCTGTAAATAATCGAGACTGGACCAGGCAATCCAGTGATCAACAGCATGAACATCGATCTGTGCGACTGGGAACTGATGACGTGTCATAGAAACAGAGTTCTTCTCTATTTCTATGCATGTGTCAACGAAGTCAGCGAGCCTGACCACCCGATCCCGTTAGTCCCCTCTTACGACAAGCTTTGGTTACTGAAGATCAATTCTAACCCGGATCTTCACGGGCCATTTACACTCAAGACACTGGTTATTACAGTTTACAAACTGTAAAAAATTGGAAGGATGATTTTGGCTGATCTGACCAGGGTGACCTATATGACATATACACTTATCAAACCGCGGGGTTTTAAATATAGGTGACACATCTGATATTAGGACAACATTCCTGTGTTTCTCATCGCCCGACCGACTGTAATTTGGCCGCCTATCCGAAAATATTTTATTCGCCGACTCGAACTCAGGACCTACCGACTGCTCATTCAGTTGCTTTCTGTCTGTGTCAGGGCTAGGATGAAAGGCTGTAGTTATATAGAACAAGCGAAAATTCACAAGAAGGCTACAGCCATGGGTATTATTCATATTTCTCAGCATTTCATTTATTGATGCACTAATATAATAAAGAGTAAAGAAACATTTGATTGTGGGATCTTACTTTGTGGCAGTGATATTTGATTCGATCTATTTCGATGTTCTTTTCTGCAATTCTTTGTTTTTCTCTGCTGCTTTTATTTGCAATACAATTTGTGTTATGGATTCAAAATCTGGAAATTTGACAACAAATGATTTTGCTGTATAATATATTTACTTCCTGAATAATAAAACCCAACAGAATAAGATAGTTTTTTAAGGCAGGTCTATTCTTCTTTTTCAGATGCAGATTTCCCATAGCAGCTTCTAAACATGCAAAATATAGCAGAATGAAAGTTACAGAAGTTTGTGTCAGGATTTTTTTCTTGTTTTTTTTTTTTGAAAACCAACGGACACAACTTTTGATCATGGAGGCAAAGTGCTACAAAAAAAAATGCTGCTCCCTTATAAGACACTCGGGGAGGTTGTCCATCTGCCTCGTCTGTATACATAGGCAGATCCAGAGGGGTGGTGGTGGTGGGGGGGTGGGCGGGTGCAGGGGTGCGCACCCTCCCTTTTCTCCTGAAATTTTATTAAATGACCATTGAAACTCTCGTGAAAATGAAGTGTGCATCCCACCTTTCTCAATAGTGTGCACCCCTCCTTTCTCAAAAAAGCTGTATCCGCCCCTGTGTATATCAGAAAAAAATGAGAGAAAAAATATTCGTCACTATTCGCCCTTTTCCGTAAACTGACCAAAGAACACACTCGGCAACAGACAAGTACGAATAACACGAGTGGTTCTGAAAGGAATGATTCCGATTATGTCCTCCAGGTTTCCCCTGGGATCACTGCTGCGCATAGATGACGCCTGCGCATCGATGATACGTAGCAGTCTGAGCATAGATGATGCGCAGTAGTCAGGTGCGCATAGATGATGCGCAGCAGTCAGGCCTGGGACAACCTGAAGTGCTGACGCGTATTGCACAAACTCCCAATAGCGCCATGGATGGCGAAGGGAGTCTTGCTGACTTCGTTGTAGTTTCGTATTGCAAGGACGTCCTTTCTTTCTGGAATAAATCAACAAAACCTTCTCGGTGCTGTCTATGATGGGGTCTTCTCCTTCCACGCTTCAATGAAACAATACCTGTTTGGAGTTAAGGCTACAAATTGATTGTGAGTTGGGGTTTACGCCCATTTGAACAGTATTTCATGTCGCTCAACGCATGTCCGCTTGTGAGAAGAAAACCCATGGTATAACATAACCTTGACGTAAACCCGCCTTTTTTAAGACCCATGGTTCTAAAACAAACTGAGAAAGTTATTCTCTGGCCGAATCGTTACTCGAACCAGGGAGACTCTATAAGTTGCAGAGTATCCCTGCTCGAACCAATGACTCGCCAAAGGGGTGCAACTCTGTATAGCACAGAATATGCTGAGGCGTCATTGTCAATAACATTCGTAACTACTCGCCTCTTTCCGTGACAAGAAGACTCGTACCTGTATAGTACGCCATTATTGCAAGAATCGTGGCAAACCAATCAAACTGCGCGTAGTAAAACGCATTTCGAAGCATGAAAATGGCGGCACGGTCGAACTTGGAATCTTCGGTAAATTATGCAAAGCACAATTTAAATATAAACTTTGAACTGAACACTGAAACATCTTTACGAAGGGAATGACTGCATAGCTCTTTTGCCCACGGGATATGGGATATTACATAGCCATGTTTGGAAATTCAGAGTTATTTTTCCATGGAAATATAACACTAGACTATTTTCATCTCAGTGCCCGTTTGCGCTTAGACAAGGCCCAGTCGTGAAGATGGCCACGAGAGGGGTACGACTCGCCATCCGGTTTGCCGGAATGACACAAGTAGTTACGAATGTGTCATAAAACCTAAAGCTAATACACAACCTATCAACGGGTTGTGCTCAGTGGCGTCTAAACTGGATGGGGTGATCACGGTCGGTGGGTAGGATTCATAATGGTCCGTTGCTCATTATATCAACCACTGGTTTGTTTGACCTTGACTCGGTTTATTTAAATGATTATTTTTATGCAGATGGAACAGTGCGAAGTAAAACTCATACTCACACAGTGACCAATTGAATAAAGTGTTGGAAATAATCATTAAAGGTGAAAGCTTATTTAAGATATACATGACTGTATAAACAGTAATTAAGTATCAGGTCAACCTCATAATCAAGCTTTCCATTTAAATTTTTATACAAAAAAACGTTTATATTTTGATTGTGACTTGCACACATTGTGTTTGTGTTTATATACACATACATTGGCCCTGTTTTGTTTGAAGGATACATTTCTTGAAAAGAAGGGACATATTTTGTTAAAATGTTGTACTCCAGGCCCATTCGTTGAAGGCTCTTCTTGGTCTCACGCCCGTATTCTGTAGAGCTGGCCGTATTTCCCTGTGTTAATACAATAAGATGAACATACTATTTACGAAGCGTCCAGTTATACTGACATTTACACAATATATACAAGGGCAAAATAATCTATACCTTTCATTTGGCTCTTGCATGTCCCAGCGATATCCAAAACAATTGACTGTACAGCACTCAAGAAATATTTCTTAGTGCTTTTTTTTGTTTTTTGTTTTTTGTTTTTGTAATACTACACTCTTCAAAAAAGGAACCGCTTAGGTGATTTTGAGAATATAGGACTCATGTAGCTGCGTTCAAAAACAATACAAATACTATATTTTCCAAAACGTCATCTATGTGTGATTGCAAACAGCTTCAGTGCCAAAAGGCGTAATGTTTTCCCTTGTTTTATAGAAGCGTTAGAAGAACTTTGATCGATTCTAAATCTTTGTTTAAAACTGACACGGTCTGGGAAAAGTAAATGACCGTTTTTGTTCTCTGATCTAGAATCCTTAAAATTTAAAATTCACTTACGGTGACATAAAGAAAACGTATTTAAAGGGAAGCGAAATGGATCACCAAAATGTTGAAATATCATAATATCTGTCACCGGAAGTTGGGTCCAAACTCGATTATTTAGAAACCACAATAAAAAAGCTGCAACACAGCACACAGCAAGATGGAATTTAGTCAAAACCCTTTTCTGTAAGCTCAAATAGTTCAGGGCGTTGTAACTATCTTCTCATGAAGGGAAAACATATTTATCTGGCTTTTTCTACAAATAACGAAGTACTCACCCGTGCTAAATACTTCCCTTCAGGGGAGAGAACTCTGATGCTCAACTCCAGAATCACACTGGATGTGACGAAATCGTACTCAAACCCTGCAAGATAACTCCAGGAATTAAGACATTCTATCACCATATTGATTTCCGGATTTTATTTTAGGGCATTAATCCATTTTCACCCGTGAACATCCGGGTTACAATTGGTCTTCATCAACCCATGCTTGTCGTAAGAGGCGACTAACAGGATCGATGCTCATGATGTTGATCATAGGATTGTCTGGTCCAGATTAGATTATTTACAGACCGCCGCCACGAAGCTGGAATATTGCTGAGTGCGGCGTTCAGAAACAAATAAACTATCAACATGAAAACTTGCTTCCTTCATGATTTGGGGCGGTGGGGTAGCCTAATGGTTAAAGCGTTGGCTCGTCACGCCGAAGACCCGGGTTCGAATCCCCACATGGGCACAATGTGTGAAGCCCATTTCTGGTGTCCCCCGTCGTGATGTTGCTGGAATATTGCTAAAAAGCGGCGTAAAAACCAAACTCAGTCAGTCCTTCATGATTTGGTTCTAATCAGATGTTGACACATGTCATCAGTTCCCAATTGCGCAGATCGATGCTCATGTTGTTGATCACTGGATTGTCTGGTCCAGACTCGATTATTTACAGACCGCCGCCATATAGCTGGAATATTGCTGAGTGCGGCGTAAAACTAAACTCACTCACTCACTTAAATCAGATATTTTGAAGTTGTGAACAGTGACTTTTGATTAATATTTTGAACAATATTTTAGTATTTCAATCAGACATTTATATTCAGTATATGACCTCAGGTTGCCCTGTGAAGATTAGAGCTGGAAATGATCTTTAGCAGCCCATGCCTGTCACTGGCAGGATCAGGTGGTCAGACCCGCGGAGATCGATGCTCATGATGTCAATCACTGGATTGGGATTTAACTCGATTATTTACAAACGGCCGTCATACAGCTGAAATACCGCTGCGTGCGTCGGTGTTAAACAAACAAACAAAACCAAAAGGTATATGAGATATGCCCACTTTGTATCAGTGCTGAACTGTGATCAAACCCCGATATAGGGTGCCGCAGTTTACCGTACAGAGTTGCGTCCCTTGGACACTTCAGGATCCCGGTTATACTTCTATGTATGTCAGAATTAATTGAGTGAATGAGTTTGGTTTACGCCGCTTTTAGCCGCAATATCACGGCGGGGGACACCAGAAATGGGCTTCCCACATTGTACCCATGTGGGGAATCGAACATAGGTCTTCAGCGTGACGAGCGGGCGCTTTAACCATTAGGCTACCCCTCCGCCTCCGTCAGCATTAAGGGGGTTAAAGTTGCATCATGTTTGTTTTCAACCCATGATAAACGGAAACCTGTGATTTAACTGAATCACCCTTATCTAAGTTAAATCATGTAAACATATTTAACTTAGATGTATGAGAAGTAACATCTCTTTAACATTTTATTTGTAACAACAAAATTATTATCAAAATTCAGAAAAAAATGACATGTGACATTTCCTTTTCTATTTGGGTTATTAAAACAAACAATGAAATGAATTAATGTTATTGTATCAGGAATCTAAACAGCAGAGTGGGCTGATAAGTGGTTCAGTACATTACAAACTGGTTAATGAGTCACGCAATGTTTTATCGTAATTTTTTGTTTGGCTAAC